>NC_142469.1:92806750-93443096 GCF_049115385.1 Moschus berezovskii
TCTTCTACTGCAGGATTCCCTATAGTAAAGCTAATGATTCCATTTGTTCTTGAGTTTACAGTCACAGGCTCACCAAAGCTCACACTCAACCCGGGGAAGCTTTGACCTTCATCTCTATCTCAGGGGGTCCAGGCAGTAAACAGCAGGTTGACTCAAAAGGTTTGACAAGAGTTGAAGGAAGTGCTGTTTCACAGAGGTGTGGGTAAGATGAAAGAACAAGGGATGTGAAAGCACCAGATGCTAGCAACCGCGGGAAGCCTGTGCCACCTGGAAGACTGAAGGGAAAGTAATTGTTAAATCAAGAACCATAACAGTGGAAATGGGCCCACTTCTGCTGAGTCCCAGGCTTAGTAGAGAAAGGTAGCAACTGCTGAAACCTTGGCAGGAGTCAGCCACTAGTAGACACTGGTAGGCCTCCCCTCGGCTCCTGTCACTGTCCTGTCCTCTACCATAGACTTGAAGCAGTTTGGGTGTCACTGGGGGACTCTAAAGAGCTCTGATACCATAGTCCTTTAGATCTCAGTGCAAACAAGAACTCAGCGAAAGGCAAAATGATACATAACAAGGGATTTGTTAGAATAGGACACTTCTGAGGTTTACAAGTGGGCAAGTGAGAATTTACTGGGCTACAGTTGTATAATCAGAAGAAAAGAGGGGAGAGGGAGAAGAACTTTGTCTTTCGTGAGTAGACGTCATGTTTCCATCATCCACTCCTCCTCCAAGTTGAGCAGGGGAATTTTCTTTTCCCTACATGGTCAAGGTTCAGTTCAGTTCAGTTCAGTGGCTCAGTCATGTCCAACTCTTTGCGACCCCATGAATGTCAAGGTAGGTCTACAAATTATTGTTTTTATGTGTGCAGAGAGCATGTCCTAGGGATCATTAACTTAGCGAGCTCACTGGGCAGGAGGTGCAACTCATGCCACCATTGTTTTATTGTTTGGGGGCTTGTCTTGTGCTTCTGTTACATAGTTTTGTTGCTAAATGAATCTGCTTAGTTTTGTGGTTAAGCAAACCTGCTTTCTTGACTAATCATTAACTTACAGGGTCTCCTATATTTTTTCTACTTATAATCCCCTAATGGGGTTAACTATTTAACCACCTACTTTGTCCCTTTACTCTATACCTATCAGACTCAAGCTATGTTTCCCTGGTGGCTCAGATGGTAGAGAATCTGCCTGCAGTGTGGGGGACCTGGGTTTGATCCCTGGGTTGGGAAGATCCCTTGGAGGAGGGAATGACTACCCACTCTAGTATTCTTGCCTGGAGAATCCCATGGACAGAGGTACCTGGGGAGTTGCAGTCCATGGGGTTGCAAAGAATCGGACATAACTGAGCAACTAACACTTTCACTTCACTATCAGACTCAACCCAAAGGAAGCCAGAAAACCAGGACTCAGGCAGTGGTTGATAGATGTCAACCCCGCAGGGGAAAAATGACAAGGAAGGCAGAGATGGGTCTAGAGGAGACCAGCCAGGATCACTGGTCTCTAAGTTGGGTTCCAGCCTCTAGTTGGGTTCCAGGAAGTCCTTCCTTGCTGGTCAAAGAACATCACTGCTGTGACTTCACTGTTTCTCATGGTGTGTTCTGCTTCATACTTTGCAGCCCTTTCAAAAGCAGCTGTCAGTTTAGCCCTGATAGGTCTCTCCCTGGGGTCTTTGATCTTGTTGACATAGGAGGGCTGTCTCTCTGCACTACAGCCCTTACAACCGTTCTTTGGGTTTACAGAGTAATAGGCCTTCAATTTTCACAGCCTCCTTCCTGTACCTGGGAACACAGGCAGGTGCCCTCAGGGCTGAACCAGGGACAGGTTTTCTTCTCCATCCCTCCATTTCCCCTGAGGGTGAGGCTGTGGAACTTATCACCCAGCAGCCCCATCAGAACCACTTCCAGTTGACTATCATTGATCATCCTGTATCCCAGCTGAGCTATAAGTCCTTTTGCACTCTCATATCTAGGGGGTATATCCTTGTTGGCTGTTTTATATTTTCTTTATTTTACAAATTAATTTAATTAAAAATTATAAAAATTTAATTAATTATTTTACAAATTAATTTTTATGTAGTTGCCTTATAAAATGCTTGCAATATAGTGGTGACCACAGGGGCTAAGTGAAAGTGAAAGTGTTACTTGCTAAGTCATGTCTGACTCTTGCTACCCCATGGACTATAGGCTGCCAGGCTCCTCTGTCCAGGGGATTCTCAAGGCAAGAATACTAGAGTGGGTAGCCATTCCCTTGTGTTTTGCTTGTAATACAGTGGTGACCACAGGGGCTAATACCAAGTCAAATAGGACATTTTGCCCTGACAAATAATATAGTCTGATATAGTGCCTTCCTAGTCTTTTGTCATCATCTTGAAACATGTATTAAGCGTATTTTACGCTCAGACCTAAAAGGTTCTCTACACTGCCCACCCCTGCAGAGTACCATAACTTTCTCACAGACCTATTTTAACAATTTAAGAACCTATTTACCTTGCTACTGAGTTTGCAACTATGTTCCAAACCCCTGAGGTTACTGAAAGCCTGACCTCTATAAAAGTGAAACATTATTGACTTCACTGTTACTTTTTCTTTTACTATGTAATGATTCAGTAGTTACTGAATTCTGAAGGTTCCAACATGTGTCAAGTTGAAAAAAAGTAGGAAATGTTATCCAAGCAAATGTAGATGCAGTGGCTCTCAGATTGTAGTTTCCGAACCTGCAACATCAGGACCACCTGGGAAATTGTCAGAAATGCAGGTTCTCAGGCCCAGCCCAGACCTACTGAATCTGACACTCTGGGAATCCTCCAGAAGGTGCTAATGCAGGTTAATGTTTAAGAACCACTGGTCATATGTACCAAGGGAGGACAAGGAATATGCTTTAGGCTGGGTTCTCTTCGGTGCCTAAATAATGGACATCACCATTGAAAGTAGCCTTTGAATGAGCATTACCATACCCCTGCCTAGTTACTTTTGTTTCACTGCCCAAAAAGGAAAGCCATGTGGGGCTGGTCTGAGTTTGTTCAGAGGCATCACAAGCAGTTAACCCACTGAGTTGCAGAAACCAGCTGTGCCCAAGGATTGGGAAAACTTCATCCAGGCCACAGGACTTGGTCAGTACCTCTGGGAATCAAACTTCGTGCAATGTGCTCGGCAGATACGGGTGAGATGACCTGACCTTGTTGCTTTCAAGCATATGTGGTGACGGTGCCTCTTAGTCATCCTTGGGTGCCCTGGCCACACGGCCACTTGCCACATTCTCAGCACAACCCTCAAAGGCAACTAGAGAGGAAGCTGGGAGCCCTGCCCTAAAAGATCTTACAGTATACCAAGCTGACAAATCCACTACAAAATGATGTCCTCCTGGAAGAGATATTTATGAACCAGCTTCTATGGCTGCCTCATATTTTCATGCATCCTGTTGTACTTACTCTCTTCCACCCCCTGCTGCTTATTCTCAGGCTTCAGAAGAGGGTGTATGATTTGTCCTAGGAATCCAGCTCTACCAGAATGGCCTGTCATCTCCCTCATGTTGTTAATGGGCAGCTGCTTTTTTAATTCAATTATTAAAATTTTTGCTCAGCCTCTGAGTCAACTTAACTTTATTTTGTTTTGATGGAAAGCAAATCACTTGGCTGATAGAATTTGGTTTAATTGGTCACTTGGCTCAGGGTTTGATGACTTTTCCATTAATGTTTATTCAACAAATATATTTTATTTAATTTTCCCTGAAATAACCCAGCTGACTCTGCATGTTCAAATGTGCAGAGTACTGAAGAGGAGCTGTGATCCCAGAACCTCTGTGATAATATGAGGGTAGAGATCATGGCAGAGAATTCCTGAGGACTTGGAAATTCAATGTGGCGTAACAAGACGCGCAGCAGTCAACCAGTGTCCTATCGTTTCTTCTCATTTCCTAATCTCCAGGTCTCTCCATATCTCTCCCTCTGCCTCCAGTGTGTCATCTGTGTGTGTACGTGCATTACACCTTATACAAAATATAGTAATGGCATTTTACACAGTTTCTAAAATTAGTGGGGGAAAAAAGCAAAGCTGCATGATAATGACTAACAATATGGCATGTCTGAGAACTTACTCTGTAATGGGCCCTAGGCAAAAAGCACTTATGTAAGTGTTTACCAAAAGCTTGAGAGATTTTAAAGATAGTTTCTGCTTTCTTGCTCCCTAGTTTCTCATATCTAGAAAATGGGACTTCCCTGGTGGTCCAGTGGTGAAGATTCTGTGCTTCCACTGCAGGGAGCATGGGTTCCACCCCCTGGTTGTAGACCTAGGATCCTCCGTGCTATAAGATGCAGCTAAAATTTTTTTCTTAAATAAATAGAAAATGCAATTGTTCCTTTTCAGCCTGTGAGAGTCTCTTCCTCTGTGTGGTCCCATGAGACATGATTTGGTGTTTGTCGTTATGCTGTGTGTGGAAAGAGAGAAGTAGAATATTGAATAAGAATTATAAAGGAAAATGGCGTAAAAATGCACAATCTTAGGTGGACTGTGCAAGACTCTCTTGCCTCCTGAGTGGCAAAGACCAGGCGATGATTTATCGGCCTTGCCCTCTGTGAGTTACAGAAAGGCCTTTGCTTATAAATCCAGGGAGCTGAAGGTCATGCAGAGGGCCTGCCCACACTAGCTTATTTACTCTAGGATCAGACGCCAGACCTCAGTTAATCTCAGTTCTACTACTGTTGCACATTTCCCGCCTCCACCCACATCCGCCCACTAGTTCTGGCCCCAAATTGCTCCTGAACTTGCCCTGCCTGTTGGCCAGAACAGACTGGCAAAGGATCATTCCTCAGGGCAACCAGAGCTTGTATATCAGGCTGGAATGATGTCAGAAGAAATGCAATCATCTGCACACCATTGGTATACTGGAATCCACGTTAACAGGAAGAAAAGACTAGTTCCTCCATCCTTGTATTAAATGGCTTAGGGTATGGAGGTCAACACACCTGCTGGGTGGGTCAGAGCTCTGAACACACAAGCATCACGTATGACGATGCTGTTTCTTCCTTGGGCAAAGGAGAACAAGGACTGGACAATTTTGAATGATTGTTAGTCCACCCTCCATTTAAAGAGTCGGTCCAGGACTTCCCTGACAGTCAAGTGGTTAACACTCTGTGTTTCCAAGGCAGGAAGCATGGGTTCAACCCCTGGTGGAAGAACTAAGATCCTACATACCTTAGAGCATGGCCAAAAAATAATAATAATAATTAATAAATAAAGAATCAGTCCAGGGGTAATTAGTGAGAACATGCTGTGTTCAAGGAGTGCTTCCATGGTGGCTCAGTGGTAGAGAATCCACTTGCAATGCAGGAGGCTCAGATTCGATCCCTGGATCAGGAAGATCCCCTGGAGAAGGAATTGCAGCCCATTCCAGGATTCTTGTCTGGGAAATCCCATGGACAGAGGAGCCTGGTAGGTCACAAAGAGTCAGACATGACTGAGTGACTGAGCATGCAAGCACACTATGTTCAAGGCCTTCTGCTTTGGGGCGGGGGGTGGGGGGGGTTTAGGCAATTCTGTCAAAGAGTGTATGATCCAGAAGAAGATTAAAAATATACATAAAGAGAAAATGCCCTGGTTGTCCAGTGAAGCTCTAGGACTCTGTACTTTCACTGCCAAAGTCAGTTTGATCCTTGATCAGGGAACTAAGATCCTACAATCTACAAACATAGAATAAGAATTTACTTGGTAAGAGCTTGACCTCTGGACTCAGAGAAATTAGAACTCAGATTTCTGCTCTGTCTTTCTAATAAGTGGTACTGTACCACTTGGAAATCCATAAATGACAAAAACATAAAAACAAAAAACCTACAGACATATATATTATGTAAAGTTTAACTTAAAATAGATCATAGGTCAAAATGTTTAAATCTAAACCTAGAAAATTTTCTGGATGAAAACATTGGAGAAATTTTTTGTGACTTTTCCTAGAACAACAAAGTAAGACTCATAAAAAAAAAATGAATAAGTTGGAATTAATCAAATGTAAAAATTCTTTTTGAAAAACAGCACATAAAAAAGCAACCACAGACTGAGAAAATATTTGCAAAGCACATTTTGAATGAAGGACTTTTATCTGATGCTGAAGCTCCAATACTTTGGCCAGCTGATGCAAAGAACAGACTCACTGGAAAAGACCCTGATGCAGGGAAAGACTGAAGGCAGAAGAAGAGGGTGACAGAGGATGAGATGGTTGGATGGCATCACCAATTCAATGAATATAAACTTGGGCAAACTCTGGGAGATGGTGAGGGACAGGGAGGCCTGGCATGCTGCAGTCCATGGGGTCGAGAAGAGTTGGACGTGACTTGGCAATTAAACAACAACATCCAGAATATATATTCAGATGTCTTAAAATTCGGTAATAGGATGACAGCTCAATGTTTTAAATGAGCAAGATATTGAACAGAGCACATGAAGAGGTATTCAACATAACTAGTCATTAGAGAATTGCAAATGAAAACCACAAGAGATACCTCTAGACACATATTAGAATGACTTTGAAAAATAAACCAAGAAAAAATAATTAGCAATACCAAGTGCTGGCAAGTCTGTGGAGCAAAGAAAACTCTCACACATTACTTATCAGACTGCAAGACGGTACAGCCACTACTGAAAATCATTTTGGTAATTTCTTATATAATTTAAAACACACTTACCCCTATGGCACAGCAAGCTCACCCCTGGATATTCACCCAAGTGAAATGAAAATCTACATTCACACAACCCCTATCCATGAATGTGTAAGTGGTTTTGTTCATAATCAACAAAACCTGGGAAATAACCGAGCATGCTTCAACTGGTTAATGAGTGAACTGTGGTATGTCCATACAATAGAACACCACTCAGCAATAAAAAGGAACAACCAGCTGATACTCATAGTAACATGATGAATCCCAAATGCTTTACAAAATTCAAATGCTAAATGAAAGAAGCTGGCCTCAACAGGCTGCAGGCTATATGATTCCACTTTCGTGACAATCTGAAAAAGGTCAAACTGTAAAGGACAAAGATCAGATCAGTGTTTCCCAGACCCCAGGAGTGTGGGAAGGGGTTGATGACTGCAGGGCATGAGGGAATTCATTGGGAGTGATGTGTTGCTGCTGTGCTGTGCTCAGTCCTGCCTGACTCTTAACAACCCCATGGACTGTAGTCTGCTAGATCCCTCTGTCCATGGGATTCTCCAGGCAAGAACACTAGTTCAGGTTGCCATGCCCTCCTGCAGGGGATCTTCCAACCCAGGGATCGAACCCATGTCTCTTGAATCTCCTGCATTGTCAGAGGGATTCTGTTACCACTGCACCATATGTGAAGCCTCTTGGGGGTGATGTAACTGTTCCCTATTTTGATTATGATGGTGGTTACAGGACTGTAACACAGCACTGTGCAGTAAAGTGAAAGGTATGAAATTTACTGTATATAAATTATACCTCCATAAACCTGACTTGGAAGAAAAAGAAGTAATATTAAAGGCAGTACTCACTTGTCAAAAACTATAAAGGTGATATTAAAATAAAATAGAAGTCCACTGTGGCAGTTAAGCTGAGTAAGTGATTTTGGGCAAGTTTCTTATCCCTTATAAATATCTCCTTCTTCATCTTTAAAATGAGAAGAAATAGTAGTAGCACTACATAGAAAATATATTCTAAGAATTAACTGACTCATGAGATAAAATTTTCTAGTTTATTCACCATTTATTCTGTACCAGGCTTTGGATATGACTTATCTAAGTCAGTTCTGAAAACCTCAGGATATAAAGGGTTTCTCTGGTAGCTCAACTGATAAAGAATCCACCTACAACGCAGGAGACCCTGGTTGGATCCCTGGGTCAGGAAATTCCCCTGGAGAAGGGATAGGCTACCCAGTCAAGTATTCCTGGGCTTCCCTGGTGGCCCAGGCAGTAAAGAATCCACACTTTCAGGAGATAAATTGTATTATTAACATGCTGAGAACAGTGCCTGTCATATAGGGAGTGTTCCGTTTTACTTTGTTTTACTCTGCACTGAGCTTTTCTTTTCAGGCACTGTGTTGCTGCTGCTGCTGCTGCTGCTGCTAAGTCACTTCAGTCGTGTCCGACTCTGTGCGACCCCATAGACAGCAGCCCACTAGGCTCCCCCATCCCTGGGATTCTCCAGGCAAGAACACTGGAGTGGGTTGGCATTTCCTTCTCCAATGTGTGAAAGTGAAAATTGAAGGTGAAGTCGCTTAGTCATGTCTGACTAGTCGCAACCCCATGGACTGCAGCCCACCAGGCTCCTCTGTCCATGTGATTTTCTAGGCAAGAGTACTGGAATGGCTTGCCATTGCAGAATAACAAAAAAAAAGAAAAGAAAAAACATGGAGCCCCTGCCCTCAGGGAGCTCACAGTGAAGAAACAATGAAGCAAATTAACAACTAAAATGCTGTGTGTTGTTTACTGAAATTGCTGTGGGGATCATTTCATAATGTATTTTTAAGATCTCTGTGTTGTGCATCTGAAACTAACATAATATTATATACATCAATTATACTTCAATTTTTTTAAAAAGACAATCTTTAAAAAGTAGTGAAATAAAATGAAATGTAGTGTGTTAGATACTGTGAGAGTGGGACTTGCAGGGTATTTCTCTGGGATCATAAGAGAAGCAGGGGGCTCTTTCTGGGGAGATGGTGGTACTGCCAAAAAAAAAAAATAATAATCTTCCTGAAGGAGGTGGCATTTGATGATGTCTTGAACGACAGCTTAAGTGTCAGTAGACAGAGATTCAGGGAGGTGTGGAGTGATTGAGGAGTGAAACACCTTATTTTTTGTTGTTGTTGTTTTGTTTTCTGCTTTTTGGCTGTACCGCAGCATGCTGGATCTTAGTTCCCCCATCAGGGATCAAACTCATGCCTCCTGCAGAGGAAGCATGATATCTTAGACACCAGACCACCAAGGAAGTCCCAAGAGACACGGTTTAAATGATAACCAGAACTTCTCCTCCCCCTCCCCACCAAAAAAAAAAAAAAGGTCATGGGAATTAGTGGCAGATAAAGGAGACACCGTTTTAGCCAAACCCCAAAGCTGAACTTAGATATTACAGGGAAATTCCATGAGCAGGAGCTGGATAGAAGCTCACGTAAGCTGCCATGACCCTGTGATTGATTCTGATACACTCTTCCACTGTCCAGATCTTTGGAAAAGAGCTGCAGTTGTCTCTGTCCTCATCCTAGTGTCTTAGATTCACGCTGACTGAGAAAGTCCATCTTTAACTCCCAATTTAAAACCCCTTGGCTGCAATTTTTCTTCGTGCTTGTTTGTGAAGGCATGTGGAGGATGGTTCAAGAATAACTTAGCCTGTTCATTTTTTTCCTCCTATTTGAGGTATGGTACGTGTTTTGCAATGTCCTGTGATTCTCCAGGCTTGGTATTTAAATACAACTAACACTCTTCTGGGTGTAAAATTCCACTGCAAAACTATTCAAAAGATTTCTGGCAAAGAAGAGGAGTAGAGGGTGAAAGTCAAGGGAGAACACTGAATGAAGTGGCTCTTTGTGTATATAAATATACAAACCTGTGTCGAGACTCTTTATCCTTCTACTGTCCCCACAGCCCCTCAACAGGTGGCACCAGCTCAGCGACATTTGTGGAGCAGATGGGATGTCATTTTAATGTTGCTTTTAATTGACAAGGGCCTCAGTGACTGTGCGTGCGGCTACATGCCCGGCGTAGGGTGGGCAGTGGAATTAGAAATCGCTACCTGCTC
This sequence comes from Moschus berezovskii, assembly GCF_049115385.1. NCBI lineage: Eukaryota > Metazoa > Chordata > Mammalia > Artiodactyla > Moschidae > Moschus > Moschus berezovskii. The sequence goes on from NC_142469.1 coordinate 92,816,477, forward strand.
CTTCTGGCCAAGAACCTGGAGCTGTAATTGTGTCAACTGGCTAGAACACATTGTGTTAACTCGTCATCAAAGGCCTTATTTTGCTGATTTTATTTCCCTTAACTTGCCAGTCCTTCCCTCCCCCCTTGCATAGCTCTGAATTTTGGGCAACTTGAACAAGGAAAGCTTGTTCGTCTGAAAATTACCTTTAGCACCAGCTCCGTGTTTTCCTGTCCAACTTTTCATAAGCAATTCAGGTTGCATTAAATTTATACCAGAAATAAGCTTGTGCTTCTCAGAAGTGGTCCAAAGAGGAAGTGAAAAGGGCTGGGAAGTAGCTCAAGCGGTCCTTGGCGCTACAAGGTATTCTAATCAGGAGGATAAATTTAACACGGATTTGGAAATTCTGTCCCCGAGCAGCCACAAGTTTTACAATTCTCATTTCATAAGCCATATGGTGAGTAGAGGCAGCCCCAATGCCTGTAGTAAACACATACGTTGTCAGGACTACAGCCACGTATACTTCATTTGGTATCCATGAGGACCTCGCCCACTAATCAAAATACCTTTGTTTATACAAAACAAAGCTGAAAGCACTCACTGGATCAGTTTAGGAACGGTCTTTTAAACTGTATGGGTTTCCTTCAATCATTCATCTTCTTAGAAGAAAACAAATTCCAATTATTAATCATATCCTATTAGATCAGCCTGGAAAACAATTTATATGGTAATGAAGAATTTACAGAGCCGGATGAGTGTATTATTTGGTGCCCGAATCTAGGGGTTATTTCTCAGACATTTGTGGTCATTTCCCTCTAATCAATGGCATACGTTTTCCTTTTAGACCCTTGAATCACTTTTGGAAATCGATACCATCTATTTTCCTTCTCTCTTCTCCACCCAGCATCATTTTGTTGTTCTCTTTGTTTAGTCACTAAATCATGTCTGACTCTTTTGTGACCCACATGGACTGTAGCCTGCCAGGCTCTTATGTCAATAGGATTTCCCTGGCAAGAATACTGGAGTGGGTAACCATTTCCTTTTCCAGGGGTTCTTCATGACCCAGGGATCAAACCAATGTCTCCTGCGCTGGCAGGTGTATTTTTTTTTACCACTGATCCACCCGGGAAGCCTATTGTGTTCTTAGCTCAAGAGGAGGGAAATGAAGATGGAATTAGAAGAACTGGGGTCGCGAAGAGTCCGACACGACTGAGCGACTACACTTTCACTTTTCACTTTCCTGTACTGGAGAAGGAAATAGCAGCCCACTCCAGTGTTCTTGCCTGGAGAATCCCAGGGACAGGGGAGCCTGGTGGGGTGCCGTCTATGGGGTCGCAAAGAGTCAGACACGACTGAAGCGACTTAGCAGCAGCAGCAGCAGCAGCAATCTCTCCTGAGCCCCATATGGGAAAGCATATGGAAAAGCATATAGATGGTTTTCTAAAAGCAGCTAATGATCTGCAAATATTCAAGGGATTCTGTGGGCTACTATATATCATTAGTATTGAACAGAATTGAAATACAGTTTTAATAACTACTATTCTCATTTATTCAGTGCTTCCTTTAAGCCAAGCAGATACTGTATTGACTGCTTTTCCACATAATAATAATAAAAGTAGGTAATATATTTTATTGGTCATTTACTGTGTGCCACCCATAGCATCACATTCTTTGCAATGTATCTCATTTGTTCATCTCATCAACACTATATCACAGACTCTTCCATTAACTTGATTTTATAATTGAAGAAGGTGAAGAATACTTCTTAAAGTTTGAGCTGCTCGAGTAGTCAGAATCTTTGTTCTCAGCCACCACCTTAGATCTTTTGATGAATCCTTAAATGGACAGATTTGGTTGGTTTGTTTCTGATGCAAGTTACCCCGGTGATTAATCAGTGTTATATAAATTCAAAATATTTTAAGTTTAAAGGATTTTCTTACCTTGGTTGCAGGAGTTTCCTTAGCCTCTCAAAAATCTCAGAATAAGAATAGCCGGCCACACCCCTGAACATCTCTGCCTTTGAGAACCCTTGTTCTGTGTTCCCACAGACTCTTCCCCACTCATAGCTCGGAAAATAGTCATCCTTCTGTTCCCTGACTTCCTGGCATATCAATGTTTTCAAACTAGAGTTGGAACAGAGTCTGAACATTACTGCTGCCTAGCTTGATTTAAAACTTTCATTATTTTTCCAAGGGATTTTCCTAAAATATACTACTACTAGAGTCAGATCCCTGTGTTTACTATTCAATGTCAAGTTTTACTCCTGTTTTACGTTTTACCGGTTGGAAGCAGCTTCCACGGTCTTCCCTGTTTCTCCCCTTTTCACTGGGAGAGACTGAGTGGAAAGCAACCAGCATCCCCAGCAGAGGTGATGGGAGGGGGCAGACTGGTCTCTTTATTTTTAATTCGGTGACTGTGAAGGGAGCCGCTCTGTAGCTGTTTTCAGTCTAGACAGGATATGATGATAATAGCACAAATAAAAGTCCATGTATTCCAGCCAGGGAGAAATTAAGTGGGTGCAGGGCATAGATATGTCATGCTGTTAGTGACATGGAACAGCACACAACCCTCTTAGGGGCATGGTGCCCAGATTAATTGCTTGCCCAGGATGCATCTATGATGAGAAGAGAGCTCTCAGAAAATGCTGGACCGCGTGTATCTGAACTCTCAGTTCTTCTCCTCATAGGCACCGAAAGGTAGACATTTTATTTTATAGACCAGGAAAGTGAGTGGCATTTAACACCATGGTTTTATGAAATGTTTTGCTGGTTTTCCCTCATGAGTGACAGGTATTTCTGGGAGAGACCAGCCACTGTGGGTAGAGATGATGCAAGGAACATTTATTACTGCTTTACTGAGATGGCCAAGCTCTGGCACAGTCAGGGTTTCTAGGAAGGTGGGAAGAGGGCTGTATCTTGAGTCCATGTGTGTGTGAGTGACCGAAAGGAGGCTCTTTACGTCGCACAGCTACTGAAGTAGAACCCCTGAGATCACTATGCTTAAACATGCTGCCATTTGTGCCCTGAGGAGGGTAACGGTGATCACACATGGCACCTGGCTGCCCGCACTTCCCTCTGAATCAGCCGGAAGGGAAAGAATCAGGAGAAATAGCAAGGGCACAGAGCAACTTCAAAAACAGTGTTTCTCTGTGGAAAAGCTCAGTATGAATAGTAAAGAAGGTAGATTCTGTAGCCAAGAAAAATCAAGGGTGAAATTGCTTCTGTTGCTGACGAAAGGTTGAGTACATCTTTTGGAATCAGATGAACCACTCTAGTGGGTTCCGTGGAACCTGGGCACGCACGAGCCAGTGATAAAATTCAGTCCAATAAAGAGCTCTTGTTAATCTGTGACACCATGTTTACAATCAAACCTGCAAAACCAGGAAAGTTAAACACTATGGATGGATCAAAAGAGGTGGTTCCTGAATAGTTGTTATTATTAAGGAGATTTGAGGAAATATCAAGAAAACCTTTTAAGATGTGACTCCCAGCAGCTCCTGCTTGCTTTTTTTTTTTTTGGATGCTGGGTCACTTCAGGTTCCATTCCTTAAAAATTTGCCATACTGCACTCCTGTTGCTCTTTGGAAAAGCTACAACATGTAGAGTTTTTGCAGCACGTTCCATTGTCCAACAGTGAGGCATTCAAGAATGATCAGAAGTAATTGAAGGAGACAAGGTTTTTGAAAAGAACCCTTTGTCTCTCAGCTTCAGGAACTCAATCTTTCCAGTTCTTGAAGTTATTTACATGGAGAATCTCAAAGTCTAGGATTTTTGAGTGAGTGCAGAGAATTCCTAACGGTACAGCACAACAGAGGCTGTGGTTTAAAGCACCAGTATCTGGTGCTTCAGTCTCCACTCATTCACTGATTCACTGAGGTATTCATTCATTCAAGTCTGGCTGGCATTGAACTTGGTTCCATGAAGGCTTGAATCTGGAGGTGAAAATGTAGCAGGCGTGTTTTGGAAGGTGATGAAGAGATAGCATTACAGAATGTGATAGCTATAGGACTGAATCTATACACAATAAACACTTAATAAGTGATTAACCTCCATTAACTTTAACTGTGATCATCATTAAAAAACAATAACAAACACAGAAAAATTTTCAGTGATAATTTAATTCAATATCCTGACATCCTAATACATTGCCAGTTTTCATTTCACTTGGTTTATTTATTTGCTCAAAAGATATTTACTGAGCTTCTACTAGAATGCAAACACTGACATATTGGTAGAGTCTCATCTCATGTTTGTACATCTGCACTCCTCATTTCCCAGAGTTAAATTTTTCATACAGAGGGTATTTTTTCATGCTGTTACATGTTCCTTATACTGACAATTTTTTATGTTGATATTTTAATCAGCAAATATTACTCCTTCAACATTATTTTTATTTGACCATTCTTCTCTTGTGAAATATGAAGCATCTTTCTAAATTTTAAATGTTATTTTAAAAATGCAGTAATAAGCTGAGCACAGAGCTTCTCATTCCTTTCTGACAATTTTCCAGGATAAATTCCCAGGAATCTAAATACTGGATCATAAGATTGAATGTTTTTATGGATTTTGATGCATCCTGCCAAATTTCTGAATCTTGTAGCCATTTACATTTATAATTTTGTTTATATCAGTCACATTCCATTGCCATCTTCATGAAGATACTGCTTAATTTCTAGATGCAGAATTGAGGCACATTCTGCTCTCATCAAGAATGCATGCATCAACCATTTCTTATAAGGCGTGTCTTCCAGACAGCTTGACCAACCCATTATATAAATTCCTTCCACTAAGCAGGAAAGCCATTTTCCTCCTCCCCAGACTTTTAGCCTCTCTTTACTTCCTTATTCCCTAAGACAATCCCTATACAAAAACATTCACTCACAGTCATACAGAACGATAGAAATGGAAAAGACCTCAAGTATCTTTTTTTACCCCCTTCATTTTAGAGTTAAGGGCTCAAGAACTAGGGAGATGGTGAATTACTTCAGATTACAGAGTTGGTGGGGAGATTTAGGACAAGACCCTCTGTGTGAAGCTGATTGGTACTGCTGCTAGGAAATGTCAAGGGGGTGGCCCATATACTAATATTGGAAAGAAAAAGGATCATTATGGCCCCTGGGCATGTATGACCTGCACATGAGTGAAGTGTTCCAACTTTGACTCGCCCCCCGACACGCCCGTGGCTTTTCACGTATGCGCTCTGTTACTGCAGGTAGTGGCATTGCCACTTAAGCCCAGGGAATCTCCCTGGTACATGGTGCACTTGCCAAGTAAACTGAAGGTTGTTGCTGTTGCTATTTCATTGCTAAGTTTTGTGGGACTCTTTTGCCACCCCATGGACTGTAGTCTGCTAGGCTCCTCTGTCCATGGGATTTTCCAGGCAAGAATATTGGAGTGGATCGCCATTTCCTTCTCCAGGGGATCTTCCTGACCCCAGGATCTAACCTGCATCTCTTGCTTGGGAGGCAGATTCTTTACCACTGAGCCACCTATGAAGCCCTTAGTACAGGATAGACACTCAGTAAACACTTACTGAACTTTAATATCTGAAATGTATGAATGAGGATTTGTGAAAATCCTAAAATTCATTGAAGATGATCTGGGTCTAGCATTGGTAAAATGTGACTGGAATGTGATTCTTTCTTAGAATGCTTACATCTGATCAACTATATTGTATTACTGAGTAGGAAATATGTGTTAGATTGGGCGAGGGGAAGATGGCGGAGGAATAGGACGGGGCGGCCACTTTCTCCCCCACAAAATCAACAAAAGAACATTTGAATGCTGAGTAAATCCCACCGGAAATATGTGTTAACAGGAAAGGGGTAGTCTGTTCAGCACTATATGAGAGAAACCTGCCAACAATAATGTCTCTAAAATATAAATTATTATTATCATCATCATCATCTCCTCTGGGATCTTATTCTAGTACTATCTTCTCTTAAGGGCTTCCCTTGTGGCTAAGCTGGTAAAGAATCTGCCTGCAATGTGGGAGACCTGGGTTCCATCCCTGGGTTGGCAAGATCCCCTGGAAAAGGGAAAGGCTACCCACTCCAGTATTCTGGCCTGGAGAATTCCATGGACTGTACAGTCCATCGGGTTGAAAGGAGTCAGACACGACGGAATGACTTTCACTTCACTTCACTTCACCTTCTCCTAAATTTCCAATCTCTTCTCCTTTACTATTCCTTTTCTGCTTGCCTTAAGAATATGCTCAAATCTTTCACATGCTTAAAAACATTTCTCCAAACCTTGTGATCCCTTCTGTCATCTTTCTTCACCCATTTTTTCTCACATCATTTCCTCACTCCTCTGCAGTCTTGTTTTTGCTCCTTCCACTATGATGAAATTCCACTGGCTAAGTAGAGTTACCAGTGACCCCCAGAATGAGCGCTCAGTGGATATGCTCCCTGTTGACTTTTCCATAATGTTAGACATTGATCCTACCCTCCTTCCTATAATCCTCAGCTCCGCTGACATCATGCCATCATGATTCTCCAGCCCTGGGACTACTGTCACTCAGACATTATGTCATGACCCCAGCTTGTTCTCTCTCTCTTTTTTACAGTTTTATTAATTTACTTGTTTAGCTGCACCGGCTCTTACTTGAAGCACATGGGATCTAGTTCCCTGACCGGAGGCTGAGCCTGGGTCCCCTGCACTGGGAGCATCCAGTTTTAGTCACTGACTACCAGGGAGGTCCCCATGTTGTTCTCTCGAATGCTGGTGTTCCCCAAGTTCTGTCTTTCTCTGTTTCACAATCTCGTTTACACCAATGGATTTCATTCTTTGCTACTCATCATAATGGCCTATACCCTTTCAGAAAGTAAGGATACCTGAGAAAAAGGAACATTTGTCCCCATGTTGTTCTCTCGAATGCTGGTGTTCCCCAAGTTCTGTCTTTCTCTGTTTCACAATCTCGTTTACACCAATGGATTTCATTCTTTGCTACTCATCATAATGGCCTATACCCTTTCAGAAAGTAAGGATACCTGAGAAAAAGGAACATTTGTGAACTGTAGATGAGAATATAAATCGTGCGGTCACTATGGAAAACAGTATGAAGTTTCCTCAAAAAGTTAAAAATAGGACTACCATATGATCCAGCATTCTGCTTCTGGGTATATATTCAAAGGGAATGAAAAAGAATCTCAAAGAAATATCTGCACTCCCATGTTCCTTGAAGTATTATTCACAATAAGCAAGATATGGAAACAACCAAATTATCAATAGATGAATGGATAAAGAAGATGTGTTTTATATATATATCCAATATTATTCTTGAGAGTCCCTTGTACTGCAAGGAGATCCAACCAGTCCATTCTAAAGGAGATCAATCCTGGGTGTTCATTGGAAGGACGGATGCTGAAGCTGAAACTGCAATACTTTGGCCACCTCATGCGACAAGTTGACTCACTGGAAAAGAGTCTGATGCTGGGAAAGGTTGGGGGTGGGAGGAGAAGGGGATGACAGAGAATGAGATGGCTGGATGGTATCACCGACTCTGTGGACATGAGTTTGAGTGAACTCCGGGAGTTGGTGATGGACAGGGAGGCCTGGCATGCTGTGATTCATGGGGTTGCAGAGAGTCGGACACGACTGAGCGACTGAACTGAACTGAATGTTATTCAGCCATGAGAAAGCAGGAAATCCTACCATTTGTGACAATATGGATGAACTTTGAGAGCCTTATACTAAGTGAAAGAAGTCAGACAGAGAAAAATGAATACCATGTGATACCACTTATGTGCATGTTTGTGCTAAGTCGCTTCAGTCATATCCGACTCTTTGTGACTCCATGGACTGTAACTCACCAGGCTCCTCTATCCATGGGATTCTCCAGGCAAGAATACTGGAGTGGCTTACCATGCCCTCCCTCAAGGGGATCTTTCCCACCCAGGGATCAAACCTGTGTCTCCTGTGACTATTGCATTGCAGGCGATTCTTTACCACTGAGCCACCAGGGAAGCCAAGATACCACTTACATGTAGAATAAAAGAGAGGCAAACTCATAGAAGAAGAGAGTAGAATGGTGGTTCCCAGGGGCTATGAGTGGAGGAACTGGGAAGATATTGACCATTGGGTACAAACTTCCAGTTATACGTTCTGGGAATCCAATACACAGCATGGTGATTAATGTTTTATAGTACTGTATTACATAAACCAGAGAAACCTGGAATATACTACTGTATTATATACTTGAAAGTTGCTAAGAGAGTAGATCTTATAGTTCTCACCACAAAAAAGATGGTAATTATCTGATATGACTGGTCATAAAGGTGTTAGCTAACAACATGGTGGTAACCATTTTGTAATATATAAGTGTAACAAATGAACACATTGTACACCTTAAACTTACACAATAAGTCAATTATATCTCAACAAAGCTGGGGGGAGAAAGCAGGAGTATTTCAGGAAAAATGAACAGACTGAACAAAACAGAGAAACATAAAATAGGAAATTCAGAATGTGGGGCAAAGTAGATAAAAGCCTTCCAGAATAACTCTATGTTGGATTACAACAGAAAATCAAGCTGGAAAGCAGGGTGGGATCAGGCAAGAAGATGAGCTAAGTGTCCCCATTGTTAATCCTGTTAGCCTTTTGCTTAAATTAGTAGTACTACTTGAAAAGTTGTGTTTTCTCAATTTGCACCCTCTTCTAGACTCCATATTGCCATTAATTATAAATTAAATGGACAGTTTAACAAATTAATTTCAACAAAATAAGGATTTTACACTCCTGACTAGATGCTCCTGAGAACCAGGGTTATCTTTTTTCAATACCAAATATGTCATATGTAACCAGAACTCAATCAATATTTATTGCCTGATGAATAAATGAATGACGGACCAAAATCACTCTAATCTGAACACATAGAAGAAAGACTGGTCGAAATTATAGAATATTATCAAAGAATACCAAAAGTGTCATAAATTTGGGTGACATATTTAGAAGAATTATACATGAAGTGTTTTATGGAACTTTTGAGTGCTAGCATGTTCAGTCGCTTCAGTCATGTCTGACTCTGCGACCCCACAGACTGTAGCCCATCAGGCTTCTCAGTCCATGGGATTCTCCAGGAAAGAATACTGGAGTAGGTTGCCATGCCCTCCTCCAGGGGATCTTCCCAACCCAGGGACTGAACCCATGTCTCCTGCATTGCAGGTGGATTCTTTACCACTGAGCCACCAGGGAGGCCCTTATGGTACTTTTAATCAGCTTTAAAAGACTGGTTTTTATATGTGCTGATTCTTTGTTTCTCTCCTTTTTTTATACTGATTTTTGGTTTTTTTATACGGCCAAGCAGCATGTGGGATCATAGTTCCCCCACCAAGGATCGAACCCATGCCTCCTGCATTGAAAACACAGTCTTAAGCACTAGGCCACCAGGAAAGTCCCACTTTCTCTTTTTAAATTTTTATCCTGTTAATTTAGTTAGTAAACTTTCCCCCTACTTCCACTCCACATAGTACAAAAGCAAATCTGGGCCAGCTGGGGATGAGCCATCATGAATAGTAATTAGTCTTTCTAAAGAAGATTTATTTATGAAACTAGTATTGAATAACCGATTTGTCCCTTTGCAATCACTAATCCCTAGCCTCTTAATTTTACCTTTCAGTAGTTATTACAGAAAGAAATAAAATTTTCACACAGGTATGTTACTGTTTTTATTTTTTTGTCTTAATCACTAAAGAGTAACTTTTTGGGGGAAAAATTTTGGGAGGTCCCTGGTAGTCTACTGGTTAGGACTTGGCACTTTAACTGCCATGGCCTTGGGTTCAGTCCTTGGTCAGGGAACTAAGATCCTGCAAGCCTCACAGCGTGGCTTAAAAAAAAAAAAAGGAAAAAAATTGTATTTTTCATCTCTTTTCCTTTCATGTGTATTCCATTTAGACCAGGAAATTGACATTTCAGCCCAGAAGACTTAGGCCAGATGTTAGTTCACTGGCTGAAAGATGGATTTCCTGCCCCAATAGGTGACCTCTGAAAGCAAAATAGGCTTTTTCTTAATGGATAGACCGTCCAAATGACCTCATTTCTAGAACAAGGGGCCTTTGTTGTGTCTCTTTGCAATTGGAATCAACATCATCTGATTTTTGAGAACATTCATTAGATAAAGAGAAGCTAGAACCTAGTTGTTTCATTTGTAAGGCATAGGAAAAATTTATGCCTAGGCAATCCATTTATTTGTTCCTTTAAAAATATTTGTGTTCCTTGAGAGGGAAATGGTGCTAACATCTAGTGCCTGCTTACCCATATTAATATTTCTCTTAGATTTCAATCCTCATTCCAGCCAGCACTCACCATAGGAACACAGCGTGTAACGCCGTGCGTCCCAAGACAGGGAATCGTTTCACTAAACTTGACCAAAGCACTATTTAAAGGGGTAGCCATGACACCAGTGTCCTGTCACTCAACCTTCTATCTCTGTATGTGAGAAGCTCATTGAGACATTCTCATGGCGCCACCTCTTTTGATGAGTTCTTCACCAAGTTCATTTATTTTTATCTTCAATTGTATAAGGCAGCTCAGAAAAAAAACTGAGAAAACTGGGCCTTTGTGCGTGCGTGTGCGCGCATGCGTGTGTGCCTCTGTGTGTGTCACAGGAAATGCAACTTGAAAGAAAGTACCCAGAAGAGGAAAATGGCTTTGAATGACTGAGGAGAGACAGAAAAACTTGCCATACATGGAAAGGAAGGGAGTTAGACTGTGTGAGAAGGAAGCTATGCTTCTGAGATTCTAAAATGATAGAATTTTACAGCTAAAGGGAAAGCTGAAACATTTTCTTTCTCTCTCTTTGTCCCTTCCTTCTTTCCTTTCTTTATTTCTTTAGAAACAAGAATACGAATTTCCCTTTAAAACAGCCGACATATAACATTTTAGAAGTATAAAAACCTTGCTCCTTGTAATCCAAAATGCTGGCTCCTCCGGGAAAGACATAGAACAGAAGAAAACTGATCTGTGTACAGTTACCATTAGGCTGGGCAATGCATCTAAGACTCATGGTTCTTCCTCAGGTAATTGATATAGTAAAAATGTGACTCTTTGAAAAAAAAGGAGTAGTGAAAAAGGATAATCACACTTTCCTTTGTTTTAATGAGTCAGCACTTACTTTTTCCAGAATGCTCTACTTGGCTCAATACCCCCCTCCTTTGTTAATAGTCATATGCAAATGTCATTAATTATAAATCAGTATTTACTTTTGTTCAACCAGAGTATTGTGGATAATACTTTAATTCTGGATGAGATTTATAATAGTTTTCTGTTTTGGGGATTGATTTTGTGAGTGAGACTCTTTTGTTCTATGTATATAACATTGCACTTCAAAGAAGCATGGCCATAGTCTTAATTGGAGCCTTTGAAAGTAATGGGAAATAAAAAAATATTTTTCATGACCACGTTTAAGCAATAGAGACAGCTAAGTAGGCATTCTCATTGGGTAAAGTTTATAAAATACACAAGACTGATGAAGCAATTTGTTTGGTGGATGATACTTCCCAGCTGTGCTTTTTAAGACTTTCCTTGCATAATTTCGAAATATTTAACGTAGTCTCTGGTCCATTGTTAACACTTTCCTTTTTTTTTTTTCCTAAGTTAAAAGATAAATAGCAGGGAGTATGATTCTATAGACCATTCGCTCTCCATGCTTCCTTTTCTTCTGGTTTTCAGTGTCAGGTAGCTCTCAGAGAAACTCACAGGTCTCCACAGGAGATACTGCTCCCGTGTTAATTCAGAAGTTGTTTCATGGTGAGTTGAAGTCTTTCAATTCTTTGCCTTAAACATTGTGAATTCAGTGTTGGAAGGGCTTCACTGGTAGCTCAGACGGTAAAGAATTTGCCTGCAATGCAGGTTTGATACCTGGGTCGGGAAGATCCCCTGGAGAAGGGAATGGCTACCCATTCCAGTTTTCTTGCCTGCAGAATTCCATGGACAGAGGAGCCTGGAGGGCTACAGTTTGTGGGATCACAAAGAGTCAGACACAACTGAGCCACTAACACACACACACCAGAACCAGCCCATGTAGAGTCTTTTACTTCTTGCCTATAATATGTATTACTGAATAGTTCAGAATCCTCATGTTTCAGAATTACAAATGGGTTACCAGTCATCTTGTCTGACCCAACTATGCAAAATGAAATATCGGTCACATTGTCTGTCTGGAGGAATAATTCCCAGGCAAAACCTTGGTATTTACAAAGCATCAACACAGAGGAAAACCTAACTGGCTAGGCTGGTAACCTTGCTTATCAGAGTGGGAGAAGAGATTTCAGAGAAAGGTATTTATAGCTCTGAATCATCATTTTGTTTATAGCCTGTTTGGGCTATCTTCACTTGGTTTTAATTTTTCTTTTTAGCTTGCTCTTGGTTCTTTTCTCCATCTCTCACCAAATACTCCAAGATGAAGACTTTTAAACAGGTAATGCTTTAGCAGGAATTTGGCTCACTTTTAAGGTAGTTGTGGAAAAAATGTGTTTGCGATTGTCAAGCAGAAAAATGTTTTGGCATTTCAGTCTTTCCTTGAAGTTAGTCCCCCCAAGGCATTGTGGAATGCCCAGCATTGGATTGCCAGAGAGTGTTGCTGACCACAGGCAAAAAGTAAATGAGCTTATCTATTTTCATAGATCAATTTCAGAAGGCAGTATGGTAAAAAAATCAATTAAACTATTTATAATCTTGTGGATTTAACATCTGCTTAATCTCACTGGTTTTTTTTTTTTTTTTCTGTAGAAAATGTGTCACCTTTAAAAAGTAACAAGTATTGGGGGACTTCCCTGGCAGTCCAGTACTTGACTCCATGCTTCCATTACAGAGGCCATGGGTTCAATCCGCAGTCAAGGAACTAAGATCCTGCATGCCTTGTAGCATGGCTGAAAAGTTAAAAAAAAAAAATAAATAAATAACAATAAAATAAAAAATAATAAGGTTTCAATGAAGCTGTGTTCCTAAAACATGTACTATTCTTATGGATAATACAGTTTATTCCAATAAATACATTTAACATTTTATTGTCTGTCCTTAAAAATCAAATGTCTCTGAGTATCTGATTTGGGGAACTCCTTTCACATATCTCATGATGGTCTCTTTTACCAACTAATTTTAAAAGCCATCCACTGGTTTAGTTTTTCAATAGATTATATTTTAAAACTTTACTTTCCCTTGGCATTCCCTTGGCAATGTGTTCCTTTCCTTATTCTGACAGCCCCATAGTTCCTAGTGGCTCTCAAATTTGTGCAGATGTCACTGTCACCTGGGGGGCTTGTTAAACTGCTAATCACTGTGTCTGACTTTGTAGACTTGGAGGCTGGGGCCTGGAAATTTGCATTTCCAACAAACTAGGTTATGCTAATACTTTTCTTCTTGAGTCCACACTTTGAGAAGCACTAATCCAAATAAAGTATTCTTAAAGATGGAGCTAGTATGAACTAAGGTGGCAGTGGAGACAGAGAGAAGTGGATGAACTTGGCATATACTCAGGAAGTAGGGTCCACAGGGCTTGTTCATGGTTAGATGGGAGTGATGGTGAGGTGGGAAGGAATCAGGCGTGTCTCTGAGGTTGGTAACTTGAACCAGTGGATGGATGTAACAGCGCTGCAATGGAATGTGAGCAGGGTGGGATGGACGGATTGTAATGAGAAGTCATAAATTCTATTTAAAGTTTAAACAAACTATTTTTAAAATGTCAATCACAGTGCTTGACATAAAGTTGATTTTCAATAAATAACATTGGTATTGCTGTTATTACTACTTTTACTTTCAAAATTGAATAGTCCTTATCAATCCACTCTGCCAGAGTTAACCTCCCAGACCTTTTACTCAGCAGTCACACTCCAGGGCTAGGAATTCTTTTCGCATGTACTAGAAAACTTAGCGCTTTTATAATATGATCCAACAGACAGGTATGGACAAGGACATTTTATAGATATAAACCTCATGGTATGAGTGGGTAGGTGGAGGGCAAAAGGAGGGAAAAGGGAGAAAAACTTCTAATTCATAGAGTTACTATCTGCATTTTCACACACAACCTCATAGCTACTGTATTAAATAGCTGAATTCTCCTACTTTACAAATGAAATAAATAACTTGCCCAATATCTTATAGAAACCTGAGTGAAATTCCAACTCAGCTCTGTCCTGAATCCATTATATTTGTGCTGCTGCCAAACTCTACCTTCACTGCCAGGCATCATGTCCTAGGGCTTCCCTGGTGGTCCAGTGGTTAAGAATCTGCCTGCTATTGCAGGGAACGTGGGTTTGATCTCTGGTCTGAGAAGATCCCACACTCTGCAGGGCAACTAAGGCCATATGTTGAAACTATTGAAGCCAACTGCACCTTGTTGCAATGCTCTGCAACAAGAGAAGCCACTGCAATGAGAAGCCCAAGCACAGCAACAAGAGAGTAGCCCCCACTTGCCGCAAATAGAGAAAGCCTGCATGCAGCAGTGGAGACCCAGCTCAGCCAATAAATAAAAATAATACATTTTTTAAAAGTTGGTAGTTGAGGATCCAAATCAAAATCATGAAAAAAAATAAAAATAAAAAAAGATGTCCTAAATAGGCTGCAGGCAATACCTTGTAACTTCTAGACTACTGGCTTTTAAATTTGTAATCCTGCCACATAGTCAGAACCACTTTTGCACAAAGCAATTCAGTATGTGCATTTATATGTGAATGTGGGTATGTATGGACTTCTGTGCTCCATGTACTGTGCAGCTATATGACTGAGATTTGGGCTTCCCAAGTGGCTCAGTGGTAAAGAATCCGTCTGACAATGCAGGAGACTCAGATTTGATCCCTGGGTTGGGAAGTTCACCTGGAGAAGGAAATGGCAATGTTCTTGCCTGGAAAATCCCATGGACAGAGATACCTGTCGAGCTACAGTCCATAGGGTTGCAAAAGAGTCAGACACGACTTAGCGACTAAACAACAACTGAGACTAATTTTCCAAGAAATAACACTTATTCAGATAGGTGTATTTCTGGTATTTACTTTCATTCAATGCATTCTAATAGTTCATTGCAATAAATGTTTATCAGAACACAGAGAACTGATTTCAGTCCACTTTTGGGTCTCTACTAGATGTCTAGAAAATCTTCTTCTAGGTCCCTTTCTTTCCTTGGAATTCACTTACCAGTGTTGTGACAATTCCAGTGAGTTGGATGAGGGAGAGCCCTGATGAAAAGACAAAAGGATTCCTATGTGTTCAGTTCAGTCACTCAGTTGTGTCCAACTCTTTGCAACCCCATGGACTGCAGCATGCCAGGCTTCCCTGTCCACCAGCAACTCGCGGAGCCTGCTCAAACTCATGTCCATCAAGTCGCTGGATACTTTCCATATCACATCTTTAATGGCAAATCTACACTTGCCCACCTTACAGAGCTTTGTGGGACTCAAATACATGACAGTGTAGATGAAACAATTTTTAAAAGTACTGAAGTTATCTGACTTTGAGTCTGCTCCATGTCCCTTTGTTCACTTGGCGTGATCAAGTTCTCCAGAGCCCATTTCTTCATCTTCAATATGAGGGATTAGATCCAGATCATCTTAAAGGCCCCTTTCCACCCTCATGGGTGTATAATTCTATTATAAAAAGCTCTTTGTGAATGGTACCCTAGGGGACTCTGAAATAGTATGATCATGATCATGATGTTGCTGATTATTCCTTATATTTTGTTAAAAAGCCCTTAAAGGAATTTTTTTGGAAGAATTGACAGTGGAGAAAAGGCTCAATTTGGGAGATGTAATCAGAATCATTTTGAGTAGAAGCTTCATGAAGTTGATCTGTGAGAAGTTTCGGCTTCATTTTTCAAATGTCAAAAAAGTTGTGTTCTATAAGAAGAAAAATAACTGCTCAGAATTTCATATTTATGTACAGACAGCAAAATTACAGGTACCAACATTCCTCCCCAAATGTTTTATTTATTTCCTTATCCATTTATTAGGCAGCACCAGGAAAAGGACCTCAAATATCAAGTGTAGCTTGATTCTCTGATTGCCAAAATGATGGCTAAGATTTAATTATATTGAGATGTGTTTATATTGTTGCTAAATAGTACCCATCTTTAAATGACCCTGAAATGTAATATCACCTCTGAGGAGGTAGGTGGCAATTAGTGTGGCCTTGCTTCATCTAGGATGGGGAAATAGAAATGCAGAAAAGTTCATTGCTTTGCCCTCAGGTCCTCTGAAGAGCCAGGAAGAAAGACTCATGCTTGGCACTGGAGACTCATGCTGCCAATCCTTCTTGTTTGGCTTCATGCTCAGTCCCTTGCCATAATGTGTTTATGCAGCCCCAGTAGAAGCAGCACTGTCCTTTCTATTTTCTTGGGTTGAGTAAGATGTTGTTGTTTAGTCACTAAGTCATGTCTGACTCTTTGCAACCACATGGATTGTAACCCACCAGGCTCCTCTGTTTATGGAATTTCCCAGGCAAGAATACTGGAGTGGGTAGCTATTTCCTATTCCAGGAATCTTCCAGACCCAGGGATTGAACCCCAGTCTCCTGCATTGGCAGGTGGATTCTTTACCAGGGAAGCCACCAGGGAAGCCCACTGAGTAAGGTACCACATGGCTAGTACACTGAAATTCTTAAATATACGTAAAATCAACTCAACGGTTATTTTACCTTTTTTCATCATTTACTTATTTTCATGTCTTTATAGAAGTGATAATGATGATGATGATAATTTTAAAAAGCCCAGCACTGCTTTAATGAATTTATTTGGATTCCCAGCATTTTAGAACACACCTGGCACCAGCATCAGCTCAGGAAAGCTCTAGGCCTGGTCATACTGACTCCGTGCCCAGCACTCCACTTCAGCACAATGCTTTCTGACTATCAGGGGAGAGCTTTCTCATTCCTTTTCTTTCCTTTCAAAAATATTGTCATCGAGGATTATGCTTATAAATTTAATTACCTTTGGAAAAGTTTTTTTTTTTTTTTCTTTCAATTTTGAACTTTCCTCTACAGGCTCTTCATTTATTGGATTTTGGTAATTAATGCTTTAGGGAAGGGATTTCAAGGACTTGCTGTTTTGCCTCTCCTTTTATGTGGATCCAGAAGGAAAAACAAAAACACCAGGGAGGAGCCCCAGGGAGGACTCTCTCCGTGGGGCATCTCACTTGGGTTTTTTAAATACTCAGTCCTTTAACAGAGAGGCGGTTCCTTGTGGTTGCTGAACTGCTTCACAAAGTGATCAATCACCCAATCCAGTGTGGATCGTCATCTCCCAGGGAAAGTTGAGTGGTTTTTAAAGAAACAATCACAAAAGGAGAAACACCTCTATAGGGTTATTTCCCTCATAAAATAAATCCGTCATGGATTTTGTCCTTAGAAAAACACACACGGAGCCCCAAGTGTGCTGGCTTACTGGTTACAACCATAGCACTTCCTTTTGAAAATCCACCTCCCCACCTCGCCCACCCCACGCCGGTCCTTACATTAAAGAAACCATTAAAACCCCAAGGCGCATTTGCCCTAAAGCGCTGAAATTCCTAGCAATGCAGGGCATTGCCGGCACCCGGGAACCAAAATGTCCCCACTCGTAATAAACATAATAAACACGAGTCAAACAATGGCTCGTGCCCAAGCTTTCACACTTGTTTTTCCAAGTCTCGGCTGCCAGAGGCAGAGAGTTGTAATTCCTGAGGTCGCTTGTCTTCGGGAGGGGCGAGGTGTGCGTTGTGACACTCACTGCTTGGGAACTCTTTTGGGTAGGACTGGCTTAAAGATTAACTTTCACGAGTTTCTGGGACCAAGACTGTGTCGGTGAATGGCGTGATTGGAAACTTGTGCAGGCGGGAGGCTGCAGGCGGCCGCTCTTTCAACAGGCGATTTGTTCTCCTGTCTGTGGCTCATTTCCATGCAAAGAGCCTGACATCAGAGCACCTTTTGTTGCTAAACGCTTTCTTTAGCGTCGAGGGGAGAGAGTCATGTGGAGCTGGAAGAGCTCATTTTGAAGAGAGGGGGCCGGGGAGTTGCCACCAAGTTCCCGAGGCAGCTCGGTCACCCGGCGGGGCCCTGCCCAGACGTGCTGGAAGCACTCAGTCGCGTGCCCAGTTAGTCGGTCCCGGCCGTAGGAAGAGACGCCTTTGCAGCGGCTGGCATCGCGGCTGGGGCCGCCCGAGTTCCCCGCCGGGAAACTCAGTGGTGCGAACTTTGCCTCCTGCTGCCCCGCCGCCGAGCCGAGCCCGGGCTGGGAAAGTTTCCGGACTTGTCAGTCGCGCGGCCCGCCGCCACCTAGAGCCGAGGAGCCGCCGGTGCTCCGGGGGGCCCCCGCCGGGTCGCAGGCCGGGGATGCGGCGCGGGGGCGCGGCTCGCTGGTGACGCGGCGGGCGGGGACCGGCTCCCGGGGCTGGGCGCGCGCGGCTGCGGGGCCAGGGCGCCCCGGGGACCCGGCCATGGAGCAGGACGCCGGAGCCGCCGGCGCGGCGCCCGAGCCGGAGCCCGAGCCGGCGTCGGAGCCCGAGGTGGGCGCGGGCATGTCCGAGGCGTTCTCCCGGCTCTGGACCGACGTGATGGGCATCCTGGTGAGTTACCTGGAGGCGCGGGGAGGGCGGGTCACGGGTTCCCCCGGAGCAGGGCAGCCTCTGGGGGACCTCGAGCTCCTGCGCGCTCGCCGACTCGGCCAGCCCACCCCTTGGGGGTCGTCCTTCTCCGGCTCTAGTTCTTAAGGAGTTAAATCCACAAGGTTTAGGATTTCAAAAACCGAATTAAAAAATAACCAGCCACAGATCACATCAAAGATAGATGTTTTAAATAATCGGGTGTGGTGTTGCACAGTGTAATCTGGGACACCTGCTGAGAAGTTGGTGTGGAAAAAGAGGAAGAGTCTTTCAGAGACTGGATGTAAATAAACCGTGTTTGGCTGCTGTGGATTTGGGAAGAGGCTGATTCTACTGATGTTTATCTCTGCATCGTTTGTTGTCTGAGCAGGAGAGGAAAACAATTTCCTCCTTGCTCAGAACCACAGCAAGTTAACATACTCTGCAGTTTTCAATCTGTAGAATTACAGGATATTTGTTATGTGTTTGGGGCTAAAAACAATAGGGCTTATTTTGCTAAATCTGTATTGTCATGTATTTTGAAATGTCCAATAACTAAACCCGCCCCTGGATTTGGCATAATTTTTGAAAAATAGTTTTTAGACATGGAAGATGAAGCTTTAACTTGTTCAGGGTTCAGTGCCTTGAGGAATTAGTAGATTTGCTTTGATGGAGCTGTAGAGAGGCAGGTAGACTGGAATCAGATGGGTGGTAAGTCTGGCATCTTACTCCACATATAAAAAGTCAACTTCAATGTAAAGATTTGGAATTGGCTGTTGTGGAAGCCAATTGGAAGAGGCTCTGTATTTACTTGGAGATTTTTTTTTTCTTTAATAGAAGGAGGTGTAGTTTGTAGAACGAAGCTCTTCTTTGGGAATGATGAGACCATTTTTACCACAGTAATTCAGCTCTTGGGTTTTGGAGTGAGTGAGCCTGGATTCAGATCCCAGCCCTTCTATTGATTGACTGCATGATCTTGGCCAAGGTACCCAGCTGCACTGATGTTCTATTTCATCACCTGAAAAGTGAAGCAAAGAAGATCTGCTTCGTGGATTCTCTGAGATTTAGCTAAGTTGATATATAGCTAGTGCTCAGCATATTAGTATTAATAGAAGGGGGCGGCAGAGGATGAGATGGTTAGATGGCATCAGGGACGTGAGTGAGCAAACTCAGGGAAATAGTGAAGGACACGGAAGCCTGGCATGCTGCAGTCCATGGGATCGCAAAGAGTTGGATACAACTGAGCAACTGAACAACAATAAGTAATGGCTGTCTTGCAGATAATCTTGTGGCTCATCTTTCCAGAGATCCTAAAAGTCCCAGTTATTCCATCTTCAGGTGTCCTTTGGTATTAATGATTATTCCTATGCAGAGAGCCAGGGAAGGTTGGTCAAAGATTTCTACCTGCTCTTCTCACTCTCTGATATTTTATTTTACTTATTTTTTGAAAGCAAATTTGTTCAGGTAAATACACACTCAAAAGACAGTGTGGGCCGTCTCACTAGGGTGCTCCAATATTTTAAAAATAAATATTGAGAAACACTTCAAGTTATGCTATTTGCATTTTCTGAACATTACTGATGAATACGGGCCTTCAGTGAAATTTCGGAAAACTCAATGAACATATATAAAAGTTGTGGTGATAGACTGTATTTTAAGTTCATCCAGAAGAAGCTTATCTTGTTATTTCTTGCTTAGGTCTCACTCTAAATTTTCAGTCACTGAGAAAATTGGTTTGCATCTCTTAGTAGGGTGTGAGCTGGGGAGGGAAGGGTTGGAGGAGCTCAGTTATATTGAAGTGTGGGCTTAGGGTCGTTTGGGGGTGGGGGTGGCATGCAGCACTTTCTAAAGAGTGACTCTCTCTTCCCTGGCAGATTCCAGCACTGTTGGGTCAGTTGTAGCAGAGTGTTCTTTGGCTGAGTAAGAAGACGGGGTGGGGCTCAAAAAGCCCAAACCTGTTATTCAAAAGACCGATGCAGGAGAAAAGAAAATATGTGCTTCTTACAGAGCTAATATTTTGTTCGGTGTGAGGCTGATAGACGGTAACAATTGTCCTAAACAGGTAGTGTTCACTCCTGCTTTCCCATCTTTTATAAGATCTTCTTTTCCTTTAAATCTTGGGCATCAAGATTGTTCCTTAGGGAAAAGGCAGACGCAAAGCACATAGCTTACCTCTCCTCTGTACGGCCTGTGAGAAGTCATTAGGGGAAAAGGATCTTTATTGTGTGTTGAGGATGCTGTCATCCAAGTGTTTATAAGAAATTATCTTTGGAAAAATATATCATGACATAAAACTGACATCAGACTTTGTTCTTACAGAGATAAAAGACACTATTTTCTTCATCTCGTATTTAAAATATGGGATTTTACAATCATCTCGCAGCCTAGGGGGTGAAGTGACTTGGGCACTGAATACCTTGTTAGAGGCAATGTCAGACTGCACCCCAGTTTTCTGACCTCCACCAGTCAGGAGCATGTTGCCATGATGCTCCATAGTTAACTGTCCCAGATCAACTTAGGAGAAATGTGATTACATCTGGTATTGTATGCAAAGGCTATTTGGAAGTTTGTGAATCTGTGGTAAAGAATCCGCCTGCCAATGCAGGAGACACAGGAGACTCAAGTTCTATCCCTGGGTCTGGAAGATCCCCTAGAGAAGGAAATAGAAACCCACTTGAGTATTATTGCCTGGGAAATACCATGGACAGAGGGGCCTGGCAGGCTACAGTCCTTGGGGTCACTATAGAGTTGGACACCACTTAGCGACTAAACAACAAATTTGGAAGATGCTTTTACCTGATAGCTCAGTTGGTAAAGAATCTGCCTGCAATTCAGGAGACCCCTGCATCCTTGTGTTCAATTCCTGGGTCGGGAATTCCCTGCAGAAGTGATAGGCTACCCACTCCAGTATTCATGAGCTTCCCTTCTGGCACAGCTAGTGAAGAATCCACTTTCAATGTGGGATACCTGGGTTCGATCCCTGGGTCGAGAAGATCCCCTGGAGAAAGGAAAGGCTACTCACTGCAGTAACTGGCCTGGAGAATCTCAGAGTCAGACAGGACTGAGTGACTTTCACTTTTTTTTAATAGAACTTCGGAGGGGAGTAAGAGGTAGAAGGGGAATTATACATCCAAGCAACATACTTAGCAGATTTCAGGCACAGTTGCTACTTTTACTTTTTAGATTTTTCTTCGTGTAAAAATGTGAACTTCAAAGCCTATTAGGGTTTTTCATTGAATGAGCACAGCTCCCCTTTCCCGAAGGGGCAGTTAACAAGGAGCACTCACCATCTGTCTCCCATTCCCCTCCTCCCCACCCCCTAGCCTGGACCCCCCAGCCCTGAACCCTGACCCCTGGTAGATTTTGTTGGTTCTGACCCAGGGGAGGGTGTTACCCCAGAGACACTGATCTCAGTAAATGCAGGGTGGTTGTTTGAGTTCATTAGGGCATATTTTGCATTCAAATTAAATCAGTCCTGCACAGTTCAGCACCAACTAGTTGCTTTTAGATAATTGTTAACAAAACGCTTATTTAGAGAAGTAACAGTATAATTTATGGCATGAAAATGAGTGTACTGGCATGAATAAAATGCTAACAAGTGAATATATAAATAGAAAACCCTTACTTACTGTGGATTGTGAAGACCTAGAGGGCATGGTCTGTACTTTACTCAATTTTCTACCTCCAGGGCTTGGGACTACTGACTGGCTGCTGTTTGTTGAGTGAAAAAGGAAAAAAGCATGTACTCTTAAATGCAGGAGCCACTTCAAAATACAGTTCTGTACACTCATGCCCTGGCTTATAATGGGGTGCCTTAATGAACTATAAATTCTCTTTATGCTGAAGCTCCCACTTGGACAGTTCCGCTGTGCAAACTCAAATCCCGGCACTTCCACTGAAAGCGTATTGGCAAATTGGGAAGTGTTTGTAAACCCTGAGCAATTAAATCATGGTCTTCTTGTGAAACACTATTCTGTTCTCTGACTCGGCAACATATGGTCTGACACCTTTTAGGATGACATTCTTAGACTTCTGTTGAGATGTACAGAACCAGTTAGAATCCTCTGGGGGTTTTACTTTTATTTTTACTCCCTTGTTGTTCAGTTGCTCAGTAATGTCCGACTCTTTGAGACCCCATGGACTGTAGCACACCAGGTTTCCCTGTCCTTCACTACCTCCCGGGGTTTGGTCAGACTCAGGACCATTGAGTTGACTATGCCATCTAACCATCTCATCCTCTGTCGCCCTGGTTACAGACAAAACATTCCATGTTCTTTTTTGGGGTGGGGGAAGCCTAGTTTTTTTTTTTTTTTTTAAGAGAGGGAATTGTTGAGGTTATTAGAAGAAGTGGATCATATTTTCAGCCCCAAGTATCCATTTGGTAAATTGTGATGGTTCATAAAGTTTTCCTCCAAAATTGGAAGAAGCAGGCATTTGAAACTTCTAGTTCGATGGGAAGGGAGAGGAAGGGAGTTAGTAAGTGACTATTGTTTGCTAGATCCTGCAAGATGCACCTCCCCCAAACCTTACATTTCCCTGCTGTGTTCCTACAATTTACACCCATTTCCTAGCAATGCTTAGAAAATATCCATTGTGTAGACAAACTCTACACAGATGACCTTCCCTTCTTCTAGATCCTATGCAGGCTACAGAAAAGTGTGGTAGGTTTATTTAAGTTAATAAACATAATAAATAGACTCTTTAGGCTATCTGCTAGGTTTATTGTATCTCGCTGTTTACTAAAGTCCTCTCCTTCACTCTGTATTTAAGTGTGGGGGAGGGAAGAGGCCTGTTCGATCCCTAGGGGGCTTTTAAAATGCAAACTCCTTTGTACCAACCAGTGTGTAATTTACATATTGTTGGGTGGCGTCTTACGGTAAGCCCTTTAGCTAATGACTTAATTTTAGGTCTTGGAATCTGAGCGTCAGCCCTAGTGTCAAGTATCCTGACTTCATCTTGATTTTATATTCCTGTTAGGCCACGGAAAGCCTATGGCTTTTACATAAGTAGAGAAATTGCAGGGTGATGTATCAGGAGGCACTGACTAAAGAGACCCTGGATGTGAGCCCTCAACTCCTTCATTTAGATAGGAATGGGAGGGCTTGGGGGCAACTGAGTAGGAGCCAGAGCTCAGATCTCTCAATTTTCAATTATCTGCCAAAGACAGAGTTAAGCCTTATAATTCTGGCTGGGGTTCTTGATTTGCTATCAAAAAGGACCCCTGGAGACCTCCCTAGTGGTCCAGTGGCTAAGCCTCTGGAGCTCCCAATGCAGGGGACCCAGGTTCCATCCCTGGATCCCTGTTCAGGAAACTAGATCCCACATGTCACAACTGAGAGTTTGGATGTGTCTACTAAGACCCGGCACAGCCAAATAAATAAAATGATCATTTTTTTAAAAAAGAGGCCCCTGCACTAAAGTGACAGTTTATATTCCTAGTCTTCCAGCATCTTGCTTTCATGCTTTCATTTGCCGCTGTCTACCTTGAAACATTTTCCCTCTTCCACCTTGCTTGTTCTGCATCCTTTTCAGCATCCTTGACTCAAGCTTCTGATGAGAAGTTGTCACCATGTGGGGAGAGGGAGTCGGTGCTCACAGGGACTGAATCCCAGTGCTGGGCGGGGCCCTTCCTGTACTTACCTGGTCCTCTCATTGCAACCATTGAGCAGTGTTGTCCCCATTTTACAGTGGAGAGTTATATGTGCACATCCTGAATCACACAGATAGTGAACAGGGGAGCTGGGATTTGAATCCCCTGTTATTTCCTGGAAATTAATTCACAGTTGCAATTTTATAGTTCATTCTTTCACATCTCTATTGGGACACCTATTGACTATTGGAAGAAAAACGATGACAAAACTAGACAGCCTCTTAAAAAGCAGAGACATCACTTTGGCAGCAAAGGTCCGTATAATCAAAGGCACGGTTTTTCCAGTAGTCATGTACGGATGTGAGAGTTGTACCATAACAGAGGCTGAGTGCCAAAGAATTGATGCTTTCGAACTGTGGTGTTGGAGAAGGCTCTTGAGAGTCCCTTGGACTGCAAGGAGATCAAACCTGTCAATACTAAAGGAAATCAGTCCTGAATATTTATTGGAAGGACTGATGCTGAAGCTGAAGCTCCAATCCTTTGGCCACCTGATGCAAAGAGCCAACTCTTTAGAAAAGATCCTAATTCTGGGAAAGATTGAAATCAGGAGGAGAAGGGGACGACAGAGAATGAGATGGTTGGATGGTATCACCAATCGATGGACATGAGTCTGAGCAAGCTCTGGGGTTTGGTGATGGACAGGGAAGCCTGGCATGCTGCAATCCATGGGGTCTTAGAGAGTGGGACATGACTTAGTGACTGAACAACAACAAATGGACTGTCAATCTCTTTGCTTAAGATTTTGAGCTCAGTACTAACTGGACATACCCCTTGCTTCCAGAAGGACAAACAGCATCCACCGCCCTTCCTTAAATACCTAGTCGTGTGGTGCAGTGTGTAGACTGCTTCAAGGAGGCTGGAGTATGGAGGGGGGTGTTGGGGCAGGGAGGGAGCGGGGGGCAGTCTGCCACGGTGCTGGTGCAGGCAGGTCAGTCCCAGAGATGCCTTCCAGCTTGGGTCCTGGCAGTGAGTAGTTTCCCTCGAGAGGTGTTCCCCAGGGAGGGCTAAGGAGGAAAGAAGGGCGAAAGGGCCTTCTGGACAGCTGAGGAGAAAAGAGACGGGAGGGTACAGCACACTAAGGTGGGCACCGGGTAGTGAGAGTTGAGGTAGCTGGCATCATTCTGTAGGCTCCAGTGAGAAGCCATTGCAGAATTTTAAACCGACATGTGACATGATCACATTCTAGAAATGTGCCTTTTGTGGGTGATGAGTTGGTGATGAATTTGGAAGAAGACTAGTGGTCTAGGCAAGAGAAGATGAAAGGTTAAACGTCTGTGAAATGTGCTAGTTTATCTATCATCTGGCTTCTGTTCATCTCAATATTTTCCTCTGTAGTCAAGGATTGCTCTTGGTAACTTACTTTTGATAAATTCTTTTCAACTCAAGAGTAGGCTGGGTTAACGCAAGAGATTTTTAGAGATACTGTAGTGCTGTGACTTTTTCATTCTAAAGAAAAGTTGTCTGTCGTGACACATCTGTGTGTACACGTATCTGCTTACCTGTCTTTGTCCTGGAGTGAATGATTTATTTCCTTAAAGAGGAGATTTATTTTTTATAACTACACACACGATGCTATAACCAAATGATCTTTAAAAGCTAATTCTAGAGGACAGTGAAATAGAGGGAAATGCTCAGTTTGGCATGTCATGTGTATCTGCTCAGTTTTGTCTGACTCTTTGCGGCCCCATGGACTTGTAACCCTCCAGGCTCCTCTGTCCATGGGCTTTTTCAGGTAAGAAGTAGGTTGTCATTTCCTTCTCCAGGAGATCTTCCCTACCCAGAGCTTGAACCTGAGTCTCTTGCACTGGCAAGTGGATTCTTTACCACTGGAACACTTGTGTCGAAGAATACTTTATGCTTCAGACTTAACCATCATAATCCCGCTGTATTATATGATGAGCTTACCCATGGTTTACACACATTCTTTTCTTAGGGTAGGAAAAGAATTGATTTCAAAATAATGAATTTAGATATGTAGAGGCTAAAGCTCTAAGAATTAACTGTATCTTTTAATACCAATGTAAGACTACAAGCAGTAAACCTTCAGACTAATTTTGAGATAAAATGTATTTTTATGATGACTTGGAATTGTCATTTCTCAAATAAATGTATACTAATTTACTAATTAACTTCATTTGGTAATGACACCTGAAACGTGTGGGTCTGCTGGTCGTTAGCTTTGCTCCTAGCCAGCTGTCTAGTGTCCCACCTTTTGTTTCATAAGATATTTCACTGGATAGCATTAATTCTTTATGAGTTGAGATGCTTCCTAGAGATAACTTAGCTTGTATTTTTTCTTGCTTGTCAAGTTCTATAATAGAGACAATCTAGCATGGAGGCTGGAGACTCAGGCATTGGAGTATCTTAGAGACATGGAACACAAGAGCTTGATAATGAGATAGTTTTTCCCCTCTGGAACCCGTATTCTTTCTTTTTTGAAGGGACCTCCTCTTGTCTTTCAACTTTCTAAGCTGATTGGTGAAAACATGGATACATTTGAGTTTATAATGATTGCTCTGTGGAGCTCTGTTCTGTGTGTCCATAGAGATGCTTGGCAGCTCTCCTTGGTGTCTATGATGCAGATTTGATTCATGGTTGGTTTTCTTGCTTCATCCACTGCTTGTTTGGCTTTCCAGCAAGCAGTGAATGAGGATGGTCCAGTGTGTCCAAATGTCACTCTGTTATGGCTTCATTCTCTGTCCTGGATGAAGAATTGAAAGTGGAATTAAAAGTGAAAGAAAATAATGCCTATACTTGTAATTTTAACTAAAAGTATTATTGAAGGGCAGAAGAAAAATACATATTTTTTTAGTTTAGTATGTATCCTTAATCGTGGTTACTTTCAAAATTTATCCTAATTTTGTGGACTTGATGACTTTTGCCTAAGAGTTCTTATCAACCAACACATTTTTTTCACCCTCGAGGTAAAAAATGTTTTTATGCTTTTTTGGGCACTCTTAAAAATTGAGTGTTTCAATATTATTTGTTATTAAGAAGAAAGGAATGTTCTAGTTTAAGAATAAGTATCTTTGCTATAGGCTTACATTCATTTTCAGAGGATTTTAAAGGCCTGCTTCTTGGCCTTTTGGCTAAAATCAAGTCTTATAGTATGAGGGCTTCCCTGTGGCACCGTGGTAAAGAATCTCCTGCTAATGCAGGCAGTGCAGGAGACACAGTTTCGATTCCTGGATCAGAAAGATACCCTGGAGTAGGAAATGGCAGCCCTCTCCAGTATTTTTGCCTGGAAAAATTTCACGGACAGAGAAGCCTTGTGGGCTACAGTCTACGTGGTCGCAAAGAGTTGGACACGACTGAGCACAGACATAAGATAAAACATTAACAATTTTACAAGTGTCCTTGTTTGGAAACATGCAGGGTTAAAAAACATTTGTTAAACAAAATAGCAGTGAGATACCCCTGCACACCTTTGACAATGGCCAGGATCTGGAACACTGACCACGTCAAATGCTGAAGAAGACGAGGAACAGCTGGAACTCCTGTTCATTGCTGGTGAGAATGAAACATGGTCCAGTCACTTTGGAAGACCATTTGGCGGTTTCTTACAAAACTAAGCCTTTTTCTTACCATCCAGTCCAGCAATTGCACTCCTTGGTGTTTGCCCAAAGAAAGTGAAAACTTTCCTCCACGCAAAACCTGCATACATCTATTTATAGCAACTTTATTCATAATTGCCCAAACCTGGAACCAACCAAAATGTCCTTCAGTAGGTAAATGGACAAGTAAAGATTGGTGGAAATTATCTAGGGATAAAAACAAATGAGTTATCAAGCTACCAACGGATGTAGAAGAACCCTAAATGCTTATGACTAAGTGAAAGAAGCCAATCTGTAAAGATTTTTGATTCTGGGTATATGACAGTTTGGAAAAGGCAAGACTATGGAGACATTGAAAAGATCAGTGGTTGCCAGGGTTGGGGGAAGGGACGGATGAATAGGTGGAACACGGAGAATTTTTATAATGATGAATAGATTTTCAACATCAAGAGTGAATCATGTTACATGCTTTGGATTTGGGGTGATTATGATGTGACAGTGTAGGTTGTAACAAATGTGTACAATGGGCTTTATTTCAATACCCCAATCAATTCTCAGATTTTCAGTGGACACTGAGTTTCCCACAAATGTAATTCAAATATGACATTTTTCTGCTAGTGTTCGGTCCCGCTATCTACTAGCTGAGTCCCAAAAACTGCCCCTATTACAGTTGCCAACCGCAAGTCCAGATTGTTACATGTGCTTTCCATCGGCTGGCTACTGCGTTCCATTAATTTGCTAGAGCAGCACTCAGAACTTGGGAAACCCAATTTACTTGCTTAATCAACCAGTTTTTACTTACTGGATTATGGGATTATAAAGAGGTATAACTTAGTAACAGCCACTTGGAAGAACCTTGCGTAGGGCAAGTATGTGGGGAGAGGGTAGAGCTTCTGAAACCGTTTACCTCAGACTGGGACTTGAATCCATGTACCAGGACTCGAACCCACAAGGCCAGGACTTGAACCCAGCCAAAACCCAGTTTGGGACTCTAACCCATGCGGCTGGGATTCGAACCCAGTCAAAACCCTGCTTGGGACTTGACCCAATAATCTTTTAATTAGAATTACTCATGTGTTCTTTGTGTCTTTGCACAGAAGGAATTCAGTGAGAAACAAAGTGATTTGTAAGAAGTGTATTTATTCAGATTGAAACACAGTCCACAGAGTGTGGGCCATTGCAGAGGGTGGGTGGGCCCTGAATTGTGGCGTAGTTAACTTTTACGGGCTGGGTAGGGGGCGGGAGGAGCCGGGGACGACAGTGAGATGGCTGGATGGCATCACCGACTCGATGGACATGAGTTTGAGTGAACTCCGGGAGTTGGTGATGGACAGGGAGGCCTGGCGTGCTGCGATTCATGGGGTCGCAAAGAGTCGGACACGACTGAGCAACTGAACTGAACTGAAATGAGTGGAAGGATTATTCCAACCTTTTTGGGGAAAGGGTGGAAATTTCCAGAAATTGAGCCACTGCCCACTTTTTGATCTTTGCTGACCAGCCTTGGAACTGTCCTGGCACCTCTGGGTGTGTCATTTAGCTTGCTGATGGGTTACAGTGAACGTATACTGAGGACCAAGGTCTAGTTGAAGTTGACTTGTCTGCCATCTCGGACCCTTTTGATTCTCATCAGTTGATGTGTCCTGGGGCTGTGTCATTGCCCTGCCCCCTTCTCTCCTGCTAGGGCACCTCTCTCCTTGAATCTCCACGTAGTCACCAGTCCAGAGGCTCTCTGAAGCCTGTCCTTGGAGGTTTCTATGGAGGCTTCATCATATGGGCAGAACTGGCCTTTGGTAACTGCGCTCAGTCTCTAGCCCTGCTTCCCTTCCAGGATACCGAGAATGAGATAAGACTGCAAGTTCCTAATTTCTAATCACTGGGTCTTCTTGGTGACCAGCTCTATTCCGAGGCTATCTAGGAGCCGCAGCCTAAGTCGCCTCATTAACAAAAATCAGATGCCTCTGAAGGGACCCTTAATGAATGACACAAGATGCTCCTGTCATTCCAAATTCAAGAGTTAGGAGCCCTGTACAAGGACTGGGAAGAAGACCAAGTATCTATTTCTTTTAAATCACGACATAATTGTAGGGGATACTGATAATGAGGGAGGCTATGCATGTTTAGGGGCAGGAGGCATATTGGGAATCTATGTTTCCTTTAATTTTACTGTCAGTCTGGAGCTACTAAATGATGAAGTCATAATACAATAATAATTAGATTTTTTTGTTTGTTTTATCAAGAGAAGAGGAACAGGATACGGAGAAGGCAATGGCAAACCACTCCAGTACTCTTGCCTAGAAAATCCCATGGATGGAGGAGCCTGGTAGGCTGCAGTCCGTGGGGTCGCTAAGAGTCGGACACGACTGAGCAACTTTACTTTCACTTTTCACTTTCACACATTGGAGAAGGAAATGGCAACCCACTCCAGTGTTCTTGCGTGGAGAATCCCAGGGACGGGGGAGCCTGGTGGGCTTCCATCTATGGGGTCACACAGAGTCAGACACGACTGAAGTGACTTAGCAGCAGCAGCAGCAGCAGTGACTATATAACATCCAGCTGAAGACTAGCAGTGGGGTACCCTTTCTGCCCGCTTCTGATGCCTATGTCAGTAGCTTTCTCTATCTCCTTTATACTTTAATAAAACTTTTATTACACACACACAAAAAAAAAAGAGAAGAGGAACAGGATGAACACATTTAGAAACAAGAAAAAATTGTTTAAACACCTCTTAGAAAACTGAAAGTTTGTTTTGTAGGGGAGTGAAGAGCAAAGGAAGCAGTTTAGAGTGGCTTTAGATCTTGGCTTCAGCATTTCGTGACCTAAGCAAGCTCCTTAACTCTTCTGTGCCTTGGTTTCCTCATCAGTAAAATGAGGATGATAGCCACTAAAATCACTGGATCTGGTCAGATTAATTCAGTCCCTAGAACTGTGCATGGCATATGGTAAGCAGATCATAAATGTTCCTTATTATTAGCTGTTAATAGTTAAATCTTTAGTCGGAGTGTGGGTTAATTTCTCTTCACGCTCATTTTTAAGTGGAGGGATGGTCTGATACCACATGTTCAATTTAGGATTGATACTAACTATTGATTTAATTTGTTTTAATTTAACTTTTTTGGGGGATGATTTAATGGTTTTAACATTTGCCAAATGTCCTTTTTAGAATACAAAATTTAAAAACAAATGCATAAATTATTTCAAAGTATTAACCTTCATGTTTCACTTTAGGAAACTGGTGTTAAAAATGTTATGTGTCCTTAAGAGAGAGAATGTATGGGACTCGTGAATAAGGAGGGTTTTCTGGAGGCAGGAAGATATTTGTAATGAAAACATATTTTCAGCTTAAATGGTTGTCCAGATCGCTATTTTTCAGTTCTCCTGTGACTAAGTAGCACAATAGCATGAGATCTTTTTGATAGTTGATTTTTTAGAAACATGTAAAATATTAAAAATATCCACTTAACTAATGATTTTATTTTTTGAGTTCTGGACCCATGTAACTACTAAATCTACTTTTAGTATCTTGAAATGTCTTTGTGAAATATTTTCCCAAGGTTTTATTGAATTAACCACTGTTTTTGCCCAGGTTGTTAAGCATTCATTCTGTGTTTTTACATCTTAGTTAAGACTCTTCCATCTCCAATCAAGAGTTTATAAAAGCGTCATATGGTAGTGTCCCCACCAGAGCCCAAGCAACCTGCAGACACATTATCAGTGTGAACTTGATAGAAAATGAGGTTCTTTGTGCTTCAAGGAAGATTATTATTATTATTAATCATTATTAGATAATATGCCACTTATGTGCATTTTAATTAGGGAGTGATTTCATTATGCATTTATAGAAAATATGAAACTTTGAGAAAGTCTATAAAGATGAACAATTTTATGTTGGAAAGATAAGACATCGTTTTTAAGCAGATTTTATCATGAAATACAGTTTTACTGAGAACTTTCCACAAAAATGTAGCCTTAGGACATAGTCTGCTGGGGAAAGGTCGTTACTGCTTCTGCAGCAGTTTGCTTCTACTTACGTAACATGTGGTGTCCAGGTGATGACTTAATGAAAGCCTCTCAAAACACTGGTGCATGGTAGTGATTTGCCCTGATTAAGATATTATGAAATGGAGGCTATGCAATGAGCAATAAAGTAAATAGGTGTCAAGAGACACATGAAAGATACAGTGAAATCTATGTGATGTCACTTTAGCACTAGCAGAGAATTATGTACTATTTCAACACACCAGAATGTCCGCTGGTAACCCCCTCATTCTTTGATAAAGAACTCCTCAGCTTGTCGGGTCACTGAAAGACTGCACATCCCAGAGCTTGTGCCTTTAGAAAACAGGATCTCTTCCATGGTGGAAGAGCTTCCATAGAAACCTTAGGGGAGTCAAGTAGAATGAATATACTCCTTAAACATCAGGAGATTTTTCAGCAAGTCACATCGCTTATTCTATAAGTACTGCTCATAGAGATTAGATGATAATACTTACATAGGCATATAACTCCTTACGTTTCATAGTGTGTCCTTACATGCATTGACTGGTTTAATGCCCTTATAGCTACTGGAAACCCAGTTTGTTGACAACCACAGTTCGCTAGTCTGGTGAGTAATCCAGGGTTCCTGGTTTCCTTTTCAAACACACTGATGTTTCACTGCCCAAACTTCAGTACCCATAATTCAGCAATTTCTGGTCGTGGCTCCTGCACATTCTACGCCTCTAAGGTCATCTATTTGATCTGTGAAATAAAGGTGAAACACTGAAGTTATATATTTGCAAATGTTTTCAAATGCTTCTCTGAAGTCAGCCTGACCGAGCTGGTTGTGTGCTCTGCTATTCTTTGATCTGAGTTTGGAGGGAAAGCCAGAAAGTGATGCCGAGTCAGGGTTTTCCCACTTTCCATCCAGGTTGCCTGGTCCCTGAGGTCATGAACGCTATATTGTGGGTCAGTGTGGCAAACACTCAAGATTTGCAGGCTCATCTCTTGTGAGGAGGCAGAGAGAAGCACAGACATCTGGTGGCTCATTGTTGCCAGCTTGCCACAAATTCTAGAGAAGCCAAACTTCAGTTCTCATGACTTCCAGTTTGTTCTTCTACTGTGGAAAACAGGAAGATCCACTTTCACAGACTCTTCTGTTGTCAGCCAAAAAGTTTTTCAAGCTGCAAAACAGTTTGGTTTTATGATCCTAAGTTTATCTGTATATATTTTTTAAAATCAAGATTTTTAAAAAGACACACACACTGTTCATTTGTGTACCTGTTGACTTATTTGCAGACAAGTTTCAGGGCATTCTGTTTCAAGTTCTCACATACAAAGAAGAAAATCCTGGGTGAGAGTTGCTTGAGGGTGCTGGTTATAGATGGCTCCCCAGAGGATCAGCCAGAGACCAAGTGAACAAGCCAAAGCAAGATTGGTTTTAATCCTTAATTTGCTAGTTAGGTCAAGATAAGTAAGTCCTGAATTATGCAATGTGGTTGGCAGCAGGCGCTGATAAGTTTCCAAATGTTGTTTTGGTAGAAAAATGACTTTGCAAAATGAATGAGGGCTGGGGGCAGTGGCACGCTACCTTCTGGTGTCCCCTGAAGATCTAAATCAAAACAAGCTTTCTTAGTGCGGAGAAAAGCATGCTGGTGCTGCAACAGTGCCTTGGAGGTGATTAATAGTCACCGCTATACAACTGGGGTTATAGCCAACACTCTGAAATATCTTTTAAAACTAAAGGTGATCACCTTTTTTTCTTGTATTTTTAAGGCACTACTTCTTAGACCACTAGCAGTCAATTAATTGGTTCTTTGGCTTCTGGTTTTCTAATGCTTTGTGTATCTACTGTCCTTTAGTAAACTATTATTTTAAAAACATAAGCCTATGTTCTTTGTGGCCATGTAGAGAGAGCATGCAGATAGAATCAATTTTTTTTTTTTTCCTGCAAACCAAAGTAGCTTAGAAATTCAGTTGTCAGCAGATTCTTTAGAGGACTTCCTTTATTGATTCCTACACAGCTCTACATTCCTCGCTTCCTTGAAGCTTCAGAACTCACTGGATAGAACAAAAAACATTCTACAGTTTGCTACCCAGTCAACCATTGTAATTTTTCTTTTCCCCTCAAGGAATTTGGAGGTTATATTTTTGTGAGGTAGTTGGAACATTCTTTCAAACTTGACTGCTGTAAAGACTTGTTTTTAATGCCATTTTAGCAGAGCTGCTATGGAGCAAAAATGATCCTAGTAATAATAGCAATAATGTTGGCGGCTGATGTAGATTGACTAATTGATCATGTACTATGTGCAAAACATTCTGCTAAGCTCTTTTCATGCATTATCTCATTTCGTTGTCCCTATAGCCCTGTGAGGTGGTGGTGTGGGTTGAATTGTATCCCCCCAAAGAAGTTGTGTTAAAGTCTGGACCCTCCATCTTAATCTCAGAATGCAGCCTTCTTTGAAATAGGGTCTTTGCAGGTTTAATCAGATTACGATGAGGTTGTTAGGGTGGGCTCTAATCCAAAGTGGGGAAATTTGGACACAGTCAAAGGCACCCACAGAGGGAAGATGCTGTGAAGACCCATGTAGACAGAGAGAACTTTATGGAAGTAGAGGATGACAGTGATGTGTCTGTTAAGCCACAGAATGCCAAAGATTGCTGACAAAACACTGCAAGCTAGACAGAGGCAAAGAAGGATTCCCCTACAGGTTTCAGAGGGACTTGATTTGGGAATTCCAGCTTCTAGAACTGTGAGACAGTATGTTTCTAAGTCACCCAGTTTGGGGTACTTTGGAACGCAGCAGCCCTAGGAAGCTGATCCAGCTGGGTGTGCTGGGTGTGTAGGGGAGCAGCTGCTGGGAAAAGGAGGCAGGTATAAAGAAATCAAAACTTCTTCTAGTTTAAATACTTTGCAGGGACCAACACCTTGACCGGGAGGAGAAGGAGAGTTGACAAGGTAGAGAAGCAGTGAGCTTCAGTAAGAAACCGACCAGGGCAGCGCAGATACCTGTGCAACAAATGCTGTTTGGATTTGGGTGTATTCCACCAGGGATGAGGAAGACAGGTTCCTCTGTCCCTCTCCCAAGTGCTAGGGAGTGAAAAGAGGGCAAAAGTAGAAGGAGGTGTGTGCTTGGTGAAGGTCCAGCATTTCCCATCTGATGAGCCGAGGAATGAAATGGATGGGAAATTGCCTTGTGTCCCAAGTTCCCATTAAATAAACCCTCAGGTCCGTGCCTTCAACTTTTCCCTCTTCTTATCATTATTATTACTCTCTCTCTCTCTCTGTATATCTAGTCAGAAAGAGACTATATATAATGCCTTCCCTCTTTGCTCTGCAGTGGTAGAATTGAATGACTCCTCCAAAGAGAACAACACTTCCTTGCCCCTGCCCCTGCCCCCATCTCAACTACTACCTCGAAGAGAAGTTGGGAGAGGGGAAAATGAGCTCAGGGTGGGGAGAAGGGTCAGAGAATCTGGTAAAGGGTTTTGGGGGGGATTGATATGTGGCCCCAGGAATGTTGGTGGTGATATCCATAAATATCAGGTAGTGTTTCACCCTCTGGGCTCACCCATTGTGTTTTCTGCCCTCTGTCCTTCAAAGGGAGATGTCCTTCAGAAGGAGATGAATCATGGTGTCCCATAGGGACTGTGTTAGGAGAGGAGTGATAGAGGCTTCTGGCGGGATGAGAAGGGAAAGACAGGGGATGAGATGGTTGGATGGCATTACCAACTCAATTTGCATTGAGTTTGAATAAACTCCGGGAGTTGGTGATGGACAGGGAGGCCTGGCATGCTGCAGTCCATGGGGTGGCAAAGAGTTGGACACGACTGAGCAACTAAACTGAACTTAACTGATAGAGGTTTCTGGATGAAAATGTTACCTCCGCTTGAAGCTTCTCCTGACACCACTCTGCTCTCCTGGTCTGTGAGCCACTGTCAACTGCTGTAGTATCTTAGCTACGATGCCCAATTTGAGGAGTCAGAAACCATTCCTTATGGAATTGCTTAGGGTCAGGAATGAAAGTATGGAGAAAATGGAAATAATATATAGTGTGTTTTATTTTAAGCTCTGTGAATTTTTTGCTGGACATTTTAGTTAAAATCTTATGGGGTTTTCATCCTAAAAGGGTTCAGTTCAGTCACTCAGTCGTGTCCGACTCTTTGCGACCCCATGAATCACAGCACGCCAGGCCTCCCTGTCCATCACCAACTCCCGGAGTTCACTCAAACTCATGTCCATTGAGTCGGTGATGCCGTCCAGCCATCTCATTCTCTGTCGTCCCCTTCTCCTCCCACCCCCAATCCTTCCTAGCATCAGACTCTTTTCCAGTGAGTCAACTCGTCGCATGAGGTGGCCAAATTATTGGAGTTTCAGCTTTAGCATCAGTCCTTCCAATGAACACCCAGGATTGATCTCCTTTAGAATGGACTGGTTGGATCTTCTTGCAGTCCAAGGGACTCTCAAGAGTCTTCTCCAGCACCACAGTTCAAAAGCGTTTAGACCCTGGGATAAATTAGTTTTAATTCCCACCATTTGTTCAGAATAAATGCTTTCAGAGAACTGTTCTTTGTAAAGTGCAATAAAAATGGATAGCTAGAAAAATTAAATTTCCTACATCATCTGTAGCCCATCCTGTAGTACATGACCATAGATTACATTTCCAACACTAGTTCAATGATTCAAGCCAAAACCTTCATCACTTCCCTTTGGAGACTATTACACAGCCCAGTAGACATCCTATTAAGAAACTTCTGATTTGCAGAGGAAAAGGAAAATTTTAAAGCTGAGACTGAGAAGGAAGATGATTCATGGTCCCAAAGGAAGAGGGCTCCAGAAATTTTCAGAGATGGCCCCCAGCTGCCACTTCTGAAAACAGACTCACCCCAGGGCTGGGGGAAGTCAGTGCAGTAAGTGCGTGGAACAAAGTGCAGTCCCTTCAAAAACTAACAGAAGAATCAGTAATTTGGAATCAAGCTCAGCAATGGGTAGAAAAGGGTTTAAGAAACCTCATTAATGTGATGTGATGTTAAAAATGCAAACGTTGGCTGTCCTGAGCACACTTAGAGTTTGCGATTCACTATGTAAGAAGAATATAAAACCAGAAATTGCTATAGTTGGGGCAGGAAGTGACTCAAGGCCAAAAGGAAGGTTTCTCTTGCTGCAAGGTCGAGGTGAGAGTCCCTTCTGGCTGGTGGCTCTATCTGTGATTGACAGGCTTGCTGACAAAGTGATAGGGTGAGCCTTGTTTCCAAGAGTTTTGACAGCAACAAACACTGCAAAATAGTAACAGTGAAACGTGAAGTCAACACAGTTTCAAAACAGGTCTCACCCCAACCTTCCATCCCCAACCCACACACTATCACCCACGTTCCCATCCAAAAGTAGAGTGTTTCTGGCAGTTTTCATAAGCTGACCTCCTGCATTGAGAGCGAAGAGTCTTAGCCACTGGACCACAATGGAACTCCAAAACTTTTTTTAAACTTAGGGCCCCAGTTGGTCTTCTCAGTTTTCTTGAAATTTCCGAATTCCAAATTTCTCATCTGATCAATTAGAAAAGCCCTTCAGTGTTCCCTCTCCCGCTTCCCGTGTGCATGACCTTATGTTGACTTCTAAAATTAGACGTATTTTCATACTGACCTCATTGCTTCTCTCAGGAAGTGCAGTGACGAAAAGCTGCAAGGTCACTATTGTAAGACGTCATTTGGCTGGAGTCCCCTGTGCTCAGCTGACCCACGTGGGCAGACAGGACTCTTCTCAGCTTCTTGAGAAACCAGACCCCCACATCAGGCCCTGTGGTGGTGGGAGAATTCACACCTGGAAGAGGCAGATCCCACCATCCAAATGATTGTTGATGGCAAGGGGAAGAGCTTTTTTCCCAGGCTGCTATCTCTAGTTGGTATAAACAATAGCATAAATGCAGTCTCTGGTACTAAAAGTCTGATTTCAAATAATATTTACATGAAACTTCGGGTATAAAAGGCTTAGTGGGGAAATAATTGCCAAAGTTAATTAAATGCCTCAAAAAAAATTCTCAAATACCTCTGTTTTACTGTTCCTAAAAATAAAAGACTTTACAGATAGTGGCATCCCTGGGCTTTGTTTAGACAATTCTCGAATTTTGGTGCTTTATACTAGCTAGGCTCCAGTCATTGGTGATGGACAGGGAAGCCTGGCGTGCTGCAGCCCATGGGGTCGCAAAGAGTCAGACACGACTGAGCAACTGAACTGAACTGAATACTAGCTAAGATTGTTACTGAGCATTTACCGTGTGACAGGCACTATGCTAAATGCCATCGGGGGTTTCTTTTCATCTTATCATACTCCTGTTGATATGAGATGAGATGCAGGTGCTGGCATTATCACCTCATTTTACAGATGAGGTTGAGTGAGGTTTAGGTATTACTTAAGGGTCAGGTCTGGCGTGCTGCAGTCCATGGGATCGCAAAGAGTCAGACATGACTGAGTGACAGAACAGAACTGAAAGGTCAGGTCAGGGGTCCCACAGAGCTGTATCACTGTGTAGCTGTGTAACTTAGGGACAGAAACCCAAGAATACTGGCTTCACAGCCCATATTGGTTCTTCTTAATAGTGTACTCCAGGGCATGCATGAGCCTCTTTCCTGGCAAGAGCTGTGAGCCGTTGCTGTGCTGGAGATATGGCAGTGTCTGCGATGGGCAGGTGCTGGCTTGCCATTCAGTCTGGCAGCATCGGTGTGTGTGCATGTGTGCTCAGTTTTGCTGCCGGGGCTTCCCAAGTGGTGCAAGTTGGTAAAGAACCCATCTGCCAATACAGGAGACAGAGGAAACGTGGGTTCAGTCCCTGGGTCAGGAAGATTCTCCTGGAGAAGGAAATGACAACCCGCTCCAGTACTCTTGCCTGAAGAGTCCCATGGACAGAGCCTGGCAGGCTGCAGTCCATAGGGTTGCTCAAAGAGTTGATCGCAACTAAAACGACAGCCAAATTCTTCCTTAAGCTAAAAGCGTAGGAGAGATCACGTCAGTCTTAAAACAGTTGAGTGAAGCCATGCCCATTCTTGACTTGAAAGTCCTAGTCATCCGAGCCATTGCTCAGCCTTGGCCCTTCAATGGTGCTGCTTCCCAAAAATCTGGGGAGCCAAGGCCCTGCTTGAGTGTGCAGGGACACAGAACAAAACACACCACTCCTGTTTACATCCTTGGCCCGGGCCACCCATTTCTCTGTAGCCAGCAGGATTTCCTCAGGAAGCTGTCCTGGCAGAGGGCGGGCCGGGGCTGACCAGGATGTGATGATGGCAGCCCCCTCTGCCCTCCAGGCTCTGCGCTGAGGTCAGGTCCCGATCTGTGTCTGGACCCACCCTTTCCAGTGCTCCCGCTCAGACTTGGGAGAGGGGAGTTGGTGGGAAGACACTGAGTTTCAGCCCCCCGGGCACCCAGCTCCGGGTCGCTATTTCATGCTCCGGCATAAAGAACTGGCATAAAGAGCTTGGGAGGGGACACCTTCAGGGGCCACCAGAGCCACAGTCGGGGTCTCCACGTCTCAGCTTTCCCCACAGGGCCACGAGCGGCCCCTCCAGTGTTGAGCTGTGATCCCGGCCTCGGACAAAAAGGATGGCATGAATGATGTACCACTTCATTTGGCCTGGCCAGGCACCCAGGCATGAGCTTCCTCAGTTGCGGCTGGAAGGATGATTCAGCTGTACACCTGTGTGTGCAGCTTGGGAGTCAAGTTAACTAGCTGTCACTTTTATTTGAAAATATAATGGAGGGGGACCTTCTGTGGAAGGCCTTAATAGATGACTTTATAATCTAGGTAAGCAGTAGGGTTAAGATTTGTTGACATGCCCAACTGCTGTAAGTCCACACTGCTGGAATGGTGAAGTCAGGTTTTGGGGTAAACAGGTGTGGGTTTGAAGCCTGGGTCTGTACTTCGTGAGCTGTGTGACAAATGGACACATTTGTTCTCATTGGTATGGTGGAGTCAGTAAAACTACCTTGTCTTGTATGTTTTAAGTTAAATAACATGTGAGAAGACTGACATATAATATAGATGTGTATCCTGCCTATGTATATGCCTCTATGTATATAGATAGATTTATGTGTATATATTTATATTTATAAATACCTATATATTTACAGGTATTTATATGCTCAATAAATGTTAAGTTCTCCCCTAACTTTCATCTGTCAGCCTCCCCAACACACAACACACACACACACACACACACATACTCCCCTCCCATTCTATTATCAGTTTATTCTACAAATTTGAACAAATGGAACAAAAACCAGTTGCTTTAAAGCCATCCATGTCATGTCTGAAGCTACATGTCTGAAGCTTGTGTCCTGGAAGGAAAGAATTCATTCCTTTGTTGAGCTTTTATTAAATGCCTACCTGGGCTACCTTATGACAGGTGCTGCAAAGGATTACAGATGCACTGCCTTCCATGCATTGGCCTGGCAGAGCTAATATGTACTGGGGAGAGTGCTTAAATGTACAGATGTGAGAGAACTTGGAATAAAGACTTGGTAGGTGGAG
Organism: Moschus berezovskii; assembly: GCF_049115385.1. Classification (NCBI taxonomy): domain Eukaryota; kingdom Metazoa; phylum Chordata; class Mammalia; order Artiodactyla; family Moschidae; genus Moschus; species Moschus berezovskii. The sequence continues at coordinate 92,856,695 of NC_142469.1, forward strand.
TGAATGCATAAACATTAAGAGAGGACAGAACACGGGAAGGACCTGCCTTTAGATGAATGCCCCTGCATGGAAGAGGAAAAGGCCATTTTTGGAAGCTGTGCTTTTCATGGATCTCTTGGCTTCCTACTTATTGCATTTGATTCATGATCATATCTGCGTCACACACTGAAATTGTTGCTGCCTGGACAAAGATAATGTCACCATGATACAGTGAAAGTTTTGAAGCTAGATAATTTAGGCTTGGTCATAGTATTCCGTAATGTTGTGAGCCCCAGTGGCAGCTGTTACTGCTAAGAGAAGTCACTGAGTTCTGAATGCACCGTACAGATGCTCTTCTTTATTTGGCGGTATTGTCCTATAGTCAGGTACCTCCATCTCTGGGGCACAAAGAAATGTAGTAATTTGCTTTTTTGAGACCAGAACCTAGGATCTTAATCATTGCACCGTATTGGTTCTTCCCTTGACAAAAAAGGGAAAGGAAACCGCAAACTAAAGCAAACCAAGAAAAACCTCCACAAACATATTTGTTAAGTAACAAATAGCATTTTTCTTTCTGTAAATGGAAGGTGGAGGTAAGGAAAGGATGTAAGGGAAGATCAAGTGATCTCTCAAATGCCTCCTTCTAGACAGTGTTCTGTGGTCTTTTAAGTTTCTCTGGACATCCTTTATTGAGAAAGAAATTGTGGAACATGCATAAAACCCAACAGGTGGGTGTTTTAGCACTCATCAGAGATCTAAAGGTAGTTGGCAAGATTTGGACTCAGGAAGAAATTCATACAGAAGTAGTCTATGGAAAGTTTTTGAAATGTTAGTCCCAGGCACTCATCCTCAAGTTCTTATTTGAGTGTGGTGGGCTGAGATATTTCCATCTCAGACTTTTCCTTTCCTTGTCTTTGAATGATGCTGTCTTGGTTTTCTCCTATTAAATTCTGTCTCTGGTTTGGAGTTATTTAGGGTCTCTTGCTTTTTCCGAAATATCTTCCAACCTAATAAGGTATTCTCAAATAAGAATGGAAAACCTTTTGTGTAATAAATAAAATTTTATTGTAAGAAACTGGTGAAGTATGCTGCCAAGTGTCCCTGGCTTCATATATTTTCCTTGGTTATCTCTTTGAATGTTGCTGTTAGAGTACCAGCCTCGTGGAACTATATTTTTCAGGAATGGCTAATCCTCTTCCTTCTTCCATATTTCATACCTTTTAGCAGTTTGGTTGCCACAAAAGAGGGGATGGGAAAGGAGGCTGAAGTCACTAGGTTAATGTTTAGGGAAAAAATGAAATGAGGTTGAAATCAACTAATTGAATTGACTAATACCTTTCTAGATGTTCTCTGAATTATTTCTGTAGAAAATCAAATGGACTTTTCTGCATTTTTCACGTGAGTCATATCAAGCCTCTGGAGCCACACTTGTCTGTAGGGAGGTGGGGGCAAGACCTGAGCTTGGTCTGGGCACAGAGCCAGCCAGGATGCCCTATGGTTCATGGTGCCTCAAAGTATGGAAAGATAGTGGTAGGGACGGGAAGTCTTTCACTCACCATGCTTCCAGGAGGGTGGGGAAGTACTAGCATTTGGGGAGCAGTGAACTTGAATGGCTATTTTGAAATATTTATTTCCTACATTTGTGGCCTGATTTGCCATTGCAAGTCAGAAGGTCTTATTCTGGGGTATTCATTCACAGAGGTAATTTTCTCCACTAGCAGTTGTTCACGGCTTCCTAGGTGGCTCCTTGGTAAAGAATCTTCTGCCAGTGCAGTGGATGCAGGTTGGATCCCTGAGTAGGGAAGATGCCCTGGAGGAGGAAATAGCTGCTGACACCAGTATTCTTGGGAAATCTCATGGGCAGGAGCATGGCGGGCTACAGTCCAAGTGGTTGCAAAGAGGCGGACACAACTTAGTGACTAAGCAGCAGCAGCATTTGTTCACAGAACTTTCTCTTTGAATCTAATATAAGAAAATGATTTGGCATTATTAAACTAGGTCATTTATGACCTGGATATACAGAATGTCTTGAAACAATCCTCACTCTTTTTTTTTTTTTTTTTGGTAGGTTTTAACATTTTATATTTCTCTTAATTTTTAAAAAAATTTTTTTCTTTTTATTTTATAGTTGATTTACACTTTGTGACCCCCATGGACTATATAGTCCATGGAGTTCTCCAGGCCAGAATACTGGAGTGGGTAGCCTTTCCCTTCTCCAGGGGATCTTCCCAACCCAGGGATTGAACCCAGGTCTCCCCATTGCAGGCAGATTCTTTACCAGCTGAGACATAAGGGAAGTGTACAAGTGTCCAGCTCAGTGATCCAGTGTTTATGCTCCATTTAAAGTTCTTACCAAATGAAGTCCTCACTTGTTTTTACAGTGTGGAATACTGAAAATGCTTCTTTTCTGATTGTATGAGATTGTTTAAATCGCATATTATTAGGTTGGCCAAAAAGTTCATGTGGTAAAACCCAAACGAACTTTTTGGCCAACCCAGTACATAAAGAAGCAGAACATCAGCCTACCACGAATTCAGAAACACTGGCATGTAAAAACCTGTTTACTGCCATGTCCTTTCATTTTCAAATTTGCACACTAGAGCCAGTTCTTTAAAAGGCCTGTCTGTGTGAGCGAAAGAATTTTCCTTTGGTACTGGCTGTTTTGCAATCTCCCGTTCACTACGTTTGACTTTCTCACGTGTATGAAACTAATAAACTACATAAACATAAAAGTGCCAAGTGTTAGAACTGGCACGTCTTGGGAGTTTGTTTTTAATAAGCTGATGTAATTAGCACCTTGAACTGTATATTCCATTTGTTTCTTTTGAAACCGTACAAAGAGAACAGGATAATACACCTACAAAGGGCACCAGTATTCCTAATATTGGCCTTTTAAGTTGTGATGAAGTCATGGGTGTTTAAGAAGCTAAAACTTGCCGGTTACTTTTAAGTCAGAGGACTGAGGAGTAGATCTGTTGCTTAGGAAAAAAAAAAAGTTAAAACATAGAGCATTATATGAATTGTTTATATCCATCTTTCCCAGGGCTTGAGTGTTGTGCTTAGTACAGTGCTAGTGGGCTGTCATTTTATTTCATTCATTTGTTCATTCAGCAAATTTAAATCGAGAGTCTTCTAGCCACTGTCTTCAATAAACGAAACTCAGGGGAAAATCTCTGCCCTTATGGACCTTACACTTTAGTCAGGAGAAAGGCCAGACTGGAAAAGATATGTCATGGAAACTAATTTAGATGCTGAAAAGTGGTAAGGAGAAAGATAAGGCAGAGAATGGGGTTAGAGGTTGTATGTACAGGAGAGGGAGGCTGCCATGGCAGCTAGGACGTCCCTTGAGAAGAGGGTAGGAGATGAGGGTAGGTAATCCTGGGAAGGCGGCTTCCCAGGGGGCGCTAGTGGTAAAGAACCCACCGCCAATGCAGGAGAGGGTGAGTTTGATCCCTGGGTCGGGAAGACCCCCTGGAGAAGGAGAGACAACCCCCTACAGTATTCTTGCCTGGAGAATCCCTTGGACAGAGGAGTGTGGTGGGCTACAGTCCAAGGGGTCACACAGAGAGATGACTGAAGCGGCTTAGAAGGAGGAGCAAGTTCGATATGCTGGCTGGAGCTGGTGGATTTGGAGTAAGGAGTCCTGAGGTTTATTATATAATCCCAGGAGACAGTGAGCCTGGGAGAGGCAGCAGAGAGGCTGCCATCAGACGCACGGTTGGGGAGGGTCTTTCAGTTTATGGGAGGATGGAGGCCTTTACTCTGAGGAAGATGGGCATCTGAGTAGGGCGTTGGAGCAGAGGGACAGGATCTGCCTGGGTCCTAATGGCATCTCTCCAACTGCTGTGATTTGAGGGTGCGCAGGGGTGAAAGGAGGCCAACCCAGTAATTGATTTCCCAGAAAAATAAAACACAACTGTTAAATTGCTGTGCTTCATGAATGGAAAAAGGGCAGCCCTTTCTGATGAATCAGCATCTTAAAGCCGGGCAGCTCTTTAAGAAGTCTGAGAGCACATGTGATTTTCCTCATGGGCTTCCCCCCGCCCCCGACACTGTGGCAAACACTTCAAAAGGTGTCCTGTCCACATCACAGAGAAGAAAGTGAAATTGCCCCCTTTTTAATACAGCAATTGAGAAGCATAGAAAAGTGTGGGGAGGTGGTAGATGTGTTTTAACATTTCCTTTAGTGGGAGTATTGCTTTGTAAATCCAAGATCATGGGTAAAAACGAGGAGACCCCGTGAGAGCAAGCGCTGGTCTGGAGAACTTTAGATTTCACTGATGAGTAGATTAAAATGTTAGTTTTTTTTTAGATTGAAGTATAGTTGATGTACAGTATTATGTAAGTTATGGGTACAAATAGTGATTCACAATTTTTAAAAGTTATACTCTATTTATAGTTATTATAAAATTTGGCTATATTCCCCATATTGTACAATATACCATTGTAGCTTATTTTATACCTAATAATTTATACCTCTTAATCCCCTACCTCTCCATTGCCCCTCCTCCTTCCCCTCTCCTGGCACCCACAAGTTTGTTCTGTATATCTGAGTTTGCTTCTTTTTCTCCCATCCAAGTACTAACCAGGCCCAACCCTGCTTAGCTTCCAAGATCAGGTGAGATTGGGCACGTTCAGTGTGGTGTGGCCATAGACAGCTTCCTTTTGTTATTATATTCACTAGTTTGTTATATTTTTAGATTCCATATATAAGTGATATCATATGGTATTGTCTTTCTCTTTCTGACTTACTTTACTTAGTATGACAGTTGCAAATGGCATTATTTCATCCTTTTTAATGACTGAGTAGTATTCCATTGTTATGTATAATATATACCACATTTTTTTATGCATTCATCTATTGATGGACACTTAGATTGCTTCCATGTCTTGTCATCTGTAAATAGAGCTGCCATGAACATTGGGGTGCATGTATGTTTTCGAATTTGTGTTTTTGTTCCTTTCATAGATATACCCAGGAGTGGAGTTGCTGGATCATATGGTGGTTCTACTTTTAATTTTTTGAGGAAACCTATGTGTGTGTGTGTGTGTGTGTGTGTGTGTGTGCTTACAGTGGGTACACCAGTTTCCGTTCCCATCAACAGTTTACGAAGCTTTCTTTTTCTCCACATTCTTGCCAGGGCTTGTCACTTGTGTTATTTTTGATGATGGCCATTCTGACAGATGTGAGGGAAAATGTTAATTCTTTGACAAAGTGAGTTGCTCTTTCAAAAAAAGTATATGTTAGAAATTTAAACTGTGGGTGTCATGAAAAAGGCAATGGTGACGTTAGTAAATTCTCAGCTTGTGAGCACGTTGAATATTTCCATTCTTGTGATGATTGGCTTGGTGTAGAATGATGTCAGTTCATCTAAGATTTTTGTTGTTGTTCTCTTAGTTCATAAGAACTAAGTATGGAATGTGGTACAAGGCAAATCATCTTCACTCTCAACTTCAAGATGTTTTTAATCTAAGAGTAAGAACAGATCTGTGTGCCTACAATACTTTTTCAGAACATTTTCACATTATATTCTTGGCGAACACGAAAATCTCTTATGATGAAAATTGAGCTCATCTTGAGAGAAAATGATGTCGTTGGGAAAGAACTTGTCTCCCCCTCCAAACTGAAATAGAAGTATGGCTGTCATATCAATTCATATTTTATGTGGTTACATTTGTAGATGGACAGATACGTAGATACATGGATACTCATGCATGTGCCTGGAACAAGGGGAATAATTTTGTGAGGCTGATGTTCTTTAAATCTGATTTTACCTGTACATGACAGATCACAGTGTGGTATAGGATGGGGCCAGATTTTTCTCCGTTTACCCCACATTCCCAAGGTGGCCTCGATGTAGCCCTTAGTGCCCTGATGGCCATTGTGAGTGTCCTGGAGATAAAGAACTGGTCAGAAGAGCAAATAGCAGAAACTAAGTCATGAAGTGTGCTTGGAGGGGGATGTGTGTGTAGTGAAGGGTTGTTTGGGGACCGCTGGGAGCTTTTTCAGGGTAGTGGGTAAACTGGTTTCTCCCTGACTTTGGAAAGAAACCACCCAGCGGGTGTCAAATGAGCAAAGGGCCCTAAAATAGTCTCCAGTAAATAGGAGCAAACAATTATATCTTCAGCTCATGATAACTCAGTCCTGTAGAGGGTACGTGCCTCTTTCGGTGGCCACAGCATTGCTCTGGTATTTGCTTTCTTACAACACCCGGGCCAGTTGCATTCCAGGTGTGTTTTCCTCCTGGCTTCTTTGACTGGGAGCTGACTGCGGAGGATTTCGGCCAGACAAGTTCCGGGTGTGTTTAGTGCCTTTTTATATAAGGCACTGTCTTTGTTTCCAAACACATAATTGCTTTTTCTGTCAAGATATGAGAAGAATGTGAGACTTTAATCTTTAGACCTTAAGGGTACTGCACCAAGAAACTTTATCGTCCGTCTTTCAGGTGTGAGAAATTTCCATTGGTTTCCACCCAGATCTATGGCCCTCAACATATTGAAAATTATCAGCAATAAGTGGAGATTAGGAATCGTTAATTCCTGTACATGAAGAATCTTGAAAACTGGGTTCCCCTTCCGTCTCTTGGCCCGTCCTGCCTCATCTCTGCACTGATCTGTCAGTCACCCCCTGTAGCGTTTCCTCTGGGGACAGGTTAGGCTGTCTCCCCATCAGAGGAACTGCAGCAGGTCCCCACATACGAACCTCCAAGTGGTGAACTTTCAAAGATGTGGACGTGCATTCGCGTGTGCAGTCACGGTGGTTAGTGCACGCATCAGGTGTGCATTGTCACCTGCGTGCATCCTCTGTGACTGGTTGTGCTTTTTGTACTTTGCTATGCAGTACTGTGCAGAGTACAGCAGTGCAGTGTCTTTATTCCAAGCCCAGAATGCCAGGAAGCAAGAGTAGAAGCAGTGGCGATATAGTCGGGGCTACTGTACTTTTCAAGGTACTGTATGATTAAAAAGGTTTTCTTTATTTGTTTGTGTGTGTTTTAGTGCATTATTTGTGTGAGAAGCATTATAAACCTATTACAATATAGTACTATGTAGCTGATTGTGTTAGTTGGGTATTAAGGCTAACTTTGTTGGACTTCACGAACTAATGGGACTTATGAATGTGCTCATGAAATGGAGTGCTTTCATATGTAGGTGATTCACCATCTCACCCAGTTCATTTGTCATTGTTTCTAATGATATATGTCATGTTTGAATGGTTTGCTCACTAAACCGAATTGCTATGGGTTGGTGGAGACAGGGAGGCTGAGCCTGTGAAATCTCACCATTATTTGTGAAAATGCCAGTGCAGGGGACAGGATGTCATCACAGAGTTATCGACTGAGTGTTACCCGGCACCCTAAGCAAAGGGAGAGATCATTTTACTAATTTCCGTTTTTTCCTTCCTTTCCTCTTTCATAGGGGGCTTTCCTGTGAAAGCTTAGTTGGTAAAGAATCCACCTGCAAGGCGGGAGACCCTGGTTCAATCCCTGGGTCAGGAAGATCCGCTGGAGAAGGGATAGGCTACCCACTTCTGTATTATTGGGCCTCCCTTGTATCTCAGCTGGTAAAGAATCCGCTTGCAGTGCAGGAGGCATGGGTTCGATCCCTGGGTTGGGAAGATCCCCTGGAGAAGGGAAAGGCTGCCCACTCCAGTATTCTGGCCTGGAGAATTCCATGGGCTGTATAGTCTTAAAGAGTCAGACAGGACTGAGCGACTTTCACTTTCACTTCCTCTTTCATCCATTCATATATTTGATAGGGATTTCTCACACAATTGCTAAGTGTCACAAAATATAAGACCCAGATTCAGCTTTCAAGGACTCTAAAGTTTTCCTGGGGACAATCACCATGTAAATGAGTAAGAGTCCCTTTTTAAAAAAGTGTCTTAAATGGAAAATTTCAACTATCAAAGTGGAGAGAATATTTTTAAAAATAGCCATATGGCAGCACTACAGTCATCAGTCATGGCCAGTCTTGCTTCGTCTACACCTGCTCCCACCCCTCTCTCCTCCTCCCGTGACTTTGATACAAGTCGCAGACCTCGGATTGTTCCATTCATGTGGGGAGGGTATGAGTTAACGCTTTTGCAGTGGGAAGGTCAGGGCTGTGTGAAGGATGGGCTGCTGCCTAGAGGGTCAGTGAAGTAAAAGAAGGGAGGTCTAGGCAGAAGAAATACTGTGGGATAATAGCGGGGATGATGTAGTGCTGCTTGTAGTTTGATGTGGCCAAAACTGGTCCATGGATGGGAAGGTGGAGCCACGGTGGGGGTCTAGAAATGCAGACACAGTACAGATAAAAAGGCTTTTGTTTTGTCAAGAACACACTGACTTTGTCAGATCTTCACTGGGAGACATTTATAGTTTCCAAGATTTATATTTTGAAAGTTACAGTGGGTAGGGGATATAGAGCCGGTTGTAAATGAGATGGGATTGAAGAGTGGCTAGATAGCTGAGAACCTTGGTTGGGGGCTTGAAACACTGATAAGATTAGGATGGAGAAACATTTTGAGATAGTTGAGACACTGAGAGATAGTGGAGAAGAAATATTATATTAGCACTTATTTATGTCACATTGTAAAACCTAGTGACCTCTTAACTTTGGGGATGAATGAATGACCCTGAGAGTCTTGGCATGGATGAAACAGCTTGATGCTGATCTCTGGACTACTGGAATCCAGAATGAAAGTTTGGTGGGTGTGGAGAGTTAGAATTGAAAATCAAGGAAGAATAGACAGAGGCATTTGCTAAGGAGGTGGAGGGCTTCCTTGGTGACTCAGAGGGTCAAGAATCCACTTACAGTGCCAGAAACCCAGGTTCAATCCCTGGTTTGGGAAGATTCCCTGAAGAAGGAAATGGCAACCCACTCCAGTATTCTTGCTTGGAGAATCCCATGAACACAGGAGCCTGGTGGGCTACAGTGCACGGGATCACAAAGAGTCGGACATGACTGAGCGACTAAGCAGCAGTAGCCACAGGAGATGGAGAAGGAGTTTTTAGAATTAGTAAAATATAAATTAAGGCCTGAGGCAGTTGTAAAATAACTTAATGTAGCTTTTTACAGCTGTGTATTCTATAGTATTTTTTCTTTTGGTGAAATTTTAACTGTTAATGTTTTTGGCATTGTGCTTTGTACCATTTATTAAATAAAAATTAAAAAAAAATTAAGGGCTGCAAAATTTTTTAGTACTGGGCCATGTGTTTGGTATCCTCAGGTTTGTAAGCCACGTGAATTTTTATTGATAACACTGTTTAGGTATTAGCTGCCAGTTCTTAGAAATATAGAGTTTTGGCAATATCACCAAGAAAAAATGTGATCAGCACTATAACAGGGAATGATGATAAGCATGATGTTTTCAGTTTGATCAGATCACCAGGGCCTCGAATCTCACTTGACAGTCGCCCTGTCCTCAGGAGCAGTCCTTGAAAATCAGGTGGAGTCAGGTACATGTCTGACTCCAGGCATACCACACCTGCCAACTCTCTGCTCAAGCCAGGGTGGAATATGTACTTTTTATAAAACAAACTCAAATGTTGTCTTGGGTTGGTAATAAAGTTTGTTTGGGTTTTTCTGTAAGGTGGTATGGAAAAATTCCAAAGTTTGGCCAACCCAATCCAAAGTTTAATTAGCATCATAAAAATAAATTTCAGGAGTGTTCTGAGATAAATGTGTTTTCCAAATTTTTAGGAATATCCTAGATCAGTTTTGCCCCCAGTAGGATCGTGATGCATCCAGTACTTGCAAATGCTCGTGTCCCCTGGCTACGTGGCAGAGGTGGCCAGAGAAAGGGTAAAGTGTGAATCGTGCTCATCAAATCTGTGAATCTGTTCTGAGATTCTGACTTCTTTCCCACTCAGCTTGCTCACTCTGCTGTCTTTCCAAATCTGTGATTTTAGATTAAGCTCAGGCAGGTTTGGAAAGGAGAGAGGAGTTGAGTCTAAAATTGTCACTGGCTAAATCCACATGTCCATTTTAAGTGTGAGCAAAATGTCGAGTTGAGCAAAGTGTCAACGTTCCAGTCTTTTCCCTGTATTTTTCAAGTTCCGAGGGTTCCTGTGAAATGTTTTTTTAAAGCCACCGATAGCCCAGCAGATGGGATCTTTCAAAGCTTTTAATTCCCCAAAAGACCTCATATAGCAAGCACACAATTTAGTAAATCCCTTCAACAAGTTTCCATGACTTAACTATATGACTGCATTAAAATAAAGACCATACTTTGCTTCTCTGTCCAGTAATAATAAGCATTCGTGTTTCCTGATTTTATGTTGTATACTTAGCACCTAGCACAGCACTTGGAATTTCATAGGTGTTCAATAAATATTGTTTGAATTAATGAAATACCCCACTAGGTGTTGATGACTGAAGACCATAGTTTTATAGCTCAGCGCACTTTCTTTGTCATACCTGGCAGTCATCATGATATCAAAGATGCCAGCACACACACTCCCCAGGAGAAGGCCTTTTCATTCCATTTTGTTGTAGCTACTCCTCTCTATAAACTGAGTTTGTTCATATTTAGGCCAAGCTGTTCAAATCCCTTTCCAGAAGATAATTAGAAATTACTCAGTTCAGTTCAGTCTCTCAGTCGTGTCCGACTCTTTGCGACCCCATGAATCACAGCACGCCAGGCCTCCCTGTCCATCACCAACTCCCGGAGTTCACTCAAACTCATGGCCATCGAGTCGGTGATGCCATCCAGCCATCTCATTCTCTGTCGTTCCCTTCTCCTCCTGCCCCCCAATCCTTCCCAGCATCATAGACTAGTTCATGCATAAGATTTTGGTAATAACATTTTTGCTAAAATATCTCAAGCTTTTCATATCCTAGAGTCAAGCGGGTTGTGTTGAGCCTACAGGAGGAAGAGGAGAAGAAAAAACTGCTTCTGTTGTGGCTTTAAACTTATTAAATCACTGATGCCATTCCCCCCAAAGGAGCAGAGAGGGACCACAAGAAGGAAAAAATGCAGGGAGGGCCTTTGGGGAGCATGTGGATTTAGGGGTGAGCTGAGGAGGAAGGTGAGGGTCCTGAAGAGACCCATGGGACTCAAAAACAGACTCCAAAGTGGACCCCCAGGGTGCAGCCTGGAAGACAAAGTCCACCAATGACTTTCTGACTTTTGGCCACAGAATCACTGGAAGATGTATTTTATTAGTACATGGTGATCAGGTACAGTTTTATAGGTACAAACAGATACATAACTGAAACAAAAATGTTGCAGGAAACAATCCCCTTTCTTCAGGAGATGTTGCCAAGATTTTCTATTCTGTTCTGTGCTCTTCTGTGCTATGCAGTGTCATTTAAACAAATGCTGGTCTCAAATGTATATCTGAGGATTCTGTGGTTATTAAGGACTGTGTCAACCCGAAGCTAGAACCGAATCAGCAGCAACCATAGTTTTTAGTCTCTGAAGGTTGGTGGAGGGTCGTTGGCACTGCGGTGGCTGCCTCGTGGTGTCACTGATTTACCTTGTTGGCATGAGTTGGTGCCCAGACCCCCAGCACGTTCAGGTCCTGCCAGATCTCCTTCAACTTCTGGAGGTCCTGAGTCACCTACAGAGCTCGAGCTTCTCATGTAGGTCACCCAAAACACCAAGGTTAGAGTTGATGAGAAGCAGGTATGGATTCCAGTTGTCTTCCCAGTTCCCATGCACTCATGTTTTATCCTTGATCTTTCACATCCAGCTTCCTGCATAGCTGCCACCCTGGCCAACCTATGGTGACTTTAGGCTCAATACTTGGCACAGGCAGCAACCTGTATAGGCAGACTGTTCTATCAACTTCCAATCTCCTAGCAGTTGTGCTTCTTGGATCCAGCCTTGAGTCCTAATGGGTCATCATCTGCAGGGTGAATACCACTACAGTTGCCTGTTCATTGGAGAACAGGAGAGACCTTAGAACTTTTTGTTTACACTTGTATTTATCTAATTTAGAATGCCTCTTTTGGGGTGTATTTTTAATGTTGAGTAGTTGCAAATATTAATAGATATAATTTATATTAAGTGCTTAGAGCTGTAAGTAGTTTTCATAAATAATTACATTATGTCAAGCAGGTTCTTTGAGGAAGAGATGGTTAGATAACGTCACCTACTCAATGCACATGAACTTGAGCAAACTCCAGAAGATAGTGGAGGACAGGGAAGCCTGGCATGCTGCAATTCATGCAGTTGCAAAGAGTTACTATGACGACTGAACAACAGCAAGGAGGTTCCATATACTAATTTTTTTTTCCAGGTATTTGTTCCCCAGACCTTTGAACACCATTGCCTTTAGAGGCAGTTGCTGAGAGAGTGCTGGGAAGAAGGAAGTGGCCAATATTGCCAGCTTGTGAGACTGTTCATTCTTCAGGAAGGGATTTATGTTAACTGGAGACCACTGATGCATAAAGAGTGGGGGCCCTGAGCACCAGGATCATATTTGCCAAGACAAGAATTAGACATGGGCTCTGGAAATTTCTGGTGTTTTGAAGGGAAGAGTGTGGAAGATGTGAAATCAGCCCTGCTCCAGCCGCCTGCCATGTGGATGTGCCCCCAGGGCCCTCCTCACCACCAGCATGACTTAATTGGTCCCTCTAGTGTATGTTTTTGGTTGTTATGTGTCAAAACTTTCCTGATACAAACTGTATTTCAGCTCAAACCATCTGCAGAAATGCTGGGAGGGATACCTCGAAGAAAAATAACTGAGATCAGTTATTAGATTCATGGGCTTCCCTGGTGGCTCATATGGTAAAGAATCTGCCTGCAATGTGGGAGACCTGAGTTCGATCCCTAGGTTGGAAGAGCCCCTGGAGAAGGGAATGGCATCCCACTCCAGTATTCTTGCCTGGGAAATCCCATGGACAGAGGAGCCTGGCAGGTTAGAGTCCATGGGGTCACAAAGAGTCAGACATGACTGATCAGTGAATTTCCCCAGAACGATATGGCAGGATGGGAGGACAGAGCTGGTGCAAACAGTGACATCTCACAGATTCAATGAGGCTGAACAAGGAAACTGAAATTAAAGTCTTGTTTATGGTATAGCAATTTCACCTGGAACGTTGCTGGAAATGTTTATCCCCTCAAAATCTTTACAAACTAATTAAGAGTGTGAATGCATTGTTGAAGTCATTCAAGAAATCAAGGTTTTATTGTTGGGACTCTTTTAGTAGATTTATCCTTCAGGGTCTGATATATTTATATATAGATATATCTCCATCCCTCCCCCAAATGATAGTGAGCAGTGTAAATATAGCATGTAATTTATATTTCATAATATATATCGTATATGTACTTACTGTTATAGACAGAAAAGATAGAGAGGCATTAAATAAATGAGCCAGGAGTCTATTCCCTTTCTTCCCCTCAACTCTGGGGATTCAGAGCAACACACTGAGTTTTCCCTTGGGGCTCTGTCTTTATAGATAGATAAAATAGCAGGACCACAAGTTCATTTGCATTCATCTGCATATAATTTGCATACAGCGATCCAGAGTACATTGTGCCTCCTGATGTTTTCAGAGAGGTTTTTTGCTTTTGCTTTTTCTCCCCTCAAGCTTTGTCGAGATAGTCAAGCATTAATGACATCTGGGGAAAGGAGAGCAAGAGCAGCAAAAATAAAGATACAAGTGCCTCAGTTTTCGTAATTCTTTTAGCTTCACATTTTCCAGAGATAAAAATTCAGAAATACTGTGGAATGAATTGTTGAGAGGACAATGCTCTGTTCCTTTTCTTCTTAATTGTAACAGAAGATTCATCCAATCTGAATGGTTCAGTCCAGTGTCTCTTATCTCTGTATTTTTATGTTGCTTGTATAAAAAACATGGGTTTGGTATAAATGTGTGCCATGGCTTCATGGGAAAATTACACAAATTTGTCTTCCATTGAACTGACACTGGTAGTGGGACCCAGATTTAAATTAAGTTCATATCAAGTGAAATGGATGATCGTATGGAAAAATGTTGTGCTTGCTTTTTTGGTTTGGTTGATTTTTATTTTTTAATCTTTTTGCCTGCACCACACGGCATGTGGGATCTTAGTTTCCCTACCAGAGACTGAAGCTGTACCCTCTGGGAAATCCTGTGACCTGGTTTTGTACTAAGAACTGGGAAGAGAACTTGAATTTGCATGTATCATTTTTTTTTTTTTTTGTAGACAGAGAAGGGAAAATCTTGTAAAAACATAATGTGACACAAAATTTCACAACTTTAAAAAGTTTATTTTGAGGAAATAAGATTTTTCTCTGTTCCTAAACTTGAACTAGTATTGCTTCAGCCTGTGTGCATGCTAAGTCACTTCAGTCATGTCTGACTCTTTGTGACCCCATGGACTATAGCCCGCCAGGCTCCTCTATCCATGGGATTCTCAGGCAAGAATACTGGAGTATGTTGCTATGCCCTCCTCCTTCAGGAGATCTTCCCAACCTGAGAGTCGTATGCCTCCTGCATTGGCTGGTGGGCAGATTCTTTACCACTGAGCTACCGGGGAAGCCCGCTTCAGCCTAATGCATTTGAACCAAAGGGGAAATATAAGAAATGAAACATATTAGACAAGTAATTCACTCTACAGCAGAAACTTCTAGCACCTTAAAAGAAAAATTAACAAATCTGTTTCAGTATTTTAATAATTGTATTTATTATAGTAAATATCAATATTTATAGTTTAAAGTCATACTGTATATTTAGAAGTTTATTTTGTGACATTAGTACCTCTTGGCATTAGCATTGTGGGGTATTGAATCAGACATGAACTTCACATCCCCCCAAAAAAGATATACTAGGTGTAGTGCTATTGAAACAGCAGCTGCATTATTTCAGTTCCCTACAGACTAATGTTACAAATATTTAAATTGAAGTAAATATTTTTACTAAACAAGTTTGTACTATCTCAAGTAAGAACAAGTTGACTTGGGGATTCCCTTGCAGTTCAGTGGTTAAGACTTCACTCTTGCAGTTCAGGGGGTTCAGGTTCAACCCCTGGTCAGGGAGCTAATATCCGACATGCCTTATGGCGTGACAAAAAAGTAAAATAGATAAACAACAAGGATTAAAACAAACAAAAAAGAACAAGTTGAATAGGAAGGATACAAAGGTCTTCAGATAGTCTTGAAAAAGCCTGCATTTGGAGTGGGTAGAGAAATTCATCATGTTGTTCCTTGGTTGCATGTGATTGGGATGGAAAAATTCCATTCTGGAGATGACAGGCAAGACATACTTAAAAAACACATGTGCGGGATTTCTCTGATGGTCCAGTGGTTAAGAATCTGCCTTGCAATGCAGGAGACACAGGTTCGATTTCTGGTGGGTGTCCCATATGCCTTGGGGAAACTAAGTCCTCACCACAGCCAGAGAGTCCGTGTCCTGCAATGAATGATCCCGCATGACACAGTGAGGATACCCAGTGCTGCAACTAAGATCTGACTCAGCCAAATAAATATTACACATACACACTTTAAAAAGTTTTTCTTTTGCCTTTTTTGGCACTCAAATGATCAAGACTGATGCAAGTGATAATTATGGGGGCTCGCAGTACATCTGGAAAGCAATTTGGGACAACATAGAGTCAGTTGTGCCACCCTGTTCTAATTTATTATCTGCCGAGCTCCAAGTGAGGGGTGGACATCGCAGGGTGTGAAATGTTTGCTGTCCTTGGCCTGAGTTGAGTTGAACAGCTGCTTTCTTCCTCATAAGCAACAGATATTTCCCAGGTCCCCAAATTTTGGGGGAGTTCCGAGTGATTGGAAGTGAGGGAGAGGGAAGAAAACTGTTTCACTAGTAAGAAGGAAAGTTTGACTAGCAGCTTGGAAACTTTTGAAGTGAACAGCTGGCTTTGAAGATGTTCTAGGATATATAAGAGAGGAGAGAGAAAGCAAAGTAAGGAGTTTGAACAAAAGTTCTATAAATAAGTGTTTTTACAGTTTTTTTTTTTTCAGATGACCTTGATGAGTCCAAGAAAACAGTAGTTGATTGGGATAAGTCATACAGTTTATAAACGTGAAAGCTGCTTACTTTTGAGAAGTCAGCAATCAAGATTAGAGTACAACTCTTAGTGCCTCTGAATGAGAGGGAGAGATAAATGAATTTCCATTTAGAACAGCCAACTATCAGGCAAGCGTGTGGCTATAACCACCCTCTCACAAGTTCACTCAGGTATTAGAAGAGGCAGAAGTTGTATGTGGTCGAAGGTGGCAGGTATGTTTCATTTCCTTGGAGGGATGAAGGCAGAAGTTTCTCAGTGAGGATGTCATCATACTCTGTGTGTGTGTGTTAAATCGCTTCAGTCTGACTCTTTGCGACTCTATGGACTGTAGCCCACCAGGCTCCTCTGTCCATGGGATGTACCAGGCAAAAATACTCAAGTGGGCTGCCATTTCCTTCTCCAGGGTATCTTCCCAACCCCGGGATCAAACCCATGTCTCTTATGTCTCCTGCATCGGCAGGTGGGTTCTTTACCACTGGCACCACCTGGGATGCCCCAGAAACTCGCTAGAGACCAAGACAATTCTAAAGAGCCCAGGGTTGGCCAGGAGTGCCGGTGGCTATGGGGAGTGGCAGGATCAGGGCAGGAGCTCAGAAGGATGGGTTCTCGGGTAACACTGTTGCAAGTCCAACACTCATTCGGAAGGAGGCTGCTGGATCTTTCCCAGTATGCACTGGGTGAGCCACCTAAGAATGCCTGAGGCTCTTGAAGAGAGCTGGGACATGAGGGCTTTGTGTCTTTGAGGTGTAAGCAAACATCCTGGGTCAATAGAAGTCAGACAGTCTGATGTTAGAGGTGGCCCAGAGGTTCTCTTTGTCCTTGGAACTGTCCAGATGCTTCTGTCTGGCCGAGGCAGCGGTGGGCTTGGGTGAACCGGTCCCTTACCTCACTGGCCACTTTGCAGTCATACTCCTGGCCGTTGGTAGCTGGTATATGGAGTAGATGCTCTCCTGGGAGCAGCTCTTCTGCCTGCACTCTTTCCTAAAAATTTCTTCCAGTACTTTCTCCTGGTGGTAGGAGAGGGGCAGCTGCTGCTAGAGGGGCTGCCTGTGCTCTCTGACTCCTCTGGCCCTCCTGGTGGGCAGACCTCAGCCCCTTTCTCCTCCAGGCTGGGATTGGGCCGCAGAGATAAAGGGCCCTGAAAGCCAGGCCTGGTGACGGTGGGGTTTATTTGTAGAACAGGTGATGAGGGTGGCACGCATCATTCTCAGGGGAGAGCGACCCGGTCTGATCTCTGTTTTGCAAGGTCCCTTTGGTGACTGGATCAAGGCCAATGAGGCCAACTGGGGAAGGAGACAAGAGAACCCAGTCGGGAGGTGGTAGGTTTTCATTTGTGGCCCATAAGCATGTCCTGTTGCGTTCAGACGAGTCAGGACAAACCTCAGGATCATAGTCTGATTTATGATGCCCTTTGTCAGGAACCTCACCTCTACTGAAAGCAGTAAAGTGTCAAGGCTGGCCTCCTCTGTGAGTTTTCTCATTGGCCTGCAGTGGACTTCCATTTTGATCCCATGTTATTTCCCTGTTGGAAATTTGATGATGAATGTTTTCAAGGGGGAGGGTAGACTCTGGTCACTACCCTGTGTCCAGCCAGCCTGTCATCTCAAACGTGAGGGAATGACCTGTCCAGACACGTGCAAACATCTTAACTGTTTTTGCAGAGAACTTCCCACCCCTATGCTGTACTGCAGACTTCGAGGCCATTACCTCAAATATAGAACATTTTATTGGTAAGAAAGGAAGCATCTTTTCTACGAAAAAGAAAAAATCATTTCTTTCAATTTCTATTTCCCCACTCGGTCAGTTCTATGACATTGGTGAAAGCAGAAGGGGAATAGATGCAGTTGCTCGCTCTGACCTGGGCATCCTGACTGGAGCCTTGCGGTCTTTAGCAGAAAGGCTTTTGAAGAACTTTTAATTCCCAAACCCTGCCTGTGTCTAAGCAAGTGTGCTCTGCCATCTTAGACGTGTGCTGCGTGATAGGTAATGGAACTGTGCAATGGGCTGGCCAGCGGTCTGTCCCAGGCAAAATGTGTGTGCGTCTTTTCGGTTGTCTAAGAGTTGTGTTTTCATTGGTCATTTTGGTAGGGTCATTTATTCATACGAAAGAAAGAACCCAGTGGGAGGTGAAAAGTGGCAGGGGAGATACTTCTTGGAATGAGTGAATGAGTAGAAGAAATGGCATAACCTGCAAACGTACACAGCATCACTCTGTGTGTGTGTATTTAGGAATCACTTCCCCTAAAGGAAGACTATAGTCTGAAGTGTTATCTTGTAGTGAATACTATTGGTTAAGTAAATCAAGCACTTAATTTATGTGTCAGAGCTCTGTGAGGGACCAAGCTCTGAATGTGTCACATTGCTTCATAACTCCTCATGGGGAAAGAGCCGGAGATTAGGAAATGTACCTAAGCCGATGAATTGAAAGTGGCAGCAGAGATGGGTGTGAACTCGAGGGTGCAGACCCCAGAACTTCTGGGCCTTTCCCTGAATGGAGAGACAGACGTATTTCCTTATGTATTTAGGTGAATTTGTGCGTGTCCTCTTGCATCTGTGCTTGAATGACATAGCGAACAAGAGTTCCCACTTTTCTGAGCATCTCATAGGAGTGTGGTTGAGGTGTGTCCCAGATGTAGCATTCCCTGTTGGCGCCTGAATTCTCAGTTTCCCACCAGAATTCCTCCTGGGAGGGGTGTCCTGGCATGTGGATTCTTAGTTTCCCTGGAGGCTCTGATTCATGTGCTTAGTCACTCAGCTGTGTCTCGACTCTTTGCGACCCCATGCACTGTAGCCTGCTGGGCTCCCCTGTCTGTAGGATTTCCCAGGCAGTAATACTGGAGTGGGTTGCCATTTCCTTCTCCAGGGCATCTTCCTGACCCAGGGATCAAACCTGGGTCTGCTGCATTGCAGGCAGACTCTTAACCATCTGAGCCCCCAGGGAAGTCCGCCAGTTGGGCATTAGGAAGCCTTTGCACTGACAGTTTTTATTTCTGGGGATTTCTTGGCCCTGTGACGGCGAGGCAGATAGGGGTGTGGGTTAAAACCACTGCTTTGGCATCAGGCAGTCCTGAGTTGGGGACCCGGCTTCTTTGCATGGTAGCCCTGGAACCCCTGGGCTGTGGCTCAGCTTTTTTGAGCTGCTGTTTGTTCATCTATACAGGGAGAAAAATGTCTGAGGGCTGTCCGGAGGATCAGGAGATGTTGCGTGTAAAACAGCGTGTGACATGTCCACCACTTAAAAAGTACCAGCTGTTATTAGTATAAAGGCTGCGTAGAGGGAGACTGGGGGACTCAGGGCAAATGCAGGTGAACTGACTGCCTCTGTTCTCTTCCTGCTTCCCTGCTCTCCTCACCCTCAGGACGGCTCCCTGGGAAACATCGATGACCTGGCTCAGCAGTATGCAGATTACTACAATACCTGCTTCTCCGACGTGTGTGAGAGGATGGAGGAGCTGCGGAAACGGCGGGTCTCCCAGGACCTGGACGTGGTGAGTGGGATCCCGGGAATATGCGCTTGCTCAGCCGGTCTGCTCCTGGTCCAGCGTCCCGTACCTCCCCGTCTAACGCTTGTGCGTGGATCATTTTGCTGCACTACTTTGAGATAAAAGAATTCTGATCCCCGAAGGATTAACCCAGTTCTGTGGATATCAGACAATAAGTATCAGCAGGGGCAACAGTGATCAAATGTTTGTGCTTGTGACAATATCGCATTTTTATTTTTTTAACTCAAGAGGAAGGGATATTTTACGCTAGACTGATACACACTACATTTTTACTGACTCTAAGCCAAAAGAAGGTCTAGGCTAGTTCTTTCCTATCTTCCTTTGTTTTCTTCTTTTTGTTTTCAACAAGATAAAGGTTAAAGAAGCAAGAAACCATCCTAATTTCTCACCTAGTAATAACCACATGGGTGTTTCAGCAAGTCTCTGTTGGGGGCATTTTTACATCAGATATATAATTCTTGCTTTTATACTTGGCATTTTATTATAGTTCTGTGTTATTAAGACTTCTTTGTCATCACCATTTTTCATGGCTATATTTCTTCTCTCAGGTGCATCGAAATTCATTTGTCTTGTGAAGACCTTTATGTGTATGCTTAATGGAGAATTTGAAGTTGCATGCGATAAATAGTAAATAAGTAGCTTAAAGTGAAGTCGCTCAGTCGTGTCCGACTCTTTGCAACGCTGTGGACTGTAGCCTACCAGGCTCCTCCGTCCATGGGATTCTCCAGGCAAGAATACTGGAGTGGGGTGCCATTTCCTTCTCCAGGGGATCTTCCCGACCCAGGAATCGAACCCAGGTCTCCCGCGTTGCAGGCAGATACTTTAACCTCTGAGCCACCAGCTTCAGTTCAGTTCAGTTCAGTTCAGTCGCTCAGTCGTGTCCGACTCTCCGTGACCCCATGAATCACAGCACGCCAGGCCTCCCTGTCCATCACCAACTCCCGGAGTACACTCAAACTCATGTCCACAGAGTCGGTGATGCCATCCAGCCATCTCATTCTCCGTCGTCCCCTTCTCCTCCCACCCCCAACCTTTCCCAGCATCAGAGTCTTTTCCAGTGAGTCAGCTCGTCGCATGAGGTGGCCAAAGTATTGCAGTTTCAGCTTTAGCATCAGTCCCTCCAATGAACATCCAGGACTGATCTCCTTTAGAATGGACTGGTTGGATCTCCTTGCAGTATAAGGGACTCTCAAGAGTCTTCTCCAACACCACAGTTCAAAAGCATCGATTCTTTGGCGATCAGCTTTCTTCACAGTCCAACTCTCACATCCATACATGACCACGGGAAAAACCATTGCCTTGACTAGACGGACCTTGGTTGGCAAAGTAATGTCTCTGCTTTTTAATATACTGTCAAGGTTGGTCATAACTTTCCTTCCAAGGAGCAAGCGTCTTTTAATTTCATGGCTGCAGCTTAGGCCCATATAATCTATGGGCTTCCCAGGTGGCGCTAGCAGTAAAGAACCTGCCTGCTAATGCAGGAGACATAAGAGATGCAGGTTTGATTCCAGGGTCGGGAAGGTTCCCTGGAGGAGAGCATAGCAACCCACTCCAGTATTCTCGCCTGGAGAAGCCCATAGACAGTGGAGCGTGGAGGGCTGTGGTTCACAGGGTTGCGAAGAGTCAGACACAATTGAAGTGACTTAGCACGCATGCGTGCCATAACATCTATGTATGTGCCAGTATTTCCATGCTGTTGTTGCTTAGTCCCTGTGTTGTGTCTGACTCTTTGTGACTCCATGGACTGTAGCCCTCCAGGCTCCTCTGTCCGTGGGATTTCCCAGGCAGGAATGCTGGAATGGATTTCCATTTCCTTCTCCAGAGGATCTTCCTGACCCAGAGATCAAACCCATGGATTCTTTACCACTGAGCCACCTGGGCAGCTCTTTGAATAACAACACCTCTTGCCTTCAAAAAAAAAAAAAAAACAAACACTGATTCTATTGAATCCTTATTTATTTTGTGATTTTGTATAATTATTTTATTACTGATTCCTTTTATAAAAAACCTATTATAAAAATCTACTGGATAAGGATGTTACAAAAGACCTATTGGATAAGGGATCCAACAAGTAGTTTAGGCACTGCAACTGTTATATTTCACAAGTATATGATTCAGTTCCTTTGTCGGTAAGATGCTGGTGCTCTTGTGCACTTTCATTTTTTTTCCTTAACTCAATCCACCTAAGGATTTCTTGTAGCATAACTGTCAAATAATTACTGATCCTTTTTCCTCACTGATTTAGTATTCCACATGGGTGGGAGTTGGTATAATAGTCAACTGAGGCTGAGAAGCTCAGTTGGGGGCAGAAAGCCATCATCCTGGGAGCCTGACACCGTGGCCCAAGCAGGCACCAGGGCATCATTGTTATTAAGGGCGTCTTTCTTATAACTTTGTCCCCTGGCATGTGTCAGTGGGAGATACTTTATTCTAAGAAAGTATTCTCATGTGGGAAAAGACTTTTAAAATTCATTAGGCTAACCCGCTGGGACAAGGTTGATACTTTTCCTTTTGGCAAGATTGCAGCCAAACAATAACCTAATTATTGCACTGACTTCTTGAATGTTGCAATTTTGACACTGAAAAATAGTCTGGTAGGACTCTGTGGCTTCCTAGGACACTTCACCAAGCAAGGAAATGATGGCTGTGAACTGGCAGATGATCCTTGATATGACACTCAACTGCTCTTCCCCAAATTCTAGCCGGCTAAGAGTTGGGGTTTCCATAATTATCCCACAGTGTTTGGGAAGCTTGGAGAGCAGCTTCTTGGTAGGAAAGGAAGCCTGCCTGGAGGTGGGATAAATAACGTCTTCCCATTTAGACAGATGGGCCTCATTTGGTGTGCTCTGTTCCAGAGCTTCAGAAGTCAGTGTGGGAGAAAATACCATAGGAGTTCAATTAGTTCTCATCAGAGTTGCAGGAGTGTGATGGTGGGTAACACTGATGGGAGCCAGTTCCAGCCAGGCTGGAAACTCTTCATCCTTTCAACTGTAGTTAGTGAGAAAAGTAGTCATCATATGCAGGTTCCCTTTCTGTGAGATTCCAGACAAGTGCTGAAGACCAAGTTAGATGCCACATTGTTCTCATTATTCAGGAATCCATAAGCCGGAGACTTAAAAAGCATTTTTAAAAAATTAAAAAAAAAAATATTTTGGCTTCTCTGCATGACATGCCAAATATTAGTTCCTTGACCAGGAATCGAACCCAAACCCCTTGCATTGGTAGCGAGGAGTCTTAACCACTGGACCACCAGGGAAATCCCTAGAGGTGTTTTAAGGTCATCATTCAGGCCATGCTTGCAACTCTGGTGACTTGGGGAAAGTTCCCACTTACAGTGGATTGAGTCCTGATGGAGACCGATTTTCTTAAAAAGCTGTAACTTTCAGTCCATAATGCTCTCTTTATTGCATCAGATTTTACCTGTACTTCTAGACTTTGAATTTTGCCTTCAGACACGTAGGCAAACTTCTTTCCTGCTCTGCTGTTGGGGCAGCTTTGGGTCTGAGGACCTGCAGTGTAAATCCTTCTTTTCTGGGCTAGTAAGCAGCCCTGTCAAAAGCAGAAGTGAGATGACTTGGAGAAGAAATAATCCACCGACAGCACTAAGAAGAAATGGTAACACATTAGGATTCTAAAGCATTTTATAGGGGGAAAAAAAGTAACATCAAGCTTGTGGTGTCCTCTGAAGAAAAAGTCCTTAGAGACAGCCTTGAGGGTGGAGAGTTTGTTGATGTTTTATACAGGTCTTTTGGGTTACTTTCATTTCAGATCCTCTGGGTGAATTTGGGGGATTGAGGAAATGTTCTATAGATGGAACATATTTAGACATTTCTTTGGCTTTAAAAAGTCCAAAAAATGCAGTGTCCTTAAGAGCTAATTACATACCAACTGGAGAATGAACAAGCCCAAAAGTCACCCTACCCAGAGAGATGCTTGACTTAACCCTGAAAAATAAAAGGTTTTGATAATTATGTTAGTAATTGACTTTCTGGACTGGATATCAAACTACTTCTCCAGGACCTAATCACCTGGCCCCTGACTGGAATAAAGCACTTACTTGATAAAGTGTTTTGGGGAGCCAGTTAGTTTAGATGGAGGTAAGAGAGAGAGGACAGATGGGCGAAAATTCAATGGCATAAGCAGGGCTTGTGATTCAAATGTGTAACTATCGTAAGAGTTTTTATTTAGCACCAAATGGGCCCTAAGGGACTGTGCATTGGACCGCAGCCTTTACCTCTGCTGGGGATCAGGACATTAGTGCTCATGAACAGCAGGGAAGTTGCCCGTATTTCCATACATTTGGCACATCCCCGAGCATCATGTGTGTTTTTGGCTGCAAGGAGCTGCATTTGGAAATGACAGCAGCTTCCCAGGTCCATAATGGGCTCATCTCTAGCGATGCTAAGTCTGACATCTGTCAAAGTGACAGTGGCCAGGAGAGAGACACTCTCAAGGTAGCCTCTTATTACCGGTCACGTCAGCTTCCTTGGCATCTTTGAAGCTGAGTCTGCTCGGATGTTGGCAGAAACAAGGTTGTGTGGTGGTTGGTGTAGCACAGCCCTGATGGAAAAGTTACCACTGTAAAGTGGGACCCTGTTCATGATGCTGGATCTCCATGGAGATTGTTAACACATCTGTGTGGGCCCCAGGACCCAGGAGCCCAGGCGAGATGCACCCAGGTCTTTAAGGATCCGGAATATAAATACAAATATTGCACATTGTCTCAGAGGATATCAGAATGGAATATCAGAATCATTGTTTATGGTGTAGGGATAATTCTGGGGCATAACTATTGTTCCTTCCAATTTTCATAATTTAATCTTTCAAGGTATAATTCTGGACTCAAAGGCAGTAAAAGTGGTATCTGTCATGACTAGGGATGATTCTTGGGCTTCTTCAGATTCTGCCATTCCCACTCCAAGCCCAGGTGGGAGTCCTAGCCTCTGTGCTTGTCACAGTGGCTAAAGAGGGTGAGAAGCATGATGGCAAGATGGGGACTTGGGCTTTAAATTCTGGCCATTGTACTTAGCTGGCAAGTTGTGTAACCTTTCTAAGTTTCAGTTTCCCCTTCTATAAAATGGGATAAAAATATCTCGCAAAGTCGTTACCAGGATTAAATGAGGTAATTGCTATAAAATACCTGGTCCGTCATTGTAAGAGACCTGTAACTGCCTGTTTCTTTTCCATTCCTTTTATTCCTGGTTCAAAAACTCCTGTAGTGATGCTGGAGAGTCTGTGATTTGTACTTCATTAATATTTATTCATATGAGTGCAGAGATTTCTTTTAGCTTTTATTTTGGGATATTTCAAACATATATAAACAGCATAGTATAACAAACTTCCTGTGCCCTTCAGCAGTTAGCAGCATCCTGACTTCTGCCTTCATCTTTACTCTTACGCCTGCTCAATTATTATTTTTTGAAAGTTTCTTGTTTGTGAAGTACAGTTTACACACTGAAATGCAGGCATCTGAGCTGTCCAGTTTTGCCAAGAGGATAGTCACATCACCCACATCCTAGCATGGCATAGAACACAGCCATCACCCTGCAAAGTTTCCTCATGTCCCTTCTCAGTAGATCCTGGTTTGAGGACACGGATGTTTGTCAGTCTGTTTTGGTCCTTTCTGTATGCCAGCATGTTTAGTTCTTTCTGTATACAGTGCATGGCACATAATAGGTACTCAGTGAGTATTTGTTGAATTTATTTGTATATGTCATTATTTAAGACTATTAAATGAGCATCAGGCATGTGTCTTGAGACTTTGTCATTCCAGAAATACAAAGATGTATTCCCCATCCACAAAGATGTTACAATTTAGTGGAGGTTTTAGACAAGTAAACAGACTATTTTTTTTGGCTGTACTTTTTTGGTTTGCGAGATCTTGGTTTCCCATTTAGGGACTGAACCCTGGCCCATGGCCCTGAAAGCGCCAAGTCCTCATCATTGGACCACCAGGAATTCCTTAAGCAGACTATTAAGAGCAAGAGTACACAGGAGAGACCCTGACCCAGTTTAGGAAAATCAAAGAAGGCTTCCTGGAGAAGGTGATGCCTAAGCCCAACTGTAAAGAAACACGTAAGATTAATCTGGTTGTGGAGGGAGGTGTAGACAGTGCAGAGTAATTTAAGGCCAAGGTCACAGAGAAAAAGCCAAAAATGAGAGCGAAAGTGTGGCTTTTATGGGCCATGGAGAGAAGTTTACCATGGCTAGAACCTACGATGTAAACACATGTACAGAGAAAAGATACATGCAGTCCTTTCACAGGTCTTGTATTATTAACAATATAAAAAGAATATTGCTTTGATTCATCACCATTCCCAAGACAAAACAAAAATAATCGCCCTTTCGCAATAGTTGATCATCTGGGCCAAGGTGACCTTGTGGCCTCCCCAAGCCACGCAGACTTGTCCGGTCTCCAGGGGGGTTTTTGTTTTGTCTTACTGACTGCTCTTCTTTTGTTATTTGCTAGAGACAGCAAAGCCTGTGGAAAACAGGTTTCCTGTTACTTTAAGCTCCCTGAATATTCAAGAAAAAATAAGGGTTGACCCCACCTAGGCACTTAGGGAACACTGGCTGCCCCAGGAGGCTACCAGATTCCTGAATTCTTATTCTCACCCATAGGATAAGTACATGATCTGTGTTGCAAATTGTCCTGAGTTTAAATATTCAACTGCTGAATGCTAAAACCCAACTGTTGCGCTAAGGGCATTTGCTTTTGTTTTGTTTCATCTTGTCTTAAAGGACATTATTTGCTAGCTTTGGGCTACTGTTGATTTGCAGATTGCAGTCATAAACAGTGGGCATTAGATAGTGAGTCTGAACCACATTCTGCTGTGGGATTCACACACTTGATGTCAAAATACACTGAGCCTTTATGTCTTAAGCCAGATGGTAATACAGTTCTCTGCTCGGGCTCCTCTCAGACAAAGTCCCATTTGTAGTCAAATGTCCAGTCCCAATTTAGTCAGCATTTTTTGTACATTGCGCCACGTTAGCATAGACATAAACAGGCCTCTTGGCTGCCAGATTTGATCTTGGCATCCTGTACCTCTCATAATTGAGAAGGTTTTTATTCTACTTAACAATCAATTTAGGTGTCCTTCCATCCTCTTCAGCTTGGAGACCTTTGTAGACAGCTGTACTTTCTGGAAACTCACAGATTAGATACAATCGGTGATAGAATAGTTGTGTGTGTATATAGAATAGTCCCCATCAGACTTTTCAAATAGGAATCAACAACATCAGCTTCCTTTTCTAGTTTTGCTCCTGAGCATTCAGAAATGACTGATTTTTGTTTGCATTTGTAAAAGCAGTGTGCCTGGGGGGATTAAACACCAAAATAGCATTCTGCTCAAAATACATTTGCTTGCCAGAAAGCGGAAAAAAGTCTGAGCTTTGTAGTTGTTTTCATTTACATACAACAGAGAGAATTCCTAAATGTTAATCAAGTTGACAGTAATTGGGGACAAAAACCCAGGAATTACAGAGGCCAGAATCTGGGCTTGGAGGGGAAAGGGGTGCCTTTGTTCTTAGAATTGGGACCTTTCAGAGTTGAGTGAGGCCCAGGCCAGGTGTCTTTTTGAAGCCCTGGAATATTAAAAGCAGGACTATAGTATGATCTCAGAGTTTATATGTAACAATTAAACACTTTTCACTTGGGAGATTGCAGTGTAATTTATTTGTGCTAATCACAAGCTAATTATAGGCTATTTAAACATGCTAATTTGTAGCATGCTAGAGGCAGTATCGGAGAAGGCAATGGCAAGCCACTCCAGTATGCTTGCCTAGAAAATCCCATGGATGGAGCAACCTGGTAGGCTGCAGTCCATGGGGTCGCTAAGGGTTGGACACGACTGAGCGACTTCACTTTCACTTTTCTCTTTCACACATTGGAGAAGGAAATGGCAACCCACTCCAATGTTCTTGCCTGGAGAATCCCAGGGACAGGGGAGCCTGGTGGGCTTCCGTCTGTGGGGTCACACAGAGTCAGACACGACTGAAGTGACTTAGCAGCAGCAGCAGAGGCAGTATGGTCTCCCTGTGAGAGAAAATGTAAAGGAATGTGATTAATGTTTCCTTATTTTCAGTGGGTTTCTGCATCCACATCTACAATGTTATTTGACAATATTGTCAAAGGTCTAAGTTTGAGATCCTTGGCAAAGACTGAGTGGCCCAGGCCAAGGGGTCCACCTGTCCTCTATGGCCCTGGTTAATTGGAATGGCGATGGTTGGGGGTCTGGAGTGGGATTAGGTAGATGCCTGCAGGGCCCAGACAGAAAGTCAGCAGGTGCAGGGTTGTGGGTCTTTGCTGGTGTTGGCCCATACACCTGACATTGCCTTTCTGACATCATAGGTCCACATCTTATCAGATGAGATGGGGCACTTTCAGGGTAGTGTGGCTGTAGACCAGGTCTTTATTTTACTTTACATTTTATTTTTTTTAATAAAATAAACAATATTTGTACAATTGTATATATTTTATATTTATATTATTATTTATATTTAGTTTTTAAATTTACTATTGGCTGATGTAGGATTTTAGTTCCCCGACCTGGGATTGAACCCAGGACCCGGCAGTGAAAGTGTCAGGTTCTAACCACCGGACGACCAGGGAATTCCCTCGACTTGGTCCAAGTTTTAGAGGGACCTCTCACCACAGCTCCTGTGCACCAACCAGAATGACCAACGACAGAAAGAATTGGGCCCCAGAGCATTAAGTATACTGACTGGCCCTTTCTCTGGCCACCTCCTTTGAGAAGATCATTATACTGGTTTCAGCAGTAATTTTTGATTTGGAGCTGCCTTTTTATCCCCGCCCCCCTCCAGTTTGGAAGTTTTGTGAATTTTATTTTAAATAGAAGAAAGCAAGACAGTAAAATGTTGGGATAATTTGTTCTATGCATTTGGTTCAGTTCTTCTGTGGTGTTTTTTTCTTTTTTTTACCATTTGGTGTTTAGAAGGACACAAACTAACCTGGTGACTGAAAAATACATCACAGAACGCTGAGAGCATGGTGCTGACTTTCTGTTCATCTCTTGCCATATTTCTCAAAAAAGGATGTCAGAGTCTAGCTATTTGCAGGCTCCCCCGCCACCTCCCCATGTCAACCTTTGTTTTAGAAATGGAGGCTTCATTGTTCAAGTATACCAGTGCTGTTAAGAATTCAGGAGTGAACCAGTTTCTCTATCTCTGATTATTCTGAGGCTGGTGCATACAGCATTTATTTCTAAGGGATACTTTGAGAGACTTTCTGCAATTATTTAGAGTATGAAGATGTTTGAAATTTGTGGTACAGCCATGCCATCCATCTCATGGGCTCCAGCAGAAGCTGATGGAACTTAATCAAAAATAAATCAAGGGTAAGTCCAAAGCAGATTGGAAGCACATCATGAATATTCGTGAACATCTGGATATGTTTGTGGGAGTGTATGTTATTTTTTAATGTGTGCGATGGCAGGGACATGCCTTCTTAACAAAGATGCCAAGAGGAAGACAGATTTCCAGCTGTGATTTCAAAGGGCATTTTTGTTTGTGTGTGGATATCCTTTCTCCTGGGCATGTGGGTTTCACTTCTCCAAGATACTCCTTTGATCTCTTTCATCTTTTGGAATCTCTTTTGATAATTTATCTGAATTCTTCATTGGAGTCAGTCACTTGACTCATGAACATTAAAAACCTTTCTTTCTAAGGGAGATTTTCAGCTTAAGTGAAAGTCACTAGTTAATATTTCTGATGAATCTTTTAAATGCTGGTGATTTTATGATAATTATCAATGAAGCTATTTGGCGTTGTTGATCATCGCTATAACCTAACGTGTGTAAAACTCAGGTACTTTATCTGCTTCACTACCTAAAGTAGTTGCAATAACTAGAAAGGAAGGATGAAATGTGAAGAGGCCATAATAACAATGCTGATAATTATTGCAATAATGACATTTAAAAAGTGAGACAGGTATTAATAATGTTATAATTTCATTTGGGCAGAGGCAGAAAATAATGCTCCCAAAGGGAGGTCAAATAACCCAGTAGGTAAACTCCATCGCCCACCTATTTGGTCATTCTCTGTCCGGGACCTACCTGGAAGTTCGGTCAGGGCATTGCCTGATGGGGATGACAATGGCTTGGTGTAAAGCAAGATATTACAGGTTGTTGTAACAGCTACATAATACACTAGGTTAAATAAGGTAATGTTTGTAGAGCACTTGACAGTTTCTGGGTGCATGCTAAAGCTCAATGAATATAATAAACATTATTTATAATAGGAATGCTAAATAAATAGGACTTGTTAAAAAATCTAATAGCTGGTAGATATCAAAGGTAGGATTTGAAACTGGACTCATGCTCAGTTGCTCAATCATGTCCTACTCTTTGTGACCCTATGAACTGTAGCCTGCCAGGCTCCTCTGTCCATGGGATTTTCAGGCAAGAACACTAGAGTGGGTTGCCATTTCCTCCTCCAGGGGATCTTCCCTACCCAGGGATCGAACCCAGGTCTCCTGCATCTCCTTGCAGGCAGATGCTTTACTACCTCTGAGCCATGGAGTATGGCTTTGAAACCAAGAAGTCAGTGCAAAATCTCTGAATCTCCCCAGACCACCTACTAACCTTGCATTGTTTGTTACTCTTGGGAGACTCTACCCAAACCAGCCTTCCATCCCTCCCCTGCCACCTTTTCCCCTCCCTCCTCCTCCCCAACCCCTCCCCAAGGAGTAAATCTTGATTTACAAATTAGTTTATGTTTGGGTAATATAGTTTAAACGTGTGATATTATAAAGAATAGTATAATATAGTTATTTCTATTGTACAAATTAAAATAATACACTCATTCAGTTCAGTTCAGTTCAGTTGCTCAGTCAATTTTTTTTTTTCAAACCTCACAAAATTCCTTAAAGTAGAAGTTTAAGTCTCCTAATACTTACCAAGTGTAACAGTTCCAAACAGGTTCTAAGCCGCTTCCTGGAATTCCAATTTTCTATTCATTCTCCTTAAAGTAGAAGTTTAAGTCTCCTAATACTTACCAAGTGTAACAGTTCCAAACAGGTTCTAGGCCGCTTCCTGGAATTCCAATTTTCTGTTCATTCTCCTTCATCTCTTCTTTCTCTCTTCCAGTCAGTCAGTCAGTCAGTCCAGCCGCTCAGTCGTGTCCGATTCTCCGCGACCACATGAATCACAGCACGCCAGGCCTCCCTGTCCATCACCAGCTCCCGGAGTTCACTCAAACTCATGTCCACAGAGTCGGTGATGCCATCCAGCCATCTCATTCTCCGTCATCCCCTTCTCCTCCCGCCCCCAATCCTTCCCAGCATCAGAGTCTTTTCCAGTGAGTCAACTCTCTTTACATACATACAAATACCCACATAAAAACATACATGATGTTTTACCTGCAGCAGAGTAGAAATAATAAGTTAAAAGAGGGTTGACTTACTGCTGGAGACAGTTATCTGATAATGGTAAGAAATGTTCACAAATGGAGACACAAAAAATTTCAAAAGTAATTAGGAGAATTCAAAAGGCTTGACAACCTGGACATTTAGAACAGGGGCCAAAGACCTTATAAATTAAAAAGAATCTGTTAAATTATATTCCCTAATTGTTAGAGAGCACAGTGGGTAATAGACAATTGAAGAATTCCATTTGAGAAGGTAAAATAACTTGAGAAGTAAAATAAAGCATTTTGCCGTTTTACCTGTAGTCTTTTCTTGGAAATTTAGTTTAACGTTGTTAGAGGGTTCTGTAATATTGTAATTTTACCATATTATGTGATAAATATTTTAGAGATGGCTGAATGATGGCATGTATTATTCTTCCTGAATGTTAATACAGGGAACTGGTAAAAACAGCAAAGTAAAAACAACATTTACTGGTTTTCCGGTGTGTTTCAGTAACTTAGGTGGTTTCATGGGGAAGTTTTAGTAACAGAAATTATAAGCCTCATTTCAGGAAGTTGATGTCACAACAGAACAAGACAGCCAAGGACAACATTCTATTAGTCATGTTCATGATTGGATGATACATATAGGTCTGCTTACAGCAAATTCTAATTTCCAACTAGTTTCACCTGGAGATAGGTTAAGTATAGAAAAGGTAAAGGTGGTGATATTTGTTGGTTGAAAAGCTTAGCTGAACTGATCTGGAGGAACAGGTGCCTTAGGTTGGAGTCAGGACTCTACAACCTAAAATCAGGCATAAGGCTGGTTTCTGAGGAACTGGACAAGAATGTGTGCAATTGTTCAGCTTAGTCTGTACCATAGCCTAGATCAACACAAGGAAACAACTAACGTTTGGATGATTTTTACAGGGCTTGAAAGGCCTGTTAAGCAGGGCTTATAGTTAGGATGATAATACTGACTAAAGTAATAACCAGGTTTTTTTATATATGTGTGTGTGTGTGCATATATGCACACACATGTATATATTTTCAAGTTGGTATCTTCATTGAATACCACAACTGATTGTGTTCTTTGTAACATATTTATTGAATGTCTACCATGTGCAAAGGAGAAGGCAATGGCACTCCACTCCAGTACTCTTGCCTGGAGAATCCCAGGGACGGGGGAGCCTGGTGGGCTGCCATCTCTGGGGTTGCGCAGAGTCGGACACGACTGAAATGACTTAGCATGGCATGGCATGGCATGGTACCATGTGCAAACACGTAGTACATATTATCTTCCTTCAGAACACTCCCATGAAAAGACAAAGTATAGTTGCTGAGTCGTGTCTAACTCTTTGTGATCCCATGGCCTGGAACCTCAGGCGCCTCTCTCTGTCCATGGGATTCTCCAGGCAAGAACACTGGAGTGGGCATTCTTTTTCCAGGGGGTCTTCCCAACCCAGGGATTGAACCCAGGTCTCCTGCATCGCAGGCAGATTCTTTACCGTCTGAGCCACCAAGGAAGCCCTGAAGTGTACAGTTAGTTCCCGGGTTTTAGTGTATTCCCAGGGTTGTGCAGATTTCACCACAGTCTGCTCCAGAATCCTACAGTCCTTTGTGTTCTTTAACCATTCTATAATGAACGTATAATTAATACATTCTTCCAGCTGGCATTTCTGTGGGCTGGAACAATTCCCAGCACACGTGTGTGCTAAGTTGCTCAGTTGTGTCCGACTCTTTGCGACCCCATGGATTGTAGCCTGCCAAGCTCCTCTGTCCATGAGATTCTCCAGTCAAGAATACTGGAATGGGTTGCAGGGCCCTCCTCCAGGGAATCTTCCCGACCTAGGGATTGAACCTGCATCTCTTATGTCTCCTGCATTGGTAGGCAGGTTATTTACCATTAGTGTCACCTGGGGAAGCCCCTCCTAGCACATAGTAGATGTAATAAAAAGCAATGAAAATAATGAACAAATGAATGACAGTACCTGGGCATTTTGGAGATCTTTGCACTTTTATCCGCAAGAAGTGAGGCTTTCTTACTATTACTTAGTGTTTGAAATAAGCATAAATAAGAAAATTTTTAAAGCAAGAAAGTTTTGGAAAGTAATTCTGGGGGAAAAAAAGGTACCTTTATTACAAAATGAATCCATGGGCTGATAAAAATGTAAAATATGATAAGAGATTCAAACTTCTAATTAGAGATGAAAAGGCTCCCGAAGAAAGTATATTTGATAGCAAAAAAAAAAAAAAAAATCTCTTTCATGCTTTAAAATTTCCTTATATAAACCTATTTTTAAATATGATTCTAATGGATAAGATGCTTTAAAAAAATTTTTTTTTTTTTGGAGTATAGTTGCTTTACAATATTGTGTTAGTGACTGCTGTGCAGCAAAGTGAATCAGCTCTATGTATACATATATCCTCCTTTTTTTTTTTTATTTCCTTCCCATTAAGGTCACCACAGAGTACTGAGTAGAATTCCCCGTCCGATACAGTAGGTTCTCGTTGGTTACCTATTTTATACATAGACTCCGTCTTCCCATAGAAACTTGTTATGTGTGGTGTGAGTGTTCTGCATCTGGATCCCAGCACATCCTGAGAAAAACTGGACTAACTGGCCTGACCTCAGGATGTGTCCACTTTTCCTAATATTAAAACGCAATTTTATTACCTCCAAAAAAAGAGAAAAATCCTCAAAACAGAAACCAACATGATAACTGTCATAACCCAACCCATCTTGTTGTCTATGGGGTCACACAGAGTCGGACACGACTGAAGTGACTTAGCAGCAGCAGCAGCAACCCATCTTGTGCTGGGTTGCAACCTGCAAGGCAGTGGAGAATTGAGAGGTGTTTTCTCCAGGTGGGGATACGCCCACATCACACTGACTGGAGGGTAGGAAAGAAGAAGGGGTAGGCTGCTGAGCAGGCCTTGGGGTGGGGGTGGCGGAAGGGGTGTGGGGGGAAGGGATGTGGGGTGGATGGTGGAGGTCGCAGATTTCTCATTGCTGGGTGCCGGTCACCTGGTCCGATTTAAGGGGATATGCATTTTGAACAGAATTTTAGTCAGATAAAAATTTCTTTCACAATGGTTGTGTTTGTTTGCTTGTTTCTTTTGATTGGAATTCTCACCATATGAACTTCGAAGGATGTTCATATGTCCTCCGAAGGATGCCATTAGGAGATGCAGTGCTCATGTGAGGGAAATCTGTTTCTGAGCTGGAAGAGATTAGAAAGAAGTTACAAATAAATGCAGTTGGTTATTTTAATTTGTCACATTACATATGTTGTTTTGTTGTTGTTTAGTCACTAAGTTGTATCCAACTCTTGCAACCCCGTGGACTGTATACCACCAAGCTCCTCTGTCTGTGGGGTTTCCCAGGCAAGAATACTGGAGTGGGTTGCCGTTTCCTTCTCCAGGGGATCTTCCTGACTCAGGGACTGAATCTACGTCTCTTGCATTGGAAGGAGGATTCTTTACCACTGAGCAAGCTGGGAAGCCCTCACTGTTTGTATACAGATTCCTAAATCCATTGCTGAAGCTTAGAGAGAGTGGTGTGCTATCTATCAGCACCTAGTACAGAGCCAAGCCAACATTTGTGTGTCTTCTTCTAGCACAACTTAGCAGCGGAGCTTGAGTGCTAAGAGGTTGGACACAGGAATCCAGGAAGGATATGGCCCTAAGGGTATTGGCCTTCCTAAAGGAACAGGGAAAATCTGGGGCCAGGGGTCATGCCCTTCTCAGGTTTAGGAAGGCATTGTTCATTACATGGGGGTAAATGAGAAGGGCTGAACTTGTTTTAGTTTGGTTTCGCACTTTTTTTTTTAGTTTAAAAGATTATTTTCTTTTAGATTAAAAAATCACTTCTTTTAAAGATTGTAGTAAAATACACATAACATAACATGTGCCATCTTAACCATTTTTAAGTGTACTTTTAAGTGGCGTTTAGTATATCGTGCTGTCATCACCCTCCATTGTCAGGACTCCTTTCATCCTGCAAAACTGAAACCTGATGCCTGCTGCTGCTGCTGCTGCTGCTGCTCACCCCAACTCCGGACAACTCTTCTACTTTTTCAGTCTTTATAGATTTGGCTTCTCATGTAAGTGGAATTTGATCCCTGGGTCAGGAAGATCCCTTGGAGAAGGAGATGGCAATCCACTCCAGTATTCTTTCCTGGAGAATTCCATGGACAGAGGAGCCTGGCTGGCTACAATCCATGAAGTCTCACAGAGTTGAACAGGACTAAGCAACTACACTTTCACTTTCATAAGTGGGACTATATAGTACTTGTTCTTTTGGGACTGACTTATTTCACTTAGTATCATGTCCTTAAGGTTTTCCCACGTAGCAGCACGTGTCAGAATTTCCTTCATCTTTTTAGGGACTGAGTAATATTTCACTGTGTCTGTTTACCGCATTTTATTTGTCCACTCATCCATCAAGACACAGTTGGATTGCTTCAGCCATTTGGCTTCTGAGAATAATGCTGCTAGGAGCATGGGTGTGCAGATCTCTCTTTGATTCTCCACTTTCGGTTCTTTGTGGGTACATACTGAGAAGCAGAATTCCGGGAACATAAGGTAATTCTATTTTTAGTGTTCTGAAAGGCCCCTGTTCTGGTTTCTTTAGCAGTTGTGCCATTTTACGTTCCCATGAGTCGGGCACAGGTGTTTCACATTCTCCACATCCTTGCCAATGCTTGTTCTCTTCTTTCCTTACTTTTCTTTTTTTTAAAATAATAGCCAATTCTCATGTGTATGGATATGAAATGATACCTTCTTGTGGTTTTGATGTGCATCTCCCTAATGATGAGTTTGGGTGAACTGCGGGAGTTGGTGATGGACAGGGAGGCCTGGCGTGCTGCGATTCATGGGGTCGCAAACTGAGCTGAACTGAATGATTAGTAACACGGAGCATCTTTTCATATGCTTTTTGGCCATCTGTACATTTCTTAAGAGAAATGTCTATTAAAGTTTTTTTTTCCATTTTCAAATTGGGTTGCTTTTGTTGTTGCGCAGTAGGAGTTCTCTATATATTCTGGATGTTAATCCCTTATCGAATGCAAATACTCTATGATTTGCACATATTTTTTCCCTTTCCCCGGCTTGCCTCTGTTAATAGTGTTTTTTGTTGTACAGAAGTTATAAAATTCTGATGAAGTTCAGTTTATCTAATTTTTTTGTTGTTTCCTGTGTCTTTGGTGTCATAGCCAACAAATTATTGCCAAAGACAGTGTCATGAGGCTTCTTCTCTCTTGTTTTCTTCTAAGAGGTTGTTTTGGTTTGAACTCCTTTATTTAGGTCTTTGACCCTTTTTGAGTTATTTATTGTATATAGGGGAAGCTTCCCTCATGGCTCAGATGGTAAAGAATCTGCCTGCAGTGCAAGAGACCCAGGTTCAATCCCTGGGTTGGGAAGGTCCCCGGGAGAAGGAGATGGCTACCCACTCCAGTATTCGTGCC
Source organism: Moschus berezovskii (assembly GCF_049115385.1). Lineage (NCBI taxonomy): Eukaryota > Metazoa > Chordata > Mammalia > Artiodactyla > Moschidae > Moschus > Moschus berezovskii. Next base: position 92,892,955 of record NC_142469.1, read on the forward strand.
TGAAAAGTCTCATGGACAGAGGAGCCTGTTGGACTACATTCTGTGGGGTCACAATGAATCTGACGCGACTGAGCACAACAAGAACAATCCTTTGGAACATTTGCCACAGTACCTGGTGGATCATGTGACTTGTACCTTGCAGAGGTCAGCTATTATTAACTACATATCTAATCATTAACAGTTATAGGAAGATAGTATTGTGTGAATAGCAATATTGAATTTAAACAGTCTCCTGTTTTAATTTTTGTTTAAATGAATTCTTAAATACGGTTTTGTTTCCTTTAAGATGTCCAAAAATGCTATGAAAATTGCCATCAATGTTATGATAAAAGAATTAGAGAAGCATAAGGATAAGAGACGGAGAAGGCAATGGCACCCCACTCCAGTCCACTTGCCTGGAAACTCCCCTGGACGGAGGAGCCTGGAAGGCTGAGGTCCATGGGGTCGCTCAGAGTTGGACACGACTGAGTGACTTCACTTTCACTTTTCTCTTTCATGCATTGGCGAAGGAAATGGCAACCCACTCCAGTGTTCTTGCCTGGAGGCTTCCAGGGACGGGGGAGCCTGGTGGGCTGCTGTCTATGGGGTCACACAGAGTCGGACACGACTGAAGTGACTTAGCAAGGATAAGACAAGGCAGAAATTTTTATGCCAACATCACCTTGGGGCTATGTAAGAAATTTCATACCTAAGTGACTTCAAGATTGTCTTTAAAAACTGCAGTTTAAAGCCAGGCAGCAGAAGAAAGTGATTCCCTGTGCCTTTAATAAAGTGGAACAGCTGTAGGCTGTCATGAAGCATGTATCAAATGACCAAGTCTGGTCCCTTGAAGAGTCACTTTCACCAAGGCCATAACAGAACATACGCTTAGCTTAACAGGAATACTTGCTCTTCTCTTATAAAGAAGATATTTGTGGAAAATATCCTGGTATGTGTCAACTGGAGGTTGTAAACGCACCACTGGTACAGTAGCAATGAATTTAGAGAGTGTTTTATACAGTAATCCCAATGAGTACTCACTCAGTTTCCCTCAGAAAGTGCTTAAACATTGAGGTGGGTATTTTTTGTTATAAGAAAAAGTCAGTGTTATGGAATGCAGTGCCCATGGTTATAGTCTTAATGTTTTCATGTTCAAACCACAAAAGAGATTACTTGTGCTCCAGAATAGTTTTGTTTTTTATCTCAGACAATTTTTAAAGTTCTCAACTGGTTCTCTTGAGACAGGAGCCATACCTTCCTATAAACCAAGGAACCATATTACCACCATTACATTTTCTCTCTAGGACAGTCTAAATTAGAAGCTGCACAAAATTCACATTCCATAGTAAATGGAACTCTCATGAGGTAATAAAAAGCCACATTGCATTAGAGGTAATACGTGCTCTGAGATGGGCTTGCTATAAGGAGGACCTCATGATAAACTAATATAATGCTCTGTAGTGTCACAAGCTACCCAGTGGTAGAAAATAAAGCTTTGCCCATATACCTGTGACAGAGACATAAAAATTGCTTCTCAGATATGTATTTTTATTTAAACAATATCATAAATTTATACAATTAAATATATATCCTATGTTTCAATCCGTCAGTAAATATTGATTCAGGACTTTAGGTGTCCTGGAGTCCAGGAAAAATGCAATAAAAAGTATTTTCTTCCATTAGACAAACACCCATGAATTACGAGAGGATCCAGTTTTATGTAATTCAGCGTTATTTAATTCAGTGTTATGCAATTACATTCAATCAACGTGTATTGAATTTTTACCATGTACAAGACTATATATCACTTCAGTTCAGTTGCTCAGTCATGTTTGACTCTTTGTGACTCCATGGACTGCAGCACACCAGGCTTCCCAGTCCATCACCAACTCTAGAAGCTTCCTCAAATTCATGTCCATTGAGTCGGTGATGTCATCCAAGCATCTCATCCTCTGTTGTCCCCTTCTCCCTTCCATGTTCAATATTTACCATCATCAGAGTTTTCTAGTGGGTCAGTTCTTCCCATCAGGTGGCCAAAGTATCGGAGTTTCAGCTTCAACATCAGTCCTTCCAATGAATATTTAGGACTGATTTCCTTTAGGATGGACTGGTTGAATCTTCTTATAGTCCAAGGGACTCTCAAGAGTCTTCTCCAACACTCAGTTCAAAAGTATCAGTTCTGCGGTGCTTAGCTTTCTTTATAGTCCAACTCTCACATCCATACATGACCACCGGAAAAACCATAACCTTGACTAGACGGACCTTTGTTGGCAAAGTAATACCTCTGTTTTTTAATATGCTATCTAGGTTGGTCATAGCTTTTCTTCCAAGGAGCAAGCATCTTTTAATTTCATGGCTGAAGTCACCATCTGCTGTGATTTTGAAGCCCAAGAAAATAAAGTCTGTCACTGTTTCCATTGTTTCCGCATCTATTTGCCATGAAGTGATGGGACCAGATGCCATGATCTTAGTTTTCTCATTGTTGAACTTAAAGTCAACTTTTTCACTCTCTTCTTTCACTTTCAAGAGGCTCTTTAGTTCTTCTTCACTTTCTGCCGTAAGGGTGGTGTCATCTGTATGTCTGAGGTTATTGCTTTTTCTCCCGGCAATCTTGATTCCAGCTTGTGCTTCATCCAGCCCGGTATTTCGCTCTGCATATAAGTTAAATAAGCAGGGTGACAATATACATCCTTGACCTACTCCTTTCCCAATTTGGAACCAGCCTGTTCCATGTCCTGTTCTAACTGTTGCTTCTTGACATACATACAGATTTCTCAGGAGGCAGGTCAAGTGGTCTGGTATTCCCATCTTTTTAAGAATTTTCCACAATTTGTTGTGATCCACACAGTCAAAGTCTTCAGCATAGTCAATAAAGCAGAAGTAGATGTTTTCTCTGGAACTCTTGCTTTTTCAATGATCCAGCAGATGTTGGCAATTTGATCTCTGGTTCCTGTGCCTTTTCTAAATACAGCTTGAACATCTGGAAGTTCACGGTTCATGTACTGTTGAAGCCTGGCTTGGAGAATTTTGAGCGTTACTTTGCTAGCATGTGAGATAAGTGCAATTGTGTAGTAGTTTGAGCGTTCTTTGGCATTGCCTTTCTTTGGGATCGGAATGAAAACTGACCTTTTCCAGTTCTGTGGCCACTGCTGTGTTTTCCAAATTTGCTGGAGTATTGAGTGCAGCACTTTCACAGCGTTATCTTTTAGGATTTGAAACAGCTCAACTGGAATTCCATCACCTCCACTAGCTTTGTTCATAGTGATGCTTCCTAAGGCCTACTTGACTTCACATTCCAAGATGTCTGGCTCTAGGTGAGTGATCACACCATCGTGGTTATCTGGGTCGTGAAGATCTTTTTTGTACAGTTCTTCTGTGTATTCTCGCCACCTCTTCATAATATCTTCTGCTTCTGTTAGGTCCATACCATTTCTGTCCTTTATTGAGCCTATCTTTGCATGAAATGTTCCCTTGGTATCTAATTTTCTTGAAGAGATCTCTAGTCTTTATATAAGAGGCTGTATATAAAACTATACATAAAAAAAGGAAGTGTCATTTGGGTTTTTAGTAATTTTCTATGTAAAGTTGATGATATTAATATGAAGCATGAAATCCCCAGTTGTTTAGAACTTTATTTTCAGTCCATACTAGGAATATTTGCCTAAGCTTTTATGCATGGTACACTCTTGATGGATTTTCCATTAATTTTTCAAATCCTTAATCTTCATTTTGGTAAATTTCATGTTGTTACATAACCTTCATGGCCCGAAGCTAGACTGAATGTTGATACTTATGACTCGCTATGACTTGCAGTTGAGGTGCTAAAAAAGCATGTATATGTCTGAGAGATCATATTTCAAGATGTTAAAGAGGCTTACAGTTTTATAAATATGAGGGATCATTTTAGATAGATTTTGTTTAAAGCATTGAGAAAATCAGAGTTCACTTAAGAAATGTTAAGAAGCACCAAGGGTTTATGTTTCACATAAATTTCAATTTGTACCTCATTCTTTCCTGGCAATAGTAGCAGTTATTTACTTAGCTGCTGTCACTCGGAGAGAAGGATTCTTTAAAGGCTATTCCTTAGAGCATCTATGAATGGAAGGAGAAAAAAATTGCTTAGAAAATAATGTCAAATGGTATAATGAAGTATTTATTGTCTGATCTTTAAGCTTATGATGTACCATCATCCCCTGAGTTTGCAGCAAGTTCCCCAAAGGTGAAACACTAGATCATGAAGTATATATGAAAAGAATCACAAGCAAAATAATTATTGTTGGAAAAAAAGAAAGAGGCATTTCTTACAGTAAGCAACTCGATTCTGAGTAATACTGAGGTTTTAATGATGAGTCTCTAGGGGGATGTTTACCATTTTAAAAACTATATGAATCTGGTGTGCATGTTGATTTCTTACCAAATGCATGAAACTTAACTATAATTTTAGTAGTTTGAGCTGCTTTAGTATTAACTTAGTTTGAATCATGTTTAGATGTTTACGGGAGCTTAGTGGAGTTCAATTTCAATTAAATTAGTGAGATTAAGTAATTTGCAGAGTAGGTTGTACCCCTATCATGGAAGCCTCGAACATCCTTTAATAATTGACTTTGTTCTGTTGTTAAGAGGGAATGTGTGAAAAAATTTCCCTCCTCCATTACGGTTTACTACAGCATATTGAAGGTAGTTCTCTGTGCTACACAACTGGACTCTGTTATTTAATCCATATATAGTTTGTATCTTCTAGGCTTAAACCCCGAATCCACCCCTCCCCCACGCTCTCTAGACCTGGGCAACCACAAGTCTTTTCTCAGTTTGTGAGTCTGCTTCTGTTTTGTAGATAAAGATTCTACATATAAGTGATATCATATGGTATTTATCTTTCTCTTCTGACTTCATTTACTATGATGATCTCAAGGTCCATTCATGTAGTTGCATATGGCATTATTTCATTCTTTTTAATGGTAGAGTAATATTCTATTATATATATATGTGTGTGTGTGTATATATATATGTATGTATGTATATATATATATATATATATATATATATACTATGTCAATGGACACTTAAGTTGCTTCATTTTCCTCCTATTGTAAATGGTACTAGTATGAGCATAGGGTGCTGCATATATCTTATCAGATTATCAGTTTGTCTGCATATATGCCCAGGAGTAGGACTACTGGATCATATGGCAACTCTATTTTTGTTTGTTTGTTTGTTTGAGAACCCTCCATTCTGTTCCCCATAGGCACTGTACCAATTTACCTTCCCCCAGACAGTGTAGGAATGTTCAACATGTGAAAATTTTTTGCTTGGGAGAATGACATGGGCATTGTGTTCTTGAGGCATCTGGTTTATCCGTAGTTTTCTCAGTTATTTGAAAGGAGCAGGAGCAGTGAGAAGGCTGTGGCTGTAGACCAGATGAAAGGGAACAGAAGCCTGAGTAGAGACACCAGCGGTGGAAATGGAAATGAGGCAAGATGCTTTGTCAGTTGGAAAAACCTGAACTTCACTGAGTCCTTGGCAGAGGCAGGGATAAGCAGAGGTGCCTGGAGGCTGATGCGGCTTCTTGCAGGTGAGAGAGAGATGGAAGCGGGGTGTGTGAAGAACAGAACTCATTTCATATTGTGTGGAAGCTGAGATTCTGTTCAGATACTCTCTTGGAGCTGTAAAGCCAGGGACTTTACAGACTTTACAGTAGTTGATGATTTATAGGAGCTGCCAGAGAGAGAGTCGCTCTGAATCTTAGTTATCATCATCTTCTTGGCACCTAACCTGATGTATGGCCTGAAATGAATGGGTCTGTGAGGGGTGAATGGAGGAGGTGGGCATTGAAAGTTCATATAAGAAGTTTGATCTTGGGCTCTGAAGAATGAGTGCAATGAGTCGAGCGTTCAACAACCAACCTTCCTTCCTTCCCTCCCTTCACTCCCCCTTCCTGCCTTCCTCCCTTTCTTCCTCTCCTCTCCCCTCCCTTCCCCTATCTTTCGTTTTTCTTTCTATGGGGAGAGTTGGGCATGTTTTTGGGTCAAAAAGAAGGGAAGAAAAGAATGATGATGAAGAATAGAAAATAGAAAGGAAGAATAAATATACGGGGACTTGCCCCTCCTTTTTATGAAGAAGTATGACCTTCCCTCTTTGGAGAATGAAGAATATTTAAAGCGTGGGTGGCTTTCTGACCCTCCTTTGCCAAGGGCATGTCATTCATATTTACAGCAGGGTGAAAGTCATCTGAAAAGGTTTGTGTTTCCACTTTTGTCTGTTGCTGCTGCTGCTAAGTCGCTTTAGTCGTGTCCGACTCTGTGTGACCCCATAGATGGCAGCCCACCAAGCTCCCCCATCCCTGGGATTCTCCAGGCAAGAATACTGGAGTGGGTTGCCATTTCCTTCTCCAAAGCATGAAAGTGAAAAGGGAAAGTGAAGTCGCTCAGTCATGTCTGACCCTCAGCGACCCCATGGACTGCAACCTTCCAGGCTCCTCCACCCATGGGAGTTTCCAGGCAAGAGTACTGGAGTGGGGTGCCATCACCTTCTCCGTTTGTCTGTATAATACTTGCTAAAAAGAAAGGTAATTATGTAAAGAAATAGAGGAAGCACCCAAATAATTAGGTTTGAAGGCCCAATCATGCTAAGTATTGGATCATAAGGCACAGTCAGAAAGTCTGTCATGGGTAGAATTTCTAGAGTTTTTTTTTTTTTTTTTGCATGAACAGATAACCCTTGAACAACAGGAGTTTGAACTGCAAGGATCCATTTATATGCAGATTTGCCTATGGTAAATACTACAGTACTGCATTGTTCTTGGTTGGTTGAATCCCTGGATGTGGAGGAACCTCACATATGGACTATAAATTACATGCAGACCAAACCCTGAGATATTCAAGGGTCATCTGTGTATTCATATGGATATTTTGTTGGATGCAAATGGTTTGAATCAGTAATTGACTTGAGGAGACAGGTGATATAGAGCAGAATGGTTCAGGATGAGTGTAGGGGGCAGTTGGAAGGGAGCTTGCATGTGACTGGGAGCAAGTTAATCTCTTAGAACCTCAGCTTCTACTTCTGTAGAAAGGGGATAAACATAATCTCTACCTCTGAGGGCTACAGTAAGAATGATAGGAAATTTTTCTTTTAATTTATTCAACACATATTTATTCAGCACCTATTATGTGCCAGGCATTGGGGCTGCTGCAGTGAAGAAAGCAGGTGAAGTGTCTGCCCATGTGGTGCTTATTACATTCCTTAGGATTCAGGAAGAATGAATGCATTTCTCAATATTTGTAAAGCGCCAGGCGTACTGTTTGGCTGTGCTCAGTATGAGCCAAAATCATTGACATTCAAGACAGCAGAGTGTTTTCACATTTAAAAAATTTTTTAGCCATACTTCGTGGCATGTGAGATCTTAGTTTCCCCACCATGGGTCGAGCCTACACCCTGCTGTGTTTGAAGTGCAGAGTCTTAACCACTGGACCACCAGGGAAGTCTCTCATATTTTTATAATGACAGATGAGTGGGGCTTCCATTGGCCAGTGAATTAGAATTTGGTGTTGAATATTTTTAATTTGGGGGGGAAAATCGCTTAGTCCTGTTGGTGCCTGCTTGTCAGCTGAACAAATTACATGTTGATACTCAGTTTCAGTTCAGTTCAGTCTCTCAGTCGTGTCTGACTCTCCGCGACCCCATGAATCACAGCATGCCAGGCCTCCCTGTCCATCACCAACTCCCAGAGTACACTCAAACTCCTGTCCACAGAGTCGGTGATGCCATCCAGCCATCTCATTCTCCGTCGTCCCCTTCTCCTCCCGCCCCCAACCTTTCCCAGCATCAGAGTCTTTTCCAGTGAGTCAACTCGTCGCATGAGGTGGCCAGAGTATTGCAGTTTCAGCTTTAGCATCAGTCCCTCCAATGAATATCCAGGATTGATCTCCTTTAGAATGGACTGGTTGGATCTCCTTGCAGTATAAGGGACTCTCAAGAGTCTTCTCCAACACCACAGTTCAAAAGCATCGATTCTTCATTAGTCAATGAAAATTGTGCATATGCCTAGGAAATTCCGTTTACTATAAAGGGGCCTGGGTACTGATTTTCATATATTGTACTTCTTCCACCTATTGGATGGGAAGCGCCAGGGAAGAATATCACTTTTCTGACATTTGATAGCTTTGACCCAGGCTTTTCTCTAAAAGGTGCCTTTGTTATATCACAAGTTGGGGGGCAAAAAGATTGATAAAGCAGTATTTGAGGGAAAGTATTAATTTTATAGGAGATATATCACAGGGTAACTTTCTTAAAAAAAATAAAATTAAAGATGAATCATTGTTCAGGTTTGACTTTCATTTGGTATGATCAGCATTGTGTCAGAACATAGATCCCAGAAAGATAAACATGAAATTTCGTGTGTTTTTATTTGGATGTATTGAGAGGCTTACGGGATCTTAGTTCCCCGACCAAGCTTCAAACTCGGGTCCCCAGCAGTGAAAGCCATGGAGTCCTAACCACTGGACTTCCAAGGAAGTCCTGTGAATGGGTTTGAGAACATGGCAGCCCCTGCCCCTGCAAAGTGCAGGACACAGTTCTCCATGGAGCCCGCAGGATGGTCAGTTAGTCACAGAAGGGAAAGCCCAGGGGAGAGGAGGCAAACCCCATTGGCAGTCATTGGAGGACTAAACTGATTTGGGGGAACTACCCGCAAACCTCTTAGCCAGTCCATTAAACCTACCCACTCAACCACAGGATCCCTTTGACAGAAGGAAGCATTCTTAAAGAGGGGATGAGGGGCCTGCCCTTATTCATTAAAAATAAGCCATTTAGTTTTCCTGAAGCCAGTAAAGCTTTCTGTAACCACAGACTGGAGAGGTAGATCCTACACTTAAACCTACAGCTGTCATGAGGCACTTGGCTTTAACTGACTGAGCAAGTCTAGCCAGCGCCTCAGAGACCCTGGCCTTGGTGTTTATAAGTTCCAGGACATGCCAGAAGGCTCTGTGGTGCCCTCAACTGGCCCCCCAATGCCGTGACTCACTCTCCTACCTGGAAATGACATCTGGAGGCATGATGCAATAGGTCCATTCTGCAAACCGCTCCCTCCCCTGGAATTGTTTGTTTTCAAACTACTGGATGAAACAAAGAAAGCTCTTTGAGGTTTCTCTGAAAACTAAACATTGTTTGTAAATACTTTTTTTTTTTTTTTAAGTGAACTTTGTATCCTGTTCAATAATCTCCACCAGTTGTGTGTTCTTTTCGAGGTATCCCAATGAAAGAGTCATGGATTTACAACAGTCTATGAAGGACATACCGTAGGTTCTGCTCAGCTGGTAGAAAGACTTTAAAAATAGCTCTTGAGTTTTGCAATGTGGAATGCCATGTGTGAGCTCCCGGGATGACACGTGTGCTACACGTCGCAAAAGCCTTCACAAGTGTTACCTAATTAAACTACACACTCTCTGACAGATGGCAGGCTCCTCTGTGTCTTGCAGGAGAAGGGAGCTGCCGTGTGTCCAGCACCGGCTGGGAACAGTATCTTTGTTGTGCTGCCTCCAGAGAGAAGGAGTCTTTGTTGGATTGCAGTTGAAATAGAGAATCCAAGAGCTTCTCTGGCACGTGGGTAATTTTAATGCGAAATTCATTACCACCCTTAACACCTTCAGAGTTTTCCCAGCAAGGCTACTGATTGATGGCAGGAGCAGAAATGTCCTGCAAAGACCAGAATTTGGGCATAGACCCACCCACTGAGTGACCTCAACACCAGAATCTACTGGAAGGCTCAGGTCTCCAGCAGGAAGTTCAAGTTTGGACCAGCAGCAGGTGATGGGGGTCCTCAAGACAGAGGAGTCAGGCAGGGACAGGAAATTGAGAACCCCTACTAATGAATATCTGTCTGTTGGTAAGTCTGTGAGCAGGTGGAAGGGACTCGGTCACCAGGCTGACACAGGATGGGGCAGAACCCCTGTCCGCGGAGAAGACCAAGGTTATCGTGCAGGTTATCAGAACAAAGCCTTAGAAGGAAGAAGACAACCAAGCAAAACACTTGGATACGGGCTAATGAGCCGGGGAGGAGGAGAGGGACTCAGGAAGCTAAAGGTAGCCTGATTGTCAGCACTGAAGTACTGACCCAACGGGTCAGTAAATGGTAAGCATGGCAATTGAGATGGTGCACCCTGGAATCAAGTTGACTTCTAGCATGTGGTCTGTAATCTCTGAGCCTCACTCTCCTAGTTTCTAAGATGGAAATAGTAAAATTTGCTACCGCGTAAGGTGTAAGCCACTCAAGTACTCTTGCCTAGAAAATCCCATGGACGGAGGAGCCTGGTAGGCTGCAGTCCATGGGGTCGCTACGAGTCAGACATGACTGAGCGACTTCACTTTCACTTTTCACTTTCACACATTGGAGAAGGAAATGGCAACCCACTTCAGTGTTCTTGCCTGGAGAATCCCAGGGACGGGGGAGCCTGGTGGACTGCCGTCTATGGGGTCACACAGAGTCGGACACGACTGAAGTGACTATTAACAATTAAAAAAAAAGGTGTTTGAGAAGATTAAATGAAGTAATACGTGTAAAGTGCCTAGAATGGTATGTGGCACCAAGCACAATGATGGCAGTGAAGAGGAAGATGATGATGGTGATGGTGGTGACGATGCTGGTGATGATAATTGTGTTGATAATGATGAATCAGAAAGTGCTCCAGAAATACCTGCTCCTCAAGACAGAACTGGCCCTGGGATACGCCTGCAACTTATAGGCGGAGATCCGGTGACTGCTAGCAGGTGGGGAAGTGGGATGCAGTGTGAGAGGGAGCCTTGGTGAGCACTTGGTAATTACTTGGTGTTTATGAGGTTATGTTGACCAAGTGACCCCAAGGAGTTTGTTGCTGCTCTTTCTTTGCTTACTTGATAATACCTTGGGGGTGGATAACTGAAGCAATCAGTTCAGTTTTAAAAATGGGTACCATTTGAATATTTAAGAGAGAGTTTTCAAGAAAATAGCTATTTGCTTTCATGTATCCCTAAACTACTCTGACTTTTCCCTTGGTTGCCTACTCAGGGTAAGAAAGGGCAGATGGCAGTCTTGTGTGGTCCCTTGTTGAGGTCCTTTAATGGACCAGAACCTGGTGGTCTGGAGTTGACGATAAGAAAGTAAAGGAGAGAGAAAGAGGCTGATATTCCTTGGTTTATGCAGAAAGCCAATAAAGCCCCTGCACGGGGTTCACGAAGGCCTCAGGCGCCCTCTCGATGGGGTGAAGGCACAGAGCGCCTTCTCGACAGGGTCTTAGAAGCCCGGGCAGGAAAGTGAACCCAGAGAGCCTCTGTGCTCCAGGAATTAGCCTGAAAAAGAGAGGGGCGGAGGGAGAGAGAGAGAGAGAAAGCAAGACACGGGGACCAAAGCTCTGATGGAGCAAAGGTGTTTTAATCAACATGGTATGGGCTTATATACTGTAGTTATTCTCAGCAAACATAAAGATTAAATTCCAGACTTACAAAACATAGGTGATCCATATTAAAGAGAGAGAGTTGTAAATAATCACTTTTACCATATGGTTCATAAAAAGGAAGAGCGTACTTATAACCATATAGAAAAACTAGCGAAGGAAATGCCTGGGTTCCTCAGCCCCCGGGAGAGGCTTGCCTCTCCTCTTAATTCCTGAATATTCAGGAATTAAGAAGGAACAGAGAATTCCTGACAGATCCAAAACAGCACACAGGAAGCCTCCTGTTAGATGCTTCCTGACAGTCCCTAGCGACATGCTTGACACACGTAGTGGACGGTATCAGGTTCAGTTCAGTCGCTCAGTCGTGTCGGACTCTTTGCAACCCCATGGACTGCAGCACGCCAGGCTTCCCTGTCCATCACCAACTTCCAGAGCTTGCTCAAACTTACGTCCATTGAGTTAGTGATGCCATCCAGCCACTGCGTCCTCTGTCATCCCCTTCTCCTGCCTTCAATCTTTCCCAGCATCAGGGTCTTTTGCAATGAGTTAGTTCTTTGCATCAGGTGGCCAAAGTATTGGAGCTTCAGCTTCAGTATCAGTTCTTCCAATGTATTCAAGACTGATTTTCTTTAGGATTGACTGGTTTGATCTCCTTGCTGTCCAAGGGACTCTCAAGGATGTTGGACACAAGGGTCTCAAGGGTGTTGGACTCTTCTCCAACACCACAGTTCAAAAGCATCAATTCTTTGGCGCTCAACTTTCTTTGTGGTCTGACTCTCACATCCATACATGACTACTGGAAAAACCATATATAGAGAGATGATATAGGAAAAGCTTAACAAAGTTTCAGTCCTTCCTTGAACATGTTTCTGTCATTGTTTTGTCTTTATTTCTCAACATACTGTCTGTCTCATTCTTTGTGGATCAAATTATACAATGTCAATACCAGAGATTAAAAACGTAATAGCAGTTTTAATCTGGCTGTTAAGTAAGTGTTCATTAGTTTCCTGCCATACGCAGGGCGTTAGGCTTTCGGTGCTGTGATCTCTCCACTTTCTGTCTCCTCTACCACCTTTCATTCTTGTATTCGTCCAACCTCTACAGGTGCTTTACTAGATACTGGGATGTTAATGGTGAGCAGCCTCTGCCAAGAAACCTCCCATGAAATCCGCATAGACAAATCTAGACAATTGCAGTGTCATGTCGTTAAACGGTGTGATGTGAGCACCGGGGTTGCGGATATCCCACAGAAAGAGTAACATCTTTAATTTTCCCTAAGGTCTGTCAAAAATATTCTTTAACTTCCAGACTCCAAATCATGACTGTAAAGGCCCTCAACAGTTTTGATGTAACCAGTCTTTTCCCCATTGTTGAATCTTGTCTAGCACTTATGACCACCTTTCCATCTCTTGCCTATTCAGTAATTCTCCTGTGCTGCATTGCTCATCCCAACATTAAAACATTTTTGGAAGGGTTGAAGGGGTTACTTATTGCTCTGTGAATGTTTTATGACAAATAACTGAATTCTGTATTTCCAAAGATCATTTTCTCTTTAGTTTAATTGACATTTTCATGAATTTGTCAGGTCATGGGTCTGGTGACTAAAATTTGTAATATTTTAAAGAGCCTCTTCATAGCAACTTTCAAACTGTATATGCTTAACCTTTAAAATGTATCCATAGGGCACCCTTTGTTTCTCCTAGCTTAAGGTTTTGTGGTAAAGGTGAGCGCTCTATTCAGGTTCCCTTTCTGTTGAATTTTATGAAAGTGAAAAAATCGAAAGTGTTAGTCAATCAATTGTGTCCGACTCTTGCAACCCCGTGGACTGTAACCCACCAGGCTCCTCTGTCCATGGGATTCTCCAGGCAAGAATACTGGAGTGGGTAGCCATTCCCTTCTCCAGGGGATCTTCCCAACCCAGGGATCGAACCCTGGTCTCCTGCATTGCAGGCAGATTCTTTACCATCTGAGACACCAGGGAAGCCCTGAACTTTATGAAATGAATGAAAAATTCAAGTGTTAGTCCTTTGAGTTTGTGTACGTTCGCTTGATAGGAAGGAAAAATTTGGGTGATTTAGAAGTGATACCGTATCACTGCATAGATTATGCCTTTTTTTTTCTTGACAGACCTGGCTGTACCATGCAAGATTCTTTTTTTCTCTTGTTTCTCCAAGTCACAATTGTATCTCTAGGTTCATTTCAGCCTTTGGAGGGACATGTCATATTCAGGGACACAGCCTGCTCCCTATCCAGTTTCCCAGGCACAGTGGTAATTGTGTTTGCATGCTCTGCTTTTATCAGTACTGCTGCAGATGCTAGCGAATGGCTGTCCATCTGTTTTCTGCCCTTTGAGATCAGGTCCGAGTGTGTTTCCTGTTTGTACTCTTCTGAGGCTTCTGTTTGTTTGCTTTCCTAAGGAAAAAAGTGCTACCTGCCAGGGGCAAATTGGCTTACTGTTTGCATACATGCAATTTCTCTGTGCATATAATATGCATAATTTTATATGAAATAACCATTTTCTAATTAACACCCTGGTGATAGTTAGGTGACTGAGGCTAGTTAAGAGACAAGGAAATGCTTCCAATGCTTTTATCTTTCCATGCTATGGGAAAGGAGAATTTGACAAGGCAGTTGAAGAGAAAGGGAAAGGAAAGTAAATTTTCTGTGAAGAAAATTCCAAGTTTTTTATGTTTCAAAATCTTCAGTATTATAATGCAGTTTAAAAAAAATAAGGTACAGTGAAGTGTTTGTGTGCTGAATAATGTACCTTTATTTTTTTAATTTAAGCCTTTTATTTTATATTGGGGTATAGCCAATTAACAGTGTTGTAATAGTTTAAGTGCATGCCAAAGAGACCCAGACATACATATACATGTATCTATCCTCCCCCAAACTCCCCTCCCAACCAGGCTGCCACATGACATGAATAATGTATCCTTAAATGACAAGGGTCCCATAAGTATCTGTTTGTTCAGTTCAGTTCAGTCGCTCAGTCGTGTCCGACTCTCCGCGACCCCATGAATCACAGCACGCCAGGCCTCCCTGTCCATCACCAACTCCTGGAGTTCACTCAAACTCACGTCCACAGAGTCAGTGATGCCATCCAGCCATCTCATTCTCGGTCGTCCCCTTCTCCTCCCGCCCCCAACCTTTCTCAGCATCAGAGTCTTTTCCAGTGAGTTATCATGTGAGATTTAACGAAATTAACATGCATCTTCTCTGCCTTGGTTTTCCTAAGTCCCAGTTATGGTATAGAATCTTGAGAGTGCTGCACGTGGGTGTAAATTTTGAACCAAATCTGACTAGCTCTACAGAGGAAATATCATTAGAAAAAATACACTTCAAATAGAAGCATTTTTGTCTTGCTTTGGGGTTGTGAAAGTAGTACATACACCATATAGAAAAATAAGAAAATACAGAAATGTCTTAAAAAAGAAAGTTATGCTTAAACCTCTGATCCCTATCCTCATCTCAGATTTAACCACATATTAGGTTATTTCCTCCCAGACTGCAGTGAATACCTACTAAGTGCCAGACACTGCTGGGTTCTGGGGTGCATCAGTGAAAAAACATACAGAGTTAGATTCTGCCCAGTGGAGTTTACATTCTATATATGTTCATGCATTTACTCAAATACACTTTGCAATCAAGCTGTGGATACAGCGTGCTTGCTTATATTTCTTAGCCTTCTATAGAGAACACTTTCCACTTGTTAAATACTCTCCAGAGTTGTGATTTTTAATGGCTATATACCGTTTTATCTTGAGAATGTATCATAGTTTATGTACCCCTCAATTCAAGCTATTTAAGTGTTTTTTGTTATAAAAATGAGTAACCATGAATATTCTTAAATGTACATCTTCTGTTATTATAAAAATAAGTAACCATTAATATCTTTAAATGTACATCTTCACTTTCATAATTTATTATACTTAGGTAGATTATTAGATATGAGTTTATTAGCGGGCTGAATGTAGGAACATTTTAAAGACTCCACAAACACTGTTAAATTGCCATCTGGAAATAGTGTATAGCTTGTACTTCCATTTGCAGCATATCTATGCTTCTTAAATTTTGTACTTCTCAGTATTTAATATTGTCAGGAAAAAGAAAACGTTACCAGTTTGATTGGTGAAGAGTATTCTCATAGTGTTTTCAATTCTTTATTTCTAAGAGCACATTTTAAAAAATACCTTGTTTTGTGGCTCATCTCTTAAAGTTGTTTGCCCATTTTTCTATCTAAAGTAGTGTTTTTCTTATTTATTTAGCAGCACTCTTTATATATTAAACCATTTAGCCCATTGTCGTGTGTGCAGCCAAATTTTCTCTAGATGAAGAACGGACGTTTTCCTCAACTCTTCTACCAACCAAACTGTAAGACTGGAAATGAGGAGGAGGCCTTCCTCGTGGTGCAGATGAGAAGTCGGATTCTAAACCGAATCTCTCTCTATAACCACAGCAACAGCAGCTCAGTTGCTGTGACTGAATTACCTGCAAGCAGTGATGTGTGAGAAATGCAATAGTTCTATAGACAGGTCTGCCTTCAGAGCCTGAGCTGGCAGAGTCATGTAACATGTGAGCACAGGGAGTGAGCTCAGTACTGGGTAAATGACGCTCTGCCTTAGCCCTCACACACTGTAGTGATCGTAGTGACTATAAATTTAATTGCTTTCCCCCAAATATGCATGCCATCTGTATGTACCTCAGTGTATGTATAGATACACTTTCAGGGTGTATAAAGAAAACGTCGAGCCTCGTGGCTGTGGCTGAGTGAACAATGAATGAGATCTTGACAAACAGCCTCTGTTCTGAATAGGGGGATAGATTTATGCTTAAACTAGAGTAAACTGTGTTACCAGGTAATAATTTTGAGCAGTGAAGTACGTTTGCTACAGTAACCATTAAAGAAACAGATAAATCACAGCAATTTCAACATGGCACTTGAGCCATTCAGTAAATGGGTATTTTAGATTTCATTTGCTTTTGAACTAAGTTCGATAATTTATGGAGTAAGTCATTCAAAGATTAATGTTTAGAGAGGAGGAAAATCACTATCCAAGAACAGAAACATATCATTTATGTATATTACATCAGAGCTTGGTCTGTCTGTGTTTCCATTATAAACCTGATTTTTCAACCACTTAAAATACAGCAGTAAAAAGTTTGCCCTGGGCTAAAATTTGGCAGTTGTTTCAACTTCTGAGTTTCCAATTTTTATTTTATTCTTAGTTTTCTTAGTCAAATACTATGACATTTATGTGTGTGTTTTAAATGTTTTATAACATTAATATTGGACTTCCTGTGTGGCTCAGTGACAAAGAATCCCCCTGCCAATGCAGGAGGCACAGGAGACTCAAGTTCTGTCCCTGGGTTGGGAAGATCCCCTAGAGAAGGAAATGGCAACCCACTCCAGTATTCTTGCCTGGAAAATCCCATAGACAGAGGAACCTGGTGGGCTACAGTCCATGGGGTCAAAAAGACTCGGACTCAACTGAGCACGCACACGGTCGCATCTTTACTATTGATTCAAAACTTCATTTCTTTCAGAGGTAAAAGTTTGTCACTGACGACTTTGGAATACTGGATTGTCATTGCCTGTCATTGATTCTGAGGCTTTTTAAGATGGTTAAAAAACTTTTAAAGATGGTTTGAAAATGGGATTCAAAGACTGAGAAAGAACAATGGTTACATGTCATGACGGTGTTTGATTTTTACAGCTACAAAGACAACAATAATAATGCTCTAAAT
This sequence comes from Moschus berezovskii, assembly GCF_049115385.1. Taxonomy (NCBI): domain Eukaryota; kingdom Metazoa; phylum Chordata; class Mammalia; order Artiodactyla; family Moschidae; genus Moschus; species Moschus berezovskii. The sequence goes on from NC_142469.1 coordinate 92,910,105, forward strand.
CATGACAAAATGTGAGCCAGTCTCTTAGAGGATTCATTTCAATTTGGCATCTCCTGTTTGGTGAAGCTACATACTTTTATAAAATCCATATTCACACACTCACTCTGCATACTAATCAGATCAGATGTTATTTATATGATAATGTGGAGGCTTTGGGTTTTTTATTTTCTCAGTTATGTTCATCTTACTTAATCATGAGTTCCTGAAGTTCAGCGACTCTTCTTTATACCTCCAGTTCCCAACATGTCAGCTAAGTATAAAGGTGACACTTAAGAAATATTAGTTGAATAAATGAATACATGAATGTTTGTTCAGTTACAGGCAGTCACCAACTTCCAAAGATTATTCATTCTAAAACATTTGAGTCACTGGTTCATTTTCCTGTAAAAATATAACGGAAAAAGTAAATTATTCCTCAAAGCCTTATTTAATTTCCAGCTGTTACACTGCAACATAAGTAATAGAATCACTGTAGTTGACAGAGGTCTGGATCAGTTTTTGAAATAGCCTGCATCCCAGGCAGCAGATAGTACCATGGTCATGATCTCAAATCCTCCAGTTATACAGATTCCACGTGTTGTAAATAACTTTCTATTGTTGGACACCTGGCTTTACCTGCCCCCTCCACCTTTAAGTGATGTTAAGGTCATCCTCTTGATCATCTCCTAGAGAATTAAAGACCAGGCTGGAGTTTAGATGTGACTCAGGATGCAGGAATCTCTTTAACCTCCAGGCCACTGAATCCAGGATTTGAAGCCACTCTGAGCAGCCTTGTCTGGGACGGCAGTTCTCAAAGTGTGGCTCCCCAGGACTTCCCTAGTGGTCCAGTGGTCAAGAATCTGCCTGCCAAGGCAGGGCACCGGGGTTCGATCCCTGGTCCTGGAATATCCCACAGGCTGTGGGGCAACCGAACCCATGCACAGCAACTACTGAGCCCAGGCTCTAGAGCCTGGATGCTGTAACCACTGAGCCCCACGCACTCGATGGCCCACGAGTGGCATCTACTGAGCCTGCGTGCTGCAATTACTGAAGCCCACACGCCTATAACCTGTGCTCCCCACTGCAGTGAAGAGTAGTCCCCACTTGCCGAAACGTGATAAAGCCTGTGCACAGCAATGAAGACCCAGCACAGCCAAAAATAAATAAGTAAATCATAAAAAAGTGTGGCTCCCCAGTCAGCAGTGTGGTCTTCAGCTGGGAACTTGGTCTTAATGCAAATCAGCAGGTTCACCCCAGATGGACAGAATCTGGAATTCTTAGGAGGGTCCCAGCAATGGTGTTGAACAAGCCCTCTGGGCGGTTGCAAGGTGCTAAAAGCGGAACCGCTGTTCTAGGGCTTATTGGAGTGTGATCCCAAGATGGGACCTTTTGCGATTCCTCTGGGCAGCAAGCTCCATGATGGCTCACACCATATCAGCCCGCTGTCCCGCACTCTTCTACCAAATGTGATGATCACGGGGCCTTGGAACTGTTGGATGAGTGTGGTTCAAGGTGCAGTTCATGGTATACAGTGGTCAGACACGGTGGAGACACAGGAACCTTTTGGCTCCATGTGGCTGAGCTAGCTTCAGGATGGATGTTGGATGCACAAGTCTGCACACTAGAAGTTGGTCACTTTTTCATACCTACTATGAGAAGTTTCAAGTAGATTTGAAATCTGTTACGTTTTTGTAGGAAATTTTATTGTGATGTTACTCAAAGTGCTGTTAGATTCTTGCAATATAAATTGCCATTAAGTATTTTTCAGTGGTTATAAAAATGGCCAAAATGATTTCATTTTAGCTGCGTGAGTGAACTCCTTGTTAAGAAATGACCAACAAGGGCAGCAAGAGCTCACCCTTAAAAGTTTTGCTCCAGTCTCGCTTACAGTTCTTTCAAGCATGTATCCTAATTTTTAAAAGTTATTTTTAAGTAAATAAGCCCACAGTTCTGTTTTTTAAAAATTAAAAAGATTTTATTTGGAAATTTTGTAGCAAATCAATATTTACTGTTTCCATTTACAGTCTGATATTATCAATAACTACTATTAAAACATATAATAAATGTTTTTTTCACTCAGCCCCTTCTCCTCCCGCCCTGCCCCCTGCGTGCTGTGCTCAGTCGTGTCCTGCTCTGTGTGACCCCATGGACTGTAGCCCATCAGGCTCCTCTGTCCATCAAATTCTGCAGACAAGAAGATTGGAGTGGGTTGCCATTTTCTACTCCAGGGGATCTTCCCGACCCAGGGATAGAACTCGTGTCTCCTGTGTCTCTTGCATTGGCAGGTGGATTCTTTACCATCAAGCCACCTGGGAAGCCTCTCTTTCCTCCCTACCCGCACCCACTCTGTAGAGGGACCTGTTATCATTGTGCCATGTGGGAAGGTGCATAAGGCGTCTGTCTGCCTTCTCTCCCTGGAAGCCCTTGTTTGTATTTTTCCTCTCTCCTCTGAGTAAATAGCCCCAGTTCCTCCAATTGATCTCGTTTGTATGATTCCATTTCCAGACACCCTTAAGCGAAGGTTCTCTGGTTTTCATTATCCTCTGGAAGATGTGGCAACCAGAGCTGCGCAGATAGCACCTGCCTGCATAGCACCTGCCAGGACAAAGGAACATGGGGCCTGTGACTTTTTCTAAACTTTTTAATCTATCTTTGGCTCTGCTGGGTCTTCACTGCTGTGCTCCGACCTTGTCTAGTTGTGGTGAGCGGGGACTACTGTCTCGTTGCAGTGCCCGAGCTCTAGAGTCTGGAGCACAGTCTCAGTAGTTGTGGTAAATGGGCTCAGTTACAGGCCCCCCCTCACCACCTCCAGGGCATGGGATTTTCCTGGACCAGGGATGGAACCGGGATTCCTTGCATTGGCAGGCGGATTCCATTTTTTTTTTTTTTTTTGTAGTCACGTTTATTTTTGTTTATTTGCCTATTTGGATCTATATATGTTTGCTTATTGTCTTTTAAATTTTTAATTTATTTTTAATTGAAGGATAATTGCTTTACACTCTTGTCTTGGTTTCTGCCAAACATCAACACAAATCAGCCATAGGTGTACCTAGGTCCCCTTCCTCTTGAACCTCCCTCCCCAGGCCTGTGAATTCTTAACTGCTGGACCACCAGGGAAACCCCTGGGTCTGTGATTTAGACATTAAGTGCAAATAATTCCCATGAGTGACTTCTGAAATCACTGGAATGTCAGCTCTGTGAGGGCAGCAACTGTCTTTTTCAGGGTTTATCCTTCTTGACTAGAACAGTGCTTAGCATACAGTGTATGATCAATAAATATTTTTAAAATTAAAGAATGATTAGATGGAAGAGTAAGTGAAGAGACAGCGGAGAGAAGTTTTATTTATTTATTTATGGCTGCACGTGGGCTTCTAGTTGCGGTGAGTGGGGCTACTCTTCCTTGTGGGGGCTTCTCATTGGAGGGGGCTTCTGTTGTTGCAGAGCACAAGCTCTAGAGTGCAGGCTCAGCAGTTTCAGACCGGGGCTCTAGAGTGAGAGCTCAGTTGTGGCTCATGGGTTCCACAGCATGTGGAATCCTCCTAGACCAGGGATCAAACCTGTGTCCCTTGCATTGGCAGGCGATTCTTAACCACTGGACCACCAGGGGAGTCCTGGAGAGGGATTAAAAGCAAGCAGCCCCATTTACTTGCTTTCCATCACTTTCTCATGTTAATCAATCCCAATCGGCAATGAGACTCCCAGAAAATCTCTGTGAATCTGGATCTCTGCACATTGTTCTTACAACTGAGGTTGGATGGACCGACATCATGGTGTCCACCACTGGGAAGTGCAGTGGCCGTTTGTATGTTGGTGTCAATAAGCTAAACTGAACTATACAACTTTTAAAAAAGGATGATTAAAATATCTTTATGACACTGTGCCTTTTAATATTTACACTTATATGACACGAGACACTGTATTGGTTTTATTCATAGAATGAACATGTGCGTGCTTCCACCATGACACATGTCATTGAAAAGATCTATTGTCATTGCCACAGTCTAGGTGTTATTCCTGTCTTTCTGCAAGATGCTTGGTGCCTGCTCTGTACGCAACTCTGTTCAAGTTGTAGCAGCCTGAAAGATTGAGTGCATCATCTCCTAAGACAGTTTAGAAGTTAAACTACCTTGTTTGAAATGAGACTTGAGAGCACCAAGCTTGACACTCTTAGATTCAAGTTATCCTTGATTTTAACCAGTTCATCGAACGTTTACTAACACCCTGTGTTTTACCACAGCCATGCATCATGATGGCAGGATGTATCTGCTTTCTCCCCAAACTGAGTTCTGCCCCCATTCTGGGTCCTGTGTACTGCCAGTCGGTAGGGGTGGGGGCGTGTGCATTTCATGAGTGTCCCCTTGGGAGACCCCTCGGTTTACACTAGGGCATCTCAGGCCTGCCTCCAGCTTCAGGAAGTTAAAGCACTTGGAAGACAGTTCTGTACGGACCTGGCTTGTGATGTTGGTCAGGGAGATCTAGTGTACTCTCTGCCAGAATTCAAAGCAGAAATTCTCACTCACAGGAATAGTCCTGTATCTTTTGACTTACCTTGTGCTATGTGCTTAGTTGCTTCCGTTGTGTCTGACCCTTTGCAACCCTATGGATGTAGCCCCTTAGGCTCCTCTGTCCATGGAATTCTCTAGGCAAGATGGGTAATGTCAGTCTTTAACTGATCATGTCTTTGCGTTAAACACTAGAAAGCTTAGCCCCTTCAAATGTGTGGTCTCCATAACCTGTATTTTGTGAGCTAATGTAATTCATGGACTGGTTTTACTATAGGATCTTGCCTTTTCTCCCTCTCTGTATCATTTACATTTGTCTTTTAACTTTATCCTGTAACATTGCACTCAAGTTTCACAAGGCATTCTAAGTCATTTTTGCAACATGGAGAGATCTAATAAATATGTAACAAATGCTTGGAGAAGGTGGGCTAGGGCAGCAAGGAGACTCCCCACAGGGCAGTGATGGCTAGAAATTGTCACTTTTGTTGCTTTCTTATCACTGCTTCTAGAAATTCACTGATTTGTTAATTATGGTTAGGCTTTAAAGTTACAGTCAGTGGAATAGCATTCAACTGTGGGGAAAAAAGTTTTTTTTTCCTTGGGACCTTTCTTCTTTGATGTGGTGGGATGGGAGTAGTTTTCCATTCACTTTCATTCACTAGAAAAATTTTTATACACTAGGCTGTGAGTTTATTTATAGGAACCTGAAAATGACAAACGCTTCCTGTTTCACCTGTGAACGATTTAGGTGAAACAAGACATGACAAGGTATGGGGCCCGACTGAGAACACACAGGCCACTGCAGATTTTACCTTAAGAGTGATTAAATACTGCCTGTTCTTTTAAAGTTCTTCCAGATCTAAGTTGTAGATCATTTTGAGAGTATTTGCTGAATTGCTTTTACTTACTGATGTAACTCCCTGCAACCCGAAAGAAGTTTTAAAGCATGAAAATACATGTTCCAGTCAGTGAGACCTGAAACAGAAATCAGTGGGAGAGTCAGAATCACTGGCAAAGTAAACAAGCTTAAGCAAATCAAACCAATAGATAGCCCTCAAGCACTTCTCGTGAGCAGAGAGCCTGTGCAAGACTTTGGAGAGAAACACCCATAAGAAGAGGGACCGTCTTGTTCATTGCTGTCTGTTTAGCACTTCATATGGGATCTGGTGCATAATCAGTGCTGAATAGTTTTTGCTGGGGTGTGTTTATGCAAACACTCTCTGTGTGTCTGTGTGTCTGTCTGCCTGTGGGTACAGTGAGTTTCCGATAAGAGGGCATTTATGATCTAGTTGAGAGAATAACTAGACCCTGTGCTTCCCTGGTGGCTCAAATGGTAAAGCATCTGCCTGCAATGCAGGAGACCTGGGTTCGATCCCTGGGTCAGGAAGATCCCCTGGAGAAGGAAATGGCAATCCACTCCAGTACTCTTGCCTGGAAAATTCCATGGACAGAGGAGCCTGGTGGGCTACAGTCCATGGGGTCGCAAAGAGTCAGACACGACTGAGTGACTTCACTTTCTTTGAGGGAATAAAGTAAAGTGAGCAGAAGAGTGTGTGTCTGCTAAATCACTTCAGTCGTGTCCGACTCTTTGTGACCCCATGGACTGTAGCTCACCAGGCTCTTCTGTCCCTGAGATTCTCTAGGCAAGAATACTGGAGTGGGTTCCATGCCCTCCTTCAGAAGATCTTCCTGCCCAGTGATTGAACCTTCTTCTCTTTGTTTCCTGCATTGGCAGGCAGGTTTTTTTTTTTTTTTGTAACCACTAGTGTCACCTAGGAAGCCCCAGGCCTAAGAGTACCTCCACATAAGGACCCTCAGGCATAGTGTTTAAGACAGAGCTGGGCAGGGAAGGTTTAAGGAGAGATGGGTTTGTAGCTGGAGCTGAAGGATGACTAGGGTTTGGGTGGACTGAAAGCAGCAGGACATTCCAGGCAGTCATGAGGGAAAGTGAAACACTAGGAAGGCATCCACTCAGGGGACAGTGGACCCAGCACCCAGTCTCTAAGAAGAGGGTTTATGATCTGACCAGTTGGTTCAATGGGCCTCTCCTTCAGAACTGTGACCTTTATCCTGTCTGCACTGTGTTTCCACATTTTGGGAAAGATTTTGGAACATAGATGTGACACAGAGTACAAAGGCCTTGCCTCTCAAATTGATGTGGGCATACGGATCAGCTGAGGATCTTGGTAAAATGCAGATTTTGATGCAGGAAGTGGGAAGTGGGGCCCATGACTGCCTTTCTAACCAGCTTCCAGGTGATTCTAATGCTCGTGATGTCATTGTTCAGTTGTGTCTGACTCTGCGATCCCACAGACTGCAGCATGCCAGGCTTCCCTGTCCTTCACTGTCTCCTGGACCTTTCTCAAGCTCATGTCCATTGAGTCAGTGATGCAATCTAACCGTCTCGTCCTCTGTCACCCCCTCCTTCTCCTGCCCTCAATCTTTCCCAGCATCAGGGCTTGTTTTGTTTTTTTTTCCAATGAGTTGGCTCTCTCTGCATCAGGTGGCCAAAGGATTGGAGCTTCAGCATCCAATGAATATTCAGCATCGATTTACTTTAAGATTGACCAAGGAGACTGGTTTGATCTCCTCGCTCATGATGTGTGAAGCACTTTAAATACCAAAGACAAAGCATTAGGATTTCAAGGTTTATTGGACAGTAGTGCTTGAGTGGGCATGACACTGCTCCATCCTGGGATTTCAGAGTCAGAAAGGAACTTGACGACAATCAAATGGTCTGTTTATCTTTTGTTGTCATTGGAAAAACCAAATAAAATAAACTGAGATATAAAGTGGGAGCCAGATTGGAATATAATTCTACCAGCCAGAAGTCAGCATCTCCCACTCTGCTATGCATTGTGGTCCAGGTCTGTGAGGGGGACAGCAAAGAAACTGGTGTCTGTGAGAGCAGATGCGTTGGCTGTGAGAAGGAAGAAGCAGCATTCCCTAATGTGATGGAAGTGAGAAAATTCCTGAGAAAACACTGAGGTTTAAAACCAGATAGAATGAACATGTGCCTTATTGATGGGTTGGAATGGAGGAGTCAGGCAAGGGGAGGATACATGGCCAGCAGGGACATGCCATCACTTCGGTCTTCCTGTTAAGTGATGGATGCCACATGTGTCTTTTTTATTTCAATTAATTAAATTATTTGGCTGTGCTAGGGCTTAGTTGTGACATGTAGGATCTTTAGTTAAGGCATGTGGGATCTAGTTCCCTGACCAAGAATCAAACCCAGGCCTCCTGCATTGAGAGTGTGGAGTCTAAGCCACTGGACCACCAGGGAAGTCCCCATCAGCCACCAGTAGCACCTTTGCCCAGCAATTCAGAACTTTGTTGCTGCCATTCATTGAATACATTGGTAAGAGCCTGGGGCATTTCGCTTGTAGCTGAAAGTTGTAAGCACACAGCCCTCTTGCTTTTTTCCACCTTCCTCTTCCTGTACCCGAGGTGGAGGATGAGAACTTGGTGCCAAGCGGGGCTGGTGGGCTCCTGATGTTCTTCCTCCTTGCTTTTGAAACAAGCAGACGGGTTTATCCCTCTTGCTTTCTCAGCTGTGAAGTTCCTTTGGCTTCCAGCACTGCCAAGGGAGGGAGAGGTGTGGATTTCCACAAAAATGTGAAAGCGAAGTTGGTGTGGGAGTGAGGGCCGGGTACTTGTTTTCCAGGCCCTATTCTGCCCTGAGTAGATTTTGACTTTGGTATATTGGACAGCGAGTGTAGTGCTTCAGAGTGAAAACCCAACCATGTAAGGTCAGAACTTTAGTTTCTTATTTGACCTTGACTGGTGTGACTACTTCCCTGGTGGCTCAGACAGTAAAGCGACTACCTGTAATGTGGGAGACATGGGTTCAATCCCTGGATTGGGAAGATCCCCTGGAGAAGGAAATGGCTACCCACTCCGGTACTCTTGCCTCGAAAATTCCATGGATGGAGGAGCCTGGTAGGCTACAGTCCATGGGGTTGAAAAGAGTTGGATGTGACTGAGCGACTTCACTGGTTGGTTCACTGGTGTGACCGCAGAGTGTGTTTGTGTGTGTGTGTGTTGCCCATGTGTGAGTGCATGTGCGCATGCCCAGGCAGGTGGAAACACACATGTGCTCTCACGTTTTGGTTTTAGGAAACCACTTATGTCATCTTGAAACATTCTTCTGTTTTTCTTACGGTGTTTGACACAGGCTTCCCAGGTGGTGCTGGTGGTGAAGAACCCACCTGCCAATGCTGGAGACAAAGGGATGCGGGTTTGATCCCCGGGTCGGTAAGAGCCCCTGGAGGAGAGCATGGCAACCCACTCCAGTATTCTTCCCTGGAGAATCCCATGCACAGAGGAGCCTGGCGGGCTATGGTCTATAGTGTTGCAGAGTCAGACATGACTAAAGCGACTTAGCATGCATGTGCACACATGTTAGACATAATAAACATTCAAGGAATTGTTGCCAGAAATTGCCCAATTTGACAAGAAATGGATGTGAGCTTTTCCCCCCCAGTAATTTTTTTGTCATCTAATTCATTTCTTAAAAAAACTGTATAGTACTGTGGTTTAGTTTCTTTCAGTCAAACTATGAATGAGATTATTTCTAAAACTATCATGGACCTTTGTTGTTAAACATAAGCTGCTTGCATAGCTTTATGACTTTAGTTATTAAAAATTTTAAAACTTCAAGTGTTTTAAACAGGGCATGGCCTAATTTGAGAAATTAAGTTTTGATATTTAAGAAGTTTTTAATTGTTGAGATAGAACTAAAGTTATTATAGATTTAATTTTTTAGATTAGTTATTATGAAAAATATAGAAGTATTATGTGTTTTCGCACTTAATACAGAGCCCTTTGTAGGAATAATCATTGGTGTTTATGCCAATTCAGAAATACAGAAGCCACTGCAGAAATAATCAATCATTGGTGTTTGAGAATCCTGCTAATGCATGCCCTGGCAGTTTAGTGGTTAGAATCCCACACTTTTACTCCTGAGTCTGTCACTGTTTTCATTTTTCTCCAGTCTATTTGCCATGAAGTGATGGGACCAGATGCCATGGTTTTCGTTTTTTGAATGTTGAGTTTTAAATCAGCTTTTTCACTCTCCTCTCTCACCTTCATCAAGAGCCTCATTAGTTCCTCTTCTCTTTCTGCCATTAGGGAGGTGTCATTGCCCTCATTCAGTTTAGTTCAGTTGCTCAATCATATCCGACTCTTTATGACCCCACGGACTGCAGCATGCTGGGTTTCCCTGTTCATCACCAACTCCTGGAGCTTGCTCACACTCATGTCCATTGAGTTGGCAATGCCACCCAACCACCTCATCCTCTGTAGTCCCCTTCTCCTGCCTTCAGTCTTTCCCAGCATTAGGGTGTTTTCCAATGAGTCAGTTCTTCGCATAAGGTGGCCAAAGTATTGGAGCTTCAGCTTCAGCATCAGTTCTTCCAATGAATATTCAGGACTGATTTCCTTTAGGATTGACTGGTTTGATCTCCTTGAAGTCCAAGGGACTCTCAAGAGTCTTCTCCAACGCTGCAGCTCAAAAGCATCCATTCTTTGGTGCTCGGCTTTCTTTATGGTCCAGCTCTCTCACCAAACATGACTGCTGGAGAAACCATAGCTTATTCCCCTCATTACTCTGGCTGAATCAGGAGCGGAAAAGGGGGCAGCCTAACCTGAGAATGGGACAGGGAAGGGGGATGTCAGGGGCCTTTCAATGCCCATTCTTTTTTTTTTTCTTCTTCTTTTAATTTTTTAAAGTTGAAGTATAGTTGATTTACAATGTCATGTTAGTTTCTGGTGTACCACAAAGTGATCCAGTTATATATATGCATGTGTGTGCTTATGTATTCAAAAAGAATATAGAACCTTCTCTATTATCATTTATGACAGGATATTGAAAATAGTTCCCTGTGCTATACAGTAGGACCTTTTTTAATGTATTTTATATATAGTGGTGTGTATCTGTTAATCCCAAGCTCCTAATTTATTCCTCCTTCCCTCCCTTTTACATAACCTTAACTTTGCTTTCTTGGAATCTGTTTCTGTTTTGTAAACAGGTCTATTTGTATCATTTTTGTAGATGTCACATATAAGTGACATATAAGGTGTTTGACCTTCTCTACCTGACTTACTTCACTTAGAACGATAATCTCGAGGTCCATCCATGCTGCTGCACTTTCTCTGCCCACTTTGACCTGAATGCATCCTTCTTTGTTATGTAAGCAATACCCCTTATTGCTGCATAGGTGTTTGCATACATGTATACATATACCAGTGATGGCGCTCTTTCTGCCTGGCTCTTTCACATCTTTTCATTTCACATTGTGCAGTGGAAGGAATCTATTTTTTTTTTTTAATGCTAAACAGAATAAAAAACTGTCCAGCACTTTTTTCCTCAAGTGTGTGTGACACATTCCCAAACTTGTCTCATGCTCTGCACAGAAGGTGTTTTATCCAACTGTACATCAGTACCTGCTAGCTTTAACTCTTTATTGTGATGTTCTGTTTCTTAGGCTCTATGGTGGGTCCACATGGGTTTTATCATATTCACAAGTGCATGACAGAATGGTCGTCTTTTGCATGTTTGTCATTAATATCATGTGACATCCATCAATATCATAATAGTGGAATTTTGCCAAAGAGCCCAATCTATTTTCTCAGCAAACATCAAATAAGTCCTTAACTTAGTGGGTAATTTTACAAGCTTCTCCTCACTTGTGTAGTGTTTTCACTTTAGGGTACATTTAGTCTAAGAAATCCCTCATTATAATGGTGGTTGTCTCTCCTTGAGAGATGAAATTAATAATGTTTGCTCTGAATCACATTATTTGTGGCATATTCTGTGGGTGGAAAAGCACTAGAAACAATCACAGTGCAAAATCTCCTGTTCAGCATATTCTGTTCCTGATAAAACAGATGTTCTGCATGGAAACTGACTGGGTCCATTATTTTAATAGGGTGAATTGTAATGCATTATACATCAAACTTACACCCCCAACCAATTTCCTAAGTAGCTACAGCACAGTCAAATGTCTATTATAAGTGACAAACTAACACGTGAAAATGAATTGTTTTAGAGTATTAGTTCCAGATCATCAAACGTTTAATATGATTGTTAACAAGCATCAGCTTTGTATGCAGGAATGGGTACGTTTTGCATAATATACCATAAATATTGTGTTTATTATGTGGAGTAACAAGTGATGCACCAATAAATAAAATTTATTAGAAAAGTGCAGATAAAAATGTACAATAAAAGCAGGTAGTTTATCATGGTCTGCATTATCTCGTAAGTAGAGAGTTAGAGTATCAAGAAAGTTAAGAACAGGAAGAGTTGAATCAGTTACTTTGTGTTGATGGGTATGGAGTTGGGTGCTAGAAGGACAATTTCAGAGAAAATTTCAGGGGAACTAATAGAGTTGTGTCATAATTCTGAGGCTTGCATATCAACTGCTGAATGGGAAGACTTAGGATGAAAAAATTCAAATTCTACCTTTGCATACTTCCTACGGTTGAAGTTTGTAAATTTCTGTATGCACTGATCCTAAAAGGTTTGATATCAGGGCACCAGATTGGTTTCTAAGCACCAAGAACCTCCAAAATACATATCCCTTTTGTTGATTGCACTTGAGTCTGACATCATACCAATCAGACTTGGAATGTAACTCAAACATTTCCACCCATTGTTTTCCGACAGAATATGTATTTGATCATTATAAACAAAACTGGTAATACAAACCAGGAGAATGTGAACCAGAGAGAAGTTCATTGGGACTTCACACCACTCTATTTTTTCATAACAAACGAGGTCCTGGAACTGGAGTCGAGTGGGTTGCCAGTCCATTAAAACATTTTCTCCTGTGGCCTGCGTATCCACATCACCCCATTCTCAGATGTAACCACTCCAACACTCTCATTTTATTTTCTATATTTATACTAGATTCCTGTTAACTTGTTTACATTTATACTTTTGTTTGGAGTTACATTCCATTGCTGCATTTTAAAATATTGGTCTAGATGTATAACTGTGCTAAAGATGAAATAGGCAAACTGAAAAAAAAAAAGGAAATTAGATGAAAGTGAGAATTTGTAATTTGAGATGATCTTTGCCCATTTCCTGAGTGTTTACTGACTAATGTTAACTAAGAAAACAGTCTTCATATAGTACCCATGTAGTCCCGAAGAAGATAGTGATCTTTAAGAACACAATAGGATTATCGGAAAACTTTCATAATTTCATATTTCAAGCTTGTATAATGTTGGTGATATTACTCCTTCCTCTAAAACTGCCCATTTTCCTGCTTATGACTTACTGATCAGCTGGGGACCACCCTGGTCTTGGACCACACTTTGGTGTGAACCTTTGCTTTAGCACCTAATTAAAGTTTTTCTCTAGTTATGAAAAAGTATCAGTGTGGTGCTCTATCTACTTGTATAACTCATTTTTCTATAGTATGCCATAACACTTCTAATAATGTCATTTTCCTGTTTATTTCAATATATTTTTTAATCACAGGTAACTGGTGTATCTTTTTTTCTTTTTCTTTTGAAGGGGTATCGTTTTTTAAAACTGTGAAATGAGAGTATTATCCTCTGTGATTTTATCTCTAAAATCCTTTGAATCCCCTGCCTCTTCTTTATGACTTCATGACACAAATGGATCGTAGTAAATTCTGTGTCTTTGTGACGGCCTAGTCTCATCCGGAAATCGTTTTACCATTAACTCTCCATACTCTTCAGTTAGACTGTGCTTTTCTCTTCTGCAATAAAATTGTCACCAGTGTCAAGTGATGTAATTTGGAAAACAGTTCACTTTTAAAAGGCTAGGGCTCTCATTTAAAAAACAGTTTTTTTCAGAAAATCTGTTCATCTCCTCCCACTGTAACCTAGCATTTCCCAACTCTCCCCCATCTCTTCTTACACATTATTTGTCTTTTCTGGTGTGTGCCACATTTGGAAGTCTCATTAAACCAGCATCTGTTCTGTTTTAGGAGAAACCCGAAGCCAGCCCCACGTCACTTCAGCTGCGGTCCCAGATCGAAGTAAGCGCAGTGACTTTAATCATCTATTTTTGCTTCTGTCTTTTTTTAAAAGTGGTATTATGTAAAAACGAGATGAAGCCTGCTGTTCTGCCTGCACTGACCCTATGAATCTTCTCTCCTAGGAGTCGCTTGGCTTCTGTAGCGCCGTGTCAACACCAGAAGTGGAAAGAAAGTAAGTTTTCCTCCTTCTGTCCTGGAGCAGAATTTCTAAGGTGTCTTTTAGGTCCTTTCTGACGGAAATGGGATAGGTGATTGTATGCATACTGTGTTTGTACTGTGGAACTTGAAGTTGTTTTCCTGTGTGTGTGTGTATATGTACATGTCTGTAGGTGGATGTGTGTATTCTGTAATTCAATTGGTGATGCCTAAGGATTCTGCAGTGTTATTGATTTCACACTCCTTGTTGTAAGTGAACCTGAAATATCTAAAAGTGAGCATGGAGAAAAGGAAGAGACAGCTAAGTCAACCAAAATGGTTTTCTTCTTTTACACTGATTTTTGATACAGGATGGAAGTCATAAAGAAGCAAAGTACAAAAATATAATACATTCCAGAATAAAACAATGGTTACAGTACCCCTCTGCACCTTGCTTTGAAGTGTGTGTGTGTGTGTGTATTTGTGTGTGTGTGTTAGTTGGTCAGTTGTGTCTGAGTCTTTGCGACCCCATTGACTGTAGCCTGCCAGGCTCCTCAGTTCATGGAATTCTTCAAACAAGAATACTGGAGTGGGTGGCCATGCCCTGCTCCAGGGGATCTTCCCGACCCAGGGATCGAACCTGGGTCTCCTGCATTGCAGGCAGATTCTTTACCACTGAGCCACCTTAAAACAAGAATAAACACTTGTCACAGAAGATGGTAAATGCTCACTAACCTTTCCTGTTGAAGGTAGTACTTTTGGCTTAATTGTCCTAACTTGGACCCTGTAATCTTGACTCTCATGGAAGAAAATTCTATGTTATAGTTTATATTTCCAGTATTTCTTTTAGGTCACTTAAGAAAAAAAAAAAAAATTTTTTTTTTCTTTCCCTTTTCTACTTTATTCCATCATAATTACGCTAAAAGGTTCTATTTATGATCTTCTGAGGTAAAGAAATTTTGAGAAAGTCCCCATCTTTAAACAGACACTTCCTCTGGCACAGAGCCACTTAGACTGTTTGAGGCCAAGGGAGGCATAGAAGTGGTTTAGGCGTCACAAGTATTTCTGGAATGAAAAGCACACGTCAGGCGAGTGTGTGTGTGCTTTACAGCACAGCTCTGCCTAATCCGTCCACGTGTGTGTGCTGCTGGCACGGACGCGGCTTCCAGGAGCGGAGGCTGCCATGCCAAAGCTTCAGTCTCACTGAGCGGATTCGGTTTCAGGCCTGGGGAATGTTGGGGGTGATGAGCAGAAGAAATCCCAGGCCATTGGCCCCTCGAGCTTGAAAGATTAATGTGCCATAAGCGTGAATTTCCTTTGTCTTAGCTGCATGTATTCTCCTGGGACTTAGTAGTGTGGAGGCTGAAGTAGCCAAGAGATTTGAGTTGACCTCGACTTTGAAATTGGAGGTGTGGTGATGTTGAACTGAAGGTGAGCAGCAGCTCCAAACAAAAGGCTGTGGGCTCCTCCGACCTGGTTTGCTACCTCTGTGTCATGATTCAGCCTGAGAGCTCAGGTGATCTCTCAATCTCTCAATCTACCAGGGGACAGTAAATGTTTGCCTTTCCTCCTCAGAGGAAGTGACTCACCAAATTTATACTCATCTTAGTTAGGCTGGTGTTTCTCCTTCCCCTCAATTGTGGGTAGTCATTCTTTCTGTGTTTATCTGCTCCACTTGGTAAAATGTAGCATGACTCTTGTGGTCCGGAGGTAGACTAACAGCCTCCTGAGGTTAACAAACTTCTTTCTCTGTCTCTCTCTCTTTCACACACACACACACAGAGTTGTTGACGACCCCAGCCTCCCCATCTGTCATACACGCATTTTGCTTCTGTTCTGGTAAATTGTTGTTGTTTAGTCACTCAGTCATGTTTGACTCTTTTGCGACCCCATGGACTGTAGCCCTCCAGGCTCCTCTGTCCATGGCATTTCCCAGGCAAGAATACTGGAGTGGGTTACCATTTCCTTCTCCAGGGGATCTTCCTGACCCAGGGATCGGACCTGCGTCTACTGCATTGGCAGGCAGTTTCTTTACCACTGAACCACCCGGGAAGCCCATGTTCTAATAAATGGTTTCCTTAAATTTAGTTGTTTCTAAATAATTTGAAGGTTTCCATACATCTTTTCCTCCATTTCCCTTTTAACGGTTTTTTAAAACTATAATACTTTTTTAATTAAAAAAAACTTTTGAAAAGATTTTTAATTTACAGAAAAGTTTCAAGAATTTTGTGGTGAGCTCCCATGTGACTTCTACTTCAACTCATTAATTTTTGTATGCTTTGGCTCTCTCTTCTGTACACTCCTGTGTGCTTGCAAATACTTTGGAATGCAAAATCCTGCTATTCTGCAAATGAAGATGCTTTTGGTAACTTTGCAGGCCCTGGAGGATGACCTGGCAAACCAGTTGGTTGTGTCTGGTTAGTGACTACAAAGTATCTGCTAACCATAATACCCTTCTGAGTCAGCAGTGTTGTTTTATTGGCCGCAGGTTTCTTCTAGTTTTTTATTCAAAAGGTAAGAGAACTCAGTGAACAAAAGTGAACAGATCAACAGCAGCACAACCTTAGAAGCAGAGGCATCGATGTCAACAGGAAATGTGGGAGCCGAGATGTTGGCCTTGGAAAGGCTCCTGCCTTCCAGAGCAGAGCCACCGTCTCCTCCCCGCACAGTTATCGCAGGGGCCTCAGCACTCTTGCCCTTCCTCCTCCCCCAGTGAAAACTTGTCCTGAGGAAGGTATCAGGCATTAATTAGAATACAAATCATCACCTCTCTCAGTGGTATTTTACATTTAACAGCATTTAAAGTCTTCAAGTTACAGTACTATAGCTCTGGCCAGAAAAGACCCAGGAGGTGGGTTATTTTGGGAGACCAGCAGTAAGAATTCTGATATACCTGGCAGGACAGCACCTGAGCACGCTGATAAGTCAGGTTCCTTGGACTCTGGTCTCTAGATATGTAGTGTTAGTCCCTCAGTCCTGTCCAATCCCATGGACTGTAGCCCCCCAGGATCCTCTGTCCATGGACTTCTCCAGGCAAGAATACTGGAATGGGTAGCCATTCCTTTCTCCAGGGGACCTTCCCAACCCAGGGACTGAACCTGGGTCTCCTGCATTGCAGGCAGATTCTTTACCATCTGAGATATGCAGGACCTGCCTGGTGAAAGGCTGGATGGATGCTTGGATGGAGAGAGATGGGGGTGGGGGGATGGAATATGGATCTGCCAGCTGCCTCCCTCCCCAGTCTGACAAAGTCCCCATTCATCCTTTTTTTTTCTTACAGTCTGTAGGCCCTCCATATGCTTTCACTGAAAATATACTAAAGAAGGCCGATAGAGCTCTGAAAAGACTCTGATGCTGGGAAAGGTTGGGGGCGGGAGGAGAAGGGGACGACGGAGAATGAGATGGCTGGATGGCATCACCGACTCTGTGGACATGAGTTTGAGTGTACTCCGGGAGTTGGTGATGGACAGGGAGGCCTGGCGTACTATAATTCATGGGGTTGCGGAGAGTCGGACATGACTGAGCGACTGAACTGAACTGAACTGAACTGACATGGCCTATTGATGAGACTATCCATTTTATTACACCAATCTTGGCTTTGTGTCAACTGGTTAAAAGGGTGAATGCTTATTTTTCTTGTTACTCACCAATTATTCTCAAGAATAACTGAAAGAAAGAATTTTTGTTGGAAAATATCTTTTATAAGTATATATGGAATGTGTACAAGCAAGGAATGTTTCTCTCTACAACAGTTCTGTAAAGGTGGAGCCATTAGCCACTGAGAGCCCCCAGCCCCCACCCCAGGGACTTTTGTATGGAGAAAAAAACGAGGCACTCTGTGCTTTGGATCCTGGCCCTGTTAAGATGCACACCTAAGGAATAATTTCAAACAGCACAGATTCCTGCATCTTCCCATACATAAGTTTATTTAGTTTAGTCACTCAGTCATGTCCGACTCTGCAGCCCTGTGGACTGAAGCACGCCAGGCCTCCCTGTCCATCACCAACTCCCGGAACTTACTCAAACTCATGTCCATTGCATTGGTGATACCATCCAACCATCTCATCCTCTGTCGTCCCCTTCTCCTCCTGCCCCCAATCCCTCCCAGCATCAGAGTCTTTTCCAGTGAGTCAACTGGTCGCATGAGGTAGCCAAAGTATTGGAGTTTCAGCTTTAGCATCAGTCCTTCCAATGAACACCCAGGATCGATCTCCTTTAGAATGGACTGGTTGGATCTCCTTGCAGTCCAAGGGACTGTCAAGAGTATTCTCCAACACCATAGTTCAAAAGCATGAATTCTTCACCGTTCGGCTTTCTTTATAGTCCAACTCGCACATCCATACACGACCACTGGAAAAACCATAGCTTTGACTAGACGGACAAAGCTTTGACTTTGTCAGCAAAATAATGTCTCTGCTTTTTAATATGCTGTCTAGGTTGGTCATAGCTTTTCTTCCAAGGAGCTAGCATCTTTTAATTTCATGGCTGCAGTCACCATATGCAGTGATTTTGGAGCACCCCAAAATAAAGTCTCTCACTGTTTTCATTGTTTCCCCATCTGTTTGCCATGAAGTGATGGGACCAGATGCCATGATCTTCGTTTTCTGAGTGTTAAGTTTTAAGCCAACCTTTTCACTCTCCTCTCTCACTTTCATCAAGAAGTTCTTTAGTTCTTCTTCACTTTCTGCCATAGGGATGGTGTGATCTGCATATCTGAGGTTATTGATATTTTTCCTGGCAATCTTGATTCCAGCCTGTGCTTCATCCAGCTCTGCATTTCTCATGATGTACTCTGCATATAAGTTAAATAAGCAGAGTGACAATGTACAGCCTTGACATACTCCTTTCCCGATTTGTTGGGAAACACCAGTCTGTTGTTCCATGTCCAGTTCTAATTGTTGCTTCTTGACCTGCATGCAGATTTCTCAGGAGGCAGATCAGGTGGTCTGATATTCCCATCTCTTTAAGAATTTTCCACAATTTTTTGAATAGTTTGGTGATTAGTAGTAATCTTTTGATGTTCAGTCTTGATGTTTTCCCCCTCTGGGGGAAAGAAAAATCCCTGTTTATCCTGTCTCCTCCCTGGTCTCCTAGGATCAGTCCTCAGAGCTCTCTGAGAAGCTGTCCCCTGAGCTATAGTCTTCAGTAAGATCTTCAAATTGAACTTAACTTGCAACTTTTAGGTCGTGCATGTTTCTTTCAGTCAACAGAGTTTAGTTAGAGATAACAGAAAACCTAACAAGTGGTATTGTTAACTAAGGGAAGTTTCACTAGATGCAGTCATGCTCATGGGCAGGTCCAGGACTGGCAGTGCAGCTCGAGCGAGCCCTCAGGAATTCAGGCTATCCTTTTTCCCTCTTCTTTGCCTTTTCCCTCCCTCTCCCACCCTTCCTCCCTCCCTCATCCCTTCCTCCTTGCTCCCTTCCTTCCTTCCTCTGGTTTTAAAGTGCTGCTGCATCTTCCAGGAAGGAAGGAGAAGCAGGGTAAAGGGAAGAAGGTAAAAGGTGTTAGGTACTTAGAATAGGAAAATGGGAGTCCAAGATAGCGGTGGCTAAAAGACAAAGAGAGGAAAAAGCCTGCGAAAATAGAACAAAGGAAGGTCTGAGGACCCGAATGAGAACCTCAGGTGAAGCAAACAGCCCTGCTGACTAGCCCAATTTACACAGGACAGGCTCAAGGGGAGAAGGAAAAACATTTAAAAAGAGGATCCAAAATTGAGCCGCGTGCTACTGTTGGTGTCTTTTGGGCCAGCTCGCCCTCATGCCTCGGGTGTATTTTCCTTTCCTTGCCAAATTAAACTGAGTTGTAGCACCGAGCTGTAACACGGGTCTGTCTGTCGCTTCAAATTTTTGCTGTGGCAGGGCAGAACCGAGGAAATTACAAACTCCCCTGACATCTCACAAAGGTAAAAAAGCCAAAGGCACATCATTTACAAAGCTTTTCTAGAAACCCTGTCCAACACCCTCCACTTGACCCCACTCATTTCTTCCCACAGCAGCTGTTCTCTGAGCATCAGCTGTGAGCACAGTCTGGTGTTCTGGGTGTGGTTTTTCCCATTGACAAATGCAGAAACTGAGGCACAGAGGGGTTGATAAGTTGCCCATGTTTACACAACTAACAGGTGACAGAGCCCAGATTGAATCCCACTTAAAGATTCATGCTCCTAACCTTGAAGGTCTAATTCTAAAGTACTTGTTGTATTGCTTATGCAAATGGAGAGGTGAGAAGTGAATGAGTTCATTAGCATTCTGTAAATAACAGCAGTTAAAACTTCCACTTCAGATGTTCCCTTGGAAGGAGGAGCAAGTTTTATTCTTATATATACTGGGTCTCTTAAATTTATCTATAGAGACAGCAAGGGCCAAAATAAATCTCAACACTTCACCTTCGCCAATATTTATAAGTTCTTTTCTCCTGTGTCTTTCACTAGGGTTGAAAATTCGCTGATTTAGTTTCCCTTTCTTTCATTACCTGTGACTATACTTCAACTATTTTATGGTGAAAAAGTCTAAAAATATATAGCAGTGTGATGGAAGAGGAAGATAAATACAGTGGGAGCAGTGTTCTGTGGTCAGATAAAATGCATAGAATAGAGTTTATAAATGTTCTATGCAAGCATTTGTTCCATTTGAACTTTGCTTCACTCTCCAAATTGTTTCATCTGTTTCACCTGGCAAGCTGGTAACTCTTGAAGGTGTCAACTTTCTTTCCCGCAGCCCCCACCGGCTCAAAAATCTCTGTCTTTCCCTCCTTTTGCCTCTTGACTCCAGGGAAGACACCCTTGGTCCCCCTTGCTCGGTCTCACCTCCTGCCTTCTCACCTGATTGCCTGCTTTCCTGGTCTTGCCTGCCTCTCCCCCTGCTCCCCTCGTAACCCGCCCTCTGCCTGCCTGGCCATCTCTTCCCTTGATGTGCTCTTCAGGCTGGTTAAGCCACATTCTCCCATGGACGCTGAGCCTCATCCTGCTCCTCCTGAAGGGTTGTCCTGGATCTCACCCTCAGCATCCTCCTCAGCCCCCCTTCCCTGTGCAAGCTTCATTCACCCTTAATGACTCAGTTCTGCTCCTGTCTCTTCTGGACGTTCTCCCTAATCTGCAGAGTGGAGATAGAGCAGCCTGCTAATGGGCTCCGTCCCCCCTGAGCACTCCTGCTGCAGGAGCAGTGGACAGCAGTTATGGGCTCGCCTCTGTGTGTGTGTGTAGTCACCTCCCACACCCAGCCCAAGATCTTTTACATAAAAGACTTTGGATAAAGGCGTGAGTGGGAGAGGGAGCACACACTCGTAAAAATGCTTGCTTCCTTTCCACCCTGTGAGAATCTCGCCATCCTCCCATAATTCCATTTCTCTCCCCCAATTAGTGCTGAACTTTCCCCCCACAGCTGAATTCCTCTCTTCCTTCCCCGCTGAGATGCTCTTCCCAAGGTCCCATGCCCACCCCCCTTCCCCCCGCCCGTAGATGCTTGTTGCCTTTGGCTCACATTTTCCCTTGGTCGCATTGCTCTCTCCAGCCTTAGTGTGTGTGTGTGTCCGTGACATTGTGGTTTCCAGTTTCTCCCCCTCACTTTATGCTCACTCTTTGGCAGCTCCCTGTGTTCCTCCCACCTCTTACCCTGGCTGTCCTGCTGGAGCTTTTATCCAGCCTGCAAGCTCTCCCAAGATACTTATACCCACCCGTGGCTTTGAACTGCTGTCTCTGGGCATGCGTGTGGGATCTATACCGCTCCCTCTGACCTTTCCCCCAAGCCGGTGACGTGCCTGTTTCAGCCTCTTGCTGGTTGTCTGCTCATTGCCATTCCAGTCACCCCAAGCTGCACGTTCTTAGGGTAGGACCACTCCTCCTTTAATCTTCCTTCTCTCTGTGACTGCCTGTTCTCTGACCGTATGTTCCGCCTTTCCCCAGGGCCAACTTTCTGCAGTTTACAGAGCTTTACATTATTTCTGCGTTTCATTAATGATTCTAAGACCTCTGCCGAATCTTGTTGCTTGCTACTTCTGTAACTTGACCCATCTCCCTCTTTTTCATCTTCACTACTCCAAGGGAGACCCTTAACACTCTTCTGGTGAACTGGAAAAGAGTAATTCAGGAAATTACTCCCTGAAATATGATTAGGTCCCAGCACACTGAGAGGACGCTGAGATCCTGCACGGACATTTATAAATGAGGATCTCTTCAGGTTTTCACCTTGGTGATCAAACCCCCTAATAGAGACCCAGCCCATCTTTATTGCTTCATCTTCCCCTCTCCCAGCCGCATGGCCCAGCTCCAGGCCTTGGAGCTTGTTTCCAATACCTGCCGAGTTGTATGGCATTCCTGACCGGAAAGCATTTCCTTCCTTTAAGCCCTGTTTTAAGGATCGCTTCTCCTTGAATGCTTTCTCAGTCCCTTTGCTGGCTATATTCTTTCTACTGCTTGGAATCCAGGAACATCTGATGTCTTTTCATATACTGTCACATGTAGAATCATCATCATTGTTGTTAACACTATAGCATTGCAATAACCTTGGGTTATTTCTGCGTATTGGACACTGTTCTAGCCTCTTTTATTGTACTTTGATCATTTAATTTTTCATGAACTCACTGAGGTATGTGCTAATTTTGAGGGGAATTACTTTGTCCCAGGGCAAGAAACAAACATCCCAATCCAGTTGAAATGCCATTATAGCCTTGGGGTTACCAAATTCTCTGGGTTGAAATGCAGGCTCTTTCTTCTAACTCTGCAACTCTTGGCTAGTTAATTAATCTTTTATCTACAGATTTCATGACTATAAAGTGAAGATAATCAGTAAAGTACTTCCTTCAGTATGCTATAGAAAGTGAAAGTGAAAGTCACTCATTCCTGTCTGTTTGCGACCCCATGGGCTGTACAGTCCATGGAATTCTCCAGGCCAGAATACTGGAGCAGGTAGCCTTTCCCTTCTCCAGGGGATCTTCCCAACCCAGGGATCAAACCCAGGTTTCCTGCATTGCAGCAGATTCTTTGCCAGCTGAGCCACTAGGGAAGCCCAAGGATACTGGAGTGGGTAGCCCATCTCTTCTCCAGCAGATCTTCCCAACCCAGGAGTCGAACTGTGGTCTCCTACATCACAGGTGAATTCTTTACTAGCTGAGCTACCAGGGAAGCTTTAGTAGGCTGCTAAGAATCTAGTAAGTGCCCAACAGCCCTGTCTGCCGTCAATGTCTGCTCCGTCTGACCCGAGTTCGCGCCCTTGCCTGTGGCTATAGCCCCTTGTGCATGCTCAGTCGTGTCCAATTCTTTGGACCCCTATGAACCGTCGCCCACCAGGCTCCTCTGTCCTTGGGATTTCCCAGACGAAAATACTGGAGTAGGTTGCCACGTCCTCCTCCAGGGGATCTTCCTGACCCAGGGATTGAACGTGCTTCTCTTGCCCCTCAGGCAGATTCTTTACCGCTGAGCCATCAGGGAAACCCCTACCCACTTGTGGACTTTTCTGCTCCCACCCAGCGTAGCATGATCGCGGACTCCTTGAGGCCATGAGCTCACTCTCTTCCTCTCTTTGGAGTTTCTGTAATATCCAGAACAGCGGTTTACATAGAACAGGTGCTTATTAAGTAAGTGCATCAAATTCATTCACTCCCAGTATTTTGAAATAAAACTAAAAGTGGATTATTTCCAGGACTTTGATTACAGAAGACCTACTTTAGTCTCATCTGTTAGCTAGCATATTCCAGCATGTCCCTAAAATGTTAGCAGTGTAATATGAAGTAAGTGCTTTTTGTCTGTGAATATTAGCCATAAGAAGACACCTGTTAAAAGCATTTTAAGAAACGCGTGGCAGAGAGAACAGTAGTTTCCACAAGTCCCCAGATCGCTTTGTAAAAGTTGCCCCTTCCTTCCCCACTCAATTCCATTCCACAGTCTTTTTCAAGTCATCTCAGATTTTCCCTCCTCTGTTAAATAGAAATAACAGATCACATTGCATCTCCAATAAAGCCATGATGTGGAGAAACAAACAAAATGTTATAGTAATTTTAACAACCCTTTAAACTTTTTAAACCTGTAATTTTGTTGGAAAAGTACGTTTATTTTAGTAACGGCTTTGAGATATAGTTCACATGTCACACAACTCACCTGTTAAAAAGTGTAAAGTTCAGTGGGTTTTACGGTGTATAGAGTTTTGCAGCCGTCATCACAATCAATTTTGGAGTATTTTTGTCAATTCAGAAAGAAATCCTGTGTCTCTCAGCTGTCTCCACTGAACTCCCCATCTTCCTCTCCCCTGAACAGCCACTAATCAGCTTTCTGTCTCTCTAGATTTGCCTGTTACTGCTGTTTCATGGAAATGGGATCATCCACAGTTTAAGTGACTGGCTTATTTCACTGACCATAGTGTTTTCAAAGCTTCCCTACATTCATTCCTTTTTGTTGTATGTATGTGCCACATTCTGCTTATCCATTCATCAACTGATGAACATTTAGGGTTGTTTTGACTTTTCAGTTATTATGAATGAGGCCTCTTTGAACATTTGTATTACAGATTTTTGTGGGGTCATCTGTTTTCTTTTTTTAATCAGCTTAGTTGAAATGCAGTGCACAGACCATACTGGTCACCTTTTTAAAGTTTACGGTCCACAGGTGTTCACTATATCCACAGGTATGTGTCACCATCACCTTGTCAATATAGAACATTTTAGCTTCTCAGAAAGAAACCCCGTGTTCTTTAGCAATCACTGCTCTGTCTTCTGATGACCCCCATTCCTCTAATCTATTTTATGTCTGTATAGAATTGCCTGTTTGGGATATTTCCTATAAACAGAAGGAAAGCACATGTTGAAAAGAAAATGTGTTTGTTACAGCTTATAGGAAAAATACTGTGAATCCAATTCTAGACAACTTTGTGTCCAACCTCCTTGAAATGTGTAAGAAATGTCAGAAAGTTTCTTTTCTAAGCGGTAAGCGGAACTTCCTCCCTCTTCCTCAATTAGCTGGTTCCCAGGGACTGGGCTTGAGGAGGGGGCTCAGGCACCATCTGTTTGTGGAATTCCCCTGAGGACAGGGGCTGTGGTCCCTCGTGTGGTGAGCCAGGGCTCTGTTTTTCCCTGGTAAACGGGAGTGCTAGAAACCCGCCTGCACGGTGATTGTTAAATCCTCCTTCAGACCAGACAGAGGCAGTGAGAATTGCTGATGAGGCCGTTGAGTTTGTTAAGAAACCCAGGTCAAGCGGCGATCCCTGGAGCTGAGACTAATGCATCCTGTTTCCACATCCTGTTTGTGGCAGGGCTGTGGGGTGGGGAGGGGAATACCAGTTTTTTCCCGTGAGGAGTGTGGAAACCTGTGGAGGCCCATCCTTCAGGATAGCTCACGAGTCGGTTCTGCCCAGTTCAGGGGGGTGCGTCTCACCATGACCCCACTGTTCCCCCAGGAAAAGGCGGCAGGCACTTGTGGCCTGTGAGAACAGCACCCGGGGTGACTTGGGCTCCCAGTGTCTGGTCCTTAGAGCTCATGAGGCAGGGAAGACAGGCAGACGGCATGCTTAGGTTTGAGAAAATACTGGGTTGGCCAAAAAGTTCCTTCTGGTTTTTCCATGAGATGTAGTGGAAAAACCCGAACAAACTTTTTGGTCAACCCAATAAATAGGCTGCACCAGGAGCCAGGCATAGGCATATGTAGTCCATATTCTTTTCCTTTAATTAGTAGACTAGTAGTCAGCTGCCAGGCTTCCTTGGTGGTTAAGGGGTAAAGAATCCACCTGCAATGCAGGAGCCATGGGACACTGGTTGGATCCCTGGGTTGGGAAGATACCCTGGGGGAGGGCATGGCAACCCACTCCAGGATTCTTGCCTAGAGAATCCCATGGACAGAGGAGCCTGGCAGGCTACAGTCCATGGAGTTGCAGAGTCAGACACGACTGAAGCGACTTAGCTCGCAAGCTTGCAGCTATCTGCCAAGGCTGTGGGCCTGAGAACAAGGTCACTGTCCGGGGCTTGGGTCCCCAGTCTGTCTGTGACGGTCAGCCCTCCAGCTTCAGCTCCCAGGGACATGGTGGTGACTTTGAGTCAGGGTCTCTGGGTTCCTTCTAGCCTGGGCCATTTGTCCCTTTCTGACCAAGTGCAAAGCCTGCTCTGTACCCACCAACGTTGCGTGGACTCTCCGTGTTTGCTGTCGCTAATGTCAGCTTTGGAATTGCACAGGGTATGAATTTAAGCTCTGCTAGTTGTGGGAGTTAAATTCTCCAAGCCTCAGGTTCCAAACTGATAAAACGTGCAGGATAAAAGCTCTTTCCGAGAGTGGTTGTACAAAATACCCAGTGCTATGCCTGCCCGGGTGCACGCTGTATCTCCCCCTGTCCCCACTCCAGCCACACACACACACCCCTGTGTTAGGTAGGGCGGCGCTCTGCACACAGTGTGCCTGTGGTTGACACCGTCCATGTCATTAGACTGTGTCGGACACGCAGCTCGTGGTGGCCACAGCCACTTACCCTGTGGCCCTCCTACCTGGGCTCTCCTGTCCTTTCAGCGCCCCAGAGATGGGAGGGCAGGGGAAGGGCTGGGAGACAGTCGCCGCTTTCACAGAACCCGTGTGCTTGCAACGTGCTGAAATATGTGTTTGTGCGAGTGGGTCTGTGCGGCACACGTGTGTGCTCCATCACGCAGCATATTTGAAGGGCTCGGCATTCCAGAACACAGGGGCTCGGAGCAAAAGCAGCTGTGTCAGAATTCTCTTCCTCAGCTGTTCCCCTCCGAAAACTCTATGGCCCTGAACTCCGTCTGGTGAGCGACCCTCCGGCTGACCCTGCCCAGCTTCAGGCCACATGCCTGAGCTGCATCCAGTGACTGCCAGGAGGTATTTACTATGCAGAGGTGGCTGGCGGTTACTGTCTGTCCTGCAGGACAGGTGACCAGGACACTGGGGCAGGGAGGACGGTGGGGGAGGAGGGGACTACCAGTAAGTAAATAGCATTCCTATCCTGGCAGGTGGCTAAAGAACCTGCCTGCCATTGAAGGAGGCATAAGAGACGTGGGTTCGATCCCTGGGTTGGGAAGATCCCCTGGAGGAGGGCATGGCAACCCACTCCAGTATCCTTGCCTGGAGAATCCCATGGACAGAGCAGTCTGGCGGGCCACAGTCTATAGGGTCGCAAAGAGTTGGACACAACTGAAGTGACTGAGCACTCATCCTGGCTGGAGTAGGGGAGGAAGCAAGCCTACAACTTGTATGTAAAACCTCCTAACAGAACTGTAATGTAACTGGTAACTGACAGTTAAGGAAACCAAGAAGGACTAGATGACACAGCATGGTTATGATTATGAACTTTGAGTGGGGTAGAGGTGGAATTCCAGTCCAGACCTATTGATCCACCAGCGTCAGGCCTTATATCGTGGACTTCACCACGGAGACCTCTTAACGGCAGAAGCATGTGGGGAGGACCAGCGATGGGCTAGGCAGCAAATGACGTTTAATTGAATAAACACTTTTCCTGTTTCTGCTGTCTGGACACATATGCTCGGCCCTGGGAAGATGAACAGGCTAGGGAAGGTCACTGTCCTCTGACAACCTGAAGGAGACACGACGGAGTGATGTGATACCCTGTGGGTACAGTCCATAGGGCCTGGAGGAGGGATGGTCCACCCCTGCAGGGCGGGGTGGGGCTGAGACCCTCCTAAATTCCCCCATCATTCGGAGGTCTGTGAGAGAAGCAGACATCGTGATCACGTTGTTCTAGCATTTTTGTCTTACTGTGTCTGCGGGAGCTGGTTCCACAGCCTGGTGAGGCTGTCCCTCTGTGTCCGGTGATGTGGCCTGAAATCAGCACGACTGGGGACAGAGGACAGGTGGCCGCCTGCAAGGATGGGCTGAAACCCAGACATCCTCACCACTGCTCAGCCATCCTCAAGCGTCAGGAACCTGCAGGAGGAGCTGCTGGCATCCTTCCTTGGGAGGGAGACAAGCCACAGGCCAGGATCGGAGACCCTGGGCAGGAATGCGAGCCCTGCGGCCCATCTGCTACCCAGTGACCCAGCGGACACTGCCACATGCATCAGCCCCAGCTCAGTGCCTCCTGCCCTGCACTGACGCTGCAGCCCAAAAAGAAAATCACTTCTGCTTCTGCTTTCTGCATTTCACGTGAAGCATCACACTGACCCAGAACTGTGCGGTGAAGGGATTTTGGGGAAACATGATCCAGCTGAGCTCAGCTGACAAACTACGAGTTCACCACAGCTCCCCGAGTCCAGGCTGGACCCTACCCTCAACCTTGTCTAAAAGCTTTCTCCAAACAAAACCTCACAGAAGGGTAACCCTTGAAGCCTACTGGCCGCTTGTTTTGGCTTAGTGTGTTCCATATTCTTTTCTGAAAATCTCACTGGGATTATGGCTTTCTGCATTTTGGAGGATGGAAGGAGGAGATTCCACTCTCTCCTGGGTTAGCCTGGGGGATCCAAGCACATCCCCACGTCAGAGCTAGCTGGGGAGTTTGCTGAAGACAGACCCTCAGGCCTTGCCCAGCGCCAGTGAATTGGATTCCCCAAATGTGGAACTGTGGAGCCTGTCACAAGTTTCCCAGGGGTTCTCAGGCAGCCAGCTTGGGTTTATGAATCTCTGCCCACACCGGCTTCTTGTCAGTCCGGTGGGAGCTCCGTGCTTCTGCTCCACGTCTCGGTCACCAGCGGATTCGGGGTCTGCTCAGAGGATGCTGGTGGAGGTCGGCTGTGGTTGTGGGGTCTCTGGCAGCGCTGCCTGGTGCTTCTGCATCACTCGCAGGTGCTTGTCTGTCACTTCAGATAAAGCTGTGAATCAAAAGAAGGAAGGATGTGAAGCAATCCGAGGGCAGAGTCAGACCAGCCAGCGGAATGACAAATTACAGGGAAAACGTCAGCAGCTGCCTGGTGGCTACGCATGTGGAAGGTACAAGGATGTGACGAAGAGATGTGGAGATTTAAACATGAGATCTGAACGGTGACGGATGTTAACTAGACTTACTGTGGTGATGACTTCACAGCATGTACCGACTCTTTGTGACCCCCTGGACTGTAGCCCGCCAGGCTCCTCTGTTGATGGAATTCTCCAGGCAAGAATACTGGATTGGGTGACCGTCCCCTTTTCCAAGGGAATGGATCTTCCTGACCCATATATACAGATATCATATCACTGTGTTGTGTATCTGAAACCAATATAAGGTTATATGTCAGTTATGCCTCAGTTAACACAAGTGAGATCTGGAAAGACAGGAAAGCTTGAGTTCCCATTTTCATAGTATTTATAACAAGCCAAAGTTTCTCATCAGCTTTGCTTCTCTGATGGCTCAGATGGTAAAGAATCTGCCTGCAATGCGGGAGACCCGGGTTTGATCCCTGGGTGGGGAAGATCCCGTGGAGAAGGAACTGGCAACCCACTCCAGTATTCTTGCCTGGAGAATCCCATGGACAGAGGAGCCTGGCAAGCTATGATCCAGGGGATTACAGAGTTGGACATGATTGAGTAACTAACACACACACACACATATCTGAAGGAATTAAAAGTGAAAACAACAGCAACAACAAAAAGGCTATGGTGGCAGCCACGGTGGAGAGGACCCGGTCCTTTGTGCTGCCAGCCAGGAGAAGTAGGGCAGGCAGGCAACGCCCACAGCCCTGTCCAGAAGGTGGCTGCTCCCTGTGCCCCCAGCACATGATCAGGAGGCCAGAAAGGGCCTTGCATGCCCGCAGCTCCTCCAGCTTTGGCCTTCAGAGGCGGCTTCACCGACACGCCTCGGTGCAGCCTACAGAAGAAAGGCTGGCAGTCCTGGCCCCCACGTCCCTCCCCAGGTCCTGATGTCCCAGCCACCAGTGTGGCCAGAGTGGCTTGAGTGATGGGAGCCGCTATTTGTTTCCACTGAGAAAGTTCTGACCCGCTTCCGGAGCCATCGCCATGGAAACAGACCGAGGAGATCATTCAAAGGAGCCTCTTTTTTGCCTCTTTTCCTTCCATTTTCCTGCTCCCCATCCTGAGGCCCTGGCTGGTAGGGGTCAGCGCTTTGCAGCCTGGCTTTCCCCTCTGGTCCATGCCCCTTTGATAAGAATATCAAAGGCCAGTTTTCCTTACTGTTCCAGCCTCTGCTGGGATGAATTGCCCCGTGTGCACCCCGTGCCAGGCAGAGTGGCAATCCATTTCCACACCTGCTCCTGAGTGAGGGCCTGCATCATGAATAGTGATAACCAAATAAATGTCCTTCCACCGGAGCAGGCAGATGCATGCCTGTTGATCCAGCCAGCCTCGAATCTTGGCCACATTTCCTTGCAGAAAAGCTTTTCTTGGACCATATACTTATTACACATATGCGGTAAATTTTAAAGGGGGAAATAACCAGAAGGAAGGAATAATTGTGTCCAATTTACAGAATAAATAGCAGCCATTAAAAATGTAAACAAAGCTCCATATAGTTCTTTATTTTATTAAAAAAAAACTAGCTTTTGTGGTGAAAATAATGTGCTACAATCCTGTTTTATTTTGGTTTTGACAATAATTTAGTAGTTCTGAAGGTATAAAAACTTAAATAAAATATAAAATATGTCACATCGAGGCCATAAAAGGAAGGCATTCGTTTTTACTGGTTACACCAAAATGAAAATGAAAACGAAGTTCAAGATCTTTTTTAAAAATTTATCTTTTTATTTATTTTTAAGATTATTTGTTATTTATTTTGGCTATGTTGGGTCTTTGCTGCAGTGCACAGGCTTCGTTGTGGTATATGAGATCTTAGTTCCCCGATCAGGAATCAAACCTGGGCCCTGTTCATTAGGAGTGCGGAGTCTGAGCTTGACTTGGGACTGCAGACTCTCTTGTGGCCATGCCACTAACTTAAATTGCATCTTCAGAGCCAGTAATGAGAGAAAATGCACACTGTTTTCGCTTCAGGTTTGCAGTATTGTGCATCTGGTTTCTAGTGGGAAGGACATTGATGTCAGAAGAGCTGAGGTTAAGCCCCAGCTCTGTGACTTATTAATACAGTTGGACAGGTCACTTCCATGAGTGCGCCAGGCCTCAGTCTCTCCATCTGTATAGTGGGGCTAGTTCTTTTCAGGGTCTGTATGAGCCTGAAATCCAATGAAATGTAAATGAATGTCCTTGGTAAACCCACATCAATGCTTTTCCAGATGTTTGTCATTTTTACTTCTTAACAACCAAGTCTGCAGTGTTGAGGCTAACAGGGGCATATATATATATATATTTTTTTTTTTCCCATATGGCAAGTAGTCTGGAGGTAGGTATTCTGAGGAATTATTTTCTCTACTTTACTCCCCTATCCTTAGTATGTGACTTTATTCCTTATAGTAAGATGACAACTGCTTGGGCATTCTGCCCGTGATTCAGGTAGGAACAAGGGGGAGGGCAAAGGGCAAAAGACACGTGAAAACTGAGTCATTTCTTTTCACTGAGAAAACACTAGCTTTCCCAGAAACACCGGGATATAAAGTTCCAGTTCTGTCTTCTAGGGCAGTGCCGACTCCCAGCCTCCACACGCTTCCAGGGAGTGTGGGTGGCTGAGTAATTTAACAAGGCACAGTCCTGTGATCATTGGCTTCTTGGAAGTGCTGCTTATCATGTGCAAGTGTGTTCTCAATATAGGGAAAGTCTCAGTTCACTGAAACCTCTAGAAAACCTGTATGTTCCGTAATATTAGTGTGTCTGTTTTGTACTTTGAAACTTGGATTTAGTGGGTCTAAGTGGCTGGTCCAGGGTTGCTAGAGACATTACTTTGCCATCAAAGGTCCATCTAGTCAAGGCTATGGTTTTTCCAGTGGTCATGTATGGATGTGAGAGTTGGACTGTGAAGAAAGCTGATAGCCAAAGAATTGATGCTTTTGAACTGTGGTGCTGGAGAAGACTCTTGAGAGTCCCTTGGACTGCAAGGAGATCCAGCCAGTCCATTCTAAAGGAGATCAATCCTGGGTGTTCATTGGAAGGACTGATGCTAAAGCTGAAGCTCCAATACTTTGCCACCTCATGCGACGAGTTGACTCACTGGAAAAGTCTCTGATGCTGGGAGGGATTGGGGGCAGGAGGAGAAGGGAACGACAGAGAATGAGATGGCTGGATGGCATCACTGACTTGATGGACATGAGTTTGAGTGAACTCCGGGAGTTGGTGATGGACAGGGAGGCCTGGCGTGCTGTGATTCATGGGGTCGCAAAGAGTCGGACACGACTGAGCAACTGAACTAAACTGAAGTGGCTGGTCCAGGATTGCTAGTTAGTGAATGGTAGGAGAAGGAAATGGCAACCCACTCCAGTGTTCTTGCCTGGAGAATCCCAGGGACGGGGGAGCCTGGTGGGCTTCCGTCTATGGGGTCACAGAGAGTTGGACACGACTGAAGTGACTTAGCAGCAGCAGCAGCAGTGCTATCCAAGGCGGTCGGACTCCAGAACCTGCCTTGTGAGCCATTGTGCTGGGCGGCTTCCTGGGTTGTGGTCTCAGGGGAGACATTAGAGCTAATGTCATTCACAACTGGAGACCAGTGAGCTGCCCAATTCATCTCCATGTTGACATCTTGTTTGATCATTAGTGTGGTTTTTTTTTTTTCATTCTAAGAAAAATATGAATTGCTTTTGTAAAGTGCAGTTGAGAAGTGGAAGAGAAGCCATTATGTTCGTTTTAACTATGTGAGGGCAGTTAATGTTTAAAAAAAAAATCACTTGCTTTGCAGCAGGAAAGACCATGTTTAAATACCTAGAACTTCCACGCACCTAATAAAATTAGCAGTGGATTGAGGGATAATAGAAATGATTGTCATTAGACGTCAAGTTGCAAACTGGATGGGCTGTGTCTTCCTCTTGGAATTTTTCTGAGATGCTCCTCTTGAGATATCTTGTGTGGAAGGAAAAGCTCACCTAAAGTGATTCTGGTGGCCATTTAAAGACCAAAGATAACATAAAGAAGGAAAAGTTGAAAGGGCCCAAACCTGTAGCTGAAAATTTCAAACTTTTCAAAATATTCTTCTAGCACTTTCCAAGTGTGAGAATTTGATTTGTGTGGTAAGAGACCCTCTTCAAATTGAAATTAAAGATTGTGTGAGATTCTTGTTTTGAGACAATATCTACACTTAAATAAACCTGGAAACCCTGCCATTTCTTTTAAGGAGTTAATATTACATGATTGATGGGTCCAAAGTGTTTCACATGATTGATGGGTCCAAAGTGTTTCCCATGATTTGGTATGCATCCATAGTGAAATCTACTCAAAATCAACATAAGATTGTTTTACTATGCACTGTGCTGAACACAGTGAACTAAATTTGTACAGTTCTTATTGCTTAAGGAATACAGTAGGATGTAAGCAATGTTAATTGCATTATGCTAAATAAAGGATAAATTGTGTTGTTCAGTTGTTGTGGGTTTTTAAAATTTTCAGGGGGAAAATATGAACAAAATTTTAAAAACTTTATTGGAGGGACTTCTCTGGTGCTCTAGTGGCTAAGACTGTGCTCCCAAAGTCGGGGGCCCAGGTTTGACCCCTGGTCAGGGAAGTAGATCCCACATGCCCCAATGACCATCAAAGATCCTGGATGCTGCAACTAAGACCCAGCACAGCCAAATAAAGAAATATTATTTAAAAAAAAAACTTCATTGGCGTATAGTTGATTTGCAGTGTTGTGTTAGATGGTTTTTTCTTTTAATTCTAGGAAAAACATGAATTGCTTGTATAAAATGAGATTGAAAGGGGACGAGGAATCACTGCATCCATTCAAATTATTAGAGGGAAGTTATTATGTAAGAAAGGGAAGTTAATGTAAGATTGTGAAGGACAGGGAGGCCTGGTGTGCTGCAGTTCATGATGTCACAAAGAGGTGGACATGACTGAGCCACTGAACAACAGCACCAGTGTAAGAAAAATAAAAAAGAGGAACCTTGGTGATTCAGAAACTGCTGGAGTCTAGAGTAGGGGCTGAGCAGTGGCTGGGCTCGGTGGGATGATGAGGGGTAATAGTCTGCGAAGACCAAGTGAATCCATCTGATTGGGGTGGCTCCAGGGGGTAGTCATATGTACTGAGAACTCACCAATGGTCAGACACCACCCTAAGCCCTTTACATACGTTGTCTCCTGTAATTCCCCTAACAACCCACTAAAGTAGGTACAGTTTTACATCACACTGCTTTACTTCGTGGGAAGAAGGAACACCCGACCTAGGTTTGTGGCAGCGCTGTCACGGGCATCCCTGACTTCCGAGCCTGTGAGCTCCGAGCCTGTGCGGTGTCGGCCACGGCCTTGGACTTGGTTCTCCATACGCCTGCCTTGATCACTTAGGAAGGTGACCTTTCAGGAAAAAAGCCAGAAAGTACAGGCCAGGAATAGACTGTGACATGAAAGAGAAGCCCGTATGGAGAGTGTTCACCAGGATGACATGTCACCGGCGTTGTCACTGATCCTGAATCTTTAGGGAGTTCTAACAGGATGCCAGCCGCTTGGCTGCAGAGTTACCTTCCTTCCCATCCTGTGGGTTTGCATGCTAATTTCCATCATGTGTATGAAATACGGCAGTGATTGGCTGGGAAGGGCCCCACTGAGGGAAAAGAGATCACAGAGGGTACGGAATTTAAGGAGGTACTTGCTCCCTGCATTTGTGCCCAACCTCAAGAGTGAGCACCCAGCACTGGGGACCCTCCATGTTTGAGGCCTCATCCTAGTCCTCACCCCACGTCTAGGAAAAGGGGTGACCCTTAAATTTTCATGGCTGACACTGGATAGTAGGAGCTGAATTTTGTTTCATTTTATTTCTGTTAAATAGAGGAGGAATGTTCCTATGTGAAAAAGTATCTTTGATACCTGAAATATCAAACTAAAGAATTTTATGCACAGTGATTTGTCACTAAATATACAAAATATGAATATGAGTAATTTGTTACATTTATTTATTTAGCTGTGCCTGTTCCCTGACCAAGGATTAAACCTGGGCCCTCTGCCTTGGGCGTGCAGAGTCATAGTTACCTGGCCACTAGAGAAGTCCCACGTTTGTTATGTTTAAGTGAGCAAATATAAAGCAAAAGAAGGGAATTCCATGGCAGTCCAGTGGTTAGGACTTGCTCGATGCTTTCACTACTGTGGCCCAGGTTCGAATGCCAGGGAAACTAAGATCTTGCAAGCTGCATCACATGGCCAAAAAAAAAGAGAGAGAGAGAAAATAAAGCAAAAGTAAATAGTAACCGCTAAAAAGGCCCTCACCCCGTGTTCCGTCTTCACCCTCTCCTGCGCACGTGCAGCTCAATAGCACAGATGCCTCAGTTCTTTTTCTGGGTCTTGAGGAAAATTGCTCCTGGCTTGGGGACTGTCTTGGCAGGCTAAGGGATGAAACAGGCAAGGACCCAGACACAGCAGAAGCCCTGATTCAAAATCCAGCAGGAAATAAACTAATGGGAAAGTGTGTTTCCGGAGACTCAAGATAAAGGAACCTTTAAAGTCTCTTACGTTTACGTTTTCCAGTAACATATAACACATGGTCCTGATGCTAAAGCTGAAACTGCAACACTTTGGCCACCTCATGCGACGAGTTGACTCACTGGAAAAGACTCTGATGCTGGGAAGGATTGGGGGCGGGAGGAGAAGGGGACGACAGAGAATGAGATGGCTGGATGGCATCACCAACTCGATGGACATGAGTTTGAGTGAACTCCGGGAGTTGGTGATGGACAGGGAGGCCTGGTGTGCTGTGATTCATGGGGTCACAAAGAGTCGGACACGACTGAGCGAGTGAGCTGAACTGAAAGTCTTCTACGTATAGGTTTTCCAGTAACATATAACACATGGTCCTTTCTTTTTTTTTTTTTTTGGTCCTTTCTTAGGAATGATGATAGAACAGCTTTTCTTTCCTTTTTGTTTGGTTATAATGAAGTTTCTGGGCAGTGCATCAAAACACAGACCTGCAGTCTATTTTAGGAATTCCTTTATGCACGGGCGTTTGCTTTACCTTTCCAGTGTGCCAGCGCAAGTATGTAACAGTGAGATCGAGCTGTCTCCTGCCTGGAGGTACCTTGGGCTATTTATATATAAATGGACAGAAGAAAACTGGATTTGAGCTCAATGATGTGGCCTCGTTTTCTTCCAGAAGCAGACAAGAGGACCATGTGGTAGTAACACAATTGAATAAGTGTTTTTGAAATACTTCGTTCTAATAAACCCATAAGCCATGTTCACATTTGGGGTTGAAAGCATGCTCTCTCCTCATAAATCCTTCTGAAGGTCTTCCAGGAATTTACCCAAGAAGCAAGCCAGTGTATTAGGTGATGTGAATTTCCTTTATGTAAATAAGAGGCAATATGTTCAGTGCAGTGGATGAGGCTTTGGACTCGGACGCACAGCTTCAAAACCCAGTTACGTCTCTGACCAGCTGTGTGTCCTTAGGCAAGGTGGAATTCTGTAAACAAATATAAAGAATTTCATTTTGACCTTTGTTAGTTTCCTCTTTCTCTCTGGTCTTCTCTGCTGCGAAGCAATAGATTCAGTGGAAAAATAGAGCAACGTAGAATTTATCCTGTACGCCATTTGAGGCAGCAGTATAAGCTGTGTTAAGTCGATTTTAGCATTATTTTTCTATCCAGAAAAGGTGAAAGTGTACTTTCCTGGCTTTCCTTTTCACTGACCCCCGCCCTGAAGTCCCACTTCCCACTTGCCCTTCTTTTCCTGACCCCTAAAAATTGGATTGCTTCTGAGCTCTGTCTCAGCATCTCTTCACTGTGTTTGGTTGGTCTCCTGGCTTTAAATATGCAGGTGACTTCTAAATGCTTATCTCTGGTCCTCAGTGAGTCCCCTGAACTCAGACTCACATATCCAACTATCTCCCTAATACCTTTGCAGTGATGTTCAATAAGCATCTAAAACTGAACATGGCCAAAGGAGACTTCTCACTTCCTCCCTGCTCAGGCTTCCCCATTGGAGGGAGCCAGCGTCATGCCAGCTTATCATCTAGGGGTGTGCTCATCTGTCAGCCCTTCAGAGAGGCCTTCTCTGTCCATCCTTTCTAGAACTCTCCCCACTTCTTGATCATTCCCCCATCCTCGCTCCAAGAGAACAGGGATCTTACCCACTGTTTGTTTACGGCTATGATCTCAGTACCGCAGAGTGCTAGACGCAGAACGAGAGCTTAATAAATATTTATTAATGAAAGAAACACTGAATAAATGAATGAGTGAAAAAAAGGAAGAAAGCAACTTAGCAAAGAATTTGCTAATGATTGGAGTGTGGGACGAAAAGAATTGACTCAATTCTAGAGATGTTGTTCCTTAAGTTGATTTTTTAAAAAAAATCTAATTCTTGCATTCCTTATGAATTTTCTTCAGTGAATTTGGGCTTCAGGGAGAACTAGAGTAGCTGGGGTCTTGAGGGAAAGTATTTACCCTCTAAGCAGTTTGGGGGTCTAATAGTAGCAGTTATTGATGAAAAGATCCTGAGTTCAGAGACTTTAAATGCAAAATTCGATGATTATTAAAAGCTTTAATTTTCAAAGTACAGTCGAATTGCTTCTGAGTCATCAGCATCTTTGTGGAAGTCCCCATCTTTTTTACTCTGTTGACAGTGAGCGTGATGGGTGGAAACAGGCTGCCATGTTCAGATCTACAGTGTTTGGCTGGAAGGGTGTCTTACAAGGAGGTCTCTTTGGAACTGACTTCTGAGCGTTAATTTCTTCTACCAGCAGATCACTGAATAACCCTTTCCACATGCTGCCATCTGAATTTGGAATTTGGTGGCTTCATTGAATTTTGTTTGTCCTGGTTGAATGTTCCAATCGGTTTCGAGGAGAAAGGAAATGGTATTTTTTTTTTTTTTTTACATCTCTGCTGCTCTGCCAGCTTCTGTTTGCAGGGACGATTCTCTGCATCCAAAGTAAACTTCACATGATGGTATTTTGCCCCTTTGCAAATTGATGAGTTGGGAAGCCTCGTGCTTATGAAACACTGGCTTTCTATCTTTGGCCAGTATCTAGACTGGTAACTGGTGAAATTTTGAAAACAAAATCCCCGCTGGCCACAATAAGCAAGTTGAATATAGAAACTACAGTGTCACCTGCTGGCATTCTGCGGGAAATGCAGTGATGCTTAGGAGACACACTTATGTAACAAATAAATCAAAAATGCAAATCCAAGGATAAATATTTGAAAGTAGGTAAAAATAATGAAGTTATAAGTCAGCATTTTAGAAAGGAAAATATTGACTTATTTTGTGATAACTATGTAATAGTGAGAACATAACTTATCTGTAATGTGAATTTTGGAAAAATGGGTTGAAAAATTAGAAATCAACCTTTGAATTTTTGAGACAACTTTATATGCACTATATCCAGGTAGGGAGACTTGAGTATATTTTGGAAAGACAGTCAAGCTAACAATGCCTCAGTACAGCTCTTTGCTGGCCTCTAACCAGTTAGGGAGCCTTGTGCCTCTGGAGACTAGGGTTTCCTGCAAAACTGGGTTTGGATTAAACAGTGGGCAAAATTCCTTAGAACTCAATGAAGCGTGTTATTCTTAATCAGCAAAGGACTGGGAAGAACTACTATTTCTTTAGACCATTTTCCCATGAAACCATTCCTTTCAGAAAAAGTGAAAGACATATACATATTTTTAGTTTATTACATAGTTAAGTAGTTTATCAAGAGCTAGGGATAGTTGAAATATTTAGTACTTAGCCATTAGGTCAAGATTTTCCTAGTCCTAAGAGCGAGTCTAAAACTCAATATGCCGCTTCCTTTGCCGTCAGAGGTCATCTACAGAAAGCCTGGTGATGGTTCTGCTTGGTCAGGGACGGTTGCCATAAGGTAGACTGAGCTACAAATGCAACAGAATAAAAAAATTTTTTTTAAAAAAACCAAAGTTTAAGAATTCAAACCTTCAGCATCAATATTATTTTTGAAGGATTTCCTGCCGTGATCCCCACTTGCCTAGCCAGTGCTTCACTCTGCCGTCTGCTGGCATTTGCCTTGCTTCTGCTTTTGTGACCCTGAGCACTGTCCTCGCATGTTGGCTGCTGCTTCTCCTCTGCTTCCTCCTCCTTCCTGTCCCTCTCACTTCCACCACCACGGGCCCTCGTCCTTCAGCTGTTGCTTCTCCTCCTTCGCGTGTATTTTGTTCACGTTTGTCACCCTCCCTCCATTGTGAGCCCCACTTCTTCATGATTGTCCATGTACCTTACTCACAATAGCATCAACACTGAGTCATTTTACCAAATGAACGAAACTGTGAGATGATTGTTTCATGGAAGCCTTTCAAGTAAATATTTGTTTAGGTATTTCCATTTATTGTGTGGATCGAAAGGAAGAGAGTGTACTTTGGAAGCTAACTCTGGCAAAATGTGTTGACAAGGTAGATTTTCCTTACGTCTTTTTGTGTTGGCAGCATGGTGGTAGGGGCGAGAAACTAGGCTACAAGTCTAGCTCTTCAGTGGTCGAGTCCTTTCCCCTGTTTTCTGTTCTTCGTTCTTAACTCTGTCCCCTCATGGGCAGTAAGAGTCAGTCCAGCTTTTGTGCTACTCAGAAACACTTTTCTGTCAGACTTGGGCTCTGAAGGTGCTTCCATTCTCAAGGTCATTCCGTTCATTCCATTCTCCCTGTCAGCAGTCAGCCAGCATCGATGCAGTTATTCCAAAGAGAGATGACTTATCACAGGTGGCTCTGCATGAGAGGAAGACCCCAGCCCCTGTCTGGTCAACATAAGTTGGTCACTGTATTGGGCAAAAAGTTCACTCAGGTTCTTCTGTAAGACATTACGGAATAACTCGAGTGAACTTTTGGGCCAACACAATACTTCTCTTCCTGATTGTTTCCGTGGAACTCTGCCCTTCTCACAGAAAGAGTGTTTCACCGGATGCCGCCTCCGCGCTCCACCCTGGGTGGATATACATGCACTGGAGATTCAGGCGTACATCCTCTGAGCTCCCCTGCTTGTGTTCTGGTGCAGGTTCCTTCTTCCTGGCTTTCCTGCTCAGCACACTCAGGGACTCTGTGCTTACCTCTCACTCTGGACCCACCTGGTGGAAGGTGCTGTTCCACCTCGACTCTTCCCCTTTTGAAAAAAACAATTTGAACTTTCTTTGGTTCTCCTGCCTTCTTTCTTTAAGTTGGCATCTGTCTATATATTTTCTGGAGAAAGGTATAATCACCTGGTCTGGGGCCGACTTCACATTTCAGGCAGCCTGGGGAGGGGAGGGGATGGGCCAAATCGGATGCCCAGACATGTATTAATGAACTTGGACACATTTTTAGAAACACTGAGGTATTTGCCGTAACTTTAAAAGGTGAAGCTCTTGTAAAAAAAAAAAAAAAGTGTAGATTTCTGGCTTCACTTTGCACTTTGGAAGATCTAGTGAGACGTGTAACACACTTCCCAGATGGCAGCAAGCGAGCAGAGGAGTTCCATCCTGGCTGCTCCCTGTCTGGGGCTCCCAGTCTCCTGTGGCTTGCTCTCATTGGACCTCTGCACCCTCCTGATTTCTTCTCCAGATAACCACCTTACTCATATACTGGGCCTGTCTTCTCAGTGTTACCCATCTGCTGCTGCTGCTGCTGCTAAGTCACTTCAGTCGTGTCCGACTCTGTGTGACCCCATAGAAGGAAGCCCACCAGGCTCCCCCGTCCCTGGGATTCTCCAGGCAAGAACACTGGAGTGGGTTGCCATTTCCTTCTCCAATGTGTGAAAGTAAAAAGTGAAAGTGAAGTCGCTTAGTCGCGTCCGACTCTTCGAGGCCCCATGGACTGCAGCCCACCAGGCTCCTCCGACCATGAGATTTTCTAGGCAACAGTACTGGAGTGGCTTGCCATTGCCTTCTCCAGTTACCCATCTGCTGGGTCTGTATTCTCATTGGCCTTCTCTTTCCCATTTATATGAAAGACTTTTTTAAAAAAGTGTTTGTGTATTTATTTATTTGACTCGTGAGGTCTCAGTTGTGGCATGCGGGGGTCTTTGTTGCGGCTCCGTAGTTGGGGTGCACAGGTGTGGGCCCAGTTGCTCCGCCGCATGTGGGGTCTTAGTTGCCTGACCAGGGACTGAAACCACGTCCTCTGCACTGCAATTGGATTCGTAACCACTGGACCACCAAGGAAGTCCCCAAAGAACCTCTTAATGGAAATAACGTGTAGATAATGATTCGCAGAAATGAAAGACACTTCAGTGATCACCCAGTGAAGTCCATTCCCTTCATTTAATATTGGTCGTACCCTGGAGTGAATCTTTAATTAGTGTTGACAAATGACACATTAGCATGTTTCTAGAAAGGCGGCAGATGGCTAGGAAAGGCTGTTGGTTAATATTCTGTAGAAATTTCCCTGGCTCCGCTAAGCTGATTGATGCTGGGTCTCACTAGTTAGGAGGGTCTTCAGGTCTCACGTGAAGGTAAGGTTCCTTGATAATCACAGTTGTTTTTCTTTTGTAGGAATCCTCTCCATAAGTCAAACTCGGAAGACAGCTCTGTAGGTCAGTACCACTTTTCTTGGTTTAACCATTGCTAATGAATTATTTCCTTTTAATGCTTTATAGAACATATAAATATGGAACATACAGAACCTACACAGAATCCTTCCATCCAGAAATAAACATTGTTAAGATTTTGATGTACAGCTTTCCCCTTATTTTCTGTGTTTGTGTGGGTTTTAAAAAGCATAATTTGGATCATATTCTACAACTGAATATATCCTGAGCATGTCCCTACATGATTGAGTACTTTTTACAGTAAAATTCTAAAGTCTACATAGTAATCTGTCATGTTGGATGTGCCATAATTCAGACAGCCAGTCTCTTCTTTGCTGGGCATGTAAGTTGTTTGCAGTTTTTTCTCTATCACAGAGAAGTGCTGCTACCACTGAAAATCCTTGAGCCTACCCATGATCGTGTCTTTAGGGTGCCTGCTCAGTTGTTCAGTCATGTCTGACTCTTTGCGACCCCATGGTCTGTAGCCCACCAGGCTCCTCTGTCCATGGGATTTCCCAGGCAAGAATACTGGAGTGGGTTGCCATTTCCTACTCCAGTCTTTAGAGTAAATCCTTCAATTTGGAGCTTTTGAATGAAAGATTATGCACAATTTAGGTGCTCTGTAGTTTATTTCCTTGGTTATAAAATCGACTTTTCTGATTTTGTCACATTTTATTCTGTTTGGGTCCAAGAAAGTCTGGTAAAGTAGTCATAATTAGGAGCGTAAGTGCTGAAGTCAGGCCTTGATTTGGATTTGAATCATGACTCTACCAGCTGCCTAGTTATGAGCTTGGGCAAGTCGCTTGTCTCTCTAAGCCTCGTTTTTCTCATCCACCAGATGGAAACAAGAATACATCACATGTTCATCGTTAGTGAGCATTAAGTGAGATATGCATTAGATACAAAGTGGATATGGTCAGTGCTGGAGATTGTTAGGTCTTGTCAGTTTTTTTTTTAAAGCTGCGCCTCCATTTCAAAAATATTAAAATGGGAGGAGGGGAGAGTATAGTTTGCATCAAAGTGAAAATCACTCAGCTGTGTCCGACTCTTTACGACCCCATGGACTTCTCCAGACCAGAATACTGGAGTGGGTAGCTGTTCCCTTCTTTGGGGGATCTTCCCAACCCAGGGATTGAACCCAAGTCTCCCACACTGCAGGCGAATTCTTTACCAGCTGAGCCACCAGGGAAGCATAGCTTACAAGAAAAAAATCCTATTCCAAGATTGCCTGAGAGAGAAGTATTAGTAATCCTGCATGGCTGATACTTGCTGTCGTGTTTAGCCCAGAGGCAGCAGGTGCCTTGCAGATGCTGAGAACAGAGGCAGTCTCAGGCCAGCGGGCTCTGGTTTTCCTCCAGTAGTCCTGGGGGTTGTCAGAACGTAGTGAGGGCATCCTGCTTTGACAAATGATGCCCTTAGCATGGGAGCCCTAGGCATGGGGTTTCCATGGGTCTGTTTCGTGCTGCACTGCCTGGCACCACCAGTCTAGATCATGGAAGCCAACAGCGCATCACTCCAAGGGGCCCTGTTTTCAGTGGCCTTGGAGCAGCCGGACCCCAAACGGGTGGTGAAGCCGCAGCTTCTGGTGTGCCCCGTCCCTGAGAACAGATAGGGCTGCCGCCACTTCATTTGATTTTTAAAGATTAAAGGGCCACCCTGTTCTTTCCTTTTCCTCACTTGACCCCTCTCGCTTTTTTAAAAGGTATGACGTGTTCCTGAGGATCACAGGCCGACCAGATAG
The DNA here is from genome assembly GCF_049115385.1 of Moschus berezovskii. Lineage (NCBI taxonomy): Eukaryota > Metazoa > Chordata > Mammalia > Artiodactyla > Moschidae > Moschus > Moschus berezovskii. The sequence goes on from NC_142469.1 coordinate 92,952,863, forward strand.
GAAAAATGTCTAGCCATAACAGTGAATTTGTATTTCACATCAAAGTCACCCAGAGCCATCTGGGAAAGGTGGGGATGTGGGGGGGTCGTGTTGAGTTGGGAGATGTCACAGCAGGGTGGCAGTTTGCTTTTCTCATTGCGGTGCCCTGGGTGAGCTGTAGGTAGGTCACCAGGTAACCTGAGTATCAGAGAGGTGGGACTCACACCCCGCCTTTGTCATAACTGGACCCACACCAGTTCCACACCATAGAGGAAAAGGGTGGGTCAGCCCCACAGACCTGTGAAACCAGCCCTACTCACCAGTGTGCCCAGCACATAACAACCGTTCTGTTCTCTTCACAAAGCTGGGATAACAGCAATAAATCAAGGGTAGATCAACAACAGAAATAACAACAAAACAAAGTTAACTTTCTAAAGCATCCTATTTGTGGTTCAGTTGAAATCATTGTGGCTGAGACCAAAGGGGGAAGACTATACCACAAGGCAAGGCAGAATTAGACACAGTAGTTAAACAGACATCAAAGTGAGTATAAGTATGCATGTTTTGCCTGCTTTTTTTTTTTTTGATGTTTCTTTATTTCTCATCTTAACTCCATTGTACCATTTCTTGCTCTTAGGAAATTTGCATTTCTTTTAAACAACTTTATAGGCATTTCTAAGTCTTTTCACAAAACTGAAAGAGAAAAACTGTCTTTTTTGTGAAATCAAAGTATTCTGACAAGCTTTGAATTGTAAGGAAGAGGTTACTTTGGTTATTAATGAATTTACTGCTTGTGCCTTTTTTTTCCCCTTTTTTTTTAAAGGAAAGGGAGATTGGAAGAAGAAAAATAAGTATTTCTGGCAGAACTTCCGAAAGAATCAGAAAGGAATAATGAGACAGACTTCAAAAGGTACTGTAACACAGCTGGCGGACAGTAGGTCCTTTCAGCTCTAAAATGTTAAGACGTTAGGGCTGCTAATCTAAACGGATGCTGTAAGTTAGAATAAGTCATTGCGTGTGCCCATAAACTGTTCAGCTTTTCTGACATTCCTATCATTACTTTAAGACTTCATCCCAGTGGGTTTTCTTTTTTTCTTTTCTTTTTTTTTAAAAATCAAAGAAAACAAAACGGAAAGAGTTCACAGCCCTTTCTTTTCATGGATCTGACAGCAGAGACCAAATCTTTCCTTTTCTCAATCACATCAACCTCAGGGAGATCTTTCCTGGCCAAGATCAGCCCTAAAAGGGTCTAGAAAGTCTTAGCATTTGTTAGTTTTGGACCCTCCCCCCTGCCCTGCCACTTGGGGCCTTTGCAGTCTTCTGAACTCTGATACTTTTCTGTGGCAGGGACAGTTATGGGGCTGTTGCCCCTGGAAACTGTCTAATGGGCTGACATCATGGGAATTTGCCCAGGCTGCTTTGTGAAGGGAGTCCTGCCCTCCTCTTGGCCGTGTCTTTTGTTGTTGTTTATATAGTAAGTAAATATGTCATCCCTTTGAGGCCCGGTTATATAATTTATGTTTCTCCAGCATTCAGACAGGGAGGGGAAACAAAGCTACTTCCAGATTCCAGTCTGGCTGGATAAGGTTGTCATTAGATGAACAATTTTAGTTGCTCACCGCTGGCACGACTTCTTTTCTTTCACGAAATCTCAGTGTCCTACCCTGTGCAGAATACACAGTTATTCATATACACGGAAACGAGAAACACGGGCAGCCTGTATGCCAGGGGCACACCTGGGTTCCTTGGCAGTCATCAGTGGGCTTATTTAAGTTGTCTTGCTGTAAAGGAGTTATTCTTAAACATTCCCAGTTTCTCCTTTTTGGGACACACCCAGCATCACTTGAGATTCAAAAGTAAACCCCGGATTCTAACAAAGTCTTATTTAGAAAGAAAGAAAAGGAGAGAGATGGAGCGAGGAAGCCAACAGTTCATCGGCTCAACATGCATTTCTTTTTAAACCCAAGAAACTCCCTCCACCACTGGAGGCGTTGCAGATAGTAAAATGAATCACCACCAAGGCTCTCTCCCCGCTCACCTGGCACACACCATCACTCTTCTCACACAAGGGACTGAGTGGCGAAGGGAACTTGAGCGGTGTTTCTGGACTGATTGATTACAAAATGGAAATGAGATAAGGCAACACAGGGGAACATAAATTCCAAGGTAGGTCCTGACCGTGATGCATTCCCACAAGTCTGCAGCCAGACTCGTTTAGTCCATAGCCCAGCATCCTAACGACACTGATGGTGGTGATGTGTGTGTGGGAAAGACGTGGTGGAGGAGAAAGGTGAGGGGTAAGACCTCCAGCTACACGTGACAGTGCGTCTGCGCCTGACATAACCTCCCCACGCGCCGATCAGAGGCACCTACGCCAGCGTGACTCTTGTATTGAGAGCAGATGGCTATGTTCGCTTTTCAGGAAAACTCTGCCAAAGGATGATAATCGAGGAGTTCTTTTTCCCTCTGCAGTTCTGGCTGCCTTCAGTTCCAAACTGGAAGTTGAGTTCCCCTCACAGGGTGGAAACATATTTATGTCACCGGCACTTTCAGATAGCCACCAAGATAGTACCTTCCTTCTAATGAAGCGAAAATATTTCACGCCTGTGATTATATTTACTTGTGCATGTCCCCTGAGGAACACCAGTCAAACTGTTTTATAAAAATCTAGGCTTTTACCCACTCCTGTATTCTTGCCTGGAGAATTCCATGGAAAGAGGAGCTTGGTGGGCTACAGACCACAGGGATGCAAGGAGCTGGACACGACTGAGTGACTAACACACTTCACAGGCTTTTACCAGGCTGTGAGCTTTGTTCTGTGCAGACCCTGCGACCTTCAAGTTCTCTGTCTTGAAAGAGGATTCTCTTCCCATCTTCCATAGAAACATTTTCTTCTTGTCAATGTTTGAAATGGAAGGACATGAAGAACCCTTGGCTGAAGGAGCCCTGGCGTGCTTGTCCCCCCTAACTGGATCTTTAAACTGGGTCTCTGCCTGACCGGTCAGTCCAAACTCCCTGTTAGTCTTCTTCCAAAACTCTTCCACTATACCCTCTGTCACAGAAACTCTGATCATTTTGAAGGATTTGTTTCCATGGTAACATCCATATGTTCTTGGAGCTTGTTTTCCAATGAGACGGGCTCACTGGCTTCCCCAAACGCAGCCCACTCCTGCTCCTGTGGCCCCATCAAGAACAGGGTCCTGAATCACATCCTTTAGTCCTAGATGACACACAGTCAAGACTGAACTCCTGTTTTATCGTTCTGTTATCTTTCTCTTTCTCATTGTTTTTCTTCTTCGATCTCTAGGAGAAGATGTGGGTTACGTTGCAAGCGAGATAACAATGAGTGATGAGGAGCGAATTCAGTTGATGATGATGGTCAAGGAGAAAATGATCACCATCGAAGAAGCGCTTGCTCGGGTAAGAGTGTGGATGTTTGGTTCACATTTGTGAGCACCTGGCCGCCTTACATTGAAAAATGTTGAGGGGTGGCTATAGACTAAATGTTTCTGCCCTCCCCCCATTCCCCCAAATTTATATATTAAATCCTAATTTGGAGATGAGAGCTTTGGAAGGTGATTAGCTCTTCAGAGCGGAGCCCTTACGAATGGGATTAGTGAGCTTATAAAAGAGGCCACAGGGAGCTCCTTTACCCCCTTCCCCTGTGTGAGGACACATGCTGTCTGTGAACCAGGAAGTCAGGCATCATCAGACACTAACTCTGCCGCCTCCTTGATCTTGGACTTCCCAGCCTCCGGAACTATGAGAAATTTCTGTTGTTTATAAGCCACCCGGTCTATGGTGATTGGTTATAGCAGCTCAAAGAGACTAGGACAAGGGCATCAAAGGGTAAATGGATAGACTGATAATGACAGATTACTCAGTAAACACCAAGGAAGAGTTAAATGCAACCATTATAAACACTAGTTCTAAAAGAAGCCTTCAACAAATTAAACTTTGAATAAAAAGTCAAGCTTTATCTCTAAACCTTAAACTTTTGCTTGCTTTCATTTCTAAGTAGATATTAATTACAGTTTATTGTGTGTTTTTTTTTTTCTCTGAGTTAAATTAGGCATTAAAGGAAGCCTTTAGGACACTGGAGTAGCATTTATGATAGCAAGATAGCAATTCCTAAGAGATTTCCCACTTTGTTGCCCGACTAACTGACTGATTAATTCTTGACTTTGAGTACTTGGTTCACACGGTAGACAAGTCATAAATTAGGCAGATTTAGAATTTCAAGTCACTAAGGAATCATTGAATGGGGTGTGACTTTACCATTAAACAGAATCTTGAAGGTATGAAACCTTGAAATAGTGACAAACATACCGAGTGGTGGTTTAGTCACTCAGTCGTGTCCAACTCTTGTGACCCCATGGACTGTAGCCCGCCAGGCTCCTCTGTTCATGGGATTCTCCAGGCAAGAATACTGGAGTGAGTCGCCATTTCCCTCTCCAGAAAATCTTCCTGACCCAGGGATCGAACCTGGGTTGCCTGCATTGGCAGGTGGATTTTTTACTGCTGAACCATCAGGAAAACCGAACTTAGTTTATAGAGTACCTGACTGTACACATCAGTAATTTTAAAAAACCTTTACTATGTTGCTGAGACAATACTGGGGGGAAAAGACGCTTAAGGGCAGTGGGAGGTGGGACCTGTTGTAGGAGACCTGAGGTCTAAGGTTACCACCAGAGGCCCACCTGCCGGCTTCTCTCTATTGAAGAGGAGCAGAGGTGATCTCAACCGCCAGCATCCCTGGTGGGCTGAAGCTGTGCTGGGGCAGTGATGAGGAAGGTGACAAGTGACAGCATCCTGTCCATGCTGCTGATCACCTTCACTGCCCTTCACCCTCAGTCTGGTCTCCCACTGCCCCACCCCAGCTTTAGCCACCCAACCTAGCAGGGGCAATACATCCACCATACATCTTCTCTCCAGTGCCATTCCTTGAGCGTGTCATAGCACGTGGAAAGAGTCCAGTTGAATTTCTAGAAAATGCATGTGAGAAGCACAGACCTATATTAATTTTACCATGGTGGGCAAAATGTGTACTTACTGTCTGGGGAGTGATGCTGTTGCATTGCTTGTGTAATCATAAAATGGAAGCTCTGAATGTAGAATCTGTCTGCCTTCATCGTGACAGCATCTGTGTTTGGCAAGAGAGTTGCATAGGATGCATCGAGCTCAGTTTTCTTAGAGCAGAAGAAAATGTTAAAAGCATCAGCTTAGTTAACACAGTCAAAAGTTAACACTGTCAACTTGAGGGGGCACGTTTCTATAATTGAAAAGGAAACAAAAGAATACTTCCAAAGTTGGGGAGGAAGAAAAAATCAGATGCTCTTTCTGAGCTGATACCTTTATCAGCTAGCCATTGTTTGCATGGAAAAGAAACTGGGAGTCAACTCCATGAAAAGGTGGCACAGCTGTGTGGACATGGATGGCGGTTTTAACCCTGGAGCCTGGCTGTTGCCAGGCTGGATGCCTTTGCCTAATTTTAGAACAGAGCCCATCAAGACATCAAGAATATTTTCTGTAAGGCAATCCAGAAACAGATTAAAGAAAAAATTGATAACTTTCTCCAAACTTTATTAGATTTTGCACACAAAGGTGGGTGTCCTTTGATAGATGATGAAATAGCAGGGGACCTTGTTGGCCGGCTCTTGACAAGGCAAGATACATTCTTGGCTACTAGCAGCTGGATGGGCTTCCTTTTAGCCAGAGACAAAACAAGAAAAAACAAGGATCTGCCTCCTTTAGCTTATGATCAACTCAAGGATCTAAGTTTATTTGATCACTGTATAAAAGAAACATCAAGAGTTAGACCTCTTATAATGACCATGATAAGAATGGTCTTTCCTGACATCAGCCATGTGTCTCTTCCACTGTCAGAGACTAAGAGAGCCATAGGTTTTTAATGCTTTTCTGTTACTAAAGAATTATTATAATCTGTTTCAGAGAGTTGTCTAATTCTGTTTCACAAGACATTCTGCAAGAGGTTAAAATATTTGCATTTTGAAATTTGTAAGGAGGAACTTGGAAAATAATGTTAATAATTAGCTCCTCCAGTTCATTTTTTGTATTTGAATTTTCTAAAGTTATGCCCCTTAAAAGTTTACATAAACTAGCTAGTAAATATCTGTGGTATTCAGGGCACTGACTTGCACAGCCCTTGGGGCACATGGAACACAATTCAGAGTTCCTTAAACACTAGTGTACTTTGATATATATTTCAAAGATTCAGATTATTTTTATCATAAGTCTGCATGCTATTTATACACAATTAAATACACAGTATAATTCAGGTACTGTGATCATTTTACCGCTCTTTTTATAATGTTGCACTGCCTAGTGCGCTCCTTTTACAGTTCGAGGAATTCAGTTCTGAGACTGTGTGCAAGATGGTGATGTGGTCCCTGTGAGAAATTTCTAGAGTTGGTCTTGACTTACTAAGAAGGTGTAATTTTTCTTTGATTTGTTAGGAGGAATCTAATAACTTGTGTCCTGATTTGTTGCTTGATGTAGTCTGTTGTTGTTATGCAATGTATTTTTGTAATGTTAATGAATTTAAGTAATTAATTGGAAAGTTAGGGGCAAAAACAGACCCTAGGTAGAATGTCTAGACTTTAGTTGTGACAGGACAGCCCAGCATCAGGAGAGAAGGTTTTCTCTCATTTGGGCTGGGTGTATCATCCAGTGTTCTGGTATTGGGACAACTTTTAAAGTGAAATGGAAAGTGTTAGGTGCTCAGTCGTGTCTGACTCTTTGTGACCCCATGGACAGTAGTAGTCTGCCAGGCTCCTCTGTCCATGGAATTCTCCAGGTAAGATGACTGGAATGGGTTGTCATGCCCTCCTCCAGGGGATATTCCCTACCCAGGGGTCGAATCCATGTCTCTTAGTCTCCTGAACTGGCCGGAGACTTTACCACTAGCACCATATTGGGGAAAATTTTGCCTATGTTCAAATGAGTACAATTTGGCCCACGGTGCTTTGTTTATATGGATTTGATCTGATTGATGAGTATTGATCCTCTGTGAAGAGTATGGCCATGATTCACCTTCCCAAAAACCCAATTATCAATACAAAGATAAAAATGAAAAAGGCTGCAAGAAACTGGTATGTGAAAAACCACTGTAAGTTGCAAAAGCATTTAAAGAGAATGAAGTTAAAGAATTAACTCTGTGTAAACAGTGTATGATTTTAAAAGACAGCAGCTTAACTTAACAATTTTTGTATTTTTGTTAAATGAATAGTTCCTTCAAACTGTTGACCATGGATAGTTCTCCTGAGAAGGGTATATGCCTGAGTCCATACCTATGGTAACTGGGAAATTGGAGAACAGTTCTTTTTTTTTAAAAGGGAGTCTGGGCATCTGGTATACCAGAGCATGAGATTATGAGCTGAGAACCCATATATATTATTGAATCATTTCCTTGTAGCAGCTCTTACACATCAATCATAGGAATGTGGGCAGCTAAAGGCTCATGAAGAGAGGCCATAGGAGAGCAACAAAATGATTGAGGGTTTTTTTAAATAGGTCTCATGGGCTGAAATTGGAAAGGATTTATCTCAGAAAAGAAGCAGAAAAGAACTTATTCACTGTCTTCAAGTATATGAAGGATTATTAAACAGTCCATCTTTAGGATGTACTGAACAGGGTTTTGTTTTCATCTCTACTGAGGAGATAATAAAAGGAAATTAATGAAGATTGCAGCTGGAGGAGACTTGGATTAAATATAAGTGTTTTTTATAATAAGCACTCTTAGAATTGGGAACATTTTAGAATCGCTCACCATGAAAGTCTTTACAATAGGATAAGCATTAACCTATTAAAGATGGCCATCCCTCTAAGAATCATGTCATAGACTTCAAGTATGAGAAAACTATGAGACTTGGGAAAATGGGATGTGAAGGTAGTAGTTCCTCCTGAGATAGACAGATGGACAGACAGACACCAACACACATACTCACACACACACTTTAAAATGCCATTATTTAAAAACACCCAGAATTAAAGTAAAGCTCCATAACTGTGCTTTAAAATACGTACGTTTCTCAAATGAACATCATCAATTGTCTTTGGGAGCAGAGTGGATTATAAAAAAGTAACTATGTAAATAATAACCAGGCTTTTTTCATTGTAAAATGTTGAAAAAAAAATTTTTTTAATGTTAGGAAGTTAACAATCAATGTATATTTAGACAGAGCACAAATCTGAATGTTTATCAGAAGCACGTGGGAAATTTCCTGGTGGTCCAGTGGTTATGACTGCGCACTCACTGCCAAGGGCCTGGGTTCAATCCCTGATTGGGGAACTAAGATCCCACAAGCCATGCAATCAACAAATGATTTTTTTTTTTTAAAGGAAGAAGCAGCACATGTACTCTTAGGCTCCAAGATAAATGATGGAAATGGACAGATAGTAAAAGAAAAATGTTGTCTGTTTATGATTAACTGGGGAAGACTTCGTTTTGTTTTCCTAAAGATGAACTGCTTATTTAGTGCCACAGGGAACTTGGGGCTAATGTTGAGTAAAGTATGGCAGGGACCCTGAAAAGTAGATGATAACCCCCCTTTTCAGAGGGCAGCTGTTTTGTTCACACAGGAAGAATAATGTACTTCTGGAAAGGAAGAGCATGCTAGTATGTCACTTAAGTGTATTATAGAGATTAGAGCATATCAATCCCCAATCAAGGTAAGAGAAACTCAAATAAGACGGTAGGTATTGGGAAGGGGCATCAGAGGGCAGACACACTGAAATCATAATCACAGAAAACTAGTTGATCTGATCATATGGACCACAGCCGGTCTAACTCAATGAAACTAAACCATGCCGTGTGGGGCCACCCAAGACGGACGGGTCATGGTGGAGAGGTCTGACAGAATGTGGTCCACTGGAGAAGGGAATGACATTACAAACCACTTCAGTATACTTGCCTTGAGAACCCCATGAACAGTATGAAAAGGCAAAATGATAGGATACTAAATGAGAAATTCCCCAGGTCGATATGTGCCTAGAATGCTACTGGAGGTCAGTGGAGAAATAACTCCAGAAAGAATGAAGGGATGGAGCCAAAGCAAAACCAATACCCAGTTGTGGATGTGACTGGTGATAGAAACAAGGTCCGATGCTGTAAAGAGCAATATTGCATGGGAACCTGGAATGTTAGGTCCATGAATCAAGGCAAATTGGAAGTGGTAAAACAGGAGATGACAAGAGTGAATGTAGACATTCTAGGAATCAGTGAACTAAAATGGACTGGAATGGGTGAATTTAACTCAGATGACCGTTATATACCAAATACTACTGTGGTCAGGAATCCCTTAGAAGAAATGGAGTAGCCATATTGGTCAACAAAGAAGTCCGAAATGCAGTACTTGGCTGAAATTGTAAAAACAACAGAATGATTTCTGTTCATTTCCAAGGCAAACCATTCAATATTACAGTTATCCAAGCCTATGCCCCAACCAGTAATGCTAAAGAAACCGAAGTTGAACGGTTCTATGAATACCTACAAGACCTTTTAGAACTAACACCCAAAAAAGATGTCCTTTTCATTATAGGGGACTGGAATGGAAAAGTAGGAAGTCAAGAAACACCTGGAGTAACAGGCAAATTTGGCCTTGAAGCATGAAATGAAGCAGGGCAAAGGCTAATAGAGTTTTGCCAGGAGAACACACTGGTCATAGCAAACACCCTCTTCCAACAACACAAGAGAAGACTCTACACATGGACATCACCAGATGGTCAATACCGAAATCAGATTGATTATATTCTTTGCAGCCAAAGATGGAGAAGCTCTATACAGTTAGCAAAAACAAGACCAGGAGCTGATTGTGGCTCAGATCATGAACTCCTTATTGCCAAATTCAGACTTAAATTGAAGAAAGTAGGGAAAACCACTAGACCATTCAAATATGACGTAAATCAAATCCCTTATGATTATACAGTGAAAGTAAGAAATAGATTTAAGGGACTAGATCTGATAGAGTGCCTGATGAACTCTGGATGGAGGTTCATGACATTGTACAGGAGACAGGGACCAAGACCATCCCCATGGAAAAGAAATGCAAAAAAGCAAAATAGCTGTCTGAGGAGGCTTTACAAATAGCTGTGAAAAGAAGAGAAGCGAAAAGCAAAGGAGAAAAGGAAAGATATAAGCATCTGAATGCAGAGTTCCAAAGAATAGCAAGGAGATAAGAAAGCCTTCCTCAGCGATCAATGCAAAGAAATAGAGGAAAACAACAGAATAGGAGAAGCAAGAGATCTCTTCAAGAAAATTAGAGATATCAAGGGAACATTTCATGCAAAGGTGGGCTCGATAAAGGACAGAAATGGTATGGACCTAACAGAAGCAGAAGATATTAGAAGAGGTGGCAAGAATACACAAAGAACTGTACAAAAAAGATCTTCACGACCCAGATAATCACGATGGCGTGATCACTCACCTGGAGCCAGACATCTTGGAATGTGAAGTCAAGTGGGCTTTAGAGAGCATCACTATGAACAAAGCTAGTGGAGGTGATGGAATTCCAGTTGAGCTATTTCAAATCTTGAAAGATGATGCTGTGAAAGTGCTGCACTCAATATGCCAGCAAATTTGGAAAACTCAGCAGTGGCCACAGGACTGGAAAAGGTCAGTTTTCATTCCAATCCCAAAGAAAGGCAATGCCAAAGAATGCTCAAACTACCGCACAATTGCACTCATCTCGCACACTAGTAAAGTCATGCTCAAAATTCTCCAAGCCAGGCTTCAGCAGTATGTGAACAGTGAACTTCCAGATGTTCAAGTTGGTTTTAGAAAAGGCAGAGGAACTAGAGATCAAATTGCCAACATCCACTGGATCATGGAGAAAGCAAGAGAGTTCCAGAAAAACATCTATTTCTGCTTCATTGACTATGCCCAAGCCTTTGACTGTGTGGATCACAATAAACTGTGGAAAATTCTGAAAGAGATGGGAATCCCAGACCACCTGACCTGCCTCTTGAGAAACCTGTATGCAGGTCAGGAAGCAACAGTTAGAACTGGATATGGAACAACAGACTGGTTCCAAATAGGAAAAGGAGTACGTCAAGACTGTATATTGTCACCCTGCTTATTTAACTTATATGCAGAGTACATCATGAGAAACGCTGGGCTGGAAGAAGCACAAGCTGGAATCAAGATTGCCAGGAGAAATATCAATAACCTCAGGTATGCAGATGACACCACCCTTATGACAGAAAGTGAAGAAGAACTAAAGAGCCTCTTGATAAAAGTGAAAGAGGAGAGTGAAAAGGTTGGCTTGAAGCTCAACATTCAGAAAACAAAGATCATGGCATCTTGTCCCATCACTTCATGGGAAATAGATGGGAAAACAGTGGAAACAGTGTCAGACTTTATTTTTTTGGGCTCCAAAATCACTGCAGATGCTGATTGCAGCCATGAAATTAAAAGACACTTACTCCTTGGAAGGAAAGTTGTGACCAACCTAGATAGTATATTAAAAAGCAGAGACATTACTTTGCCAACCAAGGACCGTCTAGTCAAGGTTATGGTTTTTCCCGTGGTCATGTATGGATGTGAGAGTTGGACTGTGAAGAAAGCTGATCGCTGAAGAATTGATGCTTTTGAACTGTGGTACTGGAGAAGACTCTTGAGAGTCCCTTGGACTGCAAGGAGATCCAACCAGTCCGTCCTAAAGGAGATCAATGCTGGGTGTTCATTGGAAGGACTGATGCTAAAGCTGAAACTCCAATACTTTGGCCACCTCATGTGACAAGTTGACTCACTGGAAAAGACTCTGATGCTGGGAGGTATTGGAGGGGGAGGAGAAGGGGATGACAGAGAATGAGAAAGCTGGTTGGCATCACCGATTCGATGGACATGAGTTTGAGTGAACTCCGGGAGTTGGTGATGGACAGGGAGGCCTGGCGTGCTGTGATTCATGGGGTCGCAGAGAGTCGGACACGACTGAGCAACTGAACTGAATATATTAGAAAGATTAAAATAATATTAAGTGCCTGAATAGCAGAAGTTCAAATGTCTAGAATTGATGTGAACTTTGAGCTCTCTTTTACCTGAAACCACCAGGGTGATAATGTGTGTATGTTAGTCACTTAGTTGTGTCTGACCCTTTGTGTCCCCATGGACGGTAGTCTGCCAAGTTCCTCTGTCCACGGAATTCTCCAGGTAAGAATACTGGAATGGCTAACCATTCCATTCTCTAGGATATCTTCCCAACCCAGGGATCGAACCCATGTCTCCAGCACTGGCAGATGGATTCTTTCCCATCTGAGTCATCAGGGAAGCCCGATAATACCTTCATAATAAGTCTATTGCATGGGGTGCAATGTGTTAAGCTTGCTGTGTTATCTAACTTTTTCTAATAATAGTCCTGTGAGATAGTTCATTGTCATCACGTTTTCCATGTGAAGGAACTGAAGCACAGAGCTATTTGGGAACCCTTACTTGTTAATATTGTCTGGCTTACCCAGTCGATTTCCTGCCACAAGTGTGCACAGAGAAAAATTTCAAAGTAGAAATAAGGCTTTGGAAGTTTGCTTTTTTTCTAGTAGAACGGCATTGCTACATCCATATAGCTCCAGTGGTAAAGGACAGTCCTGGTACCATCTCCTGGGCTGTTAGGTCATATTGTTTCTGTTTTTTGGTGTCTTGATTCATGGACCGTGATTTGATCAGTGTCTTAAATTTGTATCTAAAAACTGCTTTATAACAGAATTTTAATGCAGCGACAACTTAATTGTATCAGGCAGATTGCTAAATTTCTACCTGTTTTTGGGAAACTTCTCACATTGCCATTCAGAAAGCTTGTTCATCTACTTCTGCTAGGTTACATTGGTTAATTTTCCGTAATACCTCATTTGTCAAACTTTAAATGTCTCTGAACATATTCAAAATATATTGTTTCCTCATCCAGAGGATCCCAAATAAATCCTATAATGTTTGTTAGATGATAACATTGAACTGAACTCTAGGCAGTCAGGACAAGCAAGCAATTTTTAAAAAGCACTTTCTGGCTTCCACCTCTGTTTTATTAAAATATCCCAAGTGTACACCTTGTGTGTTCTACAAGGAGAGGTAAACCAGAGGCCAGGCTACAGACAGTTTCTGTTATCAGACTTCCAATTAAACTGAGAAAGATGAGTCTTGATGTTGGAGGGTGTTGGAGAAGGAAAATCAAGGTTCTTTTTGGAATACAGAATACAAGGAGTCCATTGTGTCTCTTGCTTTGATTTAGATGAAAACCTTCAAGACAGGGCTTATATCTTCTTTCTGTTTGGGGAGTTTTGTCTTTGGCTGGCACTTGGTCACCAACAGTGGTGTGAAGATGGTGCCCAAAGTATTCTTTCTGCTGCTTGAAAGACAGTCTAGGCCGTTATTTCCATTTCAGTCTTCCATTTTCTCTTGTTGCAGCTCAAGGAGTACGAGGCCCAGCACCGGCAGTCCACTGCCTTGGACCCTGCCGACTGGCCAGATGGTTCTTACCCAACATTTGAAGGCTCGTCAAACTGCAATGTAAGTTTACTGTCTCTTTGAGCATCTTAACCGGTTCTACTAAAAAGGGACAGCCTCCACCATTTCAGCCTTTGGCCTTCTTTTTGCAATTACCACCTCCCACCTGGATCTGAAAAGAGGCTTCTCTTCTGAGGTGTTATTCTTTTCTTTACCTGATAGTCTGCAGTTGGAGTAGTACTGTTCATGCTGGTTGGTTGGTTTGCTTTATTATGGTCAAGTACCACTTAAAATTTATCATTACAAGCATTTTGAGTGTTCAATTCCGTAGCACTAGGTACATACACTTTGCTGTACAACTGTCTCTACAACCCACTTCCTGAACTTTTTCATTATCCGAAACATATATTCCATAACCATTAAACAATAACTCTCCGTTCTCTCCCCGCCTTTTCCAAACTCCTGCAACCACATTTTACTTCCCGTCTCTATGAATATGACTAGTCTAGGTACTTATAAAGTGCCTATAGAAGTGAACTCATACAATCATTGTCTTTCTGTGTCTGGTTTATTTCGCTTAGCCCCATTTTTTCTAGACTCATCCCTATTACAACTGTACCAGAACTTCATTCCTTTCTATGGATGAACAATATCCCACTGCACATGGATGCCACTTTTGTTTAATTTCTCTGTTTAACTTTTTGAGGCAATGCTGTTCAGTTTTCCACAGCAGCTATACCATTTCACGTTCTTGACAGCTACATGGAAGTTCTAATTTCTCTGCTTCCTCACCAACACTTTTGATCCGCCCCCCCCACCCCCAGCCATTCCGAATGGGTATAGAATGATATCTTTTTGTTGTTTAGATTTGATTTCTCTAGGGTCTAAGATTTGATTTCTCTAATGTTTAAGCATCCTTTTTTATGTGTTTGACCATTTTAGTATATTCTTTAGTTATTTGCCCATTCTTTAATTGTGTCTTTGTTCTGTTGGTTGTTGAGTTGTAAGGGTTCTTTATATATTCTGAATATTAATCCCTTATATGGTATATGACTTGTAAATATTCTTTCCCATTCTATGAGTTGCCTTTTCACTCTTTTTTGTTGGCCATGCCTCATGGCATGTGGGATCTTAGTTCCCTGACCAGGGATATAACTCATGCAGACCACTAGGGAAGTCCCACCTTTGTACTCTCTTGATAATGTCCTTTGAGGTATTAAAGTTTTAAATTTTGAAATCTAATTTGCATTTGGTTTTGGTATCATATCCAAGAAGTCATTGCCAAATAATTGTGGTGAAGATTTTCTCCTGTATTTTCTTTTGAGAGTTTACAGTTTTAGCTCTGAAGTTTAGGTCTATGACCCCTTTAAGTTAATGTTGGTATATGATAGAACATATGTGTCCAACTTCATTTTTTTGTGGGTAGATTCCTTGTTTTCCAAGAACCATTTGTTGAAAAGACTGTCCTTTCTTCATTGAATGGTTTTAGTACCTTTTTTGAAAATTAATTGACCATATATTTAAGGGTTTATTTCTGGGCTGTCTTATTTTATTCTTTGGTTCATATGTCTGTCCTTTTTGATTAATGTAGCTTTGTAGAAAGGTTTGAAATTGGGATATGTGAGCCTTCCAATTTGGCTCTTTTTCAGACTGTTTTAGCTATTAAAATCCCTTGAGATTCCATATGAGTTTTAGGCTGAATTTTTCTATTTCTGCAAAAAGAACGATGAAATTTTGATAGGGATTGCATTGGATCTGTAGATCAATTTAGGTAGTATAGTCATTTTAACAATATGAAGTCTTTCAATCCATGAAACAGGCTATCCTTCCATTTATTTACATCTTATTGGTCTTTCAGCATTGTTTTGGGGTTTTCAGTATTAAAGTTTTGCTTCCTTGGTTAATGTTGTCTTTTATTCTTCTTGTTATTTTTACATATGATAACATTAATTTCCTTTTCAAAATGTTCATTATCAGTATATAAAGATGGAACTGACTTTCAGACATTAATTTTGTACTCTGCAACTTTGTGGAATTTCATTGTTATCTCCAGTAGAGTGTGTGTGCATGTGTGTAATCTTTAGTGTTTTCTACATGTAAGACCATGTCACCCAAGAACAGAGGCAATTTCGTTTCTTCTTTTCCAGTTTTGATGCCTTTTATTATTCATTTTAAAGTGACCAAAATAGTACTTCCCAAGATTTCCACCAAGATCATAGGAATTAGAGTTCCAGTTTCAAATAGACATTTCATGGTGTGATCATCAAACTTTATGACATGAAAATGAAGGGAGTTTGCTTTTTTTCATCTATTACACAATGATTTTGTTTATTAGGTCATTTCTTCCTTAAATTCTGGAAGCAACTCTGCCTCCATGTTTTCAGTCTCTTGTTTCCTCTTGTTAATGCGCCATACAGCCGGTCATCTTTCCAAAATATGCTCCTTTTCTTACATTCTTATGTTTCACAAAGGGCTGAGGAGCTTCCCAGGGGGTACAGTGGTAAAGAATCTGCCTGCCAATGCAGGAGACATGGATTCGATCCCTAGGTCGGGAAGAACCCCTGGAGGAGGAAGTGGCAACCCATTCCAGTATTTTTGCCTGAAAAATTCCATGGACAGAGGAGCCTGGCAGGCTACAGTCGATCGAGTCACAAAAAGTCGGACACAACTGAGTGACTAAGCTTGCATGCATGCACAAAAGGCTGATGGTTTTCCAGTTTTATAAGATAAATTTCAAACTTTTTGGCAGACTCAAGACCCTATGTGATCTGGCTTTAATCAATTTCTCTACTCCCATCTTTCATCCTTTGCCCTAACAGCCTCCACTCCATCCACACTGGAGCCTGCGTGCATTACTGATCATAATTTTTATTTGCATGCTCTCTGCTTTAGTTTGTGCATTTCCTAAAAGGACTTCCTCCATATCTTCCAGGTAAAAATCTATGCCTCCTTCAAGGTGACGTCCAGCTGCCACCTCCTGTGAAACTTTAGAATCCTCAAGTATATTTTCATAGCTTTCTGTTTTGCACTTTGTTAAATTAGCTTGCAACACAAAACGTAACAGGTGTCCTGGAGTATCTGAATTAAATGTATATCAACCTCCTTGAGGCTGAAATTATGAGGTCCTTGAGCAAGAAAGGCGTGCCTAGCACAATGTTCAGCTCCCGTAGCCTGTTTGAGAAATATTTAGTGCACAAGCTCGTGTTTGAGTGGTCATTCTTAGCTGCTTTTAAGAGCATGTTTTATGTCTTCCAACTACAGACTCAGTCTTTATACTTTCTTTGCATTTAAGTAACAAATGATGCCATATCTATAATAAATATAACCCTCCCACTATCTTCTTGTCCCTGATTTCCTAAATCAAGCACCAGATTCCGTTGCAGCTAAAACAAACAAATAGACAAACAAAAGGGCCACAGGGTTATTCATTTGAAAACACTGCATGGTATGGTGTTGTGTGCAAGATTCTGAGACTTTACCATTTATAATAATAAATGTGTCATATGCTAGCCAGCAGCGTGTCCTAGGACTATGCGTTCATCAAACCATATCTGTGGTTTTCAATGCATCTTTTTGGGTCTCTGATCCTCTAGTTCTAAAGACTAACATAATATAAATGTAAATCATGAATCCAAATAATCATGAAGAATAAATACCGTAACTCAGGACTCTGTGATTCAGACCCAACTCAGAGGAGAGAGAACACAAAGCCCCAGTCATCCTTAGTGGGTCCTTTAGTGTCCATCTCACTGGATACTGTCCTGATTAATAGCCTCTGCGTCAAGGGAGAGGTTATAAGACTATCCATTCAGAGAAATAGGCCAGTAGTTTCTCACATACTTAGATGGCGAGGAGAGAGGCCTGTCTCATTTAGGAAAAAGTTACTATAAAACAAGTTGCTGAGAAAGCATTATATTAAGTATTGGTTTGTTGAGCCCCTTTCAGAGGGAAAATCACAACCATCACCTTGATATCAGCTGTCAGAATGAAATGGGTGCTTCTTAAAAGTTGGACTCTCTAGCGCATTTATTTGTTCATTTCGGTGACATCTGTGGAGCACGTGCTATGTGCCAGACTTTGTGCTAGGTATTCAGGTTACAAAAGTGAAAGGGGAGACTCTGCCCCAGTAGTGTTTACCCTGTGATGTAGAAGTTAAAACCCCCTCACTCCTGCTCACAGAGATTCATGCACACACTAAGTTATCATTTCCTCAGCAAACTTTCTTCATAGACGGCTCAAAAATATGCTCAGCCTTTCCCAGTTGGATGGAGGGCCAACGATACCATATGGTCCCTCCACTTTCAGCACAATTTCCCAGAAGCTCTAGAATGACTTACAGTACTGGGACTTTCCTGGCTTAAGGAATGGTTAAGGCTTAAGGCTCCCAATGCAGGAGTCACACGTTCCATCCCTGGTCGGAGAACTAAGATTCCCCCATGCCTCGTGGCATGGCTAAAAACAAACAAACAAAAAAATAGAATGACTGGCCTTTGTTACTGAAAGACGATGACAAATGAAGACAGTCTATTCAGCATTGGAGAGAGTTTTCTGAAGAAAGGCTGTTTACCCTGTGTACTTTGCTAGCTGTCTCTGTGCGAACAACCCACACCCATGTTCAGTCACCCCATTCATTACTGTACCCGACCACCATTGACACCGAAGTTTGCTTGTACTTGATGTACTTGATTGTATTCCAATGTGTGTGACACTCGCCCCTCTTACCCTGACTTTAGTCTGTCCTGTGTTTTCCTGGAGACTCAGCAAGAAACTCCATCTAAAATACTGCCTCTCACGGATGCTCCATTTGCCTGATAGCAAGTAATTAATTTCAGATAATTCCCACTGTGTACTACTCCAGCCGCCTTGGGTTCAGGGCTTTGATTATCTTTTGTGTGAGGGCCGGGGCTTATACTGAGATGTAAATAGCCCGCTGGCCCTAGTCAGGAATGCCCAGGCCATGAAAGTTTCAGAGATCATAAGGCCTTTGTCACCAGACCTCAATGCCTATATTGATGCCTGTCGTGCTTTAAGATTTCATTTGCGTTGATTCATAGGCTCCCCTACCCCCAGAACTGGCAGTCGATAATTGCATGTTGCTTCACAATAAATCCATATGCACATTCTTGGTTTCCAAGAGTATAAAGTACTAAAGATAGTTACCAGGGGAAGTGAAAAATAGCTTTCTCTTTGCCAGAGGGGAATCTGTTCTCTGCTGTTATTCATTAATAACAAACTTCTGTTGTGAGTGTCAGAGTTTTTAAAAAGAGTTTCTGGTTGAGAACTTAACGGGATCCCTTGTTAAACATCTGAACGTGTATATTAATAATTTTATTTTAGTAACTTTTGTTTTCCTTTACCTCCTGCAGGAGGAAGATTGTAAGAGTTCTCATTTTAAGCTTTCAGCTTTCTATGTTGAGATTCAGTTTGCCTTCTGATTAAGAAAATGTTTAAAGGAATTTGTGCTCTCTGTCTTTCTGGGATTTCAAGTTTTTTACTCAAGGCATACATTTTAGTAAATCATAGTGTTTGTTTTTACAAAATTGGTAGGTAAGAGTTGGTGCTCTGTGCCTGAAATTCTTGCAGTGAAATCCCTTTTCAAAAAATTTCAAATTGTCAATTGTTTGATTATGATGCTATTCAGTTTATTTTAAAAAACGCAATGTATACAGAAATATTAAAACATCAGCAAGGAAAATAAAGCACCAGAGCTCTTAGAGTCCATTGCAAGCATCTATTTTAGTTCTGTTTAGTTGTTTCACTTCATGCAAACTGTGTTCCGGAAAAACTTGAAATTATGTTTTTGGATCTGGAGTTTCTTATGAGGATGAAGCAATCTTGGTGAAATGTTTTGTGAAGTGAGTTATTTTGTAAAGCAAGTCATCGTTTCATAATTGATAACTTTTTACATTTGGGGGAATTTAGAGTTGGGAAATATTTGTGCAAGGAGAGCTCTGTTATCACTGTGGTGTTATAATAATACCTTACATCCATCTGTGCATCTCCGTGTAGCCTTTCATTCCATTTCTGAATATAGCTTTGCCAGTAACCTGGGGAGCCATGTGGCTGAACGTGTCCAGATTTCGGGTAACAGAGACACAACATCAAGTTGTCATTTCTTCCACTTTTTACAAAACACTATTTTAAGTGTTTCCTTGATTAAGGACTTTCAAGGTCACAACTAAAATATCCCCATAGTGTTGACCCGATATAAAATTGTTAAATCTTTTGGGGGCATTCTAAAGTATAAACCATAAACTTGGCTCTCACCCCTAGATGGCTTTTACTGAGGTTTTTCAGAGTCATTTCACCTGCCTCAATGACAGCCATTTTCTTCCAGCCAGAACATTCAGGTCTGTTGTTATCCATGAAGAGGTACCTAGCTTTAGTCTAGTCTGCTGCTGCTAAGTCACGTCAATCTTGTCCGACTCTGTGCGACCCCATAGACAGTGGCCCAACAGGCTCCTGTCCCTGGGATTCTCCAGGCAAGAACACTGGAGTGGGTTGCCATTTCCTTCTCCAGTGCATGAAAGTGAAAAGTGAAAGTGAAGTTGCTCAGTCGTGTCCGACTCTTCGTTACCCCATGGACTGTGCCTACCAGGCTCCTCCGTCCATGGGATTTCCCAGGCAAGACTACTGGAGTGGGTTGCCATTGCCTTCTCCGTTAGTCTAGTCTAGAACTTTCTAAAAGATAATGTGTTGAAAGCCAGGAGCACATTCCACACAGTTAAATTTTTTAGTGGTTTTAAGGGGCAAATGCCTTAATTTCTATTATGACCGAAGAAAAGGGCCGCTTAATACAGAATGCGATTTAATCACTTAATACAGAATGCAGTCAGAGAACAGAGGTCATGCTCTTGGGGTGTCTCTCCATGGGCAGAATGATGCTTCTGCTTGTCCAAGAGGCTTCTATAAATCCAAGGTACTCTCTTTAGAGTCTAAGACTCTGGGTGGAACCAGATTTTTTTAAAAGAGGTCTAAATAACAAAATTCTTAAGTATAACTGATAAAATGAAAATGATTCTTATTTTGAATGTGTTTCTTTTACTAGGGTGAACTTCTAGACAAAGTCCACAAGTTAAAATTTATCAGAACTTTTAGTTTTGTTTTTATATTACAAAGGTATCAAAAGAAAATAGAAACTAGTGTTAATAGATTTGTTGTTTGGGGAAATCTGTTTCCTAAAGAAAACCTTTTTTTAATGAAAATACATGATGTGTTTACAGGATTGTCTCCCACCTATAGATAGATAGTACCAGTGTTTTTAAAGAATACGATTTTCATATTTTTGCTAACTTTGAGTAAATATTTATTGAATGCATAAACTGTGAAGATTCAAAGTGACCTAGTTTTAGAGTTGACATTATAGGTCCAGTAAGCGTATCTTTGTGAAAATGTTTAACCTTCTTTCTACTGTCATTTTGCTCTTAATTTATGGTGGTTCCGTCAGTAAAGAATCTGTCTGCAATGCAGGAGATGCTGGTTCAATCCCTGGGTTTGGAAGATCCCCTGGAGAAGGAAATAGCAACCCGCTCCAGTATTTTTGCCTGGGAAATCCCATGGACAGAGGAGCCTGGCGGGCTACAGTCTGTGGGGTCACAAGAGTCGGACACGACTTACTGACTAAGCCTGCCTACCTCCCTTGAGATAATAGATTCCAAGCATAAAAACAACTTACATTTCTAAATGTTAGTTGTTATTGTTTGCTTTTAATGGTGTTAATATTTTTTTCTTTTAGTCTCTTTTCCTAGAGGATTTGTTTTTTCGTAACTTAATCTATGGAGTTTAGTTTAAAAGGATTCTAATTGGCAGTTAAGTTTTGATTTGTGGCTAGAAAATGGTTCTGCTTGTTGTAACTTTAATGCTTACACTTGCTAGGCTTAAATACAGGATGGTTAGATGTCCACTTTGGATCTTTATTTCTTGAACAGAAGAGCTTTACTCAACTTGTTTGACTTCTGGTTTGACCAGGAGAATGAAGAAAAGTTTGACCTGGCCTTAATTTGCCAGAGGGCTTTTGTACCCTGTAGCCTTGGGACAGCATGTTTATACCATGCTGTGTTACACTGTGGCCCCCCCCCGCCAAAAAAAATTAACACTTTTCTCGATCTTTCTAAATAGCTTTTATTGATTCTGGTCTTTTAATGCATACTTGAAATCTTGAGATAACTATTCAGACTTTTATGGATACCTTCTATAAATTTCCTTTTTATTTGGCTGGGTGGGAAGAAGAAATATTCCTCAATTTTAACAGAAGTGATTTTGCAACTGAAATGATAGTACAATAGAGACATATTAAAATTCTCTTTAGAGGAGTAGAAGTAGTGATTCTTTAGACCTGTAGTTTATGGTGAGACCAGAGATAAAGTCAGTCTGTTGAAATAACATGTAACAAAGTCTGTGAGAAACATGAACTTTGTTCTTATTGGACGTAAGCTGACCAAGAACCACGGCTTAGACGACTTCTTGTCATTTATTCCACACTAGCCTCTATCCCCAGCCTTCTCCCTGGGAGAAGGGCCAAAGTTTGAGGTATGTGTTTGCTGCAAGCCCTTAAGATCATCATCTTTAAACAGAGTTAGGCAGGAAGGAGGCTCTGGCCTGGGGAAGGCCAGGCATTTGCCCAGCGTGGGCAGGCGAGGGGGCTGGTTAAACTCACAGACATGAGTCAGACTTTGGGTTCAGATCCCAGCTTTGCCACCTGTTAGCTCTGCAAGTTTTTTCATCTCTTTGTGCCTCCAAACCCGAGCCAAGTGTATCTACCCGACACGGATGTCTCAAGTATTAAATGGCACCAAATAAACACCCAGTGAACGCCAGCCTCTATTACTTTGTGTGACGATCTTCTGCCTTTCAATTCGCTGGTGTTCTTGAAATGCTTGAGTTCCTGTAAAAGTTTATTTTTGTTCGTGCCATTAACATGGTAGCAGCGCTTATGCTTTTGCATGTTATGGCAGATGGCTAGAGTTTTCAGAACAAGCGTAATGTAAATAATGTGTGTTTACTTGGTTATGCCTTTACCCAACATACAATCAGTTTATTTTCTGTTTCAGAAGGCATAAGTGTACATGGGCTGAGTAGCGGGTCTGGTATGATTTCAGTAACACACATGATCTTAGGATTAGTGTCTGGGAAAAATGATACTTAATTGTTTTGAAATTATCTACAACTGTATAGTGACAGTGAGATGGGCTGATTGAGCATGTGGTTGTGTGCTCATCAACCTGTTAGCTCTCACTGCAGACCCAGAAATCACTGGGAATTTGGCTCTTTGCACCTGGCAAACTAGGGCTTCCCTGGTGGCTCAATGATAAAGAATCTGGCTACTAATGCATGAGATGTGGGTTTGATCCTGGGTTGGGAAGATCCCTTGGAGAAGGACATGGCAACCCCTTCTAGTATTCTTGCATGGGAGATCCCACGGACAGAGGAGCCGGGTGGGCTGCAGTCCTTGGGGTACAGAAGAGTCATACAGGACTGAGTGACTAAATAACAACAACCTGGCAAACTAACCAGGAGCATCTCTA
Source organism: Moschus berezovskii (assembly GCF_049115385.1). Taxonomy (NCBI): domain Eukaryota; kingdom Metazoa; phylum Chordata; class Mammalia; order Artiodactyla; family Moschidae; genus Moschus; species Moschus berezovskii. The sequence continues at coordinate 92,975,819 of NC_142469.1, forward strand.
TCTTCACTGGTTTGTACAGTCACAGGGAGCTGAGGGTGCTGCCTGCAGACCCTCCTCAACACATCAGAGACCACACAAACAAAAACAAATAATGACAAAATATCCAGATACAACGTAATCTGAGGATTATGTAACCTATTGTTAGCGTTTTAAAAATTTAAGAGTTTGGAGGCACATTCTGGTCTGTTTTTTCTTTTCTTTTTTAAGATTTTCCTCTCATCCTCAGCTTCATCTTTATTTACTTTTTTTTTCAATTTAAAAAAATGTTGGCTGCACTGTGCAGCTTATGAGATCTTAGTTCCCTGACCAGGGAATGAACCTAGGCCCTTGGCATTGAGAGCAGAGTCGTAACCACTGGACTGCCAGGGAATTCCTTGTTACTTCTTTTATTAGGTCGAGCCATGTGAACTGGAAATAATAGCTTTTGACCTGTAAAAATGGCAGTTTCATCTGTCCAACCTAATGCATAAATACCAGACAAGACATACAACATTTTCCTTGCTAGCCGATTATATCTTAATATAGATACCTGTGATATAATATGGGGTAAAGATTGGCATTTAGATTTGCAATGCCAATTTCTTATTTTGCTTTTGGGATGAACCTCAAGGAGATTGGGGTAAGAGGATTTTGATTACTTGCTTAATGATATTGTTTCATTCCATGTTAATTCCTCATTAAATCTTCTGCTTTGATGCCAAATCTTATGATAATGGGTGGGTTGGTGAGAGACCCAACTGCTATCATGGTTCATGAGTCAGATTCAGACTGAGGGTCACTTCCAGCATAAGCCAACTTACTAAAGTCACAGGCTGCCCATCACTTGTTCAGAGTTCATTTGAACTATAAGTTTAACAGTTGCCCATTATATTAAAGCTCTTAGAACTGTACTCAGTCACCAAAGGGATTCATTTGGAAAGCAGTATTTTAACACAACCAAATTGTAATTCAAATCCCAATCACAAAGTGATTTCTATAGAAATAGCCCTTTATTCTCATCTCTGTCCCTGTTTCTGTTTGTACTACATGTTCTGCCATACCTTGTTGACTGTGCTATTACTAGTATAATTCTAATAGCACTGCATAATTAGATCCTACAAGGACACTTCTTGCCCTGTGCTTTTGACCCAGATGAAAGAATGTAGATGAAAGAATGCCATCTTGAACATTCTTTCACTCATTCATTGTGCAAACATTATTGAATACCTCTGACAGGCCAGTCCCTATCCACAGGGGTTTATATTTGAGAAGAAGAGACAGAAAAGTGGACAGCCCGATTGAGGGCTTAGTTGGAGTATTTCTAGTGAGCGTGTGACGTGCACACAGAAAGTCCATTAAGCCGCAGTGAGGGGAGTGTAGAAAACCCAGAAAAGACACTGAGCAGTAGTTGACCAGGAGAAGGAAGAGAGCTGTGTCAGGTAGAGGGAGCAGCAAGGCAGTGGGCTTAGGTGAATGAGTGAGTCACTCAGTCATGTCCGACTCTTTGCAACCCCATGGACTGTAGCCTACCAAGCTCCTCTGTCCGTGGAATTCTCCAGGCCAGAATTACTGGAGTGGGTATCTCTTCCTTTCTCCAAGGGATCTTCCCAAGCCAGGGATTGAACCAGGGTCTCCTGCATTGCAGGAGAATTCTTTACTAGCTGAGCTACTAGGGAAGCCCCGGGCTTAGGTAAATAGGTGGGTAAATCTTCACACTTGGATCATACCAGAAAATGGATTTAAATAATTTGATTTGATTGTTTAGTTGCTAAGTCCTATCCAACTCTTTTGCAACCTTGCAGGTTGTAGCCTGATAGGCTTGTCTTTCCATGGGATTTCCCAGGCAAGAATGCTGGAAATGGTTGCTATTTCCTTCCCCAGGGGATCTTCCCAACCCAGGGATCAAACCCTCATCTTCTGCATTCGCAGGCGGATTCTTTACCATGAGACACCTTTAAAATACTATAGATTTTCCTATCGTTATTTTTACTTCCATGGTATTGATTCTATTCTTTTCTTTGCTCATTCTTATTAATATTTACAAATTGGTTCTATGATAGGTTGTTTGGTCCGCATTTCCTTATGACTACAATTTTTAAAAATTGAAGTATAGTTAATTTACAACACTATGGTAGTTTTAGGTGTCCAGCAAAGTGATTGCATTTCACACACACACTCACGTATTCCTCTTCAGATTCTTTTCCATTATAAGTTATTACAAGATCTTGCGATATAGATTACAATAGAGTTACCTGTGCTATATAGTAGGTCCTTGCAGTTTATCTGTTTTATACATACTAGTGTGTATATGTCAATCTCAAATTCTTAATTTATTTCCTCATCTCATTCTCCTTTGGTAACAAGAAGTTTGTTTTCTATGTTTATGAGTCTATTTCTGTTTTATAAATAAGTTCATTTGTATTTTTTTTAGATTCTACATATAAGTGATACCATATGATATTTTTTTCTGATTTGCTTCACTCAGTATGATAATCTCTACACTCATCTGTGTTGCTGCAAATGGCATTATTTCATTCTTTTTTATGACTGCGTAGTATTCCTCTCTGTGTGTGTGTGTGTGCACACGTGCGTACGTACATACATATATGCTACATCTTTATCTGTTCCTCTGTCAATGGGCATTTAGGTTGCCTCCATGTATGACTTCAGTTTTAAAATTCCTATCATTATGTTTTTCATCTTGTCTTTGAGGCCTCATTTAATTGAATTCATATTCTTCTTAAACTATTTATAAAGAGAAGCAACTGTTGAGGGTTTCTTCCTGTTTCTTGAGTTTTGTTTCTTCTGACAGAGAGATGGGGATCAAAGATAAAGTCACTGTGTTTGTCGTGCCTCCCCTCCTCGTTACAGTGTGGGTAGCTCCATGCACTTCCTTTCATTTTGATCACACTTGGGTGGTTCAGGTCACATTTTCTGTCTGTTCTGATACAGTGAGGGTCACTTTCTGACGCATTTGCCGCACTGTCAGATGATGCAGTGTTTTCCTTTATTTATGTTGTGATCCATTCATGCTTGTTGTTGCCATGTGTGTGCGTGCTAAGTCACTTGGTCACGTTCAACTCTTTGCGACACTATGGACCGTAGCCCGCCAGGCTTCTCTGTCCGTGGGATTCTCCAGGCAGGAATACTGGAGTGGATTGTCACTTCCTTCTCCAGGGATCGAACCCTTATCTCCTGTATCTTCTCATTGGCAGGTGGGTTCTTTACCACTAGTGCCACCTGGGAAGCCCCTGTTGTTGCTATAGCCTAAAGTAAGAGCCCAAGGAGGGGGAAAACCAAACTGAGGTAGAATGTGGTCTTCCCTGGGATACCTGGGCTCAGACTTACCCCTGCTAAGAGTTTGCTAAATGTTCTGCATCACTGTTCACGTTGCTTGCTTAAGGTTGGGGGAATGGGTCTGCCAGAGCCAGGCTGCTTTTAATTCATTCCTCCCATCCCTGGTGAATTTCTAGAGGCTTCATTCCAATCAAGACCAGCTTTGCACTTGACTTTCCATGTTTTCACTCACTCCTCTCCTGAAGCAGTTTCTGCTGCTCCTAGAGCAGAAGATAGAGAAGGCCACACACTTTACTTCCTTTTCTGTGTCTTCAGAAATGTTTAATATATTAGGTTATATATCTTTGGATGCTCTTGGTGTAGTATTTTTGCCAGTTTTTAGTAACTGTGTTTTTTAGGGCACTGTTGCTCATTTTTTACTCTTTGTGGGAAGGATATTCTGTGATTTAGCTTTCAGCAGTCATCATGACCTGATTGTTTTTGCCAGTTAGATGACCACAAACAACCTTTCTAGCTCTAACTGATTCATTTTCTAAGGATTCAGCCAAGATTTCTTCTGTTTGGAAGTAAATTTGCTTATTGTTTATTCAACAAACACAAGGAGAAGTATGTTAAGGTCATAGATCATGACTCTGGGAGGCACCATTGGCCCACCTGCCTCCATCTTCGACAGATGCCCATGCTGATTGGTGGCCTAAGCTTGGGTCAGAGGAAAGAACTTGGTGTCCGCACCTTCCCTCCGTTGTCATGCACGCTCCATCCGTTCTCCGTGTTTTTACATTGCCATGTGCCTAGTCAAGGCTGTTTAGCAGCCCTGTTCAAGAAGTCATCATGCCTGATCCATGAATCAGTTCGTCTAAGATGCCATAAAAGCAATGTGACTTTGCAAACACCACCCAATCCCTTGGGAGACTTACCGCTTCTGGGATGAAAACTTCCATCAGCTCTAGAAACTAGAGCCTCAAACGCCTATGTAATTGCCCTAGTTGGCAGTCTTGCTCTGAATCATCCTTTTTCCATGGCACGGGCTGTGTGAGAATTGAAGACACTTGGGAATGAGTGGGTTTGGTGTTTGGCTTTAGTCTTTGGTGTGCCTGACACCATGGATGTGTTTTGGGTAACACTCCCCCACTCTTTACAGAGAGACCTATAGAACTGTTGCCTACTTTCCCATAATTTTTTCATCTCAACTTCCCTGTTTTGTACAACCAGCAGGGGCCTCTGACCTGTGGGCAGGGTGATCTCAAGCAGTCAAATCTTCCAAAGATTTACAGAATGAAGGGGAAGTCGGTTCCTTTTCCTTCACTTAACATCTCTCTTCCCCCAACTCCTTTCAAGAGAAGGAAAGGCATTTTCTCTGCTCCATGGAAACTTGCAGAATCATGATGGGTGAGCTTACTTGTTACTGAAATCTCCCTAGACTTGGCTGTAAGATTCCTGAGGTCTTGTATTTTCTTCCTTCCTTACAGTGAAAGTAGCAACATTATTTGGGGTTAACTAAAAGCAATTTAGAGCTTGTGAGTTTTAAGCAAAAGAAGAGAGTTTATTGGGGATCGTAGTATCCCTTTGTTGTTCCTTTGGCTTTATAGTTCATTTTTCAATAGTTTCTTTCAATGAATTAAGTGCTGACAAGCCTTTGCCTCTAGGGGATGGTAACATTACCTCAAATTCTCACATACTTTTTACAAATACGAGTATCTTCTCCTCCTCTGCCTCCTTCTCCTCCGCCTTCAAATCTGGCGACAACTAGTTAATTTTGAAACTGCCAGAGAGATTATTTCAGTGTTACACTGCACCTCTGGGAGAAGAATGGAATTTCATCTTTTTTTCCATATGCTGACTAAAATCTCTTCATTTCAGAGGACAATGATGTCACCAGCTAATGAACAAAATATTTCTTGCTAAACAGATGAGTCCTCCCCTGACTCCTTTGTGAAATAAGGGGGAAAAAAAAACAAACCCACAGTGTGTTTCATATTTTATATAGTTACTCTGACAACTCATAAACACTTTTGAAAGTAATTCTAACTTCTTCAAAGAGTGAAACAAATTTTTCTGTAAACATAAAGAATAGCACATTAACTGGATGGCTGTGACCGGAAGGCCCCCGCCATGGCCGGACGATGATGACTGGTAATGCTGATATGAAAGTCTCAGCCAGAGCCAGTATTCTGCCCCTAAGTTAGGGAGTGACCTCAAATGCATCACTCCTTGGACCAGTGGAGGGAGATCAGGCATGTTGGAGGGATTATGAAATCAAGCTTGGAGGAGAGGAGAGCCGTGGAGCTGTTGTTGATCGGTGTCACATGCTGTTTATAAAGGGAGCAACATCAGCTGAGCTCTTCTTTGACTGTCCAGATAGGCAGGCATGTGAGGTCAGTGGGAGCCATGTAAACAGCGGACATTTAGGCTTATACAGGAACTTGGAAATGTCCCCAAAGCCATGGCGAGTGCCTGTCCCCTCACTGAAGCCCCAACCAGAAGTGAGTTCACCTTTTTCTGAACCTCTGTATCTCTTGGTTTCTCGTGCCCATTTATCACAGTTGACTTATAGTAATCGTATGTCTGAATTTCTCTTGGGACCTTCCTACCCCCAGACTTCTAGATTATAACCTTTGTAAGTCCAGGTCAAGCCAGCTTACTCATGTACTTTTGATTCTTTTCCCTTCCTAATGCTTTGAATCAGTACATCCATCCACTGATTTCAATTAGGAAATATCTATTTATTGTAAATGGAAAAGAATATCATGATGTTCAGTGTTGGCAATTGTGTGCAGAAATAGGTATTCTTTTTATGCTCCGTGTGAGAATTTAAAATAATAAAATGTTTCTTATGAGCAAATAAATATGTATCAAAAGACTTAGTGATATGCCCATTCTTTACCCATCAATTCAACAATCTAATCACTTATTCTAAAAAACGATTTACTAGACACATTAGAAATTTTATGACAGTGTTCATCAGAGTATTTTTTATAATGCTGAAAAATTAGAAACATGCAAATGTTCCAATGATTGAGGGCATTATTTAAGTAAATTATAGTTGGTATCTATGACTGAATACCATTGAATCATTAATGCATTGTTATATTTTATTTGCTAAATATGTGTTGATGTCGGCAGATGTTCAAAACATATTAATTTTTAAAAACAGGTTATAAAACAGTTTGAGCAGTGTACATTGAGAACTCCAGGGTTTCTCCAAAGGAAACCTTGAGAGCAACAATGCCTCTCAAAGAGGATCACAATGATAAGTGGGCACTTTGCTTCTGTTTACACCTGTGTCCATGTGAGGGAGGCTCTGGGGACCTTGATAGTGTCTGTGACTGTGGGGGCTGGAGCGGCTAAAGATCACAAGGTCATTCTTTTTGTTTGTTTATTTTAGAAAAAGTAACAGAGGTGTATTGTGTGTGTGTGTGTGCATGTGTGCATGCACACGAAGAAATAAGCCAAAATGTTACTGATGTTTCTGATTAGGAACATATAAGCATTTTCTTTTTTTCTGTATCTATATTTTCCAAAATTTCTAATGAAAAATAGATTATGTGTTAATAGGGATAAACAATAAATGTTGCTGAAATACAGACAGAGAAATGGAAATGACAGTGCTCTTTGACTTCTTGAAGTTTAGTGAAGGGCTAGACAGTGCGATAACATACTGAGCTCAGTCCCCAGATGCTCTGTTGGGCTGCTGTGCAACCACCTGGCATAAGGAAGATGAAGAACAAGGCCAGGAAGGCTTTCCGGAAGAGGTGACACAGGAACTGAACCTTGACGGATGAGTAGGAGCTAGGGAAGTAGATGGGGCAGGCAGAGATGATCCCGGAAAGGAACCCGCAAGTGCAGAGGTGTGCGGGCGCATGGGGTGTCTGAGGTGCTGTGAGGACGTCGGAGGATGAGAACCCGGCGCTGTGAGTGGCTGTTCCCACATAGTATCCACATAGCTGAGCGCAGCATACACAGAAGCTGGAGATGAGCGCTCTGACCATGTGGTCCTACATTCACAATATGGCCTTTGAACTTTGCTCTGAGGACCTAAAGAGTGTTCCCTTAGAGTGGGAGTCGGATGCTCAAATCTGTCCTCTGCAAATTTGCACACCTCTGGTGTGCTGGTAAGTTCAAGTCCACTGCCCAGTGAACAAGACCAGCGATGCTCCTCCTTTGTGAAGTGGATCCACCCTGTTTCCTTCTTGTCTCCACCAAGAAACTTCCCAAGGGTGGCTGGCTCAGCCTAGTTTTTCAAATATCCTGAGATTTCCTCTAGTACAGAGCAAGGGCTGGGAGCTACAGGGCAGGCGAGTCTCAGTTTCTTCAAATTGTGCATGGATTATCTGCCAAAGGCCCACCATGGGCACCCTGCATACATGGCTTTCCACATGAACTGTCTCCATAAAATCTGACTCCTCCTGCCACCATTAAAAAGGGTGAGTAAGGAGTGGGAGGCCACTGGGAGGACAAATAGGAGATCGGTCCTATCTTTCACTCGCCTCCCAGAACCTGGCTCATCAAATGCCTGACTCCCGCGGTCTTACACTGTAGAGGCTTTGCAACCTAACGGGCTCCTCTCCCAGTCAAGGCCTCCCTTCATCTTCTCAAGAACCCTAGGAGGCTTGCCACTGCCTTTTTTTTTTTTTTAATAAATGATAGTTTGCAAGTGGCTTAATGGGAACCTCACTCAGGATCATCTGTGCATCTCAACAGCCTTCTCAGACTCAGCCTCAAACGTTGGCCATCATCACTTGCTTTCATGTGTTTTCCTTGCCTTTGCTATCTACACGGGCACCTAAAACGGCAGTTTGTGAGAATTAAAATAGGTCTTGTTTGAATTCCGATCAGCAATAAAGAGAATGCAGATGTAATAAGCAGCTATTACCGAGCTCCAGTGGTCAACTGTATGCAGTTACGTACACCATTTGTAAAAACAACAACACATTAAGACAAATGTTATTAGACCAAATGTACGTGGAGACACACCAAACCCCACAGAAGTAGAGGGATTTGCTGGAGGACTTGGAAATTAATCCCAGGCTGTGCTAGCTCCAAAGTCAAGGAGTATTTCCCCACCATCTTTGGGGCGTTCACCTTTTCTTAGTTTTCATGAAGTAACAAAGAAATTCAAGTGAGACGTCTACCAACAGCCTTAAGGAATTCTAAGCACGATGACGCATGCAGTGTGGTTGCAGTCTTGGGTGAAGAAAGCCCGGGTAGAGTTAGGGTGGTGCAGGAGCGAAGCCATGAAGCATCCCAATTGTCCTCTGCCATTTACCATCTGGGAGACCAGGTCATGCGTGCAGATCCTTAGCCCAGAGCCTGGGAATTGCGAGTGTTTGATAAATCCAGGTGTTTGAAGTCTGACATTGGGAAAGCACCTGTCACCATTTGTGGTACATCTGGGGCTTCTCAGATGGTGGTGGGAAGGGGGCGTATGTGAAACCAGAGAGGGCGTCAGGGAAACGGATTTGTGAAATGGGGATGAGGCAGCCTAGGGAAGAAAGTTCCATAAATGATGAGAGAAGACACTTTAGGGGACAGAAAAATTGGAGGAAAGGGAGTTTTGTAAAGAGTACACGTGTGTGTGCTAAGTTGCTTCAATCATGTCCAATTCTTTGTGACCCTATGGACTGTAGCCTGCCAGGCTTTTCTGTCCATGGGATTCTCCAGGCAAGCATACTGGAGTGCATTGTCATACCCTCCTCCAGGGGATCTTCCTCACCCAGGGATCGAACCCGAGTCTCTTATGTATCCTGCATTGGCAGACGGGTTCTTTACTACTAGCGCCACCTGGGAAATCCTCATGCAGAGTGAGAGAAGCCCAAAGCACCCAAGGAAGGAGACCAAGAAGGTGCCCAGGAAAAGGAGCTCTGGTGGTCAATGGTACCCCCTGGGGTCTCTGCTATGTGATGACCCAAAAAGAGTGGGGGGGGGGCTTGCATAGTGTAAATAAAGGTCTGCATGGTGGGAGAGGCACCTAGGAGTGAGCAGTTTAGACTGCAGTGGGAATACATGACTTCCCCAACTGAGTGAGTTTAGCCCTGAAAATACAGACATGGCCTGCAACCCATGTCTTGGATTCTTCGTATGGGTTTTCAGTCCTGCCTTTGGAAATGATGTTCTGTTTAAGTAGCAGCATGTGATGTCGCTCCCTAGACAGCCCTGAGAAAATTAAATGACCATCTTGTGACAGAGTCCCCATGCTCACATTTTAGAATCCAAGAGAACTCAGCTGCTCCGAAACAACTGATCATTGAAACAGTTTGGTAAGACAGTTTTAGAAGCATCAGTGAAGGAGAAACGTCCTACATTTACTCTAGTGGCTAAAACGGAAAGAGTAAAAAGCAGGGAGAGAGACAGAAAGTGACAACTTTAGGAGAAAACCACAATCATACGTTTTAATTCAGGAGTTTCAAAAATAGCCCCCTGAAGGTGTCTATTTTCAATCGCGACGACTCCCTTCAGGGGGTGTTGAGACTTATCTGCAAAAGAGATCTTTTTTCAGTTCAGTCACTTGTGAGGGTGAGTCCTTGTCCCGGACTTGCTCAGATTCTCGCGTTCTTTTTTTTCTTTCTCTGGAATTCCATAGACAGTAATTAAGGAACTGGAGGCCAGCGGGAGGTCAGGGAGCCTTCGTCAGTGAAAACAGGGATTGTTTGCCACGTACAACACTCCCTTTTTTCCTTGTGGTGAATAGGAGATTTGCTTAGAGCTGATGACTTATGCCTTTCTTACAAGTTATGCAGTGAGCGAGGAACTGGCAGATCAGTCAGCAGGCAGCAAGCGGCTAATTGAAACCAGTGTCTTCACTTTCTTCTTCGGATCCTAAGCTGTCCCGGCGGAGCCTGCCCGATCATGTAACTCCCAGGGAGCATGGTCCGGGAGAGCCTCACCATCCCTTTGCGATTACAGAGGGGTCGAGCGGGAGTGAAGACGCGCTCAGAGTGGGGAGGGGGTGGGGGTCCCGGACACGCTCAGCGTCACCCCCGAGGCCTGCTCAATGCCGAAGCCGGTAAGTTCGCTGGACTCGTTTCATGCCGGGGGGGTGAGGGGACTGTGCTTCTGTCACTTCAAGTAAAAGCTTTTTTCATCATTCCTGACTATGATGCTTCCCCCTTTCCTGTTCAAGTTCCTCTTGATTTTTCCTTCTAGTCCCTTCCTTTCTTCCCTTCCTTGTAACGCAGAGCATTCTTTCCTAGCTTGCTCATTCAAGACTAAGGCATAGGTTTTGGGGGGAGAGGAGTGATTATTATTGAGAATAAAGCGGCATAGGAGGGGTTGGGTGTACATGGTTTGGGAGCTTAGTTGCCACTCGCAGAGGCTTTTCATGCGGAAGACTTGGCTTCGGGCAGCGTTGCACACGGCTTTTCTCCTAAAGAAGATCGGTTTCCTTCTCCTAACATGAACGTTTAGTACCATTGACATCGTGTGAATTTCACAGGCGAATACCTTGACAATTTCAGAATACTTTCCAGAAATGCATAAATGTAGTGTTCCCTGCGTGGCTCCAGGGGAGATACGTTGACTTAGTTGGGACATGTTTGGAGCTGGGGAAGCAAGTTGAGTGAGTGTGTTTCTGCAGAAGGCGCAGTTGTAATCCTGTGCTCAGCAAGGTTTCCAGCGGTCCCCCAAAGGGTTCTTGTTGCTCCTTGCAAGTTCAGATTAGTCTTTATTATAAGATGTTACTGCTTTGCCTGCAGCACTCTGCCACGCAGCTTTTGGAAAGCATTTGTTCTAGCGCATCACTGTTTGCAAGAACTGTTTGTTACAAGGTCAGGGGCAAGTGAAGGATCTCTTACGACCTTCATTGACAGTCTTCAGTTTGATCAGTAAGGCCATGCTTTCAGTTTGCTCCAGCACACTCATTTTTGTATCTACAGATGCTATTAATTGTGTTCCTGTTTTTTCTGATTATCCTTAACGTAGCTGTGTTATAAAAAGTGCTTTGCGCTGGCTCCGTGTCTTTCCCATTAGAACATTGCAGATGTGTCAAGGACGCACATATTCCAAAAGAAGCTGAGAAAGAGGGAGGCTCCACCCTCCGTTGCAAGCCAAACGGGGCCTAGTCTCCTCATTCAGCACCCTGGCGGGAGAATGGTGCACTCTCTCTTTAAAGCAGCTATAGTTTTCTGCCTTGGCTTGGTCAATTTGTTATGGTTTAAAACTGTGGAGCCAGCTGTCTGCAAGCTGATGTAATGTTGCCATGGAAACCAGAAATGAAACACTTAAGCATTCACCACAGAATTACTACATATAGCATTAGCCAAAGTAATTAAAAGTTGAGCCATATGGGCTTTCTGGTGGAAAAATCTGCAAGAAGGAGGTTGGAAATCAAATGTTTCTATTTACAATATTGTAAATCCACTTTTCCACATTCTCTGGTGGAATAAATCTATTGCCTTTTCTACTGAAGGTTTAGAGGTGAAGGGTTGTATACAGATGATTGCGTTTCCACCTTCTAATTTAGAATCTGGTCAAATTAAAGTTTATTTTAGTACTCTGACCTGGGCCAAGACAGGGAGGGTGGGCGATACCATCTTGTGTTTGAATGTGTATAAACATATACTGTTGTTTTTTTTTCTCTTTAGTTTATTTAAAACCTGGTTTTATAACAGCATTGAGTCTATTTCTTGGAATCAATCATTCATTTTATATTCAATGCAGATTTCCTTCATCTTCTACAAAGTTCCTCTAAGTATGAGGATTTCCTTTATATACACATATCTATTTCTCAATTTTAAAAAACTTAAAAGAGATTCTCACACCCCCGTCTCACAAGTACATTTCTGGGGGTGTATTTTCTGAATAAAAAGACAAGTCTCTTTTTTCCAGTGTTTGGGAAGTGGCACATGTGTATTTAAAAGGAGAAACATGAAATGAGGAATTTAAGCTTTACGGCCTAGTTTAAAAGAAAAATGCACGCCGTTTACAGAGTCTTTATGTTGAAACAGCTGGAGAGGATTTTTTTAAGGCAAATATTTCACAACTCTTCTTCCTCTGGACCCAGGAGGAAGTGAGAAGTCAACACCTCTCTCAATAAAAAGCATCCTTGGGATACACTGTTTACCTCCAGTGACTTCTGGGCTCACTAAGAGGAGATTTTCTGTTTTTAAAATGATAATAATAATATATACATATATTTCTTGAATGACTTATTTTATCCCACATTTCTCTTCATATAAATAGTGCTGCATCAGCTATCTCGTCTAGTATCCCCAGACATGCTACTGCAAAGAAAGTTATTGGTTGCCAGGATTTGTGGTTTGTCAGTGGCAAATGCCTTCAAACTTTTAATGTTTTTTCAAGAAAAATAAAAATAACAATTCAAAATTCTGATGAGTTCTTTCTCAAAAAATAGATAGAGCATGTGAAAGTAATGAAATAAGTACCTGGACTATGTTCTTTTTCACCCCAGTGAATTTGAGAAGAGGAAAGTAGGGCTGGTGGGGATGGGGAGGTATCATTGCCTTTAAATCTGTTGTCCTGGTTTAACTATTTTGTTTTTTTCCTGAAAAGTTCCTTCCGATAGTGTGTTTCCTACAAGTGATTTGTGTCTTTATGACTCAAGATTTTTGTAATATCCCTTTCCAGATCCCCTTTCTCTTTTCACTCCCCTTCCCATCCCTACACACACCCATGCACACTGCCACCAGCAGCTGCAAGCTAGGTATGAGTGATATTCATTCTATGATGTCACTTCCTGAATCTTGCTTATGAACAATCTGTGCTTATTTCAGGGCTTCCCAGGTGGTGCTAGTGGTAAAGAACCTGCCTGCCAATGCAGGAGATGTAAGAGATGTTCGATCCCCGGGTTGGGAAGATCCCCTGGAGGAAGGCATGGCAACCCACTCAGTATTCTTGCCTGGAGAATCCCTTGGACAGAGGCGCCCAGTAGGCTACAGTCCATAGGGCTGCAGAGGGTTAGACACAACTGAAGCAACTTAGCACCCACACACACACACACATATGCTTATTTCATTTCCACGTGACTTTAGAATTTTTAATATGATGGTTATAGACAGTCTAGATTTGTAGGTACAGAAACTTTCCGTGGTCGAATGTTGACTCTTCTTCTATTAGAAGTACTTGGTTTTTCAGAGACATCAAGGAGGCAGAATGTTTTTCAGTGTTTATGTGTAATTCCATGCACTGTGGTTTTGTTCAGGTGCTGATTACCCAGAATGAGGGGTTAACCAAGTTCTCATTCCTCTGGTTGACCACTCTGACTGTCCCATCACACACCAGCAAATCATGCAAGAAAAAGTAAAGTTCCAATCAGACAGTTATGTAGTAGAAGCTGTACTTATTATTTTATTTTAATGTGTTACCTTTTAAGTTTTAGACCAAATGCATTAAGCATGATGGCCAGCACGCCGTGTATCCTCCTTCCCTGATTATCTGGGGGTCTAATTTTTACTCTTCATTACCAGCAGTTAACTTTAATTCTGAAATGTGTATGCAACATTTTACTTAGGACCTTTTTTTTTTTTTTTTTTTTTAGAGAAATTGGATGTAGATACTGATATACGTCACAGAAGGAAAGTCTGAGAAATACCCCTCTCCTGATGACTTGCTGTTTTATGGGTTATAATAATTATTCTTTAAGGAGTGAATGGTTTGCTTATAGTCTTGCAGGGAGAAAGTACAATGGCTTCAATGCTGGGAACCCCAGGGCCAGGACAGAGGCCAGGAAATGGGTCGCATATCCCTGACAGAGGGCCAGAGTGCTTACAGAAATATTTGTGGACTCACAGCAGACACTGTTTTTCTGCCTAAATAGTTACTAGAATCCCTACCTCATTTCCTCTTGAACAGTTCTTTGCTCACTCTTGCTTCCCAATTTAACTTCTATAAAATTGGGATTCGTGAGAGCATTTCTTGGAGCGGGGGAGGTCTCCATATTAGACTCGGAGACGTGGTTCGGAGACGTAGTTTGGTTTTGGTTGGAGGCATGTCTCTCCCCGCTCTGTCAGCGAGCTGGGTTGGAGGAAACCGAGGGAAGGTTGTTGGCAGGATGCGCGGTGAGAGCTGCAGAGGCTCGGAGCGGCCCGGGCTGTGCCGAGGCTGCGCACTTCCGCCCGGCTCTGCGCCCCCGAGGATGCCGGCGCGCCCGGTCCAGGCAGCACGTCCATTGACTTGGAGCCTCCTTTTGCTTTTTCACATTTTGAGCAGATAAAACAGAGGAAGCTGCCTGTTGAATGTTGGAGCTGACTTGGAAATGAAAGCCTCATTTTGTTCACAAGGAAAGGATTGTTTTTCGCTTGGGTCATTGCTGCAGAGACTTTTTTTTCCCCCTCTCTGTAATGTTTGATACTTGAGGGAAAACAGCTGGGCTGAGCATTCTTGAATCACTGCAGAACTGAAATGGGATGCTGGGGAATATGGACTGGACTGTATGGCTGAAAAGGTCAGCTTTTTCCCTTGTCCCTCGTGGAGGAATGCAGGCTCTTTCCCCAGGCTCTCCTTGGGAACTCTTGGAACGAGCTGGGAGAGGCGGAAGGAGGGATGGCAGACAGTCCCCACAAATGGGACCGAGGATGGCTTTTTGCATCTCTTCCGTTTTCCTGCCCTGCTGTTTTTGATTTTCGGGGAGGACTGGAACAAGTCAACAGAATCTGGGTTTGGAGAAGTAGTCGATGACCACGTTAAACTGCAAGCCCTGATGGGCCAGGCAGAGGAGAGGCTGGCCCAAAGCACAACAGTGTAATTGGAATTACAGGGCCGGCCTAGGGGAGCGTCCTGCCGGAGCTCTCCCAAAGAAGACCAGGAATTCATTGAGACAAATGCACCCCAGGCCGTGCCAGGCCATTGGTGTGTGTGTGGGTGCCTAGGACCTAATTCTCCACCAAATTAGACCTTAAGATGATGGTACGTGTCTCTCTATGAACCTGTTGGGCGGCTTTGTTGGTGCCCCAAGTTCAGCTTCAGAGCTGCCAGAGTTCACACTGGCAGAGAAGCAGAGCTCCGCCCAGCAATTATCTGATTAACTTTTCCTTTGTTTCTTTGCCAGTCAAGAGAACAGTCGGAGGATGAGACCGAGGAATCGGTGAAGTTTAAGAGGTTACACAAGCTGGTAAACTCCACTCGCAGAGTGAGAAAGAAACTCATCAGGGTGGAAGAAATGAAAAAGCCCAGCACAGAAGGTAACAAAGCAAACCCTGCCCTCCTTATTCCAAAGCAAGTCATCTGAGGTCCATCTCTCAGTAGACAGTATGAAAGTGGAAAAATGGGTTCTGGCTGAGGCTGGCAGAGGGGGAATTTGGGATTGCATGTGAGCAGGGCAGCACTGAGTACCTTCTGGAATGTAAGATCCTGGCCTCCAGCATTCCGGAGGCTTAGTTATTTAAATATTACAAAGATGGGGAGTGGCTAGTGTATGGCAATGAAATCTTCTCAGGATGTGGTCCAGCTTTCATTTGGACCTTATACCATTTTATGTAAACTTTTATTTTAGAACATCTTCTGAGTGTGAGCCTCGGCTCCTAAAGGACTATGGTTCTCACCCAGTGAATTTAGTCCAAATTTAATATATCTCCACCTCAAACAAACATCTAACAAACAAGGCACTTAATGTCTTTTCAGATCTCTGAGGGATGATTTCTTCTTCCTGTTAATGATCTCAAGTCTCAGTTCCAAAGAGGCTTTAAGGACCTCCCATTCTAAGTGCTTTAAGAGCCAGGTTCCTGGCCAAGCCACTCATCAGAGGAAGCCATAATGTCAAAAGGGACATGAACTTGGATTTATTGTATTGAATAGTTAACCTTTGAAGTGTAATTATGACAGTTTAAATCTCAACCGTGTCTGTCCTTCTTATTGTTAGTAAAGTGCATTTTCAGCACCTTGTAAAAGTCTCCCCAAAAGTTGCAAAAGAG
Source organism: Moschus berezovskii (assembly GCF_049115385.1). Lineage (NCBI taxonomy): Eukaryota > Metazoa > Chordata > Mammalia > Artiodactyla > Moschidae > Moschus > Moschus berezovskii. The sequence goes on from NC_142469.1 coordinate 92,991,958, forward strand.
TAAGATTTCCTGTTTGGGAAACAATTAGTGATTGAAAGAAATGCTAGAAAGAATTTTTTATTCTTTTTAAAAGCACGTGGCTTGTTAAAATGTCACACTGACATTGTGGGGAAGTTCAAAATTTTAACGTGTAGATTTAAAAAATGCCATTGTAGAGGCTCTTTTGTTGTACCTAAATCAAAGCGCACCTTGGAGGGAACTGAATTCCCCTTCGTTTACATAGATGAGGGTTTCTGTTGCTGTTTTTGGCATTTTGCAATTTTTTGTTTGATGTAATTATTTATTGGTTTTAATCCTCTGGAGGAATATTGAAGGCCGGGGGTTGCTATGGGAAAGTGGAGATTGAAAGGAAAGGGGAAGGAGACAAGAGAAGCAGGGAAAGAGCCACTATCTGCTTTGTAGCCAGTTTCTTAAACTTAAGAGTTCTATTTAATTCCAGGGTTGCATCTGGGTGTCTTTTGCATGGTAGTTCCAGGTGCAGTGCTGTTTACGTTTGGCTGTTTTAATACCTGCCTGTCTGTCATGGTTCCACAGAACAGAACACACAGTCTGACTTCCTCTCCCGTGGCGGGTCTACTGAGATTACACACAGTGTCGTTTGGTAATATTAAGTAGGAACATATGGAATTGCCATCATTCAACCTTGGGAGCATCTCATTTTAAAACAAACCTCATGCATAGTCGCCAAAATTAAATCTCATCTATCATGCATAATTTGGTGGGTCTTGTCCATAAATGAGATAAATGGGTGAAGTACATGGCCCCGTGCCTGCCACCCAGAAGCCCCTTTGTATGTGATAGTCATGTGTGTTGGGGCTCATAAAAGCACAGAAATATTCTCACTTGTGTGTTTATGTCAGAATCAATCGATTCAGCTATCTCTGAGAGACATAGTTGAGAAAAAGGGAAAGTGCACCAAAAGAGGTCGCTATAGGGTAAAAGGTAATAACTCCATGGACTTTCAGCATTGAACTTTTGATTCATCTGGGCATTTCATGCAATAGATGGAAGATGGATTTGGTGAGTTTAATCCCAAGTGGCAGTTCTGGGGTCCAGCGTCTGGGGTGCTAGTGACCAGGCTTGCCGCTGTCACCAGGAGAGGTGTGTGTACAGCACAGGGCATCCGCTGCAGGCTGTCCCCAACACAGCCATGCTAGATTGGAACTCCTCTGCGCTCTGCGTGGTAGAACTCTTCCTTGTTAGCAAGAGAGCTTGTGCTGGTACACAGAGGCCACCTGGGCACCTTCTTTGCAAAACAGGAGAGATTCATAGTCCCCACAATCCCTCCTTCTGCCCCTGGACCTTCAAAGAGTTGATCCTTTTGATTTCTGCATGCCTGTGCCAGTAATGGAGAAGGCAATGGCAGCCCACTCCAGTACTCTTGCCTGGAAAATCCCATGAACAGAGGAGCCTGGTAGGCTGCAGTCCATGGGGTCACAAAGAGTCGGACACAACTGAGCGACTTCACTTTCACTTTTCACTTTTACGCATTGGAGAAGGAAATAGCAATCCACTCCAGTGTTCTTGCCTGGAGAATCCCAGGGACGGCGGAGCCTGGTGGGCTGCTGTCTGTGGGGTCACACAGAGTCGGACACGACTGAAGTGACTTAGCAGCAGCAGCAAGTTATCTGAATAATAATGAACATTTCCTCAGAGCCTTCTGTGTGCCAGCCGCTTTCCTAAACACTTCAGATTTTATTGTAATATGTCATCTTACAGCTTCTTGTAATATGTCATCTTCAGAATAGTCACCAGAGGCAGACACCGATGCTGCCCTCACTTGTGAAATGAGGAAACTCAGATGGACACAAAGAGGGGAAGTAATGTACTCATGGTCACCGAGCCAGCTGGACAGAGCCCTGGAATTAAGTCTGAGCAGCCTGACTCCTCTAGATCCTGGTGTGCTGTCTGCTCCCACCCCATCTCTCACTCCCCAGCTTTGGAGTCTTGGAAAAGCCTGAAGAGCTACAGTTCTTCACTCAGGCTTACTCTTGTAACTAGAGAAACGAGTCCTTCTCTGGCGCGTGGGTGACCCCAGACGATATGACGTTGCAGGCCAGGGCAGTGCCCTTTATCCGGTCATTTCTGTCTCTTCCCTTCCTTCATTACTCCAGTTCATCTGTAACCTGCTCATGAATCACTAGCTTTTGTACAGTGTTGTTCAGCATACAAAGTACCTTTACCTATCTCTTTCTATTTAACTTTATCCTCTCAATATCCTTATAATAGATACGACTAAAATAGGTAGGCCTTGGGAATTCCCTGGTGGTCCAGTGATTAGGACTTGGCGCTTTTCACTGCTGTGGTCCAGGTTGAATCCCTGGTCAGGGAACTAAGATCCTGCCAGCTTCGTGGCACGGCCATTAAAATAAAATAAACACAGGTTGGCATTATGAGAGGTGAGGAAACAGACTCAGAGAGATGGAGTAGCTGTCCACGGCGGTAGAGCCGGTGAGTGGCATGGCCAGAGCTAGACTTTGTGTTTTTGGCTTTAAGTCATCTCATCCCCTGTCACCTTCCTCCTGTCAAAACAACCTACTGTCATCTCAGCTGAGCGAGAAGCAGCTCATACCCCAGATGGTGATGAAGTTGGGCACATCCTGTTTCTTGTTCTTCCAGTATGAGAGTTGTACTTTCAAGTCAGAGGTGAATGGGAGAAGTATTACCCTAAACCCCAAGGACTCCAGTGTGGACTGGGATTTCAGGCCTTGGGTCTGGCAAGGATGGAAGAACCCATACCACATGGGGACTGCCCATAGCACAGGCTAAGGTGTCCTGTTTGAAACTGTTTGCCCTGTTTCCCTGCAAACTCTTTACCAGATGCTGATGTGCCAGAACCAGGAAGTGGAGCTACTTATGTCATGGGCATGTGTGAACCAGCTGGTTCCAAACTCATATGTGGCACGGAAGTATTGGAGTCTCTGATGACAACCCTGAATATAGAATCTAGAAAATTTCCAGAACAGTTCTGAGTGATAGGTCCTTAACTTCCCCAAATCCCCTTAGGGCCTTAAGGACTTTTGCACACCTCCATGGACACTTGGGCTAAATGTGAAGTCATGGTCCGTTATTCGACTATTTTTAGGGAGAAGTCTGCTGTTGGGCTGCCCCAGTCCCCAGGCTGTGCCTTTCAACCTGATCGCTTCACCCCTGGAAGTGGAGGGTATCTGGACGAAGTTGCCATATTTTACTGCCAGCAACATATGGCCATTTGGTCTCTAGTCCATATTAGTCAGGTGTCCTGAAGAGGGAACAGGAAGCATTCTAGTCTGGTCAGTGTCCATCAGAACCATGACCCTGGGTTTTAAACTTCCTTGAAAGATCCAAGAATAATTCTCGAGTGAATATATTTGTGCTGCAGATTATGGAGAACTTTCAACCGGATATAGTTTTGAGTCTCTCTCTCCCCACCACTATCTCCTTGACCTCAAAGTCAGTCTTGGGCTGTATTTAATAGCAGCAATGCTTTTTTCTCTGTATATTTGTAATAGTAATTCCCATCAGTTGGAAAAATTAAGAAATTTCTGGAACTTTAAAAGCCGGTTACCAGTCACTCATCTTCCCCCGCCTCTGGAGAGAGTTGTCCTTTTCCTTCATCACTGACATTTAGCCACACACGGGCACCCTCGTCCCAGCTGGTATATTTAGTGCCATCCTTCTGTTCCAAAGAGCTTGGTATTTTTTCCTCTTCACAATTCAGCTGGCAGGAAGCCGCAGTGCTCAAAAGTTTCCTTATATCGATAATTAAAGGGACAAGAGCCAGTTAGGATCACTACACCCAGAGTTTGACCTACTTCTCTTCTCACATCTGTTCACATAACACATGCAGAAAAGAACTTAGTTTTCCTGCCAGCAAGTCCAAACCTTTCCACTGGGCTCTGAAAGGCTTGGCTGGATACCTGGCTCCAGTGAAGGCTTCCAGAGCTGCAATCCTTGAGACGAAATGGAACACTTCATGAGGCTGCCTGCGTGTCCAGGCCCTTAAACGCCCTTGCCACTTTGTAGCAGGGCCTGCCTCGATGGGAATGCCTGGCTTGGATCATCCGGTTCCCCAGCTTTCAGTGTTCAGCCTGTCAAGCAGGGGCCATTTGTCAGTTGCGTTTGCAGGCTGTGACTCTTTATGGTGCTTCTTCACCCTAACTTCTCCCTTGGTGATTTAATTACTTAAATGGCACGTGTACCAATAAAAAAATCACTGTCAGCCACATGGAAGTCATCACACTCTGACTGTAAAAAGCCAACCAGATCAACAGGAGCACCTTTCAGAAGGGAGAATGATTCTGATTCTTAGCTTCCGAGGACTGCACTGACAAACTGGGGAGAATAATGATCGTTAAATGCTAAGGAATATTGCGTTATGGATGGGCTTAGAGTTTCCAAGTGGCATTCTTAATAGGTCTGTAAAGGTGTTTGGTCTAAAAGACACTGAGAGGAGGAGGAAGGGGAGAAAACACATCTGAAACCTTTTATTTGCTCAGTTTATTTTCTTTTTTTATATGCATTTATGTAAGCGGGAACCAGGTTTATGGGAGGTAAGTGGTTGTGGAAGGGGGTTGTACTGGCTGGCTGGTCTAGCTGCTTTTTTGCGGGGGCTGGGGGATCTAAAGACACATCTGTGAAATAATGCGAAGGTGTGTTGACAGGAGCCCCTGACCGCGCGTGTGTGTGTTTTTCTCTCCAGGCGGGGAGGAACAGGTGTCTGAGAATTCCCCGGTCCCAGATGAAAGGTCTGCCTTGTACTCCGGCGTCCACAAGAAGCCCTTTTCCTTTGATGCTTCTCCTGAGAAACCCCCAGAAGATGACTCAGACTCTCTCACCACTTCTCCATCGTCCAGTAGCCTGGACACCTGGGGTGCCGGCCGCAAACTGGTCAAAACCTTCAGCAAAGGAGAGAGCCGGGGCCTGATCAAGCCCCCCAAGAAGATGGGGACATTCTTCTCGTACCCGGAAGACGACAAGGCGCAGAAGGTGTCCCGCTCCCTCACTGAGGGGGAGATGAAGAAGGGGCTCGGATCCCTGAGCCACGGGGTAAGTACCGATGGTCTCTGCTTCTATGACAGCCACCATTGGCGACACCACCTCCTGGCGTCCCTGGAGGAGGTGCAGAGTGTCCGGAAGCAGATCCGCTTGAAGAAGACGGACGCTCATCACTCGTGTTCCAGAGCTTTCCTCTGCCAGCGCCCCTCCAGGAAGGGCGTCCACAGTGCCACCTGCGACCTGCAGCTGCTCCGGCAGAGGCCCAAAGGGGGCGGGGGCTGCGGCGGCCCCGGCAGGAGGGCGCGCGGGCGGCCGGCGGCCAGCGAGTTCAATGTCACCTACGTGGTGGAGCGCAGCCTGTCCAGCCACCTGAACCTGACCCAGCTAGTGCGTCCTGCCTCGGACAGGACCCTGAGCAAGGCCGAGAAGCAGGACCTGAGGCGGTGCTTGCTGGAGGAGGAGGAGGAGGCCAAGAGGAAGTGGGCCGCCACGGTGGACCGCTGTACTAAGAGGGTTCTCTTGAGAATCCACCAGAAGTCCGTGAGTCACCCAGACGGTCACGGGGACGGCCTTGTCATTTCTGTGACGTTCAGTCAAGCGTTATGGCCTCTCTAGCTGGGAGCCAGGCTCCCTTCCCCCCTTCTCCTGGTCCCTCGCTCCATCACCTCCACTCCTAACCCCACTTCTCTTAAAGGAATGCCTCCTCCCTTCTTTCTCATCTGCCCGCTTGCCAGCTGAAGCTGTTGGACTTTTAATGCAAGTCGCTCAGTCGTGTCCGACTCTTTGCAACCCCATGGACTGACCACACAGTCTGTGGGTTCCTCCAGGCCAGAATACCGGAGTGGGTGGCCATTCTCTTCTCCAGGGGAGTTTTCCCAACCCAGGGATCGAACTCCGGTCTCCCGCATTGCAGGCGGTTCTTTACCATCTGAGCCACCAGGGAAGCCTTAAAACTAAACATTGAAACTGATTCAGAGAAGCGCTCTCAGAGTACAGGGTGGGGTTTGGCCTTCTAGAAGTGGCTGCCTTGAGTCCCAGCCATCCTGTCACTTGACCACAAGAAGCTGATTCAAAACAGAAGGACGTTTTGCCCTACAAGGAGGTCTCTTCTCCAATTAGAACAATAAGAACTAGCTCACAGTAGATGGGCATCACCGTGCTCACCAATTTAAAAAACATTGTGAAATACATTTATGTCTGAGGGACAAAGGGAAAGTTCTCCAGTCTAAAAGGAAAGAAAAATTGCTCTTTTGTTTTACTTAAGTATATTTGATGTGCTTATCTTTTTAAACAAAAGGGTCAGCATTTGGAAGTGTCTTCCACTGCCCCATAGATTCTTCTGTACCTAGCAAGGAATAAAGTACTGAGTTTCAAATAAGAAAATGGTCTTCGATTTCATTATTGATTTGTTAGAGACCTGGTGAAATTTATTTTTAGGGCAAGACTTATATTGAACTGGAGAATATAAGTATTTCCCATGGAAATTCCCACTCAACTTTTAGTTGGCACAAGAGCCTATATAAAAACGGCACAGGATGGGGCTGGAACTGTGGCCTTGTGGCCCCTGGTGCCCTACTTGATCTACTTGGGGCTGCTGGCCTGTCCCCTTTCAAAGGTCTGAAGGAATAGACTGTGTTGCTGACTCCCATGGTGGCTTCTCCCAGAGTTCTTCACATTTGTAAGATGTACTTCCCTGGGCGGTTACTGTAATCTGAATTCATTCAATCAAGTTCTGCTTTTGTGGTCAGTGCCATCCTTACAGAATGCTTACATCCATACCAGCCCTTAGGTCTTCCAAACATCCCCACGTGTTGACTTTCTCGCTTGGTCTTACTTTCCATTTTTTTCACCTTCTTGTAAATCTTGCAACACTTTTAATATTATCAGTAACAGCTTTTGCGCTGGTTCTCTGTCTTGGCAGTTGTGGTTGGTTTTTGTTTTTGTTGTAAAGTAACAGTTCTTTGTCACTATTTCTTGTTATCACCCCTTCAGTTCTGACCCGCAGATCTTTTGGAAAATACTTGTGGCCTCCTAGTCTTGGTATAATTTGTTGGGTTTTTTGTTTTTTTTTTTACCTTCAGTGGTGTTCTACCTAGTTTATTTGCCTCTGACAGATCAGATCCACTTCTCTGTGAATTGATGGCTCACCCCTGTGAGTTTAAATCAGATAATATGGAGGAGTTTTCCACTTGAGTGACTTGAGTTGCTCATATATCCCTTATATTATTTATATCGTTAATGATATAACTTCATCAGAACCTTCTCTTTAGAAGTTGTATTTCTAAGATTTGTGCCATTAGTGGGCCCATGATTAATTCTTCATTGACGTTGAGTATGGACATTTGGACAAGCTTGTTTTCATGTACTGACTCCGCCACTTGTAAAGTGGCACTCTGTAACCTCCGTCCCCAGCATCAACCTGATACTGGGTATTTTTTGAAATACTGTGAGCTCGAGGCAGTACTGGACAGTTTTAATACTCGCTGAAATACATGTTCAGTGCTAAATTAGAAATTTGAACATACTGTTTCTTGTAGTTGTACAATCAAGAAAACATTTAATTATTCAGAGAACGTAGTGGAGTGTTAGCGCTTTTGTTTTTCCTATTGTTGTTTCTGGCCATGCTGTGTGGCATATGGAGTCTTAGTTCCCCGACCCGGGATCAAACCCATGCCCCCTGTGGTAGAAGAGCAGGCTTTAACCCCTGTTGTTAAATATTTTAACAACAGAAGAAGGGTTTTCATTTTTGTTTTCAGAAGTTAAGATAATTTCTTTGCTTGGTTCACTTAAGTCTTTTCCATTCTTCTTGTCATATCTCTTTTTCATTTTATTCAAAAGTATACTTTTCTTTACTCTTCAACCTTGACCCTTTTGTCTTTCAAAATATGCCATATTTGCTTGATGAAACCTCAGGGAAATGACAATGCTTTTTACTCACTGGAAACGGTCATTTGTCTTCCTTTTTATTTGGTCATTCAATTTCGTTTGGGGGAACAGACATGCATGACATTTTGGAATTTTGTCCATTTTAAAAAAATCCAGCCTCCCCCCAAAACATGTTTCCAACTGCATGACCATCCCATTGACTGGCTCTCCTCATCCACAAGCATCTGAAAGTTTCCTGTAATTTCTGTATAGGAGATGTTTGAACTTGAAAAGCTTCATGTAAGCTTTATTTATGTAGACCACTGAAGTCAAAGATTGGTTTACTTTCTTCTACTCTTCTGTTTTCTCTATTGAAAGAGTGCTGCTTCAAGAACTACTTGATATAATAGAAAAAGTTATAGATTAGTTCAAGCAGTTTTGTTATCTTTGTTTCATCCTTCATACAGAAGAATCAGTTCCAAATATCTTAGCCTATCACTGGGAGAAGTTTTAGTTGGCAGTTAAGAAAACCAGTCCACTCTTTCCTCTAAACTTATTTTAGGAAAAATGCATGCAGCAGGCATTTGAAGATATAAATAAGCTTCTAATTTATTGCAGTTAGAGTTTCCACATAAATTCTTTGTCAGTTATTTCATGTGCATCAGAAATAACATGCTGGACTCCAGTGGTGCAGTCAGCATTGGAATTCAAAGCAGGGGAGCACGAGAGACATAAAATGATGAGGCATCTGGACGCCATACTGTGTCTGTGGAGCCCTGAGTCACAGGAAAGCGACTGGAATTAAATGACTGCCTTTGCAGAAATGAGAAAATGTATTTGGCACTATACGCTGGAAAGGGAAATTTAAAGTTAAAAATCAGCCTTGAGAGATGGTCATGACATTGCTTGCAGATGAGGGGATTTGGTGATGATTTTGTTTAGAGATACTGTCTCATTTTATAGAACAGATACAGGTCCAAGTAAGTTGACTGTAAGGGAAATCACATTGTCCACTGATATTCATATAAAATGAAAGCAATGTCTGTTGGAAGTCGTGTCCGTGGTAGACTGTTTAAAATAGCAGCCACAGCTTTGACGAAGGAGAACAGTTATGTGATATCCTGGATGTTGGGTATCCTGAAATGCCTCCTGTAGCACTTTCTTCTCCCGGCCTTTCTTTCTGTCATACCAGCTGTTGCTCGCTTTTGGGTCCATTCTTAGGACCGCTGTGGTTTTGCGTTGAAGACCCCCGCATGAAAGGCCCAGAGCTAAGCTCCAGTCCTTCACTCCCATGGTTAGAGCGTTGACTGAATCTCGACTTCAGGGTGACAGTTGCCAGGACCAAGCCACCATATTCTCAGTGTGGTGTTGGTGATCGGCGGTTCAGTCGTGTCCAACTCTTTGAGATCCCATATACTGTAGCCCACCAGGCTCTTCTCTAGACGAGAATATTGGGAGGAGTTGCTATTGCCTTCTCTAGGGGCTCTTCCCAAACCGGGGATTGAACCCATGTCTCCCGTATTGCAGGCAGATTCTTTACCGCTGCGCCACTACAGTGTCTGCTTTGTGCCAGACAGTGTGCTAAAAGTCTCAAATATAGGCTATAGGCCAGAGAAGGCAATGGCAAGCCACTCTAGTACTCTTGCCTAGAAAATCCCATGGATGGAGGAGCCTGGTAGGCTGCGTCTGTGGGGTCGCTAAGGGTCGGACACGACTGAGCGACTTCACTTTCACTTTTCACTTTCCACTTTCACACATTGGAGAAGGAAACGGCAACCCACTCCAGTGTTCTTGCCTGGAGAATCCCAGGGACAGGGGAGCCTGGTGGGCTTCCGTCTATGGGGTCACACAGAGTTGGACATGACTGAAGTGACTTAGCAGCAGCAGCAGCAGCATAGTAATGAAGAAACCAGAGCTCAGAGAGTTCTTTACCTGTGGTCACACAGCAGTTTAAGTGGTAGAACCAGGGTTTGGATCCATATCTTTGTGATTCCAAAAATCTAGGCATTTTCCTTCCTGGATGTTCCCACTTCCTCAGTTCAGTTAATATATACCTGAAAGTGAAAGTTGCTCAGTCGTGTCTGGCTCTTTGCAACCCCATGAACTGTACAGTCCATGGAATTCTCTAGGCCAGAATACTGGAGTGGGTAGCCTATCCCTTCTCCAGCGAATCTTCCCAACTCAGGAATTGAACCAGGGTCTCCTACATTGCAGCAGATTCTTTACCAACTGAGCTATCAGGGAAGCTTCCGAATATATATCTGAGATGTATTTATTTTCAATAAGCAATGTTTATAGTATACTTTGTGCTTTTCTGTTCATTTCGTCTATTTAATAGCTGTTAATTAGAGTTCTCTGAGAAACAAGTAATAACAAAATATTGGCACCCAAATCTGTTATTCAGATTTTATTACCAATTGCTTTAGAAGATAATAGGTTGTAACAAAACTTAGTATGCTTTGAGTTTCTCCTTTCCTTAAAGATTTGGGGATTGGTGGGAGTTGGGGTGGGGATGGGATCACTTTTGCTAGAAAAGCAACAGAGAATTCAAAGTTCTAGAAATGTAAAAGCACTGAAACATAAGCAGTTCCATAAAGTTTGAAACCAAAAAAGACGGTACAGTTTTCATTCTTTATAACATCAGTGGTTTTCCTGTTGAAATTAAAGAAGTGTGGTCAAAGACAGTCATGGAATCAGTCTTTTACTTTCTGGGCAAATGTGGTGTCTTTACTTCATACACACTGAGGAAAGGGTCATAAGTGATTAAGTTGGGCAGTTAGATGGGAGAATTAGCATTTTTGGCTAGGTCAGGAAAGCAATGAGTGAGTAATCCTCTGGGCCTGATTGGACTTTACTTAGAAACATAACCTTTTCCTCCATCTGAGTGATTTAAAGCTAAACAAAACAAGAGTCTGTTAGAAAGGCCTGCTTTCAGTGGACTTCAGATCTGGGTTTCCAAGATTGCTTTGAGCACATGGGTTTTCTAATACATGTTCCCTCATTATTATTCCTGTAGCCAATATTAAGGGGAGTAGAAGGGAAATTCTGTGGCTAAGAGACAGGGCATCTTAGAGCAATTAACATATGTTTGGTATTTTTGCATTGTATACATATTTAAACCAGTTGGTTTTTGCATGTGAAGGGGACCCTGAACCTGTGGTGCAGGCATAGTTCCAGTGGCCCATGGAAGGGCAAAATGAGTGACGATGTCTCCTTATAACATGAACCATGTGTTTTTTCCATCATTTCTCCTTTCTTACTGTCATCCTGTAACACGTTTGTGATCCAGTGACATTCTGCAATGGGATGTATGTTGGGTAACTGCACTGTTGGGTGACTTAAACGTAACTGGATTATTTCTGCCTTGCCTTCTCCTTTCCACAGAGAACCTGCAGTTTTGGAGGATTTGACTTGACAAATCGTTCTCTGCACATTGGCAGTAATAATTCGGACCCAATGGTGAGTATCCATCAGAAGGGAGGGAAAAGGTTTGGAGTCAAGTGAGGTGGTGGACAGAGTTTCACATTTGGTGTTTTTGAGAATCGATACTAGATAACCATCTTCTGGGTATCCTAAATCACGTTTGGAGAGAAGCCTTGTTTCACCGTCTTAAAGACTCTTGGTTTCGCATGAAATGAAAGAGGACCACCTCTCTCTTTGCAGTAGCGTCATTTCTGTAATGTCGTCGTTCCCAGGTCTCTTCAAGTCACAAGTTCAGAGGAGTTTGGTTTCTGCAGCCTCAGTCATCGGCGCCCCCATGCTTTCTATTCACAGGAGTTGCCTGTGTACGTGACTATGACTCGTGGGTAGTGCCCCAGGAGAGAGCCCTGTGATTTGGGTTCCGAGTATGAGCCGGCATTTCTGAAAACCAGCCTTATCACAGGCCATGTGTGTAGCTCTACACTAAGCTTAGGACTTCCTGATCTGGAGTGTCCTGAAGTGAACCCAGTCCCCTTGGGGCCAAAGCAAACCAGACTCCTCTGCGCCAAGGTTACTGCCTTTTCAGACTTGTCTCTGAGTCACAGTCTGGGGTCAGGCCCCCCACTGTGGTGTACAGGTTTTCCTTCAACTTTACCTTCTGAGGTGCCCAAGGATGTCGGTGTGTTTTCCATACAGTTTTGTTTTCCCCTTGTGCATTTTATCGTGAAGCTGTGAAATCAGGATTCTGTACTTTATATTCGTTATGATCATGTGTCAGCTAAAGCACCCATCTATGATATTTTTGTAGTGTCTGAGAATTTCCTGGGAGAATAAAATTATTTTATTTGGATATCAAATTTTATTGATTCATAAACCAACAATTTTATCTGGTCAATCTTTAAAAAAAATAAAAGTATAGTTTCTTTCTCCAAGGAAAAGTCTTTTTTTTTCCCCAGTGGAAAACAGAATGAGAAGTGACTACAATCGAACTTGTTCAGGGAAGAATAAATTTACGCACGGTTAGGAGGTGACCCGGAGAAGGCAATGGCAAGCCACTCCAGTGTTCTTGCCTGGAGAATCTCAGGAACGGGGGAGCCTGGCGGGCTGCCGTCTATGGGGTCGCACAGAGTCAGACACGACTGAAGCGACTTAGCAGCAGCAGCAGGAGGTGACCACACAAAATGCTTCAGTGATATAAATCTGATCAGGTGATGGACTTCTAATGATTGAGATTTGCCATTTTGTTCTTACCACTTTCTTGGGTGACTCAGTAGTATTATCCTTTTTTTCTTCCCCATGCTGGGATTAAGTGAACACTGGTTCATCTAAATCATTCTTTATTGATGAAACACAGTCCTCTTGGGTATTTAAACTGGTGGGGAAAAATTCAATAGGAGAAGAATATATCATACTAAGTTTAAATAAAACTCACTCATATTCCACTTTAAACAAATAAACATAAGCCAGTTAGTCAGTAGCTTTAATTTTTAATCATAAAGATAAATAACATAGCACTGAGTTAACATTAGAAACATGTGGAGGTCCTGGGGCATGCCAACATTTTGCTGAGAGGTAGGACATTCATGGTTTGAATAATAAAACCTGTTTGGGGGCTTCATTTTCTGTGATTAAAGATACTTAATAAATTTTGTTTTGCAGGGTAAAGAAGGCGATTTTGTATATAAAGAAGTAATCAAATCACCCACTGCTTCCCGAATCTCTCTTGGAAAAAAGGTGAAATCCGTGAAAGAGACAATGAGGAAGAGAATGTCTAAAAAATATAGCAGCTCTGTGTCTGAGCAGGTATGTGACAGTCAAGTAAATACCCTCTTGCTTCTTTTGCATAACAAGAGAAGCTGGGGATGGTCTGCCTTGAGATTTTCAGTGGTGCTAAATACATTCATTGGCATTAACCAGGCTCCAGGACCATGCCTAGTTTGTGTAGACAAACAGTGGATTCAGCAAATATTTATTAAGCACTTAGGGTCATCTGAGCACCAGGCTTGGTGCTGGAATACAAATCAGGACCTGTGTTCTATGTACGTATGAGCGAAAGAGACAGACATGTAAAGAAATGATTATTCAGTAGTAAAAATAAGCACTAAAATTTAGAAAACAAAGGAAGGATTTTATTTTCTAAAATATTCCTTGCTTCAAAATGGACATCACCAGAATCAAACCTTAAAGAGACACTCACATTTTCTTATGAAACCGACTTTTCAAATAAACTTCTCTGGAGCACATAGCAAGTCTGAGAAATAAACTGAGAAAGTGTTTCCTGGCTGCAGGACTTACATAATAATCGTGTTTCTGCAGGGGTGTGTGTGTCCACTAAATAGCTTTATCTGCAAACATTAAGATATCACAGAATTGACACCACCTCCTCCCCCACTTCTATCATTTCATCACTAGGAACATGACCTTCTTTTTATGGGTGGAAGGAATAAAGACACTTGGAAAGCTGGGCCTGAGATAATTCTGACCATTAAATTTTCAAAACACTCTCCTCTGACACCTTTATAGTGTTCTTTCTGTAGCCTGTTGAAGTAGGTAATGCCACTTTAGCTACGAAATGAAACAGACATTTTTGCTCAGCTGCTGCCCTCTAGTGGACATGGTGAGCTAAAATCCATGTCTGAATCACTCAGCACCGGCTAGCCCAGCCTCCTGCACTGTGCTTCAAACAAAGCCTGCACATCTTCTGTTTATTACTGTGGTTCTCATGGGGTATTGGGGGTGGCGGTGGTGATTTTTTGCTCCCCCCACCAACACCAAGGCATCGGCTGGGGACATTTTTGATACTTGCAATGGGTTAGGATGGAGTGGTGTTGAGGATGCGTCTTACAATGCACAGGACAGGACCCTGCGACAAAGAATTAACCATGCAAAATACTGAGAGTGCCCAGGTTGAGAAACTGTGGCTTGTTATACCTACAGGGGATGTCTGGTTGCCTCCAGACTCCCTGAATGTTATCCTTATTCTTTTATTTCTTGTCCCTTGGATGTGTGAGTGATGAAAAGTCTATATTTCTATCCAGCAATGAGGCAGACTGCACATGCCTCTATGAGACAGACTACATGCCAATGAAAGCAAGAATTTAAAGCACTTATTATTTAGCTGATTTTTTTCCCCCCAGATTGAAATATCTACTAAAAGCTCTTGTAAACATATTCCTGGGTTGTCTTTTTTTTTAACTTTGTGGATCATTAGCAGCAGCATATAGCTTTGGAGAAGGCAATGGCACCCCACTCCAGTACTCTTGCCTGGAAAATCCCATGGATGAAGGAGCCTGGTAGGCTGCAGTCCATGGGGTTGCTAAGAGTCGGACACGACTGAGCGACTTCACTTTCACGCATTGGAGAAGGAAATGGCAACCCACTCCAGTGTTCTTGCCTGGAGAATCCCAGGGATGGGGGAACCTGGTAGGCTGCTGTCTATGGGGTCGCACAGAGTCGAACACGACTGAAGTGACTTGGCAGCAGCAGCATATAGCTTTCATGTAATTTTGAGCATTTCTCAAAGGCTATATAGATGCCTTGTATTTTTATTTTCCTGTTTATTTAGAATAGTCATTTCACATAAGCAAAAAAAGAAGGAATCATTATAGTGCTTTTTGGAGAAAGGAAATTAACATTGTAAGGTTTAAAAAAAAACCTTTTTAGTAAATATATCAACTCCTCTGGTAAGGATTCTTGTCTGCTCTGTTCCTGCTATATGCCCAGCATCTGAAATAGTACCGGTGGTATTCAATAAATGTGATGAATAAATTAATAATTTTAAAAAGCCTTATGAACATACAGTATCAGAGATGTATATTTCATATTGCTGTTTTTCAAAATGTGAGATTTTTTTTCCAGAAGAATTTTTAGAAGATTTTAATTGGTTAGGTGGTTTATTTTATGATTCAGAAAAGAGGAATGAAAACCAACCTCCTCAGGAATCCATCCTTTGCAGCTTCAGTAACTTCCTAATAATGCACCTCTCTTTATTGTTGCTGAGGAGGTTGTTTGCTCACTTCTCTTAAATGGAAAGCATAAGTGTGTTTTGGATCAGAAGCTGCCCTTTTGATTGTCCTTAAAAGTTTGCAGGGCCCCGCAGAATCTCTCAGAGCCCTTCTGATGATTCGGCACTGTGCAAATAACGGGTTTCGTTTAGATGGTTTTGTGCTCACGTGGCTGTGTAGTGTGACAGAGACTGTTCTGTTTGGGCAAGTAAACCATTCTGAGTGCAGACTTTGAAAACTGTGATAGTGTCTACCTAGCACTTCAGATCAAATGAGCATGTTACAGTCACACGAGCAGATGAAGGCCTGCCAAATTAATGGATACCGAGCCCCCCCCAAAGTGAGAGGTTCTACTGAGTCACTGCTGTCAGCATTTGGATCTAAAAGAGGTTTGACAGCTTTTTACTAACAGCGAACTAAAAGAAGTCAATGAAGCTAAACTCGTAGGGTGACTTATGGAAACTGTATTATAGACAGAAAAATGGTATGTTTGAGGTACCTTTGACCTTTGAACAACACAGGTTTGAACTGCACAGGTCAGCTCATGGGTGGAATTTTTTCAGTAGTAAACAGTACAGCACTGCACGACCTGTGGTTGTTTGAATCCACAATCGTGGAACTACGAGGAAGAGAGCCGACTGCAAGTCAGGTCAGTACCCCAACCCCTGTGTAGTTCAAGGGTCAACTGTGTATCTAGGTTCCAAGTGGATATTTTATTACCAATTTCAATGATTTGTGTAAATAGAAATATAAAAATCTGGTCTTTATTTTTAAAAACAAAAACAAGAAATACACTTTTTTTTTTAATGTAGAAATTTCCCTTCAAATAGATAAAATATTTTCTGATAGTCCTTCCAGATACTACATCACTAGTGGATTGTATTTGATCTACATTTGAGGTCCAGCTTTGTGGCTCAGATGGTAAAAAATATGCCTGCAATGTGGGAGACCCAGGTTTGATCCCTGGGTCGAGAAGATCCCCTAGAGAAGGGAATGGCTACCCACTCCAGTATTCTTGCCTGGAGAATTCCATGGACAGAGGAGCCTGATGGGCTGCAGTACATGGGATTGCAAAGAATTGGACATGACTGCGCTACTCACACTTTATTACTGAACTATGGAGTATGCAAAGAGTCTCTAAGCCTTTAACAAAATGTTTTGTCTCCAAGATAGAGAGATTTTTTTTCAAGAACATCTATTAGAGCAGGAAAAACACTTTTTGAGTGCCTAATTAATAGTTAACATGATCTACAGCTTTAAGATGAAGCAGGATGAAGATTAAAAAGAAGGTGTTTTTTTGGGTAAAGCATCTGACATGAGTATAAAGATGAATTTGACTGATTTTGTTGCTAAACAGCTGTGTGTTAAAAAAGATACCCATCCTCTCTGACAAAATGTAATTTTGTCGAAACTCATTTCAGGATTCAGGCCTTGATGGGATGCCGGGCTCCCCTCCGTCCTCTCAGCCTGACAGCGAACACATGGACAAGCCCAAGCTGAAAGCCGGAGGTTCTGTGGAGAGTCTGCGGAGTTCTCTGAGCGGTCAAAGCTCAATGAGTGCGTCCAGTTTGCAATCATAGATGGTTTCCTTGGCGTCTGAGTCAGACTTTTGCTGAGTGTCAGGTTCAGGCAATTTAAAGATAAATAAGACTAAGTTCTTGCCCTTAGGGTGCTGTTACGGAGACAGACCTGAAAAATACCTGGCCCTAGAGTCCTATTTGTTCAGTAGCCGATGTCTAGCAGTAGCATAAACAAGAGGGTAATGATTTTGGTCAGAGGGGAGAGAGAGAGAAGCATGTTAGCGGAAGATATGGAGACTGAAGGGAGGAAGTCAAGGGGAAACAGTGATGAAAATGACCAGCAGAACGAAGGGAGATGACCAGGGTTCTGCAGCGTACACGTTGCTTTCCTGACCTCCGGACGCATCCTCCACCTGCAGTAGCAACCAGCGATCTTCTGACCACTTTTTTGTCTTAGAGATTTTGGTAGAAATCTCTCATCAGTGCATTGCCCTCTGCCATGTTCTTTGTCATGGTGAATCCAATTCCTTTATTAGCATGTTAGTGGCAAGCCACTCCAGTACTATTGCCTAGAAAATCCCATGGATGGAGGAGCCTGGTGGGCTGCAGTCCGTGGGGTCGCTAGGGGTCGGGCACGACTGAGCGACTTCACTTTCACTTTTCACTTTCACACATTGGAGAAGGAAATGGCAACCCACTCCAGTGTTCTTGCCTGGAGAATCCCAGGGACGGGGGAGCCTGGTGGGCCTCCGTCTACGGGGTCACACAGAGTCGGGCACGACTGAAGTGACTTAGCAGCAGTAGCAGGGGGTTTAGTAAAAGAAAAGACAAATGCTTTTCTCCAATTGGCAATCTTTAATCAAAAAAATGTTGTAGTGCAGAATTCAACCCAATAACTTGACATTATTTTTCCCTGATGCATTTGGTATAGTGGGAAGTCCCGATAATTCTCTTCTGGTTTCACAAAGAAAACTAATGTCTTCTTAACTTTTATGAATACAAAATGTTGATTAAAACTTTATTAGTAATCTTAGTTTTAGTCAACTAAGAACCAGGAAAAAAAAAAGATGAGAGGAGAATGACAAATGTCCCTGAAACAAACACTGTTCAACCACTCCTAACCCAATGGTGGTGTTGGCTGAGCTCTATGGGGGAAGAGATCAAGTTTAAACCCACGACTTAAAAATCATTTGGCTTTGGGCAAGTTACTTGACCTCTCTGAGCTTCCTCATCTGTAAAATGATGTAAAGGCAGTATGCTTGACAAATGGGAGGCTATGAAGGTTAAGGCTGGTGTCCTCTATCAGAGAGTTTCCATGTCACCTGGCTTCCCTGGTCATAAAGATAACTTGCTGGAGTCCCCTGTCCAACTGGGGTCTTGATTAGGGAGAACACTCAGAAAACTCAGATCATTCCCTGGCCTCTGCTTAGGTCAGGCTCATGACTGCCTTCCTCTGGCCCTTACCTTCCAAGTCTGATGCCTTCAGAGTCGCCAGCTTTGCTGTGCAGGAAATCTGCACTGACCCAAGTTCTGCATGTTTTCCCTCCAGGTGGTCAGACCGTGAGCACCACCGACTCCTCGACCAGCAATAGGGAGAGTGTCAAGTCGGAAGATGGTGATGACGAGGAGCCCCCGTACCGGGGCCCGTTCTGTGGGCGCGCCAGGGTGCACACCGACTTCACGCCCAGCCCCTACGACACAGACTCGCTCAAGCTCAAGGTGTGTGTTTCCTTGACCTCAGAGCAGTCACCCCGGGTGCCTGGTGGCTTTAGGAGCCATTCTCTTCTCCTTTGTGTCGAATGCTGAGCTCTTGTGGTGCAGACTGGCCAACGCATCTATCTGCTCCTTTGATAAATTGGTCTCTTCTGCAGTGAAAAACCAGAGGACCAGCCAGCCTTTGGGGATAGAGGCGGGTCTTGTGTTAATTCTGTCTTATCACCATGCTGGCCCTGTCCTCTGACCCCAGCTTCCCTCTAGAATTCCCATTGCCCTTCACCTTCCAGTTTCAATGCTTTTGCCAACTGAAAGGACATGAGGGACTTCACTGATGTGATCAGTGACATCCTTATGGAGCAGATGGGATTTCACAAAATGTATGAAGCGAGTATAGAGCAGGGGTTAACACTTACCTTTGACTGGTGGGAATTTTCTCTTCAAGAAGTAAGAGCTTTCTGGGTAAGGGCAAGGCATTCAGAGAGCCAGGTGCCCACTCAGCCGTGAGCCCCGGTGGACACCTTGAGCCACCATCCTCTGGGGCAGGAAGGTGGAGGGGATGGGATCTCGGGCCTCCGTGTGATCCTGCACAACCAGGAGTTCTCTCTGTGGTCTCTGCCAGACTCCCAATCACATCAGGTGATTCGCGGAGCCCTGATTCTAGTCTTCTTAGTATCTTCACATCGCGTGATTGGACCCTTCTGATGGATTGAGGTTCATGCTTGGAAATGTACCTAATGGAAAGATCCTTCTTCCCTGGGCCACAGAAAGGAGACATCATTGATATAATCAGCAAACCCCCCATGGGCACCTGGATGGGCCTGCTGAACAACAAGGTGGGCACGTTCAAATTCATCTACGTGGACGTGCTCAGTGAGGAAGAGGAGAAGCCCAAGCGTGCCACCAGGAGGAGGAGGAAAGGGAGACCCCCCCAGCCTAAGTCGGTGGAGGACCTCCTGGATCGGATCAACCTCAAAGTCAGTTCCGTCCTGTTCTGGCCCCACCCGACCCCACATTACCTCTCCTAAACTAAGCAAGCAAGGGCACCTTCAGGGAAGGGTGGGGTGATCTGTGTCGTCCAAGAAGAATGACCCATGGCCATGATGAGTACTGTTACCCTATAGAAGTAGTAGTACCAGCACCATAACACTATCCTTGACCTCCCTTGAAGATGATAAAGTAAACTCCGGGTTGAAATTTCCTCCTAGTCCAAAGAGCAACTTTCAAAGAGCTGTGAGCTTCAAGCTACTACCAGGAAAGGCAGTAAGCACAGGCTCCTGGCATCCTGATTGGCCTCACAGAGGTCGTGAGGACTCTCCCTGCCCCCCCCCCCACCACCATTAACCCCAGCATCTAGTAGGGCGGGTCTACATGGTATGACCTGTTTCCTCCTTGCGAAGCTATCTTGCTCCTGGGGAAGTCACAGGTCTCTCTGAGCTGGATTTCAGTGGCACAGATGAAAGAGGTGTCTCCTCCACCGCACGCTGGGTGGCATTGCAGGCATCAGCTCACAGCAAGGGCACAATTAAAATGCAGGCCAGTGGAGTCCACCTCAGCTTTCAGTGTACACCTTCTTAACCTGTAGTTAGTGAAATGCCCCGCTTGCCCACTGAGCTGTAGAACTAGGGGTACAGACTGTTAGAAAGATACTTATTAATTTTTGAATTAGCATAAAAGTGGCTATGGAAGAAGAATTTAGGGATTTGAGACTGGTTGTTGGTCATGGACCATGTGGCTGAGCTGCTGACTCTCTGCTGTCTTGTTTCCCTCCCAGGAGCACATGCCCACTTTCCTGTTCAATGGCTATGAAGATCTCGACACCTTTAAGCTCCTAGAGGAGGAGGACTTGGACGAGTTAAATATCAGGGACCCAGAGCACAGAGCTGTTCTCTTGACAGCAGTGGAGCTGTTACAGGAATATGACAGTAAGTCCCTCACAGCACGGAGGTGTTCAGTGAGATCCATCACATTCTCAGGTCACCAGGAGGCATCCCATAAGCTGCTAATATGTGCTTAGGTCCCCAGAGTCCCTCATTTGATCTTGCTCTTTCCAAAATGTAAAAGTGTTGGTCACAGAGTCATGTCCAACTCTTTGTGACCCCATAGACTGTAGCCTGCCAGGCTCCTCTATCTGTGGAATGTTCCAGGCAAGAATACTGGAGTGGGTTGCCATTTTCTTCTCCAGGGGGTCTTCCTGACCCAGGGATCAAATCCAGGGTCTCCTGCCTTGCAGGCTGATTCCTTACCATCTGAGCCACCAGGGAAGCCCTACCCTTTCCAAAGCCAAGGTCATTATTGTATTATGTCAAACAGCACAAAGATATAGATTCCCAATGCCAATGCAGAAGCAAAAGAAAACCTTACTACCCAGTACTTTTTCACTGAGAATTGAATTGTATTTTTCTTGTGGACTTTTTTTTTTGGATTTCTCTTAAGATACATAGTTCACGCCACCTTGGGGGCTGTTGGGATATACAGCCTTTAGGAGGTCATTAAGGTTCAGTTCAGTTCAGTTCAGTCGCTCAGTCGTGTCCGACTCTCCGCGACCCCATGAATCACAGCACGCCAGGCCTCCCTGTCCATCACCAACCCCCGGAGTTCACTCAAACTCATGTCCACAGAGTCGGTGATGCCATCCAGCCATCTCATTCTCTGTCATCCCCTTCTCCTCCTGCCCCCAACCAGGTGCAAAAGTAACTGACAAACTTGGGGTATCCTGTTCTGCCAAGGGTTAATTACTTCTCAAAGCACATGAGGAGTTGTTTTTTGATTGAATGAGTTAGTTAATGAATAAATGAAATTCATCAGCTTGCATTAAAGAAGCAGGGAATCATCTCGGGTGAATATGTAGAGCAGAGAATTCCATACTGCGATTTCTCAGCCAAAATGATAGCTCATTTTTACAGCCCATGAACAGAATTCAGTGAGCTCACAGCTTTTATGTAGTCTATTTGAATACACTGTATCCTTTGCTCCATTAACCCAGTCTTGTCTTGCTCTTTATTCTTCAGCCTGACATCAAAAATATTCCTGAGATTATTCATCATGAAGGGGGAAGCATCCTTTCCAGTGATTGAATTCAAATGTATTTTCTTTTGTGTGCTCTGCTTCAGGGATATCAGTAGCTAATAGCATTTCCACTGCTGAAAGACACACCAAACCCATGGTTAATGGTGGAAAAAAAATTGTGCATTACTGAATGTACCAGGCTCAAGAGACACAGAAGTAAGTGTCTCAGTGCAGTTAAATTCACTTCTGATTAATCGGTTGTCCCTCTAAATTAACTGATGACACACCGTCAAATAGGTGTCTGAACCCTAGATAAACACACTGCCTTCAGGGATAGATTTGGAGGGAATTGTGTTCCGTAGTTAATATCACTTTATAACCAGGTTTCTTTGGGATTGGAGTTTCCCAGGAGACACCATGGGTGAGGGGTTGTCCTGTGACCAGGTTGTGTCAGAGCCTGGCCCATGCCTGGTGAGGCTGACCAGCTATATTAATATCAGTTAATGTTTAAACATCTAGTCTCCTGGATCACATCTGCTCTATAAAATAGTTCATTTGCTCTTCCTCAGCCACTGAGAACAGCTGGTTGATAAACCCCATCTGTTATGGTTCCTCTAGCATTCAAACATAGGAGCAAAGTTGAATTCTGAGTATATAAGGTAGGGTCTGTCTCAAGGGCTGGGGCTCCTTGTCCTTCCTGGGATCATGTCCTGAGATCTGCCCCAGGGATATTTTATAGGTAAAGGGATCTTTGCCTGTCATGATGCCCACCCAGAAGTCTAAGGAAGCCTCACTGGTGCTTCATAAATCTCATTTTGAATCTGTGCTGTGCCACTGTTCAGAACATCTTTTATATATAATGTGGTACTTCTTTTTAGCGGTTCTAAAATAAAGGCGTTAGAGGACTCAAGGGTGCCAGTGAGCACTGAGAGCCTGGATCCAGGATTATCCTAGGATGAGAAGATTCTACACTCAGCAATTCTAAATTCGTTGTGTTTTAGAAGTACGCTAAGTAACTGATAGCTTAGAGGAACACCACGGTTTCTGTCAGAGTTGACAGATCCAGAGGTCTGCTGAGATCAGAGATGTCTCACTCATTTTCCATCTCAGCTCCCACAGGAGCAAGAGACACACCTGCGTCATTGCTGGGCAGTCAGGCGGGTCCAGCTTCTTTCACCGCATCTGTGCACAGGGAATGCCAGCCTTTCCACAGGGTTCCTCTATTCAGGAAAGACTCTCATTGTGCCAGAGCAATTCCTTCCACTGATCCCAAACCCATTCTCCTTGATCTGCTGAATGAAAGCTGTCTTTTAAGAAAATCATTTTCATAAGAACTGTAATCAGGAATTATGTAAAATAGGCAGGAAAGTACAGAGAAAAATAAATCTACATATCCACTTCCGAAATCCAACTAAAGTTAACGTTTTGTTGTACTTCAATCCTTACTTTTTAAAGCCATAAATTTGCAAGCCCATTGGAAGGCCTGCTATCCTACAATCCCACTCTTTTCCCAAGAGAACTACGCTCCAGAAAAACAGCACATGTCCTCAGGGCATAAAGTACCTTTTGATGTTTGGATGTCTCATCACTGTCTTAGCATGTTTTTCCTTCCTCTGTGTGTGTGTGTGTGTGTGTGTGTGTGCGTGCGTGCATGCCTAGCGTGCGTGCGTGCGATGAATGGAGGAAAGCTTTATTCCAAATTCAAGTCATGTCCAAATGAAGTTTTCGCCCCAAGCCCAGTGCTTCATTCTCACTTGACTGTGAGAATGTTCGTGGGTCTAGCTCACTTTTTTCTTCCTTTGTGCCTTGACATTAATGTTAGTGAGTGTGGGGAGAGGAAAAGGCCTTGATTTGCAGTCCATCTAAGAGATACCCCTCCCCTTCATTCTCCCTCAGGAAGGACAACATGCGTGGGAAACACTGGCTTTGAATTTTAGGGAATTTTGCTAAATTTGATAGTGGGATTCCTGCAAGTAGCTGCTGATTGGATCCTTCAGGAAGAAAGTGGCTCTATCTCCTTGAGAAGGAAGAAACTGGCTCTATCTCCTTGGCATATGCCACTTGATTTTATAAATTGATTTGCCATTTTCAGGCACTGCAAAGGACCTCTTCACTCCCCATAATAACTTCAGGTTATTATGTCTCTGTGTGGTAGGCTGTCATCCCCAAAGTTGCAGGCACAGTCCTCATTTTCCTGCAGTGATGGGGACAAGTTTTCTGTTTTATTCCCACCAGTCAGCACTTTGGCGTCTGTTTTGGCTGCTGCAATGCACTGACCTATCTCTCCAGGGACAAACTGCATTGATTCCTCTTCCTGGGTTGTAACTGATAGTTCAAAGCCCTCATTTTACAAGTATCATTTTCCCAAATAACATGCTAGGCTAGAACAGAGGCTATTCCAAATCCGCAGACTCTTCACACAATGAGGACACCGTGCTAGAATGTTCCACTTTCAGTGTAGGGGAGGGGTAAGGGTTTGCTCTTGTGCTACCAATTAGTTAATTTTACATTAATCACTTTTAAAATAGCACTTCTTATTTTGGTGCTTTAATTCAAGGGTTTATCTGCCAGGATTTCTGTTATAAAATGCTTTCCATGTAAGAAATACAAACAGGAATTGGTCAGTGGACAGTAGGAACAGCAGGCGTGTATGTGGCAGCCCTCAGTCTTCACACAACTTTTTTTTAATGATGAGAAGAGACATCAGATTTCTGGTTTTGTGTGTGTGTGTGTGTGTGTGTGTGTGTGAGAGAGAGAGAGAGAGAGAGAGAGAAAGAGATGGGGGAGGGGAAGTGAAGAGAAAAATAAAGCCATTCATCATCAACTACTTATTTTATGGAGAAGATGTTTTGTTTCCTGTTTATTGACCAAGCATGTAGTCCACCTTATGACTGAAAGACAATCTCCATGTAACCTTGAACCTACATAAGGTCAGCTGTGCCCTGTTTATAGAATGTGCAGAGCTGCACGGCTTGGGTGATGAAGGCCCATGTGACTTCGCATGTGATTTTCTATAGGCTGATTTTCAACAGAAAGCATCTGATGCTTCTCTCTAGAAGGATTCCTTAGGATGAGGACATCCAGCCTTCCGTCACCCACTTTAAGGGTATTCTGTACTCAGTTTCCAAATTGGAGGGTGTTTTGAGCTTTTCCTGTCATACCTTTTATGTACAGGAATAGAAATGCTAACCCAAGACAAAAGGAAAAGGAAAAAGGAGGAAAACCCCTCCAACCTATTCTAAATAGCAGTAGCAAAAGGATTTGCCCCTGGCCCCTCATGGGTTAACCTCCCTGGTGGATCAAACGGTAGAAGCCTCTGCCTGCAATTCAGGAGACCTGGGTTCAGTTGCTGGGTCGGGAAGATCCTCTGGAGAAGGAATTGGCAACTCACTCCAGGATTCTTGCTTGGAAAATTCCATGGATGGAGGAGCCTGGTAGGCTACAGTCCATGGGGTCGCAAAGAGTCAGACATGACTGAGCGACTTCACTCACTCACTTCTCATGGGTTTAGGGGTTTGTGTCCCCTTTATGGCAGCCTTGCTCCCTTTGTGATAAGAGCCAGCACATGTCACAGAGAGTTAGGATTATGTTCCTAATGCTAATGAATTTGATGATTCCTTTGACACTCCCTTTTTTTAAAAAAAAAAAAAAACAAACTTTTTTTTTGAGCAGTTTAGAGGATTTATTACCTTAACTTTTAGTACATTTGTTAAAACTACAGTTTACAAAGCTTAATTTTTAATAATGGCTGTGTTTAACAATCGGCTTGCAAAATTCTAAGCCGAGAACTTAATATACATTTATTTATTTATTGGCTGTGCTGAATCGTCATTGCTGTGTGTGGGCTTTCTCTAGTTTCTTGCGAGCAGGGACCACTCTGTTGCAGTGCGTGGGCTTTCATTGTGGTGGCTTCTCTTGTTGCGGAGCACGGGTTCTAGGCGTGAGGGCTTTAATAGTTGTGGGGCAGGGGCTTAGTTGCTACACAACATGTGAGATCCTCCCAGTCCAGGGATCAAACCTGTGTCTCCTGAAGTGGCAGGCTCCCCTGTACTACCAGGGAGGTCTGACACTCACTTTTATATCAGCTCCCAAACTTGGAAGGTGGGAATAAATAAATTGAAACACAAATCTTCTAGATCTCTACAAAGCATACGGCCGAATTCCTCCTTGTGAAAAGCCCACTTATTCACTCTCTGCTCCTGCTTGGTGTGTTAGCCCTCAGAAAGGACTGTGGTTGCTTTTCCCCCACTTCTGATATGATGCTCTGAATGTCTCCTCTCCCTGGCTGACCTGAGGCCAGTTATCCTCCGAGTGACTTAGAAGGCATTGATGGATTTCAACTCGGTGCTCTCTCTCCAGCCTTATCTTCCCATGATAACTTGATTTGAAAGGAAAAACGTCCTGATCTCACTCATTTAATTTGTTTTCTTCCAAAATCTAAGTCTTCAAAAATGTCTGGTGAGAACTGAGAATAAAATTGGGATGCGATGGATTTGAAAACTGCTTTTTTTTTTTTTCACTCCTCTTACAATCCCATGCCATGTGTTCATCTTCTCTAGGTAACAGCGACCAGTCCGGATCCCAGGAGAAGCTGCTTGTTGACAGCCAGGGCTTGAGCGGATGCTCTCCACGAGACTCAGGATGCTATGAAAGCAGTGAGAATTTGGAAAACGGTACTGTCAGCACAGATAATCACAACTGCATGGTCATACGCAAGCCTTCTGGGCCATTTCTTGGTGTCTGTGCTTTGGCTAATGACTATCTTTCTCCCTTAGCCTGAGCCATTGCTTTTGAGAAAACTAGAGATAGGGAGAGGAGCTTTTCCAGGGCGACTGGTGCTTGATTCAGATCCTTAGGTGGGAAGAAAATCTCTCAGGAACCTAGGCCGTGGATGATGCCAAGAGATGAGTAGAGAGATCTTCTCATTAGTGACTCTTCCAGCCTGCAGTAGCACCAACTGGAAAGAGCTTAAACTTCTATGTTAGAGAGAGGGACCCCAGACTTCCCATTGTCTTGCAACTCTCAGAGGTCAGCCCTCCCTCTGGACCATGAAAAAAGTCAAGGGGGTTTAGAGTGAGAAGACCCAGAGTGCATAGCCAAAGACTCTGGTCAAATTATAGCTCCAACCATCCCCTGCCCTTACCTCTGAAACTGTAATATGAGTTTCTCTTTTATAGCTTGTTCTAAGACTTAAACAAAGCAGTAATATATCAAAAAATACCTAGCGTTTTGTAAGCGCTGTTTATGAATGAGGTAGCGGGCTAGGTGCATGTGTGTGCAATTTGCTAATTATCACTCAAACCCTGCAGTGTGTATTTTATAAGTGAAGATGCTAAAGAGAAGTTGAACAATAACTTAAGCTCTTGTTCTCATCCTCTTGGCACCACTCCGGCTCATAATCATCTTGCAGTCAGTGGTAGACAGTTTTTTTTTTTGCCACACCACATAGCATGTGGGATCTTAGTTCCCCGACCAATAATGGAACCTGAGCCCTGTGCATTGGAAGGCAGTCTTAACCACTGAACTGCCAGGAAGTCCGAATGGTAAACAAATATTTTAGACCTGATTTTCCAATACCATAAGCATTTTCAGGTCCAAACTCTTAACTACTTAATGTCATCATACATCAGCCAGGGGTATCTGGACTTAGTTGAACTTCAAGCCAGAAGGGATTTAGTTTGTATATGTTATCACAAGTACCTTCACAAATCATGGATTGGATTAAAGAAAGTGGACCTATTTGGGAAACAAGGAAAAAGGCAACATATACCATAAAAGATCTCTTTGCCTATTTGTTTGCTTATTTGTTCTGAGGAGCAGGAATATCCTAGGGCTTAGGACTGTCATTCATGAGTCTCTTATTTCAACATGAAAATTTCAAGAAGCCCCGCTGAGAACATTGTTACAAAACTAGGGCATGAAAGTTTGGTTTCTTCAGATCGTTGTCATCCATCACCTCAGTTTTTCTTCTTAAATAGACAGTAAACCTAAGCAGGGCTGGCCCTGGATGTTCAGATTGGGGACCACAGTAGCAGAATGACTCCTTCCATAAACAGATACATCATGGCAGCAGTATATCATCATTTCAGTAGGAAAATATCTAAATTCATATTAAAATAATGGGAAAAGTCTGACTTTATGCAAACTGTTATGAAAGCTAGATCTCTGAATGAAGGGTACGTGATTAAATCATAAAGATTACATTTTCATTAAAAAAATAAATAAAAATCACAAAACTTCAGACCAGCTAGACAGAAAGAATATAATTACCCACATCTGATATGGTACTTCCTTCCCACTCAGAGGGCAGGCATGACTAGGGGCTCAGAGTTATAATGCCCATAACATCACACGTTGGGCCAGTCTCCTCATGGCCTAGTTTTTGAAAGTTATTGGAGAATGTGTATTTTCAGTTGGCGGAGTGGGTCCTATACCCACTGCAAATGATGGACTCAGTTTGAATCAGTGGTTTACTTATATCCTCCATAGTTTAATGCACATAAAAGACATTCAGTAAACAGGTTTTAGACCGATAGGATCAACCATCAATTTCACTTTGAAAAGCAGTGTAAAAGTATTCAGTGTAGATAGGAAATTGCTGCAAGTTCACAATTCAAACAAACTAAAAGCACTTTAAAAGTAAGATGTTTTCAAACTAGATTTTTACATTCCCCCACCCCCAACTTTTCTGTTTTATCCACAAAATAGTTAAGGATATTTTACCTCTCCCAACCTTTGTTTTTTCACATATGAGACCAGGCTGCACGATTTTGCTCCGGTTTTACTAGGAAAGTATTTTCATTGAGTGGAGAAGTAAACACCGGGTTTACAGTATCAGAGCCTCTTGTGCAGTTTGTAACTTCTGGTTCAGGAACTCATGCTGCTTGAAGCCCTGGTTTTTATCTGTGATCTTTGGGATCCTGCAAGCCTCAGAGGCCTGGGAGGGGCGCTTGGTGGGGTGAGTGATGGTGGCCACAGTAGAGGGGCTGGGCCTTGGCCTTGAGTGACCTCCACACTTCAACTTTGCTCTGTTTTATAAATGAACCTTCATTACAAAGGATCCTCCTGCTTTGAAAATCACTGATTTCAAAAGTACAGTGTTCTGAAAAAAGACAAGTCTCTTACCATTATGAACGCTGTGGTAATCTTTTCCTTTCTGATCTCTTCACCATTCTCCTTTCCAGTTAGCCTCTGCTGACTGCGGTGTGAGGCGAATAAATTCCGTCTAAAATACCTGCAGCCGTAAAACCGAAATTGTGTGTCTCCTATGTCCTTTCCTTTTCGCAATAAAAACCAACATTTGAGAACTATGTTGGGAACTATTAGGTCCCTAAGGAAAACAATTTACCAGGTAGACCATCCATCAGGGCCACACGAGCAGCGGTATCTTAAATGCCTCAGCTGCGTGACTGAAGAACAGAGCAGGACCATTGGAAGGCTGTGAGTCTTGTTTCCCTGTCCTAACAGCCCAGAGGCAGTCCATAGGAAATCCCAGATGGCTTACTTGTCTCAAACAGAAAAGGAGTCTTAAGTGGACTGGGATCGGGTGCATTCAGTGTTACCATGGGCAGCTCTGTTCATCAAGCAGAAGCAGCAGTTAGTCAACAGTTGTTAAGTCCGTAGACTGTGACTGCTTGCTGAGTTTACTGATCAGCCTGACAGTTTACTTTAATGAGGTCTGTCGCTTCAGTGGTGGTTAGAACCATGTTGGTATCTTAAAGACCCTCTGGCAGCAGACTCACCTAAGCTTGTTCACTCCTTGTTACCAGGATTGGCTGAAGGTTTGCAGGACACATTTATTTTACACACTTGAACAGAACACAAAGCAGTAAGGGCTTGAAAGAAGTTTTGAGGGTTCAGTGGTCACCAGTGAACCTTGGGGGGATACCATTTAAAGCAACGGTCCCCTACCTTTTTTGGCACCAGGGACCGGTTTCATGGAAGACAATTTTTCCATGGACAAGGATGGAGGGAGGGATGATTTGGGGGTAATTCAAGTACATTATATTTGTTGCACACTTTATTTCTGTTATTATTACATCAGCTCCACCTCAAATTATGGGGCCTTTGATCCCGGAGGTTGGAGAGTCCCGTACGTAAAGAACCTGTCCCCTTTGCGACCATGGTCTTAGGAAACTGTACTCTCATCAGAAATCTCATCAGCCTGGTTCCTTGGTGGGATATGGATATGCCTTCTTCCACACTGACTACAGCTGCGAACAGACCTTAGGCCTAGATTTATTTTTTGCCTGACACAGCATATTTTCTTTCCACATAGCTCAATTAACTTTCATTTCCCCGAGTCCTTTAATAAGACTAAGAATTCTTTCTAAAAAATAAAAATGGAACCACAGTATCTCTACCTCACCAGTGGTGATTTTATGTCCTTAGTGTAATTCCGCAACGAGATATGGGAGGTGGAGATTTCAATAATGTTAGCGCACCTTTTACATCAATTTGATTGATTTGCTTTTTAAGATGCGATTGTAAAAATTCTCTCCTTGCCTTGTAGGCAAGACTCGGAAAACCGGCCTCTCTGCCAAGTCATCAACCGAGTCCAGCTTGAAATCTTTCAACAGGAACCAGCTGGGCAACTACCCAACCTTGCCTTTGACGAAGTCAGCGGATGCTCTGAAGCAGGGAGGGGAGGGGAGGCTGGGCGGTGGTCTCACCCCTCTCGCCTCCAAGAGCTGTGATCCCCCGTGTGTGACTGATTTGAATAAAAACCGAAGGAGTCTCCCCGTTTCCATCTGCCGGAGCTGTGAGACCCTGGAGGGCCCCCAGACCGTGGAGACTTGGCCCCGGTCCCACTCCCTGGACGACCTTCAAGGAGAGCCCGAGAAAGATTTGCCTGGTGAGGTGACAGAACCCTCCCCTCAGACTGTACCTGAAGTGCCACAAAAGACAGCCCCCGCCGTCACAAAGGTTCCAAGCCCCAAACGAGATTCTGCTGTTGACAATGCATTGCTACTGACCCAAAGCAAGAGATTTTCTGAACCTCAGAAAACGACTACTAAGAAACTGGATGGCCCGATGGGGCCCTTTTCACGGGGTACATCCCCCCCTCCGTGTTTGCCCAAAACCTTTGACGCCCAACCGCCTGCCGTTAAACCCAGTTTAACACGGACGCCTCTGGAGGGTCACAGGAAAGGACTCGATTTCGAAGGAACACATCACCCCCCGGGCACCAAAGAAGGCATGGATGCTGAGCAGAGGGGGCCCGAGGTCAGAACGCAGGCCAAACCTCCTGTCCAGCCTCCGCCTGTTCCCGCCAAGAAGAGCAGGGAGCGCCTCGCCAATGGGCTGCATCCTGTCCCTCCTGGTCCCCCCGGCGTCCCCGGCCCCGACGCACCCGGCCTGCCGCTTAAAAAGGGCAGCCCCGGCGGCCCCAGCGACTGTCCCCCGGCGGTGGTGGCGGCCAGGCCTCCCCCGGGGCCGGAGCCGGGCAGCCCGCCGAGCACCAGACCACCGCCCTGGCTGTCGGAGCTGCCCGAGAGTGCCAGCCTCCAGGAGCACGGTGTGCGGCTCGGGCCCGCGCTGGCCAGGAAGGTCTCCTGCGCCCGCGGGCTGGACCTGGAAATGCTCACCGAGAACAAGCTGCGGGCGGAAGGCATCGATCTCACCGAGGAGCCCTATTCTGATAAGGTATCCGAGGCCCTGGCTCCCCACCCCTGTAAGTTGGGGGTGCCAGGCAGCAGCTGTTGGCAGTCAGTGACAGGGCAAGGGGCCCTTGTCACCCCGCGCTGGGCCTTCAAATGAACAGGGAGCACAGTGCCCAGATTAAATGCAAACACAGCCTTGGGGGATTTCTTTTTCTTTCTCTTCTCTTCTTTCACTTGTTTGTGTTTAATTTTGGCCAACTGTTCTTTGCAAGGAGAACTATATCAGTCTTTACTAGAACTCATTCCTGAAACAAAGCTCCAGTTTCCATGTGTTACTCAACGTCTTTGTATTTAAACTTTAACAAATACCATTTTGTTTCATGGGATGTAAAATTGAATTAATAATAACCTTCGTAAGTACTTCTTAGAAGTATTTATAGGAGCAACTGTTAATAAGATAACTGTAAACCTACTTTGGAAACTGTGGAGCCCTATTCAGATGTAAATGGGACTTCCCAGGTGACACTAGTGGTGAAGAACCCACCTGCAAGTGCAGGAGATAAAAGAGATGCAGGTTTGACCCCTGGGTCAGGAATATCTTCTGGAGAAGGAGATGGCAACCCACTCCAGTATTCTTACCTGGAGAATCCCATGAACAGAGGAGGCTGGCGGGCCCCAGTCCCATGGGGTCCCAAAGAGCTAGACATGACTGAAGCTGCTTAGCATCATTCAGATGTAATAATTATATTGTATGATATCTGTATGGGTAACTGGGGATAAAAGATTATATAAAATACCCCATTGTACCAAAAACATTGAAAATTATAATGAAAACTCATTTCTCATTTGTGAAAAGCACAAACATGTAGAATTGTGTGTGTGTGCTCAGTCGTTCAGTCCTTTTCAACTCTTTGAGACACTATGGACTATATAGCCTGCCAAGCTCCTCTATCCATGGAATTTTCCCTGCAAGAACACTGGAGTGGGTTGCTATTTCCTCCTCCAGGGGATCTTCCCCACCCAGAGATTGAACCTGAGTCTCCGGCATTGCAGGAGGATCCTTACCTCTGAGCCACCAGGGAAGCCCAGATAGATCTACCAATATCAAAATGACTTTGAAGACAAATACATGAAAATAGATGTAGCTGCATGTTAGTCCTAGAAATGCATGAATTGTTCTAATGCATTCCTGAGAGTCATAAGGGCCTTATGACCTTGAATGCCTTATGATAAAATACTCCTCCTCTGCCTTCTTAATATTTAGTAAATGAACCCCTTTGAGTGGAAAGTAGTGGGAATTTGACTGTACAGTAAATACTGGCCTAGTATAACTCTTTGTAGCTGAAAGACCAATAGTAGATGATCTATAGAAGCACAAGTTTGCCCTTCAATAACCTTTTGCAAAATGATCACATAGAGTGAGGTGAGGACCTTGGACCCCACAGTGGAGGGTGATTGTGTTCTACTTTAACCATCTTTCAAGACGTATTTGCAGAGCTCATCACTACCTAACAGATAAAGATGTAGAATATTCTCTCTAAAATATTTGTCCTGACACTACAGAAAATACATTCACTTCAAATTAAAACTGTTGGTCCGACTTTCTAGTAGCTAAATGTCTTATCCTACCTTATGTTTGCTGTTCTTGGAGAAAGAAAAAGATCCTCGCAGCCCTTGCTAAGAGATCTCTGTTCTTGCTCGCAGCACGGCCGCTGTGGGATTCCTGAGGCCCTGGTGCAGAGATACGCAGAAGACTTGGACCAGCCGGAAAGGGATGTCGCCACCAACATGGACCAGATCCGTGTCAAGCTGCTTCGGAAGCAGCACCGCATGGCGGTGAGCAGCCCTCAGTTCAGGGCTCCCCTCCCCAGCTTTCTGAAGTCCATTCAGTTATAGGGCTTACTGATGGGCATGCTGGTAGTCACTGAGTAGCCCAGGGTTCCTTATGACACCTGCGGGAAAGGAATGCATATTCAGCCTGCAGAGTTTTAAAAATACAGTTTCAGAAAGAAAAAGATGAAAATTATCCATAATCCCAGCACTGTGGGAAAAAAAATCCATTTGGTTATTTCTCTGCACGTGTATAATCATACATGTACAGTTTGGAAACCTTAATGTTTTCAGTTCTCGGATTGTGAACCTATTTCTTTGTTACTGAAAATTTTTTATATTATTCATGTTTCAAAGTGTTCTAGTAGGTGTGTCTTAGTTCAGCCAATTGCATATTAAGACATTTAGATTTTTTTCCAAACTTTTATTTTAAATCATAAAGAATGTCGTGGTTAATAAATTCTATAGACTTTGTTGACTAACTTCTGAGGATATAGTCCTTCAAGAGGATTTGCTTCATTAAGACTTCAGAAAATCTCAAGAATTTGCACATTTGGTGGTAAATTGCCTTTCTGAGAGGTATCTCACTTGGCCTTCACAGAAGTCAAGTATAAATGTCCATTTCCCTGCCCTAGCCAACATTTATTATTGTATTTTTAATTCTTTATAATTGATTAATTTTAATTAATGCTTAATTTAATGAATGCTTAATTTTCTGGATGTTAATATAGATTCAAAATACAGAAGAAAATCTACTTTATATGAGTATCATTGCTTTTCTGGGTATCTTATTTTTTCACATTATCACGTAGGTTTGCTTCTTCGGTCACCATAGGGATCATTGATTGAAGAGTGTGACCACCATGAGACAAAATAGCCAGAAACAAATGGTGACAGTTTGGAGACTTCCACACATAATTGGGGTTAGATCTAATTCCAATAATATTTCAGTAGCTCCCCTCTTAGGCAGAGAAGAAAGAGCTCTCCAGTGGCACCGGTCAAATCTTGATGAAATCTCTTTCTTTGTTTACCTAGATCCCAAGCGGTGGACTCACAGAAATCTGCAGGAAGCCCCTCTCTCCCGGCTACGTGTCTTCCGTGTCGGATTGGCTGGTTTCCATCGGTCTGCCCATGTATGCCAGCGCCCTCTCTGAGGCGGGCTTTAGCACCCTGGGCCAAGTGCCTTCTCTGTCCCACACTTGCCTTCAGGAGGCTGGCATCACAGAGGAGAGACACATAAGCAAGCTCGTGTCTGCAGCCAGACTCTTCAAACTGCCACCAGGCCCCGAGGCCATGTAGCCAGGCCCGAAATGGGCCTCCCTGGACAAGAGCCACCCGTTCACTGTGTTCATGATGCTGATGCAATTCCTCCTTGGCTGGACATGCAGACCAGACCCAGGAGAAAGGCCCAGTGTGTTACCAACAGAACTCGGAATCTTGGCACGGGACTGATGACCTTCTCTTCTCCAGAAAAGCCCCCTCCAGGAAATTGGTGTGGTTCTCTGTGACCCCCAAAGAAAAGACAAGCACTTAGTTTTGTTTTCAGGATACAATAGAACCAAGATGCCGACTTGCCACAAATGTTTTGCCCAGTCTCTCTTGGTGTGCTGGGCGAGGGCAGGGGGCAGGGGGAGAGGCTGCCTGTCCCATTTCTCAGCATGCTCCTCACCCTTCCGTCACCCTGCAGGGTTCCTGAGGTCCAGATGGGCTTTAGCCAGGCCAAAGTAATAGCCTTGGGAGTGATTGTACACTATTGACCAGGCTCATGTGTTCAAAAGTAAGAAAACCTGGCTGCACTGGAAAAAGAAAGCCCTGTTCTCCTTTAGGTAAACAAGAGACGTTTTAATAATTGCTTTCTAGCAAATCAGCGTTTATTTGCCTTAATGTAAGCTTTTAAGCATTATCTAACCTCCTCGTGTTCACTACCTTGTAACCGTAGTTCCAGATCCTCAGCTTAGACTGCCATCTACCGTATGTGGGATGTTTCCAACAGAAATGGGCTTTTCTAATTGTCTCACTCTAACGTGGCTTATTTTATAGGGGTGTTTATCAGGCCAGGATTCATGTTGACTTTCAGATTTTGAACTAACTACAAATCTGGTAAAAAGCTCGCTGAAATCCACAAAGATATCATGTGTGAGAGTATGTTTGTGTGTTTGAGGTTATGATCTTTAATTTTAATCAGTTTAGTGTTGTTACCATGTTGATCATTGTGCTGCAGTATTGACTTGGAATCTTGACCCTGTCCATTCCAAAATTCGGTCATCAGATAACAGATCACCTTTGCAAAAAGTCATTGTAAGTTGAATATTTAAGGAAGATGTTCTTTAAAGGGAAGTAGTTTATAAGATATTTTAAAAGATTTTTTTCCTGGTTTTATAGTTAAAATACTGTTTTCCATCTTATTTAGGTAATTCACTTAAATATAATAAAGGTTCATTATGGAGCCAAACAAACTACATTGGCCATGTATTAAATAGTTGCATATTTTCAGTTATTTTCCAACTGATTTCAGCATTCTCTTTTAATCTATTGTCTGATTTTCTAGCAGACAGAAATTGCTTCCAGTTGCTTATAAAATGATTTTCCTTTACATTCTTATCATGAGCCCTATTTTAAGCATTGGGTGTGATCATTTATGGTAGAAATGCTTAGAGTCGTGATTTAAAAGTTCTGTAATATTTTATCTACTCATTAAAACAAATGATATCCCTCAGGGGAGACGGTGTTTTCATGAATTACAAAGCCATTTTACCATTTGCTTTAAAATAGATCTGGATCCATGTTTCTGAGGAAAAGGACGTTCTCAGGTGATATTTTTTTTCATGCTTTTGGTATGTATTTTAAAGAATAATATATATTTCTTCAATAATAGTCACCTTCTATGAGATGCCATGTAAGAAGTTGTGGAACACTAGAAGAAAAAACTAAAGCGGCCAAATTTCTGTTGAACTCTTCAGCCCGTTATGACATTCCCATGGGATGTGACATTCCATGTAAAGGGTAAGGAGGCTGCAGGCTCTCCTGTAACTGTCATTGGAAGGGATTTCACGTGTGAAGGAGAGGATGCTTTAAAATGGACGGGCCCCTCACCCCACGTTTTTGGTGCCTCAGCGTGACTTGTGAGAGAGCCTGCTCAGAGTTGAAGCTGAGCTAAAAGACCACACGTATAGTCAGGTGATACATGGGAGCAAAGGAGAAGGGAAAATCGTACGTGAATTAGTTCATTTTCACTTATGTAAAAGAGGTGCCAGGAAAGTGAACTTTCTGAATATGAGTTTTTAAGAATGCCAAACCATTTTTTTTTTTTTTTCATTCTTCTTTGGAAATCATTGCCTTTGACTAGACGTGAAATTCAGGGACCATGAATCATTTTCAGTGGAAGGGCTTCCTAGTGTGTGGGATCTGAGGTGATTTTTACTTCATTGTGCTTTTATTAAAATCCTTTTGTTTTTAAACTTTTAGTATTTGTTTGGTCTTCTTTTGCTTTAAACTTTTAAGTTGACCTTAGAAAAGCCTGAATGCTTGTGTGTGACATTTGACTGAGATGGTTTGCGGCCGCCTGTGGATGCCGGAAGACAGGGGGTCGGCTTCAGCAATATCCAGTTTTCATCCATTGCACTTGGTGCAGAATGTCGAGGAAGGGTGAACACTGTTGTCTTAGGAAAGCACAAGAGACACCTGGAGAGGCGGTTTGGCTCAGGTAGCTACACAGCCGTTGCGTGTCATTTTTTTCTTTGAAGCTCTCTATAAGGAAATGCAGCCAGCCCCAACCACTACTTACATTCCCAGATAAACAAGAAGTAGATAGATTTTTCATGGCCTTGCCTTAGTCAGAGGCCCTTTTCTCTTTTCCTGTACCCAGGTATGGCTGAAATTGGAAATAAGTTGTCTGTTGAAAATTAGTTCCTGACAGAGCAAAGTTGCTTTCATAATTGCAGCAAGAAGTCAGTTCACCAAGTCAATGCTGCGTGTGTGTACTGTATTATTTTCAGAAAAAAAAAAAAGTCCCAGTCCACGTTATCTTGATTTTAAATTGATAGAGAAACAAGAAACTGTCAAGCAAGTTATATAACAACTAACAACATTGCACTTTCTGTATATGAAATCAATATTTAAATAACTTATTTTTCTCCATTGCTGTTCTTAAACATTGTAAGTAGCTGTAATATACCAGTACCAATATGTTCTTGCGATTGCTTCAGCCCAAGAAAGCTGTGTATTGTTTTAAAAATTGTAAAAATTATTGTGATGATTCATTTAGCAAAAAGAGGTGGACAGAAGGGTTTTCCTATGTATCAAAACTTGTCTATAATTATGTCATCTATGTACCTAGAAAAAAAAGTAAATAAATTTCTTCAGTTGAATCTGTCTCTTTTGTTGTTCCCTGGGTATTTCAAAGGTGAGTAGAAATGAAAGGGAATTAATGAGGTGTGGTTTAAGAATGAAATGTATTGCAAAAATAGTAGTTGTATACAACTATACTGCCACATTATTTCTGCCACATCACCAAAACTCACTATCACATTCAAATTCTCTTTGACAACTTATTTCAGTTTTTTCCCCCTAATATTGCATAGTCAAGTCACATAATCACAGTATCTTAGCCCAGAAAGAGATTTTGGAAGTCATCTCTAGTCTAAGCCCATTTTTTTCAATGAAGAATTTGAGTCCACACAGACTTGCCCTATATCCTAGGTATCAATAGTTAAATGAAAACAATCCAAGTCTTCCACTGAGAGAGAAAAGCTTCTAGATTGGGATATCCTAGAAATTAAGCAACTTGACAAAAATGATTTTCAACTTAGTGTGCCACAATTGATATAGAAACGTTTTTAATTAGGAGGAAGTGTGTGATTCAACATTTTGAGTAGATGATACACGCACTTGATACAAACCCGAAAGCGATGCTCTCCTTTTCTTCCAGCCACCTATTTCTCACACTGCAGGTCAGCATTACAACCACTGTTCGCGTGCCTTTTCAGAAATGCTCTGTTTACAAAGAAAACTGAGTAAGCATTTTTCCATGTAGGAATGACAGCATTTCCCCACAGTTTTTCACTTAGCATGTGGAATTGCTGTGTTATGTATAGAATTTTGACAAAATAGTTTAAATCCACTGGTGGATTTCAATACAGGTAGCTTTACCATGATAAGTCTTACAAATCATGATTTTACTCCCCACTCACCCAATCCATTTTGTAAAGGGGGATATTTCATGTATTCTTAGAGTTGGGTTCCTCTCAAGTGAGGCATTATTTTTTGATCTTAAACCTCAAATCTTGTTTATCTCAAGCTGACTCCTAAGATTCTATAGCTCAATTCATAGAAAGTAATTATTTTTTTATGACCCCTAAGAAACCTTGATTGGATTCTTGGTATTTATTATAACTTGACTTCATCTATGGATTCTTATGTTGAATTCATTTAGAAGTTATAAGGAACATAAATTTGATTACCAAAAGGGGACAAGGGAAGGGTGGTTCTCATCTCACCACACAACTTATTTGGGGGCATCTTAGAATAATGACTTTCTTTATTCTGTAATAATGTAACAATAAATCACTGTAATAATGACTGACTTTATTTCTGAGGATCGACTCAGAGGAGAGTGTGTACATGGGACTTCCAGGGGTGTGTGTGAGGGTGTGAATAGCGGGGAGAGGCAGGAGAGGACGGAGGCTCACTCGGGGGTAGGTCTGGACCACTCATCCGTGCCTCGGGACCACGGGCAGCATATCTGGAAGCATTCTAATTGCTCACGTGGTTTTCCTCTTACACCGTGTCAGAGCACGGACAAGGAAGGTGAGCCGTCACCTCTCTCAAACTCCAAAGAAACAAACGAAGGTCGTAATCAAACCAGGTTTGAGCCCAATATGTAAGGACCCCTGGATACCTGTGTGGGAGCCAAAGGAGTTAAATTAATCTGACTGCAATTTACTACCATCCTCGTTTATCTTCAACACTCCTCCCAAACCGAATGTCCGATCTTCCCCCCATTTCTAATCTCAATTAATGATGACTTCCAGTCACTGAGATCAGATCCCTTTGGCATCCTTGACTTCTTTTTTTTCTCCTGGTCCTGTCTCTACTTTCCACATCTCTCCGGGAGCTGACCCCTTCTCACCACCTCCACTGCAACGGTGGCCACCAGCCCCTCACCTGAATTGCTCCAGAGCCCCCTGCTTCCCCACCCCTATGCTTACCATCCAGCACTCACAGCAGCCTGAGTGACTCAGCTATGAATGTTTGTGTCCCTCCCAAATTCAAACATTGAAGCCAGTCCCCCAGTGGGATAGCATTAGGAGGTGGGGCCTTTGGGAAGTGATTAGGTTTAGATGAGGTCATAAGGGCAGAGACCCAGGTCGGGATTAGAGTTTTTATAAGATGAAGAAGGAACTAAGGGGCATCTTCTCTGTCCATGTGAGGATCCAGTGAGAAGGCTGGCTTTGACCCACCAGGAAGAGGGTTCTCAACAGAAGCTCAATCCTGCCAGAACTTGATCTTGGACTTTTGCAGCCTCCAGAACTGTGAGAAAATTAATTTCTGTTGTGCAAGACACCCAGTCTATTGTATTTTATTATGGCTGCCTGAGCAGACCCTGTAAAAACATAATCTAGGTTGTCACTCCTCTGCCCTTACCCCTCCGCGCCTTTCCATTTTTTTCAGAGTCAAGTTTAACTTCTCTGCCGTGGGGACTTGCCTAGTGATCCAGCAGTTAAAACTCATTTCAGCTGAAATGTGGTGTGGCCAGTGTCCACCCCTGCCCCCCTTGCCCCATTATACCCTCTGTGTCTCTAATTTAGCCAGAGAGGTCCTCACCTCAGACCATTGTGGGGTTCTTCTCAATCTAGAACGTTCTATCCCAGAAAATCTGCAGGACTAACCGCCTCCCATCCTCCTCCCATGGGTCTCTGTTCAGAGTGACCTTCCAGAGTCCTGACCTAACTTCATCACTTAAACCGACACCACCCCTTAGCTTTATCTTGGCCACCAGTTCCGAGTCTCATACCTGCTTTATTTTCCCCTAAAGCGTTGATCACCTTCTAACGCACTATGGAGTTTATTTATTTGTTATGTTGATTATTTATTAGCTGTGTCCTCCTTCTACAGTTTAAAGTTCAGGAATGCTCAGGTTGCTGTCTGTTGAGTCTGAACTTCTACACTTGACACATGGTATTTGTTAAAGGGATGACAGTCCTGGAGCCTGATGGGCTTCCCATGTGGCGCTAATGGTAAAGAACCCGCCTGCCAATGCAGGAGACATAAGAGAAACGGGTTCAATCCCTGGGTTGGGAAGATCCCCTGGAGGAATACATGGCAACCCACTCCAGTATTTTGCCTGGAGAATCCCAAGGACAGAGGAGCCTAGAGGGCCACAGTCCAGGGGGCCGCAAAGAGTCAGGACTGAAGCGACTTAGCACAAGCTGGAAGCCCTTGAAGCCTAAATATTAAAGCTGGAGATGATTTACTTTAATCTCAGGTTAAAGGTGAAGAAGTGGTCTTCCTTGGTGGCTCAGACGGTAAAGAATCTGCCTGCCACACAGGAGACCCTGGTTCAGTCCCTGGGTCGGGAAGATCTCCTGGAGAAGAAAATGGCTACTGACTGCAGTGTTCTTGCCTGGAGAAACCCCATGGACAGAGGAGCCTGGCAGGCTACAGTCCATGGGGTCGCAAAGAGTTGGACTCGACTGAGCGACTAACACACACACACACACACACACACACACACACACACACAGGTGAGGAAACAGACGGAAAAAGGCGACAAGAGTAGCTAAGGCCATACACAGATAGCCAGTGACAAAGTAAGTCGATAAAGAGGCAGATACTCTACCCATCCAAGGATTCGCAGGAGCACGTGAGCATCCGCGGCTTAAGAAGAAATCACAGTAAAGCACTTTATCCTCAGCCGCTTCCAGCAAATAAACTCTTGCAGAGTGAGTAGCAGCTTCTGCATCTGGCCACCAGAGGGGACTGATGTGCCAGATTGAAGGCCGAAGCTGAGGGCGGGAGGAGGGAGCAGGAGGAACGCGCTCACTCAGCGTGGACACAGGAGAGGCGAAACCGACACGCTCCGGGGGAAGGAGAGCAGGACCGCCGCGACTCTCAAGTTATCAGCGCGACCTTGAGTCCTGTAAACCACCTACTGAAACGCCATTGAAGAAGGATGATGCAGACTGGTGGAATTCACAATCCGCTTTAATAATAAGCACGGTGGGGCTCTTGGCTCCCCCTTATTACTGCTTTAATTAGCAGAGAGGCCTGCCCACCTCTGTTCGCTGCTCCGGGTGGGTTTAAGGGTCTGGAGCCCTCTTGCGGACCATAGGAGCAAGTTGGAGGAAAGAGGTGTTTATTTGACTCTGAAATAAACTCCTAAACTTTAGATGTCGAGCAATGAGATGTAAACCAGGCTCATTTTTGTTCGAATGGCATTTCGTTGCTCACGGCCCAGAATAGCCTGACATTATAAAAAGCAGTGGGCAGGATGCGGTCCAGCTGCTCACTGAACTTTTGACATACAAGAGAGCATTTGGCCTTCACACTGCCCCCTGTGGTAGACACTGTGATCCCCATTTTACAGCTGAGAGAGCTGCAGTCACAGAGGTGTAGTTAGAAGAGATGAGATTTGACCTTGGGTTATTTCTTGCATGCGTTTGTGCTAAGTCGCTTCAGTCCTGTTGGATTCTTTGTGACCCCATAGACTGTAGCCCTCCAGGCTCCTCTGTGCATGGGATTCTCCAGGCAAGAATACTGGAGTGGATTGCTGTGCCCTCCTTCAGGTGGTTTTCCCAACCCAGGAATCGAACCCACCTCTCCTGTGGTTCCTGCATTGTAGGCGGATTCTTTACCACTCAGCCACCTGGGAAAGCCCACCCTTTGACTTAACCACTACTCAATAACTCTGGTTCTCAGCCTGAACAACATTAAAATCACCTGCTGTATTAGTCGGAGTTCAAAAAAGCAGAAACAATCAGAGATGTATTTAAGAAACATAGGGGCTTCCCTGGCAGTCTGGTGGTAAAGACTCCACACTTCCACTGCAGGGGGTACAGGTTTGATTCCTGGTCTAGGAACCAAGATCCCATAAGATGCATGGCTCAGGAAAAGAAGAAGAAGAAGAAGAAAGGGAGAAATGCATTGCACAGATCTGCTTTTGCAATCGTGGGGGGCTATCTGGGAAAACCTCATATCCATAGGGCATGGTGTCAGGAGCTTCAGGCTGGAACCCTTGGACGTGAACACAGCTGTTGTCCACTGGCAGGATTTCTTTATCCTCAACTCTGCTCTTCACATCTTTCGGTGGACTGATCCAGACTCACCCATATTTAGTCTCCCTTACTAAAGGTTAACTGATGATGAACTTGAATCACACCTACAGAACACCTTCACAGCAACACCTAAGGTAATGATTGAGTAACTGAGGCCTGTAGCTGTCTCAGCCCAGGCTGCCATAACACAAAACTACAGACCTGCTTCTTCACAACAGGAATTTATTTCTTACAGTTCTGAGGGATGGAAGTTC
Organism: Moschus berezovskii; assembly: GCF_049115385.1. NCBI lineage: Eukaryota > Metazoa > Chordata > Mammalia > Artiodactyla > Moschidae > Moschus > Moschus berezovskii. The sequence continues at coordinate 93,034,424 of NC_142469.1, forward strand.
AAGTTCAGAGTGCCAGTGCCGTCAGATTCCATTGAGAGCCTGCTTCCAGGTTAGACTTCCGACTTCTCCTTATATCCTCACATGGCAGACAGAAAGAGACAATCGTCCTCGTGTCCTGTAAGGGCACAGATTCCATTCGTGAGGGCACCACCCTTGTGACGCATCTAATCCTAATGCCCTCCCAAAGCCTCACCTCCTAATTCCATCACATTGAGGGTAGGGTTTCAGCTTAGGAACCCTGGGGGAACACGTGTGTGCATTCTAAGTTGCTTAACTGTGTCCAACTCTTTGCGACCCCATGGGCTGTAGCCCACCAGACTCCTCTGTCCATGGAATTTTCCAGGCAGGAATACTGGAGTGGGTTGCCATTTCCTTTTCCAGAGGGTCTTCCCAACCCAGGGATGGAAACTGTGTCTCTTAAGTCTTCTGCATTTGAAAGCATGTTCTTTACCACTAGTGCCACCTGGGAAGAGGAACACATGCAATTGTTAACAGTAGCCTGGCCAGGTGGACACACTGAACACCACTGTACTGTGAAAGTTTTTAAAAGTTTCTCTGGTCCTAGCCTGGACCAGAAGTGGAAATGTTGGCTCATATGGTAGTCATTTCTTCCTAATAGATCAATTCCTTATAAATCAATTGAAAACCGTATTCTAAAGTGCCATAAATTGTCTGAAGTTCTGTCCAAGGACACTGTGCTGTCTCTCATACATGCTTCTCAGTTTCCTTAAGTATGTCATTCATCTAAAGGGCTGTAACAGAAGTTAAGAGAATACTACTAACATCTTTGAGCTTCTTCCATTTCTGAAAATAACTGACCACTTTGATCTCTTTTACAAATGTGGGATGGTCTTCTTCTGTCAAATTTAACTGCTTCAGTCCCCACTTGCCCAAAGTACAGGACATCCTGTATCTCTCCCTAAGACATTCCTGAAAAAAGTTGCCCCAAAATCCTAGAGTTTGTTATGATCAGAGCTGGAGAAGTCTATGAACTTCTCTGAGAAGCCTATGGACAGCCTATGGACCAGAGAAGCCTATGGACAGGCTCCAGGTCTGCCAAGTTCTTTTGCTGTAGGGTCACCATGTCCCTATGGTTCATTGTCCTTGCTTTCCACTCTCAAAGAACACAAACACCATGGTGACGTTTTGTTTGGAGGAAGGATAAAAGACAGTTTCAGAGTTCCATCTCTCTGAAACGTAAAGCCTCCAAAGGGGAGGGCTTCCCAGCCACAGAAGATGCTCTGTTTGCATTGGTGGCTTTACTGGGGGGTACTTTGGGCTTCGGCCAAACAATCAGACAAAACCAGCCACCAAATGGACCTTCCCATGGGGGCACTGTGCCCAGGTTCAGGATTCCCTGGAACTGGGCATCTTGATGGGGACCCTGGGTGTCCTTTCCCATCTGACCCATCTCAGTCTGTCGGAGACATTCTGTCATGTTGCATTCTTGAAAGGGAAGAGGTTTCTTTCCCATGTGTCAACTGGGTCCCTGTTCAGAGTGGCTCACATTCCTCCAAGCAACTGCTCTGCATAACAAGGGATATGGGAGGCAGCTGTTTAGGTCACACATGTCCCAGGGTAATTAGTGACTTAAGCCAGAATCACCGTGAGGTGCCACTCAAGTGACCACACAGGGGCAACTGGTGTATCTACCTCGATAGACAACTGCTGCTGCTGCTGCTGCTAAGTCACTTCAGTCGTGTCCGACTCTGTGTGACCCCATAGACAGAAGCCCCCCAGGCACCCCCGTCCCTGGGATTCTCCAGGCAAGAACACTGGAGTGGGTTGCCATTTCCTTCTCCAATGTGTGAAAGTGAAAAGTGAAAGTGAAGTCGCTCAGTCGTGTCCGACCCTTAGTGACCCCACGGACTGCAGCCTACCAGGCTCCTCCATCCATGGGATTTTCTAGGCAAGAGTACTGGAGTGGCTTGCCATTGCCTTCTCCGCGATAAACAACTACCAGCTTCTAAAAGTCCTACTTAGGTCTTCCCTGGTGGCTCAGTGGTGAAGAATCCACCTGCCAATGTACGAGACACGGGAGACACGGGTTCAGTCCCTGATACGGGAAGACTGCATGCCCAGGACACCAAAGCCCACACGCCACAACTACTGAGCCCATGCTCTGGAGTCCAGAAACTGCAACTTCTGAGCCCACAGGCCCTAGAGCCCGTGCTCCACAACAAGAGAAGCCACCGCAATGAGAAGTCCGGGCACCGTGAGCAGAGAGCAGCCTCCACCCGCTGCAACTAAGGGAAAGCCCGAGCAACAAAGAGCCAGCACACCACCAATAAATAAATAAAATTATAAAATAAAGTTGCCAGCCCTTAAAAAAAAAAAAAGAGTGCTGCTCAGTCAAGCTTCTAAGAACTCAGACTGTAAACTCTGAGGTGACTCAAGCTTCCCGGAGAGCGGGGGCTCTAGTCAGAATGGAGTGGGAGTCAGGGACTTTCACAGGCTCTCCTCTGACATCCCTGTGGTCTGTGGGCACCCATGTTGGGAGAGCAGACCCGAGAAGCCCCGACTTGTGACGGGGTGAGGGGCATTCCCTTAGAAGCCCTGGTGGGGGTGGGCCCGCGGCCCTTCACTTCTCTGTCACATTGGTAAGTGGTAGGATGGAGCTTGTGATGTCACACCGAGGCCATGATGGCACACCAGAAGATGGGACCACAGCACCCACCTGTCGGCTCCCATAGCTCTTCCGATGGAGAAGGAAATGGCAACCCACTCCAGTACTCTTGCCTGGACAATCCCATGGGTGGAGGAGACTGGTGGGCTACAGTCCATGGCGTCACAAAGAGTCAGGCCTGACTGAGTGACTAACACACCACACAACACCATACCTTTCCTGAGGTTAATTTCAATCCTTTCCACTTTTGCCAAGGCCCGCCTCACTTAGACCTGCAAGCCCTCCTCTTGGTTTTCACTGCAGGTGCCAAGTTAAAATCCCTTTGAAAGGCGTGTCTCTGGAGCCGTGGGTAACGGTGGGGCTGGAGGGGAGGAGGATAAAGGTGGAGAGCTGAGACGTTGCCCTAGACCTGGTCCCAACTCTTTGACCTGGGAGTCCCCCGTTCTCCGGTTTGGGCTCCGAGCCTGTCACTCTCTGCTTCTGAAACAGCCTGAGTGTCTGTCAAGGCCTCCTCAGGCCGGATTAAGCCCTCACCTCTGGGAGCTCCCCGCCGAGGCCCGCCGCGGTTTGCAGAGCAGATTCGGTGTTGTCTCACCAGGGACAAGTGTGTGAATTTCTTCCATCTTCCTAGGAGAGGTTTCCAAAAGTTTTCCAAGGCCCCTTTCAGCTGTGGTCTACATGCAGGACCTGGGCACCTCTCCAGGGAGGAACCGTGTTTACTTTGGCTCCTGGGTACTTCCTGTTTCGTCCCAGGCTCAGAATGTATGGATAGGGCCTTGCCGGGAGGTGTACTGCCGTAATTCTCTGTGCTGTCAAGATGGTTTGGATGGAGACTGGCCACCCCAGCCATTGGGGAACTCCTATCCTCACTGCCCCCATTGGCTTTGAGGTGGGAGGGAGCTGCTCACTAACATTTGATGGTTGGATCATAAAGGATGTTACAGATCCTCAAATTTTCCCCTCCAAAATTAGAGACGATGTCTCACGTTCATTTTTGAAAATCTATGCACAAGGTGCATAGACTTTTGACAAAGCAAGAAATCAAACTTTTTCCTCAGGCTCGTGGTTCACACAGCCTAGTGAGGCCAAATACCTGCCTGAGGCAGGAAGATTGGTTCAACTCAGAGCACACTCCAAACGTACAAATTGAACAATTCATTGACTCTTTTATTTTTGGCAGGGGGAGGAGAGGAGGACTTGCCAGAACTCATTACTTTACCTCAGCTCCTCCCGAAAATGTGTTCATTCCATGAGTGCCACGAAGGTGATCCACTGTGCAGCACCCACGTTATCAGCTCAAGCTTCTCTCACCCATTTTTCCACCTAGGAAAACAAGGGGTCAGCACTCAGAAGAGGTCTCAGAGGTGCTTCCTCCATCAGCGTCCATCCTAGAAGCACTTAAAAATTTAGGTTTGTTGTTGTTTAGTTGCTCAGTCCTATCGGACTCTTGGACTACAGCCTGCCAGGCTCCTCTGTCCATGGGATGCTCCAGACAAGAATACTGGAGTGGGTTGCCATTTCCTCCTCCAGAGGATCTTCCTGACCCAGGAATCGAACCTGTGACACCTGAAAGTCTCCTGCGTTGCAGGCAAATTCTTTACCGCTGAGCCACTGGCCTTCCCATGCTCTATAGAATTTTTAAAAATATATTTATTCATTTATTTGGCTGTCCCGGGTCTTATTGCAGCATGCAGTGTCTTTAGTTGAGTCATGCCAACTCTTAGTTGGAGCGCATGGGATCTAGTTCCCTGACCAGGTTTGGAACTCGGTCACCCTGCATTGGGAGCACAGAGTCTTAGCCACTGGACCACCAGGGAGGTCCCTCTGTGGAATTTTATAAACTGTTTATCCTCATGTTTTACACTTGTTCTTTTTGTTAATATCGGCAGCAAGTGGAGCTGGGGGAAGACAGACTGGCCATGAGACGGGGTAGAAATTGAGTGCGAAGCAAAAAGCAAATATCGTATATTAACGTATATATATGGAATCTAGGAAAATAGTATTGATGAGCCTATTTCCAGGGAAGGAATGGAGACGCAGACAGAGAGAACAGACTTGTGGACACAGTGTGGGAAGGAGAGGGTGGGACGAATTTAGAGAGTAGCACTGAAACATACACGTTACCCTCTGGAAGATAGATGGCTAGAAGGAAGCTACTGCATAAGACAGGGAGGTCAGCCTGGAGCTTTGTGATGACCTAAAGGGGCAGGACGGGGTGCGGGAGGGAGGCTTCAGAAGGAGAAGAGAGATATATAATTATGGCTGATTCCCAACGATGTATGGCAGAAACCAATACAATAATGTAAAGCAATTATCTTCCAATTAAAATTTTTTTTGAAAACAGATTGCTTTCTCAATGGCTGATCACAAGAAATTCGGTCCCCATTCTCTCCTTTTGATTCCTTGATATCTGTGGCTTATATTTATGCAATAGGTAAACTCTGAGAAGGAAAATAACATAGAGTTTAGTGACTTTCATTTCAGTGATTTAAAGTAAAACATTTTGAGTGCTTTTTCTTTTTCTTTTCTCTCTCTCTCCGTGTAGGTAAGAGTATGTGTATGTGCGTGCGTGCTGTGCTAAGTCGCTTCAGTCATGTATAACTGTTTAGGACCCCATGGACTGTAGCCTGCCAGGCTCCTGTGTCCATGGAATTCTCTAGGCAAGAACACTGGAGTGGGTTGCTGTGCCCTCCTCCAGGGGATCTTCCCGACCCAGGGATCGAACCAGTGTGTCTTACGTATGTCTCCTGCCTTGGCAGGCTGGTTCTTTACTACTAGCGCCACCTGGGAAACCCATACCTCCTTCACCTACATTCTTCTCCCAGTTGTGTTGAGATGTAATTGACATATATGTTATAGTAATATTAGTTTTAAACATACAATGTGATGACTTGGTGTATGTATACATTGAGAAGTGATCACCACAAGAAGTTTAGTTAATATCCACCACTTTGCATAGTTAACAATTTTTTGAGAGAGAACTTTTAAGGGCTACTCTCTTAGCAACTTTCAAATCTTGTCAGGTATGTGCTTTGTGTTGTTTTGTTTTTTTGGTGAATTTTTTTTTTTAAATGAGGTGAACCTGCCCACCCACCTCCCTGCTTCCACATCATCAGGGTGGGCTTCTGAGCCTGTGTAGTTATCACGAGACCCACTAGTGGTTTGTCTGCTTGTCTGCTTCTCTCGCTAGACTGAGGGCAGAGGTTGGGTTCTCAGCTTGACTTCCCAGCACAGTGTCTGGAACACACACGCCAGGGTTCAGAGGTATTTGCTGGATGAACAGAACGCACTAGGAAAGTATGCCAGCATCTTTTTTTTTTTTTTCTTTTTTAAGAGACTATCCCCAGGGAGAGTGGAATTGAACAGAACGCAAATGTGCAGCCTCTAAACATTATGAGGCCTTGCTGCCCTGTCTTCTGGTTCTGGATTTCAGGACACAGGCCTATAGGCCGTTATAACACAATGAGGGCAGTCAGCTGGTCTCGATGGTCAGCAGCCAAGTGGTCAGTGGGTCAATGGGCCCGTCCAGTACCACACTTGCAAATAAACAAGCATTTCCTCCTTAACTGACTCATTTGGCCAAGGCGTGGGCAGGACCATGGGACCGTCCACCACGGACTCTGAAGTCAGCCATTGTATTTTTCTGTGAGCGGGCACTGTGCAGCCGGGACCTTTCCCTTTCCTGACGTGCATTTGTGTTTTGCATGCTGCCCCGTGTGGGTGGCAGCAGCTACAGTGGGAGGATGCAGGAGAGCAACTGAGGCCCTTGCAATCCCACAGGAGTTGTATGTGCAGCTGAGGGGCCCACGCCTGTGTCAGGCTGATAATCTCCGTGGTGTGAGCCTCACGCATACCTGCCTGCTCTAGCGAGGTCTAGCTCAACCTCAGGTTAATGCTGGAATTACGTCTGGACAGGGCTTCTGAACTCCAAGGGTCCGTAAACTTGAATAGAAGAATTATGTCCTTTGCCTTCCACTAAACTGTAGAGATTCCAAGGGAAATTTTCATGCAAAGATGGGCTCGATAAAGGACAGAAATTGTATGGACTTAACAGAAGCAGAAGATATTAAGAAGAGGTGGCAAGAATACACAGAAGAACTGTACAAAAAAGATCTTCATGACCAAGATAATCACGATAACGTGATCACTGACCTAGAGCCAGACATCTTGGAATGTGAAGTCAAATGGGCCTTAAAAAGCATCACTACGAACAAAGCTAGCGGAGGTGATGGAATTCCAGTTGAGCTATTTCAAATCTTGAAAGATGATGCTGTGAAAGTGCTGCACTCAATATGCCAGCAAATTTGGAAAACTCAGCAGTGGCCACAGGACTGGAAAAGGTCAGTCTTCATTCCAATCCCAAAGAAAGGCAATGCCAAAGAATGCTTAAACTACTGCACAATTGCTCTCATCTCACACGTTAGTAAAGTCATGCTCAAAATTCTTCAAGCCAGGCTTCAGCAATATGTGAACCGTGAACTCCCAGATGTTCAAGCAGGTTTTAGAAAAGGCAGAGGCACCAGAGATCAAATTGCCAACATCCGCTGGATCATGGAGAAAGCAAGAGAGTTCCAGAAAAACATCTATTTCTGCTTCATTGACTATGCCCAAGTCTTTGACTGTGGATCACAATAAACTGTGGAAAATTCTGAAAGAAATGGGAATACCAGCCCACCTGACCTGCCTCTTGAGAAACCTGTATGCAGGTCAGGAAGCAACAGTCAGAACTGTACATGGAACAACAGACTGGTTCCAAATAGGAAAAGGTGTACGTCAAGTTGTATATTGTCACCCTGCTTATTTAACTTATATGCAGAGTACATCATGAGGAATGCTGGGCTGGAAGAAGCACGAGCTGGAATCAAGATTGCCAGGAGAAATATCAATAACCTCAGATATGCAGATGACACCACCATTGTGGCAGAAAATGAAGAGGAACTCAAAAGCCTCTTGATGAAAGTGAAAGAGGAGAGTGAAAAGGTTGGCTTGAAGCTCAGCATTCAGAAAACAAAGATCATGGCATCTAGTCCCATCACTTCATGGGAAATAGATGGGGTAACAGTGGAAACAGTGTCAGACTTTATTTTTGGGGGCTCCAAAATCACTGCGGATGTTGATTGCAGCCATGAAATTAAAAGACGCTTACTCCTTGGAAGGAAAGTTATGACCAACCTAGATAGCATATTAAAAAGAAGAGACATTACTTTGCCAACAAAGGTCCGTCTAGTCAAGGCTATGGTTTTTCCCGTGGTCATGTATGGATGTGAGAGTTGGACTGTGAAGAAAGCTGATCGCCGAAGAATTGATGCTTTTGAACTGTGGTGCTGGAGAAGACTCTTGAGAGTCCCTTGGACTGCAAGGAGATCCAACCAGTCCATCCTAAAGGAGATCAATGCTGGGTGTTCATTGGAAGGACTGATGCTAAAGCTGAAACTCCAATACTTTGGCCACCTCATGCGATGAGCTGACTCACTGGAAAAGAGTCTGATGCTGGGAAGGATTGGGGGCAAGAGGAGAAGGGGACGACAGAGAATGAGATGGCTGGATGGCATCACCGACTTGATGGACATGAATTTGAGTGAACTCCGGGAGTTGGTGATGGACAGGGAGGCGTGGCGTGCTGTGATTCATGGGGTCGCAAAGAGTTGGACACGACTGAGCAACTGAACTGAACTGAACCTGTAGCTGAAATTCAGCCTTTTCTTCAATTATGAATGCAACGACACCACCTGTGATGTTGTCACCAACACAATTACAGGTATTTTCACGTCACTTCACAGGGCTTACAGACCTTCCACAATGTCCTTTCCAGTCATTGGGACTTAGAAACTATGTAACTATTAGACCCACTGGTCTATCTTGGGGTTTTTTGTAATTTTTGTTTTTTTAGTTTTTTTTTTTTTGGCTGTGCCAAAAAAAGATCTTAGCCTGTAGGATCTTAGTTCCCCAACCAGGGACCGAACCTGTGCCCCCTTCATTGGGAGTGCAGTGTCTTAACCACTGGGCCACCAGGGAATTCTCTTGATTCTGTTTTTAATGCACAAATAAGAAGCACTTGTGTTACTATAGTATTCGTCAGGGTTCTCCAGAGGAACAAAACCATGTATTTATTGTGAAGAATTGACTTATTTGATTATGGAGCCTCAGAATCTGTCATCTTAAGCTAGAGACCCAGGAAATCTAAATACTACCCAGCTGTGTAGCTCTTCGAACCAAAAGACCAAGGGCATTAGGTCCCTGTCGAGGTCAGCAGAAGACTGATGTCAGTTCAACAGTCAGGAAGGCAGTTAACTCTCCTTTCCTCTGCCTCTTTTCTATTGTGTTTTAAAAAATAATAGCTAAAGGTTTAATTTCAAAATGATAAATTATAAAGAAATCACAAAAAGTATAAAACAATTATTCATTTATAAAAGATTCACCATAAGGTCCTTGGAAGAATAAACTCAAATTGATTTGGATATCATTTAAATCAAAGAGTTATGATTTACTGATAACTTTTCAGGAATATGTATGCTGCATTCAATAAAGTATACCTTCAAAGGTAAATCTGTTGATGTTTTTTGATAACCTAGAAATTAAATAAAACATAATTCTATGTATTTTAGGTTATACATATAAAAATACTATTTTGAGAAGGTATACCCAAGCTTCCCCAGACAGCCAGAAGAGTCGATGACACCCCAAAATGTTAAGGACACCTGTGAGAACAACTCTGCTGTGTGGCTGCCAGCCTCTGGCCACTTCACTAGAAGAAAAAAATCCTTCTCAAAATTCTGTACATTCTTTCAATACATCTAAAAGAAGGAGGTGTGTGCCAGTTATCAATATATGGTCCTTCGACTCTAAATTCACCTCTTCTGGGTTACTCAGCCATGGAGAAGGGCACCGTAAACTTTCCTCCTTTGTTGCAGGAGTGATGCTAAATCTTGTCAGTAGAGGGCGCCAGAAGGACCGCGGCAGCAGGAAGGGGTTTTGCTACTTAGCCACTGGCGTGAGTCTTTTCTTGCTTCTATTCTGCATGGCTACGAATGACAAGGGATGGTTGAGGGGAGATGCAATGGCACTCACTGCAGCATTTCAGTGAATGAATCTGTCATCCATTGAGCTGCAACCACACACTCCCCAATAATGCCTGAATTCCAATTTGGGAAGGAGGTTTTCTGTAGCCATTTCCTAAGGATGCCATAACAAAGTACAATAAACCGGGTGGCTTAAACAACAGAATTTATCATATCAGAATTCTGGAGGCTGGCAGTCCGGAATGACACTGTCAACTGACTTGGTTCCTTCTGAGAGCCAAAAGAGAATCTATTCCATGCTTCTGGTGGTTTGCTGACAATCTTTGGTTCTTGGGCTTCTAGAAGCATCACCCCAGTCTTTACATTCATATATGCCGTACTCCCTGTAGTCATGTTGGTGTCCAAATTTCCTCTTTTAATATATGACACAGTCATTTTGGTTTAGAGGTCCACTCTATTCCAGTATGCTGCTGCTAAGTTGCTGCTAAGTCGCTTCAGTCGTGTCCGACTCTCTGTGACCCCATAGACGGAAGCCCACCAGGCTCCCCCGTCCCTGGGATTCTCCAGGCAAGAACACTGGAGTGGGTTGCCATTTCCTTCTCCGATGTGTGAAAGTGAAAAGTGAAGTCGCTCAGTCGTGTCCGACCCTTAGCGGCCCCATGGACTGCAGCCTACCAAGCTCCTCCATCCATGGGATTTTCTAGGCAATAGTACTGGAGTGGCTTGCCATTGCCTTCTCCCTATTCCAGTATAGCCTTATCCTAACAACTAGTTTATTAACACATCTGTAATGACCATAAAGTCATTCCAAAGAAGGTCACATTCTGAGGTTCTGGGTTTTAGGATTTCAACATGTGGGTTTGGGGGGCACAATTCAACCCATAACACCTCCCTTTTAAGTTTGCTTCTTCCGTCAGTATTTCCTCACTCAGCCTTAGGATATTCTTCAGAGATATTTTTTGCCCCTTTATAGCTAACACTTTTGTTTTATAATTTATTTTATTAAAGTACAGTTGATTTACAACGTTGTGTTAATTTCTGCTGACAGTGAACTGATTCAGTCATACATATATATATATTCTTTCCCATGCTTTTAAAATCTTTATTTATTTATATTTATTTTTGGCTGTGCTGGGTCTTCGTTGCTACATGCAGGCTTTTTTCTAGTTGAGGCAAGTAGGGGCTAACTCTCTAGCTGTGGTGCTTGGGCTTCTCATTGCGGTGGCTTCTCCTGTTTTGGAGCGTGGGCTCTAGGGTGTGTTGGCTCTGTAGCTGTGGCACACGGGCTTAGTTGCCCCGCTGCATGTGGAATCTTCCTGGACCAAGGATTGAACCTGTGTCCCCTGCATTGGGCGGTGGACTTAACCACTAGACCACCAAGGAAGTTCGTAAAAGTCACATTCTTTTTTTTTTTTTTTTTTCTTTCCCAAGAAAAAATTTATTTATTTATTTGCACCAGGTCTTAAATTAGTTGCAGCATACGGGATCTTCCATCTTCACTGCGGCATGCAAAATCTTTAGTTGCGGCTTGTGGGATCTAGTTCCGTGGCCAGTGATCAAACCTGGCCCCTGCACTGGGAGTCTTAGCCACTGGACCATCAGGGAAGTCCTTCTTTTCCATTATGGTTTATCATAGGGTATCGAATATTGTTCCTGCGCTATACAGTAGGACCTCACCGTTTATCCATTCTATATATACTAGCTTGCATCCTGGGCTTCCCTGGCTGTCCAGTGGTTAAGACTCTACACTTCCAGTGAAGGGGACACGGGTTTGATTCTTGGTTCAGGAATATCCCACATTCCGTGTGGTGTCACCAAAAAAAAAAAAAAAAAAAATTAATAGCTTGCATCATCGCATCCTTCTTACTAGGCAATTACTCTCTATTGAAACTTGTTCTCTCTCCTGACCGAACCCTAACAGATATGAGAGCAAAGGGAACTAGGAGAGTAAGTGCCAGGCTGTTGCTGTTCAGTCACTAAGCTGTGTCCCCCTCTGTGAGACCCCAAGGAACTGAGGGTTTAATCTTTCCTCAACCGTAAGAGACAGGCATAGCTATCGCGAGATTTCCCAAGTGCCGTGTTTGGGGAGTGGCAGTGCTGGAACTCAAACTCGGCTGTGTTTTGTTGCTTTCTGTTTTATTCCAAAGGCTGAGCGCCCTCTTCTTCACAGTGCTGCTTCCATACTACAGAGGTCTGTGTGACCTTGTACCACAAACACAGATGAACCTGGTGGCTCAGACGGTAAAGAATCTTCCTTCAGTGCGGGAAACCCGGGTTCGATCCCTGGGTCAGGAAGATCCCCTGGAGAAGGAAATGGCAACCCACTGCAGTATTCTTGCCCGGGAAATCCCATGGACAGAGGAGCTTGGTGGGCGACAGTCCATGGGGTCACAAAGAGCCAGACTAAGCGACTAACGCTTACGTAACTGTATTACTATACTCATGTACTATACCAGTTATGAAACACAAGCGAGGTTTAAAAGTATGAGATGATGACAAAATAAGCAATTTAAATAAATTGTTTTTACTTTATTAGTGGCGCCAAAAGCCCTTGACCTATTTCCCAACAGAAACACCATTTTTCATGAGAGCACCTCGAATATATATTTACTTCTTTTCTGAAAAATCTTGGTTTGCATTTGGTGATACAGGGACTTGAAGGTTTATTTATAAGCTTGGTCTTAATGGCAGTAGCAGCTGAAGTAGATCCTTCACCAAGATGCAAACGGAAAAAGTCATGCTTGCCTGAGTTTATGAAGTTAAGATAATCACCAGTGTCTTAGCAAGGCCAAATGGTCCCTGACAGCAATATAATGATGCCCTGTCTCCTTCAACTTACCCGAAATGAATAAATACATATAAAACTAGGGTGTATTCATGTGTTCAATGTTCAACAAATCTAAAAATATTAACTCAGTGCAAAATTGAAAAGAAAAAGTTTCTGGTGTCTTTGCTGCTCCCGGAGGCTGACACTGAGAACAAATGAACCTTTGCACCACCTTTGTGGACAGTGGCAGGATCTTCTATTTGATGTGACAGCCGACTTCCCCACAGAGCAAGGGAGTGATTCAGGAGAGCAAGGCAGGAGCTGCAGGAGCCTTTCCTGACCCACCTCCCAAGTCACACACCATTACTTTCATTGTATTCAATTTGCTGCTTGGGTCAGTGTAGGAGGGAACCATACAAGGGCACGAGAAGGTCAGGAAGGGTGGCTCATTGGGGGCTGTTTGAGGCTGGCGACCACAGAATAAGGCTGAAAAAAGAGAGAAGGTGCTGAAAAATATGCATTTCTATGACATTGGCACTAGTGGTAAAGAAGCCACCTGTCAATGTAGGAGAAATAAGAGATGAGGTTTTGATCTCTGCATCGGGAAGGTCCCCTGGAGGAGGGAATGGCAACCCACTCCAGTATTCTTGCCTGGAGAATCCCATGGACAGAGGAGCCTGGAGGGCTATGGCCCATAGGGTCGGAAAGAATCGGACACAACTGAAGTGACTTAGCACACACACATGACAGCCAGAGGACAGAGAATCCAACTTAACAAAATAACAGCGAAGCCCATGGATGACAGTGTGCAGTGGGCTTAACAAACATCCAGACTGGACTTTATGAGGAAGAGGGAGGTTGCCGGGGAGGTAGAGGCAGTCTCTAGGAAAATAAACAGAAAAATAAAAAGAAAGGCCATCTGATGTGCTTAAGCGGTTTTAAAAGGTGATTGATACGAAAGATGAACTGAGGTGTATTACAGATTTCAAGAGTTTCTTTGAGCAAGAAACATTTGGAATCTGGAAGCACAAGACAGCAAGCAGTTAGGGACTCTCCCCTGCAGGAGCCAGGGGAGATTTAGACAAGGTGCAGCACCAGAAAACAAGGTAATTATTTGACTACAGTTCAAAGCCGGGCTTCCCTGGTGGCTCAGATGGTAAAGAATCTGCCTGCCATGAAGGAGACCTGGGTTTGATCCCTGGGTCGGGAAGATTATCGGGAGAAGGGAATGGCAATCCACTCCAGTATTCTTGCCCAGGAAATCACATGGACAGAGGAGCTAGGCAGGCTACAGTCCATGGGGTCCCAAAGAGTGGGATTAGACTGAACAACTAACATACTTCACTTAAAGCCTACTTGACTCTCTGAGATTGGTTGTCCTTAACATTTTTGTAACCTTGAGACATTTACAGGCTTAGATTTTGGGTTGCTTATGTAGGCTGCTGTAGTATTGTGATTCACCAAAATGTTTGTTCAGGTATTTCCTTAACATCTTATGGGAAAACACAAATGAACTATTTGGCCAACCCAATATGAGTGCCACCCAGTCTAATGGCCTCCTTGTTTAATTAAACAATATGCCAAATTATTATAAAAAATTATAGTGTGTATAATTTTAATAATTACATGGGAAATTCAAGCTTTCAACATGTAGAACACTGCAAAAAGGAAAATAAGACAATTATAAGTGTGGAAGAACAAAACATTTTACAAGAAAGACAACATAATAATTGTAGGTTACTTACGTTTTACAGTGAACACTATTTCCATGAACGTACTAATGTCAAAACCTTTATTCACCTAGCTAAACAAAAATGGAATATAAGTGTTGGGAAGATGGCAAGAGAGAAAGTAGGGGTAGAGAATTCAGAAGCACTAAATCTTCATCCACCATAACAGAAAACCAGTAGGTAATGTCCAAGGTTTAAAAAACTCACATAAGCATACTAGTTAGAAATCTAGAATTAAATAGCAAGCAAAATGGTTAAAGAATTTAAAGGCCTTGCCTCTGGGGATCAGACCCAGGGATGGGGGAGGTAGAGGGGTGAGGAAGGGACAACTTTTTTGTCATTCAGTTCAGTCGCTCAGTCATGTCCAACTCTTTGCCACTCCATGAATCACAGCAGGCCAGTTAGCACTATTTAATTTCCTCTGCTTCTATAAAAAAGAAGACTAATTCAAATAATATGTATAAAGTAGAAGTCCTACAATCTAGGAAGCAGCATTTCTGAATTTCTACATTCACGATTTAAAATTGCAAGATTTCTGGCTGCAAATATATCTGGACAGTAAACTGCCACTGTGATGAATATAAAAACAATTTTACCATACCACATGTTGTCAATTATAGGAATTAAAAGGATTACAATATACAAATAAATGACTACTTAGATTATCCATGAAAAATCAAATATTTTCTAATAAAAAATAAAAATAGGGACCTCCCTGGTGGTCCAGTGGTTAAGACTTTGCCTTCTAATGCACAGGGTGTGAGTTTGATCCTGCTTGGGGATGTAAGATCTCATATGCATCACAGCCAAAAAAAAAAAAAGAAACCCAAAACATAAAGCAGAGCCAATATTGTAACAAATTCAATAAAGACTTTAAGAATGGCCCACAAAAAAATCTTTTAAAAAATCCAAATATTTTCAACTCTTTCAGAAGTCATTACTTTAACCCCTTGGTTGCACAGTTCTTCCCTTTTCAACCTTTCTGGATGTCCTAGTCCCGTGGCCCAGGACCTCTTCAATGCCTCCTCCCCCAGAAGGAGGGGGACACCTGTGCTCCCCTGATGCTCCTCTCTCCAAGTCAGAAGAAATCTTTCCTCCTGCTCAACTCCTCTAGCACTGGATCCACACTGTATTTACGACATTTAAGCTTCTGTATTAATTCCATCCATTTCTGGAGGACAAATTCTATATTCCCATTAGCACCTTTATCCATAGGAGTGACTTCTGCAACAGGATAACATTAACTCAGTGAAAAATTTAAAGGAGGGATTATCTGAGCAGTGTTTTTGCTGCTTCTGTATAGACTCACACCTGGAACCATGTGTGTCCTTTGCACCCCCACTTCTAGATATTTCAAACTCAGCCTTTCTCTTGCCTAGTTATTACGAGCAGCCAACCATCCTTATCAAAGCATAAGGTGGCCTGTGGTTACTGGACAATGAAAAGGGTGGCTTTTCAAAGTTATTACCTGGCAACTTAGAGTTCTTACGAATATTTCTAGGAAGCCAGAGGCTCCTGGGGAACATTTCAGTGAACACTCTGGTTGATTGCTGGCCTTCTTCAGTGATAAAATCAAGTCAACATTATTCCTTTATCATTCTAACATGTCACAAAGATGAAGTAGTTGCACAGCACAGGCCTCTGCCTGGACTGTCACTTTCAGTTAGATTTACCTCAGTTTGAGGCAGGTATGCCTGATTAAAACACACACTGGTATAGTGTTTATACGCAGTAGACAAAATGTGCATAAGAAGTTAAGATAGAACAAAGCTTAAGGAAATGTCTTATTTGCTCTGTGTTGGCCAAAGCTTCCCCTTTCCTTTAGAGACTGTGATGGTCCACACCCTCTCCCTTCTGCCTGGGACACTGTATGAGAGGCTCAGAATTGAGTGTATTGAGGTCAAGTCTCTAAGGACACACCCTGGGACCCTCCAGGTGCGGTGTCAAGGACAATTCACTAGACTAAAGGGTAAGAATATTAGAACTTCTGTTTGTACTTAATTTTTACATTAAAAATAATTAGCCACCTCTAACATGTATGGCTGAGAAGGCAATGGCAAGCCACTCCAGTACTCTTGCCTAGAAAATCCCATGGATGGAGGAGCCTGGTAGGCTGCAGTCCGTGGGGTCGCTAAGGGTTGGACACGACTGAACGACTTCACTTTCACTTTTAACTTTCACACATTGGAGAAGGAAATGGCAACCCACTCCAGTGTTCTTGCCTGGAGAATCCCAGGGACGGGGGAGCCTGGTGGGCTTCCGTCTATGGGGTCACACAGAGTCGGACACGACTGAAGTGACTTAGCAGTAGCAGCAACATGTATGGATGTGAGAGTTGGACTGTGAAGAAAGCTGATCGCCGAAGAATTGATGCTTTTGAACTGTGGTGTTGGAGAAGACTCTTGAGAGTCCCTTGGACTGCAAGGAGATCCAACCAGTCCATTCTAAAGGAGATCAATCCTGGGTGTTCATTGGAAGGACTGATGCTAAAGCTGAAACTGCAATACTTTGGCCACCTCATGAGACGAGTTGACTCACTGGAAAAGACTCTGATGCTGGGAAATGTTGGGGGCCGGAGGAGAAGCGGACGACAGAGAATGAGATGGCTGGATGGCATCACCGACTTGGTGGACATGAGTTTGAGTGAACTCCAGGAGTTGGTGATGGACAGGGAGGCCTGGCGTGCTATGATTCATGGGGTCGCGGAGAGTCGGACACGACTGAGCGACTGAACTGAACTGAACTGAACATGCTATTTGAGTTGTCTCTGACATTATCACTAAGTGGTACCCAAAGGAAAGGGTTCCATAACAAGCAATGGGGGGTGGGTACTGACAATGACCCTTACTCATTTATTCTATGGAGAATTGCCAAGGTGCTGCTGTTTCTATGTGCCTATGGAAATAGCTTTCAAGATATATCACCGAATTTAACTGAGAAGATCCCCACAGAATAGATAAGTAGGCATTAACAAGGCAAATACAAAGGACAGCCAGAAAGTAGCAGAATGGACCCATGGTCTCAGGATGATTTGTTGATGTCATAATAATGAGATAAGTAATAATGATGATACAATTCTATCTTATAAACAGTTGGTCAGAAAAATTCAATAAAAGACTCAAAAGAGGGATTCACATCCATTATCTCCAGTAATGAACCTGAATCTAAGTGCATATTGTGCCTTGAGATGCTATTAGCTGTGTAACATTTCCTGGGACAGCAAGACATTTTCAGATTGAGTACCTAGAGCATGAAGACAAACTTCTATAGCTGGTATACTGAAGGGAGTGATATTTATTTCTAGACTTTCTAAACAGTGTGCTTATGGAACTATTTTTTAAAACCTGGTTATTACTTATTGATTTTCCGTGATGGTAGGTGAAGATTTAGCACTCCTACGTTCCCCACCCCTACTTCCTCTCTTGCCATCCTCCCAGCAGTTATATCCCATTTTTAGTAAGGTCAATAAAGGTATTGATATTAGTGTGTTTTTGCAAAACCCAAGTAATCCACTTTTGTCATTTTTTATTCTGGAAATATTTGTTTTCTTGAAGTTATAATTGTTTTACTTTTTATATACCGAGACAATTTTCCCCCTCAGATTATTTATATGTCAACTAATATTTTTTTTGTTCAAGCATATCAAATGGGTGTATCGTTTTATTATTGTTGTTTACCTGGAGATCCCCTTTCCAAACACTCTCCATTCTCCACATACAACCTGGATTGTTCTCTTCCTAAGCCATGGCACTGTGTCATCCTGTTTATTAGGGGACCAGATGGAAAAGAGATTGGAGCCAGATTGTCAAGGGGCTGGTTTGTCACAACAGGGAGTTTGGATTTCATTAAGTTATTGGAAAATCATAAGTGAGAAGATGAAACCCGCTTGATAGGGTCCTTGCACCAGAGTCACCTGGGGTCAAAAAGATCATGTTTATCCTGAAGTTCAGCTCACAGATACAGGCTGTTCTCCCTTGAAACTCCCATCCATACATTTAGGCTGCTGCTGCTGCTAAGTCACTTTAGTCGTGTCCGACTCTGTGTGACCCCATGGACTGCAGCCTACCAGGCTCCTCTGTCCATGGGATTTTCTAGGCAAGAGTGGCTTACCATTGCCTTCTCCGATACACTTAGGCTACAAAGACTTAAAACACAAGTCTACAAAGACTCAGTCACAAATATGGAACTGAGGCAGTTAATATGAGAGGAAAACAATCTCTGATAAAACGTTGAGGATAAAAAATGTTCAATATCACAGAAATTCATAGTTCAGGCCAATGTAAATTTCTAAATTTCTCTATGCAGTTAACACTTACCCAAATCTATGTTAGAACAAACATTTATTTAAAATGCAAACTTTGAAGTTAGAAATAAAGCTGACTGGTATCATTACAGAGAGATTATGATGACAATATGAATTTCAAAGGGCAGCAGAAACAGGAGGAAATTTGTTCTGATGGCTACACTGGAGCAGGCAGAACGCATCAAGCCACACCTCCATTTTTCCCCTTCAATGACCCTCCTCACCTGCTTTTGTCCTCTTCTATGCTTCTTCATTTATCTTATTAGAATTATATTATCATAACTATCTTACTGTCTTATGGCATTTTGTAAATTTCCAGTGCTTTCACAAATATCCTATTATGCCTTTTCAGTGGTGTAATTTCCATTTTTATAGGTTAAAAAAAAAACAACTAAGGTTTAATGACTTGTTGAGTATCCACTAGCTGGTCAACAACCTCAACAGGTAGAAGAATGCAATTTTCCACCTGCCAGTAATGTTTTACCTCTTTCCTACACAACTCCATGTCTTTTTTTCTACCTCAATTCCAATACTTTTTTCCTTCTTCCTCAACATATCTGTATTATTATAACTGAAATCTATTGCTTTTCAATTTAAAAAGTTGGTTTTCTGTTGTTAATTTTAAATAATTAAAATAACTAAAAATTATAAAAAATTGATCTATATTGATAGTTTATGTTAATAGAATTTAAATATAAATTAAAATGTGACTACAATTTATTATATTTAATAAATATTTTAATAATAGTTTTTAAAGTAAAATTTTTTCTTAGCAAGGTCATCCTCTGTACTCCCATGTGGTTTTCAACTCTTTCTCCCCACCCTCATGACCCTGAGGGTCATGGGGTTATTGGTGGGGGGGCCTGCCAAGCCTGAAACAGAGTCCAAATGGGTCACCTAGCACCACGTACCCACGTTGCTGTTTGAGGTTCCTGTGAGTCTCAGTTTCAAAACCCCTGATTCTCACATTCTGAATGGATACAAGAAATTAGGCATAGTTTATTCATTTTCTCAGATTTTTTGGTTTACAAAAGGTAGCCCGTAAGATTTGTGTAAACATTAAGCTAAGTGTATTTTTAATTTAACCCACTGGTAATCAACTCAACCTAGGAAAACTGCTGGAGTTTCCTGGCTGGTTTACCCACTGGCTGCTGCTGGGTTGACCCAGCGCAGCCAGGCTGGAGAGCCGATGTGCTTCCAGTGATAAAGGCAGGGCTCGCAAAGGCCACCTAGAGGAGAGGATGGAGTGAGTTGTGGCCAGCTGGTAAAGCAGCAAGGAGGTACTATGGACATGCAGGTGAAAGTGTCAGTCGTTCAGTCCTGTCTGACTTTTTGCGACCTCCCGGACTGTACCCTGCCAAGCTCCTCTGTCCCTGAAATCCTCCAGGCAAGAATGCTGGAGTGGGTAGCCATTCTCTTCTCCAGGGGATCTTCCCAACCCAGGGATCTAACCCCGAGTCTCCCGCATTGCAGGCAGATTCTTTACCACCTCAGCCACCAGAGAAGCCCCACTATGGACATGAGGCCCCAACTTTGAACTCCGTCGTCTTCCGAGAAGAATAAGGACTTCCTCTCTGTTGATAAAATTTGGTCCCAGCGGTAAGTCATCACCATGTTCTCTCCATCCTTATTGGTTCATGTTTATTGGTTATGTTTTCCGTGGTATGATTCCTCCCTGCCCACAAAAAATCCCAAAACTCGCAGGAGGGTGTCCCGAGCGTCTCATGGCTTCACAGAGGCAGTTCTCTGTAGCAGACTGTGACCTGTGGACCGAATCCCTAGTCACGGATTGCCCATCTGGGGTCAGTCTGGCCTAGGCACATGCTTTACTTAACGTGGCGTTTCAAACAAAATGTTTAAAATAGATATCAACAATTTAGAATGAAAAGAGACACAGGAAATACCGATTTTCTGTTTCTTTAGGGGCGGGGGGAAAGCATTCCTGGTAACCATGGTCCCAAATTCCTACAGGTCAGCTGTGGGGAGGGACTGGACCTGGGCCCCTCGGGTCCCCATAGACGCCCACTGACCAGCCTGGCCTCTTGGGGGCTCTTCTGGTCACCATCGGCTTAGGGTGCGACTCCTGCCCTAAGGTTTTCCCGCAGGGACCCCACTCCTTTCTCAGAGTAGGCTGTTTCCTTCGGCCGGCTTTGGTGGGGTGGTTCTCTGTGTTTTGGAGGTGGCCAACCACTTCTCCCGGATGACTTGCTTATCCTTGAGTCGTCACTCTCTTTGCCAACTTCCTGCGTTGTGGTCAGCTCTTATCCCCCAGCACAGGTGATACTCATCTCCCAGGCCTCTGAATAGCTCATGGCGTCCGCTAAGTGGTTCCCTGACAAATCCCCGTCAAGTCTAAACCCGGACCTAAACCAGCAGGGAAACCGAGGTGCAGAACTGCAGAGCCATCCTGGGGGCAGCCTTCGCAGCAGGGCGCCGGGGCTGAGAGGGGCAGGCACTGCCCTCCATTTGCTAAAGAAAGTCACCACAAAATGTTGCTTAGCCTTCTGAGATTTGTAATTAAAAAAAAATTAAGCTCAAAAATTGACTTTTTTTTTTCCTTTAAGTAGGTTGAGTATATTTTATATCATTAAAAGTGTCTTCCTCTAAAGTAAAAGGGATCGTTAGAGTTCCCGCAACTTTCTCCTCCCCACCCCCCCCAAAACACAGCGCATTTCCCAGCCTCCCTTGCAGTTAGTTGACGTCAAGTGACAGGAGGAAAGCCAGCCCATCCAGTTCTGGCTCATAAAATCTCTCAGGTTCTTCTCCCTTCTGGGGTGACTTTGGACGCATGGACTGAAAAAGAGTGCAGGTTGGAAAGGAGCCTGCTTCTGAATGAATTTTTCTGTGTGTAGCTTTTGCTAGGTTGTTGCATCCATCCTCTACCAGTCGGGGGCAAATTCATTTAATTTTTCTGCATCTCAGTTTTCCCCACCTGCAAACTGGACATATTGATAGTAACTACTTGTTAGAGCTATTATATGAATTAATATTTGTAAGTCTCCTAGGAGAGTCCTCTGCTTAAGGTGAGCACTGCATGAAGAATGTGTTGAAATAGGAAAAGCTCTATAAATATTATTAGCTTTTATGGCTTTTATAAACATTTAACATTTTATAAGATTACAGTGGGAATGCGTGCTGTGGTTCATGGGGTCGCAAAGAGTCGGACACGACTAAGCGACTGAACTGAACTGAATAGGTATGTTCATTTGTTTGGGGATAGGATAGAACTTAGGAGTTGTGTCCTAGGTGTTAGATGGATTAGCCTGGGTTCAAATCTTGGCTTTGCTTCTCAGCTGAGAAGCATTAAAAAATCACTTAACCTTACCAAGTTTCAATTTTCTCACTAACAGGACCCTTAATCATAGGGTTATTGGTGGATTAATGAGATAAAGTTTGTAAAAAACTTAGTCAAGTGGCTGGCGCATAGTAAGTGCTCATTAAATAACTTTGCACCTCGGCAATAAGTGATTAAGAAGTCCCACGTGAGAAAAGGTTGTCCAGAACATTTGCAATTAATCTCTGAACATTTTTCTTCATTTCCACAATGAGTTGATTAAAGTGGATTTGATTTTTATTTTCAAACTTTTGTTTTAGCTGCAAAACCTTTCCTTCAAGCAAGATCTTAGATAAATATCCAATCTAACATAGATGGAAGCAGTGGGGCAAAGGGGCAGTAGGGAGGAGAGCTTGTCTCCACCCACTGGCTCTCCCTCACATCTTCCCTCAGGGTTGTCCCTGAGTCACCTCTGTGGACTCCCGGGTTCCTCAGTACAGTCTGATTATTTGTAGGACTTAAAGTTCTCCAAACTATTTTGTTCCAGCTCTAACATTTTATGACCCCCCCCAAGAACTGGCATCTGGCCATGAAGTAGAATTGAGGTTGAAATGATACGGATACAACCTGTTCCCAATGCCAAGACCTCTTCTAACTTGGCCTGTTGCTTCTAATGCTGCCTCTCTCACTCGCCAGTTCAACGCCCTTTCTCAGGGAACAGTCCCTCCCTTTCCACCTGCTTCTGCCACATGGAGAGAGGGGGCAGGAAGTGGACATGAGGCCACTGCCCAGCCACTTCTAGGGGTATAGCCTCTAGCATCTAGTGGAGTCACGCTATGGTCAAAGGCTGAGTTTATGACAGATACGTCCCTCAGCCAACTGCGGAGCACGGTTTTAAAACAAAATAAACTATCTACAGAAGAGTGAGCTGTCTCAGTACTTCTCTGGACCTACGTATTTGTGCAGATGTAAACCATCCAGTCAAAACTCCAGGCAGCCAGCTCTGACTGGCAAGGAGCAGCTCTACTTCCCTTCTATTTGGAGCAGGTCACTTGGCTGCTCAAACCCTCCGGCGACTTCCACTTCCACTGAGATGGAACTCAAAGACTTTTCTGGTGGCTTCATCTCCCACCACTGTCCTCCTGGCCCTTGCTGTCACAATCGTAATGACTGTAGTTCCTCCAACGTGTGAAGCATCTCCTGTTTCATCTCTTCCTTGCCTGAGGATGCCTTCGGATTTCTCTGTTCCCTCTATGCTAATAAGCTCTCTAATAAGCCGTCAGTCTGTGATTTTTTTTTTCACCTCCTCCATAGAGCCTTCCTGAATGAATAGATAAGAGTGATGTCTCTCTGGATAGACACAGTTTTCACAAATTTACTTACATACATAAAACTGAAAGTGAAAAAAGTGAGCCTTTTAGTCGCATCTGATTCTTTGTGACCCCATGGACTGTAGCCCTCTAGGCTCCTCTGTCCATGGAATTCTCCAGGCAAAAATACTGGAGTGGGTAGCCATTCCCTTCTCCAGGGGATCTTCCCAACCGCGGGATTGGATACTGGTCTCCTGCATTGCATGTCTTCTGCATTCTTTACCATCTGAGCCACCAGGGAAGCACTATAGAGGAGGGGGAAAACAAACAAACAAAAAACCTTCTTTCTCTACCCTCTTAGGTTCGTGCCTGAGGCTCTGGAAATTAAATGGACAAAAGTCAGACTAACAAGAGAAAAACAGAGTTTATAAACTTGTGCAGTGCACGTAACACAGGAGATGCTCGGTGATGGGTAACTCAAAGTGGTACTTACAACTTGGGGCTTATAAGCACCTTCAGAAAGAATAATAAATTTGTGGAGACATGACAAGTAAAATGGGTTCAGGCTCTTAGAAGTGGCCAGTTGTGGGAAGGTAAATATATGGGGGAAACTAAATGGATGGTAAGGACTATTTTAGTAAGATTTGGTGTGTACGTTAGAGGCTTCCCAGGAGATGCCAGTGGTAAATGTAAGGTCGGACCCTGGTGGCCTTTTGGCTTCCCCTTCCTGGTGGCTATCTTGTCTCCTTCTTCCCTTCTCCATCCCCTGCCGGAGGGAAAAAGTCCCGCCAAACCGCTGAGGAATTTCTGATGTAATAACCCTCTGCCAAGATCTATCCGCCCCCTTCCTGACCTCCAGAGTGACCAGCCTGGTCTAGCTGACCACTCACAATCTCACATTCCCGAGCTTTACCTTATTTTAGGCCTGTCCAGGTTATATGATACCACTTCCTGCCCCGAAGGCATAAAAATCGCACCCTGCCTTTGTTCGGGGCAGAACTCCTCGTGGCCATTCTTGCGGTCAGTGGGTTCTGCCCGGGAGCGCACTGCCAATAAAGCCTGTTACTTTCCCTTAGTGTCTGGGTTATTTCCTTACAGCTTGAGACGCCCGTTTCCGCGACCTTACAGTAAAGAACCCTCCTGCCAAAGCAGGAGACATCAGAGTCACGGGTTCAGTCCCTGGGTCTGGAAGATCCCCTGGAGAAGGAAATGGCAGCCCACTCCAGTACTGTTCCCTGGAGAATCTGGACCATGGAGACTGGTGGGCTACAGTCCATGGAGTCGCAAGAGTCAACATGACTGGAGTGACTTAGCATGCATGTTATGTCCATTGCATCTCTGGGCTAAGAGTCTCTAATGCTTAAGAGTTAACCTGCCCTGGGACTTCCCTGGTGGTTCAGTGGTTATACATGCACCTTCCAGTGAAGGGGATACAAGTTCTTATCCCTGGTCCACAAGGCAACTAAGCCTTCCTGCCACAGATAGAAAAGCCCACGTGAGACAACGGAGACCCAGTGCAGCCAAAAAAAAAAAAAGAGAGAGAGAGAAATGAAAAGGTTATCCTGCCCTTCCTTGTACCAGGAAGGGCACCTTTCTCACAAGAAATTTTATATCCTGCGTTTAGGTAGAAAGGAGGTTTAGCCCTTCCTGCTTTTGCTGTGTCTTAAGTATCTTCAGCTCAAAGTAACACTTCTGCCAAAGTGGCATATTCTGATTCCCTACAGAGTAAATAAAAGTGACTAAATTTCTACCACTGCTACCTCTAACTTGAACTGTTACTGTCAATGAATTCAGCTAGGACTTATTAAGCATAATTTATATGCCAGTGAATTCCTATGCATGTCATGTAGTCTCTTTCATTTAATTATTTCAATAGCTCTGAGTGGCTCAAAGAGGTTAAGTTAACCGGCCCACAATCACACAGCTAGTAACTGGGAATACACCAGGAATCCAGCTCAACTGTACATGACTGCAACTTACTTCTAGTTTTCCACAGCCTCACTACAGACAATTGTGCTGAACTCAGTTGGCAAGTAGTTATCTTTACTGTGTTTGAATTTTGCTGTGCCAAGCACCCCCTAAGGCTAAGAGGCTCCCGTTATCCATCTTAACTTGTTAGCCCTGAGAGGTGAGGAAGGTCTTTACATACAATGGACACTTAAATCCATTTGAATGATGACTCTGCTGCCTTTATAACCATGACAGCAGTTTGGACTGGAGTCCAGCACTCTGGGCTGCTCGATAAATCCCTGACAGAGTGATTGCTGATGGCTTGTTTTCTTTCCTTTGCTGGGGTATTTATAGAAGAACTTTGAGCAAACTCCAAAATGTAATACTCTCCAGAATACTTTTTGGACCGTTAAACTGTGTCCTGTAAAGAGAAAAAATAGCTAGAATTTCAGATAAGTCTCAAGTATCGATTTGTAAGTACCTCTCAGAGAACTCAGATACGCTTCGTTGAATCCTATATTACTCCTGTCCAGTTCTACCACGAAAACAAACTACCAACATATTTAAATAAATTCTGACTGAAGTAAAAATTTTAAAAATATTTTAGTAACTTTACTGCCAAAAACAAGTTGTTGTATTACTTCAGACTCATCTCAGAATCCAAGAGTCAAAGAAATTTGCAAACCATGCAGTGCACTTCTGTTATTTTTCAGAATAAGAGATGTAGAGAATAGAGTACTTTTGCCTGAGATCACAAAGCTAGTCTTTGTCTCAGTTATAAGTAAGCAAATCAGACTTGATATCTATAATGGATTCTTTTGGATATGCTGCCCATTTCCTGAATTTGTTACTTTTTTGTGTGGTATCTTCAATGCTTGGCACAATACAAACACAATCTACAAATGCTCAAGAAATGTTTACTGAGTTGGGGTGTGTTTCAAAAACCTGATATGTTTCTAGATAGACTGTTTGCTTTTATCAGTTCAGTTCAGTTCAGTTCAGTCACTCAGTCATGTCCGACTCTTTGCGACCCCATGAATCACAGCACGCCAGGCCTCCCTGTCCATCACCAACTCCCGGAGTTCACTCAAACTCATGTCCATCGAGTCGGTGATTCCATCCAGCCATCTCACTCTCTGTCGTCCCCTTCTCCTCCCACCCCCAATCCTTCCCAGCATCAGAGTCTTTTCCAGTGAGTCAACTCTTCGCATGAGGTGGCCAAAGTATTGGAGTTTCAGCTTTAGCATCAGTCCCTCCAATAAACATCCAGGATTGATCTCCTTTAGAATGAACTGGTTGGATCTCCTTGAAGTCCAAGGGACTCTCAAGAGTTTTCTCCAGCACCACAGTTCAAAAGCATCAATTCTTTGGCAATCCAAATAATTTTTTAAAATAAAAATGCATGCATACTGTAAAAAAAAAAAAAGTATCAGAGTCAAATAGTCCAGGAAGACTTTGTTCAAGACTATTGCAATAGGAACGTACAATTGTGCTCATTTCATACACCAGCAAGGTAATGCTCAAAATCCTTCAGGCTTCAACAGTGAGTGAACTGAAAACTTCCAGATGAACAAGCTGGGTTTAGAAAAGGCAGAGGAACCAGAGATCAAATTGCCAACATCTTTTGGATCACAGAAAAAGCAAGGGAATTTCAAAACAACATCTGTTTCTGCTTCTTTGGGTATGCTAAAGCCTTTGACAGTGTGGATCACAATAAACTGTGGAAAATTCTTAAAGAGATGGGAGTACCAGACCACTTTACTTGTCTCCTGAGAAACCTGTATGCAGGTCAAGAAGCAACAGTTAGAACTGGACATAGATCAGTGGACTGGTTCAAATTTGGGAAAGGCATACGTCAAGGCTGTATATTGTCACCCTGCTTATTTAACTTAAAAGCAGAGTACATCATGTGAAATGCTCGGCTGGATGAATCACAAGCTGGAATCAAGATTGCTTGGAGAAATATAAACAACCTCAGATATGCAGATGATACCACCCTAATGGCAGAAAGCAAAGAGAAAGAGCCTCTTATTGAGTGTGAAAGAGGAGAGTAAAAAAGCTGGCTTAAAACTCAACATTCAAAAATCAAAGATCATGGCATCCAGTCCCATCACTTCATGGCAAATACATGGGGAAAAGGTGGAAACAGTGGTAGATTTTATTTTCTTGGACTCCAAAATCATTGCAGATGGTGTCTACAGCCGTGAAATGAAAAGAGCTTCCTCCTTAGAAGAAAATCTATGACAAACCTAAACAGCATATTAAAAAGCAGAGACATAACTTTGCAGACAAAGGTCAGTATCATCAAAGCTATGGTTTTTCCAGTAGTCTGGTACAGATATAAGAACTGGACCTTAAAGAAGGCTAAGCGCCGAAGAAAAGATGCTTTTGAACTGTGGTGCTGGAGAAGACACTTGAGAGTCTCTTGGACAGCAAGGAAATCAAACCAGTCAATCCTAAAGGAAAGCAATCCTGAATACTCATTGGAAGAACTGATGCTGATGCTGAAGCTCCAATACTTTGGCATGAAGAACTGACTCACTGGAAAGACCCTGATGCTGGGAAAGATTGAGGGCAGGAGGAGAAGAGGGGAACAGAAGGTGAGATGGTTGGATACCGCTAACCAGTCACATGGATGCCCTGCTTCTAGTTAGTCCACCTACAGCTTCCCCAGCATGTGGGATCTTAGTTCCTACACCAGGAATGGAACCCATGCCCTCTGCATTGGAAGCATGGAGTCATAACCACTGAACCACTAGGGAAGTCCCCCAAGGACTAATGACATTGAGCATCTTTTTAAGTGCTTATTTTCTAACTGTATCTATTTAGTGAACTGTCTGTTAAGTTTTTTGCTGTTTAAAACATTTTTTAAAAAAATTTTAATTATTCAGTTGTAAGGGTTCTTTTCAGCTTTAGCATCAGTCTCTCCAATGAACATCCAGGATTGATCTCCTCTAGAATGGACTGGTTGGATCTCCTTGCAGTATAAGGGACTCTCAAGAGTCTTCTCCAACACCACAGTTCAAAAGCATCGATTCTTTGGCGGTCAGCCTTCTTCACAGTCCAACTCTCACATCCATACATGACCACGGGAAAAACCATTGCCTTGACTAGACGGACCTTGGTTGGCAAAGTAATGTCTCTGCTTTTTAATATACTATCAAGGTTGGTCATAACTTTCCTTCCAAGGAGCAAGCGTCTTTTAATTTCATGGCTGCAATCAGCATCTGCAGTGATTTTGGAGCCCCAAAAAACAAAGTCTGACACTGTTTCCACTGCTGGGAAAGGTTGGGGGCGGGAGGAGAAGGGGACGACGGAGAATGAGATGGCTGGATGGCATCACCGACTCTGTGGACATGAGTTTGAGTGAACTCCGGGAGTTGGTGATGGACAGGGAGGCCTGGCGTGCTGTGATTCATGGGGTCTCGGAGAGTCGGACACGACTGAGCGACTGAACTGAACTGAACTGAACTGAAGGGTTCTTTATATATTCTGGATACAAGTCATTTTTCAGAGATGCATTTTACAAATATTTTCTCTTGATTTGTTATTTGTCTTTTCATTTTCTTTAAGGTATCTTTTTAAAGAACAGAAGTTTATAATTTTGACACAGCATAATTTATCAGTTTGCCCATCCCAATTTCATAAGGATTTTCTCCTCTATGTTTTCCTCTAGATGTTATATAAGTTTTCATTTATTTTTAGATCTATGATCCAATTTGAATTACTTTTTGTAGCCTTATATAAGTAAGAGTTGAGGTTTTTTCTTTTTTCTTTTGCACTTGGATATCCAGATTTTCTAGCACCATTTGTTTAAAAGTCTTTCTCCATTGACTTACCTTGGCACCTTCTCAAATGAATTGATCGTGTATGTGTAGGTCTTTTATTCCCACTTGAATTGTCTTTGTCAGAGTAATGCTGGCCTCAGAGAATGAATTGGGAATTAACCTCTCCTTTTTAATTTCTTAGAAAAGTTTGGGTAGAATTGGTATTCTTTTTAAAAAATATTTACCAAGATTTTCCAGTGAAGCCAAATGGGCCTGGGATTTTATTCTGGGAAAGCTTATTAATATCAATTAAAATTTGAAAATAGATATATAAAGTTATTCAGGTTGTTTTTTCTTTTTGTCTGAACTTTGATAAATTTTATATTTCAAGGAATTTGTCCCATTAATCTCAGTTGTCAAATTTTTTGTCATGATGCTTATTAGTATAAAGTAGTTCTTAATAATCACTTATTATCTTTAAAACTACTTTCTAGTACTGTTTTAGTTGTATCCCACAAGTATGGGAATGTTATTTTCATTTTTATTCCATTCAAAATACTTTCTAAATTATTTTTTTATCTCTTCTTTGACCATGGATTACTTTTTAAAGGAACTTAGTCTCCAAATATTGCTCTTTACAGCATCGGACCCTGCTTCTATCACCAGTCACATCCACTACTGGGTATTTGTTTCGCTTTGGCTCCATCCCTTCATTCTTTCTGGAGTTATTTCTCCACTGATCTCCAGTAGCATACTGGGCACCTACCGACCTGGGGAATTCCTCATTCAGTATCCTATCATTTTGCCTTTTGATACTGTTCATGGGGTTCTCAAGGCAAGTATACTGAAGTGGTTTGCCATTCCCTTCTCCAGTGGACCACATTCTGTCAGACCTCTCCACCATGACCCTGTCCGTCTTGGGTGATCCCACACGGCATGGCTTAGTTTCATTGAGTTAGACAGGGCTGTGGTCCATGTGATCAGATCGACTAGTTTTCTGTGATTATGATTTCAGTGTGTCTGCCCTCTGATGCCCCCTTGCAATACCTACCGTCTTATTTGGGTTTCACTTACCTTGGTCGTGGGATATCTCTTCACAGCTGTTCCAGCAAAGCACAGCCTCTGCACCTTATCTTGGACAAGGGGTATCTCCTCAAGGCCACCACTCCTGACCTTGAACGTGGAGTAGCTCCTATCGGCCCTCCTGCGCCTGCTCAGCCACCGCCTCTTGGACGTGGGGTAGCTCCTCTCTGCTGCCGGCCCTGACCTCGGGTGTGGGGTAGCTCTTCTCGGCCATGCTTCTGCGCATGGTCGGTTGCGCCGGAGCCAGAGAACTGAACTGAGTCTCCAAATACTTGAATATTATTCCAGATCACTTTCTGTTATGGATTTTTAGTTTAATTTTTGTGAGAGAACATATTTTGTATTACTTGAGCCCTGTTACATTTTTGAGACTTTTCAATTGAAGTATCAGTTCAGTCGCTCAGTCATGTCCAACTCCTTGTGACCCCATGAATCACAGCACGCCAGGCCTCCCTGTCCATCACCAACTACCAGAGTTCACTCAAACTCATGTCCACCAAGTCGGTGATGCCATCCAGTCATCTCATTCTCTGTCGTCCCCTTCTCCTCCTGCCCCCAAACCCTCCCAGCATCAGAGTCTTTTCCAGTGAGTCAACTCTTCACATGAGGTGGCCAAAGTATTGGAGTTTCAACTTTAGCATCAGTCCTTCCAATGAACACCCAGGACTGATCCCCTTTAGGATGGACTGGTTTGATCTCCTTGCAGTCCAAGGGATTCTCAAGAGTCTTCTCCAAAATCACAGTTCAAAAGCATCAATTCTTCAGCGCTCAGCTTTGTTCACAGTCCAACTCTCACATCCATACATGACCACTGGAAAAACCATAGCCTTGACTAGACGGTCTATAGTTGATTTATAATATTATATTAGCTTCAGTTATACAACATAGTGATTCAATATTTTTGTAGTTTATACTCTAAAGTTATTACAAAATTTTGGTTCTATTCCCTGTGCTGTACAATATATCCTTATAGCATATTTATTTTATACATAGTAGTTTGTAACTCTTAATCCCCTACCTATATCTTTCCCCTCCCCTCTGGTAGCCCTTAGTTTCTTCTCTATAAGTGTGCTTATGTTTTGCTGCATTCATTTGCTTTATTTTTTTAGATTGTACATATAAGTGATACCATACAGTATTTATTTTTCTTTGTCTGATTTATTTTACTGAGAATAGTACCCTCCAGGTTCATTTGAGACTTCTTTTATGCATCCAGGATATGATCTAACTTGGTAAATATTCTTTGTGCCCTTGAGAAGAAGTATTCATCCTGCTTTTGTTTAGTGGAGTGTTCTAGAAATGTCAATTACATCAATATGGTTGATGGAAATATTTAACTTTTCTGTATCCTTACTGATTTTATGTCAATTTGTTTGAATAGTTTTTGAGGAAGGGGTGTTGAACTCTTCAATTATAATTGTAAATTATTTCTTCTTGCAGTTCTGTTAGTTTTTTTCTATGTATTTTGAAGATCTGTTATTAGTTGCATTCACATTTAGGATTATGTTCTCTTGATTAATTAGCTTTTATCATGAAATAGACTTTTAATCTTTGGTAATATTCTTTGCTGTGAAGTCTATTTTGCTTGACATTAGTATAGAAACTCCAGGTTAAGTTTTTTCTCATATATTTATTTGTAGTATTAACATGATATAACTTGTTTCATCTTTTTCCTTCTAGCATATTTGTGTTATCATATGTGAAATGGACTTCTTAGAGGCAGCATATTTATCCATTTATTTTTATCCAGCCAGACAGTCTCTTTTAGCTAGAGTGTTTAGACTATTTACATTTAATGTGATTGTTGATTCCTTTGCATTTTTTCTCCATGCACTGTTCCTCCACCCCTGCATAATACTTTGGTTTAAATGTTCCAGCCAACTCTATATGCTGAAACTTGGTTTCTGTCTCCTCAAGTAAAATACTCTATTGTGATCCCTTCCTCCATGATTCATGACCCAGAAAAGCCTCTGAACAGATAACTGGGGTGATTACTGGGCTCACCTCATGTCTTTCCATTCTCTGAGAGAGCACAGTCCTGTGTTGCCTATTGTCTAATATCCCAAAACTGTTTCTCCTACATTTTGTCCAGTTTTGTTGTTTCTGGTAAGAAGTTCAAGAATACTGGAGTGGGTAGACTATTAAGTCTGTCCCTGTTATTCAGTCATGTCTGGAGTAGAAGTCTCCCTCAAAATCTTTTAAAATTAATAACTTAACTAAGGAAATATATGCTGTGAAATGCTTGTTATAAAATGATATAAATTGGGACTTCCCTGGCAGTCCAGTGGTTAAGACTCTATCTTTCAGTTAAGTGGGTGCAAGTTTGATCCCTGGTTGGGGAACTAAGATCCCACATTTTATGGGGTGTGGCCAAAATTTTTTAAAATGATATAAATTGATATATTCAGTTCAGTTCAGTTCAGTTCAATCGCTCAGTCGTGTCCGACTCTCTGCGACCCCATGAATCACAGCACGCCAGGCCTCCCTGTCTATCACCAACTCCCAGAGTTCACCCAAACTCATGTCCACAGAGTCGGTGATGCCATCCAGCCATCTCATTCTCTGTCGTCCTCTTCTCCTCCCGCCCCCAACCTTTCCCAGCATCAGAGTCTTTTCCAGTGAGTCAACTCGTCGCATGAGGTGGCCAAAGTATTGCAGTTTCAGCTTTAGCATCAGTCCTTCCAATGAACACCCAGGATTGATCTCCTTTAGAATGGACTGGTTGGATCTCCTTGCAGTCCAAGGGACTCTCAAGAGTCTTCTCTAGCACCACAGTTCAAAAGCATCAGTTCTTTGGCGATCAGCTTTCTTCACAGTCTAACTCTCACATCCATACATGACCACGGGAAAAACCATTGCCTTGACTAGACGGATCTTGGTTGGCAAAGGCAATATAATATATTCTTCACTCTGATTCCCTCATATCCTAGCTCTGGACTCTCTCCAGGGAATGAGGGTTGGCCTCTTGTTATGTACCTTCTGCATTGCAATCATGATGCACCCTAGAATATCCCACAGTCAAGTCAAGCTTTTTCAATGCAATATAATGACTTTAATTATAAAAGCAAGGGTGGGCTGGTGTAAACCACTACTCAGGATTTATAGTGCTCCAGCTTTGAAGACCGGAGAAGGCAGTGACAAGCCACTCCAGTACTCTTGCCTAGAAAATCCCATGGATAGAGGAGCCTGGTAGGCTGCAGTCCATGGGGTCGCTAAGGGTCGGACACGACTGAGCGACTTCACTTTCACTTTCCACTTTCACACATTGGAGAAGGAAATGGCAGCCCACTCCAGTGTTCTTGCCTGGAGAATCCCAGGGACAGGGGAGCCTGGTGGGCTTCCGTCTATGGGGTCACACAGAGTCGGACACGACTGAAGTGACTTAGCAGCAGCAGCAGCTTTGAAGACAGCTTTGCTTGAGGTGCCCATGATGGAATGTTATTGTGGAATTAGAGTCCTTTAGAGCAAGGTCCCTGAGTAGTCTGTATTTCTTTCAGTCCAAAAAGATCCAGGACAGGTTTTTTTCAGATTACAAATAGTTGCAGCTTTATGTGCTTTATTTAATATGTTTACTCTGTCCTGTGTCCTCCTCCTTTTCTTCATTATCTTTATCATTTTAATACGATTATTTTAGAACTTATTAAAGCTTTGCTATTTATAAACTATATTACATTTCTATAATGAATACAACAAGCTTGTAATGAAAGTAATTATTAACTCCTACTCTATAGAAAATGAAGCTGAACTACACAAATATAAGACTTGCTCAGAATCAGGAACGGTTATGTGTTAATAACAGAGCTGTGAAGAAAGCTGATCGCTGAAGAATTGATGCTTTTGAACAGAGGTGTTGGAGAAGACTCTTGAGAGTACTTGGACAGCAAGGAGATCCAACCAGTCCATCTTAAAGGAAATCAGTCCTGGGTGTTCATTGGAAGGACTGATGCTAAAGCTGAAACTCCAATACTTTGGCCACCTCATGTGAAGAGTTGACTCACTGGAAAAGACTCTGATGCTGGGAGGGATTGGGGGCGGGAGGAGAAGGGGACGACAGAGAATGAGATGGCTGGATGGCATCACCGACTCGATGGACATGAGTTTGAGTGAACTCCAGGAGTTGGTGATGGACAGGGAGGCCTGGCGTGCTGTGATTCATGGGGTCGCAAAGAGTCGGACACGACTGAGCGACTGAACTGAACTGAACTGAAGACTAAAACTCCAGGTCTTCTGACTCCAATTCTCTTGTAGCTTTTTTCAACTGTACTACCTTGAATTTCTCACAGGCCTTTTCTTACTGAGTGGTCAAGTTGTTCTTTTTCTCAACTGGTCTTGCCTTCAAAGCTCATGTTTGTTGTAATTTATTTTTTAATGCCAGAGACTTTCGGTCTCTGACAGAGACTGTCAGAGAAAAGTAGTCCTTTTATAAGGAGACATTTAGGAGAATCCCTTTCTAAACAAGTTCCGCAATATAAATGTTGTTGATACTTCTGTCTTAATGAATATATCAGGTTTTTAAAAGTGGTTTGTAAGTCCGTTTGTTCATGAGTCGAAAGCGTTACTTTTAAATCAATTAATGTATCCACGTCCATGTAAAGTTAGTTGTCTTCAAAGAACTGTGCATACCGATGGGATTAGTTCAGAATTTTGGACTTTTTTGGCCTTCTTCTTACCACTTTTATCACTCTCCAAAAGCTTTGTGCTTTGGGGGCATAGCAAAGTTAATAATGTGAATACACTAGCTCAGAAAACACAAACACAATCTGGTGTGCAGATCTGGGTGTGTTTAGTCTGCACAGAGTTTTCCTAAAATGTGAATTAGCTGCAAAATTTAAAACCAGGAGATTTCACATAAAAATCAGAACTTTCACACTGTCTTGGAAAATCAGAATACCTTGCAACAGTGCACCCCCAAACCCTCATGATTAAGAGCTGGTTAGAGCTGAGGCTTGGCTGCCCCTTCGGATAGGGCATGCTCTACTTCATCCGCCACCAACTTCTCTGTTGTCTTTTACTAGTTTCACTTCATTCACTTACTTTATGTGCCTGACTAAGATTTTGCCCACAGTCTAACAATCTTTAGTTGAGACTTAAATATCTGGGCGCAATCATGATGAATCATGTTGGTGAAGAGCAGGATGGTGGGCTGTGGTTCTGAAAAGTTGCTTTGTTCATCTGAATGAATTGTTATGAATTCTACTTACAAACTAGAGAAGCACTTACATTAGTTAAGTATGAATAAGTAGCAGCATAAATATTCCCCAACTATCTCGCACCTATGTACCTGTGCTGGGTGATGATTTAATTAACTTTGACCAGCCTTTTGAGAGGTTTGGGTGTGCGTGTTGCTTGTACTTGTACACTGTGGGACACAGGAAGTGGAGAGGTTAGAGCTCCACTTAACTTGAAGATTCTTAGCACCACGGGAATTTGTTATCTGGTTTTTTGGAAGGGGTCCCACCTTTCCTGCATTTCTGTTGAACATGACTTACCACACAGCAGAAAGAGCACAACATTTGGAATCAGAAAACCCTGGTAACAGTCTTCTTTCTGCCAGTTAGTGTTTGACCTGTGTCAAACTGCCAAGTTTCTCTAGTCTTTTGGTTTTCTCATTGAAGAATCAGGATAATAACAGCTGTGCAGTTTAGCAGGGTGGTTGTGTGATAATCTATGTCAGGTTAGAAACAGAGGTGGTGAAAGACAGAAACGATGCCACACATCATGTTTATGGTTTGTTTACATAGTGATTCAGGTTGGAAGGTTGAAACATAACCCATCAATTTTGCAAACTTATTTTTTTAATTTAGCAGAAGTCAATACATTATAAAAACAGCCCTCGCCTAGAGTTTTAATAATAAAATACCATTTGATCAATTATAGTAGGTTTCTGTACACAGCTTTGTGATTCTAACATCTGTTAGTCCTGGGCAGACATTCTAACATCTCTCAGTCCTGGGCAGTCCTGGGCAAACCAATGGAATGTGACTGGTCCTCAGTTTTAGTGGACAACAGCCTTGGGCCTCTGTTCTTCTCTGGCTATAGGCTCTCTTCCTATGACTGGTCGGCCATTACCATGGTTTCACTATCACATTCTTGATTTCACCTGAGATCCATGTACCTCTTAGATTATCTAAGCGATCTTTTCACTTGAATTTCCCTTCCTCAACTCACAGTCTAGAATTTAAAGCTCAATTCATCTTCTTTCCCAAATAGCGTGTGTGCTCAGTCGCTTGGTCGTGTCTGACTCTTTGCGACCCCATAGACTGTAGCCTGCCAGGCTCTTCTGTTCATGGGATTTCCCAGGCAAGAATACCACAGTGGGTTGCCATTTCCTCCTCTAGGGGATCTCTCTGCCCCAGGGATCAAACTCACATCTCCTGCAGCTCCTGCATTGGTAGGTGGATACTTTACCACTGAGCCACCTGGGAAGCCGTCCCAAATACAGGGCCTTCTAAAATCTACTATCAGTGGCACCAGTATTCCCTCAGTTCAGTGTAACTAGATTTTTTTTTCAGTGATGACCATGGGCATTATCACTGGGTTTGGAATAGCCTGTGACCCAGTCTTCCCGATTATTCCTTGTATTGAGTCTTTTTTTTTTTTTGTAATTAATTTATTTTTTATTGGAGGCAAATTATTTTACAATATTATACTGGTTGGTTTTCCCATATATTGACATGAATTCGCCCCGGGTCTTGATAGATATTTCAGTATCATTCACATTGCTCCCTCCTTTTCTATTTTGCTTATACTGCTTTAGTCTAAGGCCCCCTCACTACCACTTGACTCATAATGGGAATTCCTCCTAAGGGTCCTGAAATTCAGCTATTTATGAAAACCTTTCAAAACCTACAGACTACACCATTAAGTCTGAATGTTTCTGCTTGTCTTAAGACTTTCCGTATTTTAACCTTACATATTTTCATTTCGTGTCTTATTTCTCATCAATTAAACCCTCCTCTTCCTCACCCCTAGCCTCCTTGCTTGCATGTTTTTCTTACATGGACACTCTTCTTCTATGTCTGTCCAAGTCAACAAAGACTAGGAGACCTTGTCATGTGCCATCCCATTCTGCAACTTGTCTGACTGTTCCCTTCTACCCTTTTTCCTTCTTTATGAACCTCTATAACAGTAACACTGTCATACGCTTGTTGCACTGACTATCCACACTTCTCACTCACCATCTTTCTTCTTTTTTAAATATTTATTTATTTGGCTATGCTGGTTGTTAGTCGAGGTATGTCAGATTTTCTATCTTTATTGTAGCATGGGAGATCTATTTCCCTGACCAGGAATTGAACCCTGCCCCTCCTGCATTGAGAGTGCAGTGTCTTAGCCACTGGATCACCAGAGAATTCTCCACCATCTTTCATGAGTGCCCATTTTGCCTCTTCAACTAAATTATAAACTCCTTGAGGAGAGGTAGCACATCATGCTGAATTTCTCTCAGATTCCTTGTATGTGATAAATATTGATTGAAGGAAAAATTGAATGACATGTTGATTTATTGTAATAAGTTAATTGAATAATAGAGTCAATTAGGTTTTCACAAAGCTTTTAACTTACTTTTCAATACATACGTCCCTCTGGGGTAAGTTA
Source organism: Moschus berezovskii (assembly GCF_049115385.1). NCBI lineage: Eukaryota > Metazoa > Chordata > Mammalia > Artiodactyla > Moschidae > Moschus > Moschus berezovskii. The sequence continues at coordinate 93,071,849 of NC_142469.1, forward strand.
AGTTGTGTTTTTAAATAGAATAGAGGAAATGCTGTAACTTACTTTTAAAGTAAAAACTGGGACTCAGTTTGATGAGTACAGAATGTGCTTTAAAAGTCAATGGAACAGGATATTTGAAATCAGGCCTGTTCTAGAAAAATCTAATATATTTGGGGAAAAAATCATTAGATCTCTTAAATTCACCCTATTTCTAATAATTAAATACCACTAGTCCACAAGTGAGGAAATCAGAACAATATTGGCTATACAAGCTGACAATGGCATTGACTGCCCAATGAAAGTGACGAGAGACTTCCACCCACACAAGGACCATGTTATTTTTCCATGAACTCGCCCTGCAGTGATTAAGTATGTGTACTTGAGAGTGCTTCCAAAGGTTTGAGCAATCCATCTGGCAAAAGCATTTGACACTATGGGATTTGTTATTGTGGTTCTATGCCAGCACCAAAACTTATTTAATTGCATTAGTCATCAAGCAGCAGTGCCCCTAATCTTGGATCTTACTGAGTGCCGTCTGGTTTATATGTTTGAGAAACCAAACAAAACTGAATGACTACAAACTTCTTCTATATTTAAGTCTGAGGTCTGAATGTTCTGACCCCAGGTCCCAACCAGTCCTGTGGTAAACCTGGAAGGGTCACCCCCATGCAAAAGCATAATCGAGGTCAAAATGGCAAGAGCTGAAGCTTCCAAAAGGCTTTGTCTATCCAAAGTACAATTTCCCAGTCACATGCTAAGTCTCCAAATTCTTCACATTGGAGTCATTTCTGTATATTTGAGTGATAGTTCCAAGAAATCCCAGTTTAGACACAAATATGTTACCTGAAACTAGTTACGCATTAACCCCTTAGCTCTCTGCTCAGATCTGTTAAGAGCTAGCCAGCTTCCTGTGGCTGGATACCAAGAGGATTGAAGTCAAGTGGGTTGTTTGAATTGATGGGTTCAAAAATGCAAAGGCTCTGACCATGAGATACTGCTGGTTGGAAATAACAGGGTTAGCAACTGAACTGAACTGAACTGAACTGAAGCCTTAGTTATGAGGGGGAAGAAGGAGACCAAGGAAAAGGAGGAAACTTCCCACTTTATGACTTTGCTGTCTCTGACCTGAGATTTGTGACTTTCCAGACCAGTTATCATGAGACAAGACCCTAGCCATTATTTTGTGAAGCCCTTTAGCTTTGCCAATTGACATGCTAGAAACTTACTCAAGACTTCCACCCATCTCTCTAGAAGTTCAGCCAAGAAAAAAGAAGTTAAAAGGCAAGGCAGAGGAGAAGATAAAAAACACATTCTGTTTCCAAAAAAATTGATTTCCTTCTTTGTCTAGAAAAATCTTCCTTTCTGCAAAATGTGGCTTTGTTGTGGAAGGTTTTGGAATTCTACCTTAATATCCCCTTAGAGTCCTTTCAGTACTTCTTTGTATTATCTCCAGGTTAAAATAATCCCAGGACAACTGAACTCCTATTGCCTGTGTCAGGAGAACTAACAAAGTATTCAGAAGTGATCATGACTGAGATTGGCCAAGATCATGATTGATCTTGGGTGGTAGCCTCCCTATAGGTGGATAATTGGCTAGAAGCAGTATATGGAGCTCTGATAGTCAAACAAGAGGTGGAGGAGAAGGACACCCAACAATGAGCCGCAACAAATGATTCACTAGAAACGAAGCTCAACATTCAGAAAACAAAGATCATGGCATCTGGTCCCATCACTTCATGGGAAATAGATGGAAAAACAGTGGAAACAGTGTCAGACTTCATTTTTGGGGGGCTCCAAAATCACTGCAGATGCTGATTGCAGCCATGAAATTAAAAGACGCTTGCTCCTTGGAAGGAAAGTTATGACCAACCTTGATAGTATATTAAAAAGCAGAGACATTACTTTGCCAACCAAGGTCCATCTAGTCAAGGCGATGGTTTTTCCCATGGTCATGTATGGATGTGAGAGCTGGACTGTGAAGAAAGCTGATAGCCGAAGAATTGATGCTTTTGAACTGTGGTGTTGGAGAAGACTCTTGAGAGTCCCTTATAATGCAAGGAGATCCAACCAGTCCATTCTAAAGGAGATCAATCCTGGGTGTTCATTGGAGGGACTGATGCTAAAGCTGAAACTGCAATACTTTGGCCACCTCATGCGACGAGTTGACTCACTGGAAAAGACTCTGATGCTGGGAAAGGTTGGGGGCGGGAGGAGAAGGGGACGACGGAGAATGAGATGGCTGGATGGCATCACTGACTCTGTGGACATGAGTTTGAGTGTACTCTGGGAGTTGGTGATGGACAGGGAGGCCTGGTGTGCTGTGATTCATGGGGTCACGGAGAGTCGGACACGACTGAGTGACTGAACTGAACTGAACTGAGAAATGTCCTACCCGCCCACTGTTGATCTGAGATTCCAGAACTAAAAAATCTAACTTCAATATCACTGGAATATAAACTTTTGGTTTAATGGGCACGTAGATATTTGTTAAAACATCAGATTTTGTAAAATTAACATTCATGATATAAAATAAACATGTCTATCCTCTCATCCCTTTTAAGCTGCCACTCTTCTACCTTACAATAAAATTGGCTTTCCATCAAGGGTCTAAGAGTGAAACTATCACTGAATAAGATTACAGACATAATTCACACGCCTATGATTTTTATTTTAAAAATGGAAACAAAGTAAACTTCATTCATTAGCAAAATAAACCCAGGACTTGTCTCTCCACCAAAATAAACTTTTAGATGTCCTGATTACATTAAGAGCCCCCCCAAATTTTTTAGTTGGTCATCTCTAAGAGCATTCTTTTGGCTGCTATGATGCACTTATCTGTCACACAGGCTTGGCCACCTTAGCCCTCTCTGCCTAGTATGAAAGAGAATGGATTGATTGCAGCTGGTACAACAGAGTCACTGACTCATTCAATCAAAGCTTATGAAGAACTTTAGCCCAGATGTCCAAGATTTATTCCTCAAAGTGATACCAATTATCTGACTATACCAATAAGGTCCTGAAGAGGACAGGGTTTGGAACAGCATAGAATTACATACGTGTTTCCTCTGTAACTCATCCTTTACCTTGGCAGGCATACATCCTCAAGTTCAGATCAGGACTTAAAATGTCCAAGAGACTGAGATGAAGTGGAGTTGGCTCCACTGGCCTGGAATGGACTCCTGGCTGAAAACCCAGGGCACTGACTTGAGTGGTGAGATTTCCAAAATATAAAAGGAAACAGCAAGCGAGAAGGAGGAAAGAGAATGGTGTGTGTGTTTGTGAGTGTGGTCTCAGATCAGACGTGTGTGTGGGTGAGGAAGATGAGTGAAACAAAACATTAGAAACCACGCCTCACCTCCTGCTACACCCTGTGCTGGATGCTGCCTGTTCACCTTTCCAGATTTACTTTCCACCTTTCGTAATGTGATCTTACCCTAAAAAGCTGACCTTTTATAGATTTCATCAATGGGTTCTCATGCCCTTTGACTCCTAGTGGGTCCAACCAATGGAAGGCACTGGCAGGCATTCGGAAAGCTAGAAGTGGGTAAAGCTGGAGTTGGGATGGGTTGTGTCTGCCTTTAAAAGCCACAGCTCCTGCCAGGATGTCTTCTCCCAGGATGATACCCCGTCTGGGTTCTCATGATTTTGCTCCCGTTGTGCCCTTCACACCTGGAAGTGGTAGTGGTGGTGACAGACCCTTGATATTGCCAGTTCTGGGATCCTACACTATCCTCTCTTAGTTCCCTTAAATCTTGTCCACACCTCAATAAATAACCCCTTTATTAAACTTTCCCCAGATCAAATCATTTGAGCATAAGCCTTGGATTAACACATGTTCTAAACACAAGCAGTGATGGAGATTGAGTTTAGGAAAGACAGGTTGAACTCATAGTAGTGTTATTCATGGTTGTAGGGTTATTGATGCCAATGTAGCAGGTCTATCCCTTTGTCTCTACACACAACACAACATAAACAAATACCAATAAACCAGGAGTCAGAAGACTGAGGATCCAGTCTGGAATTTACCTACACTGAGTACGTGGCCTTGATCAATTGACTGAAGTTTTGTATGACTCAGTTTTCTCACTTACATAATGGAAATAATCTGCTCTACATACTTCACAGCATTGCTGTGTGTGCTAAATTGCTTCAGTCGTGTCCGACTCTTTGTGACCCTATGGACAGTAGCTCACCTTCTCCAGGGTAATCTTCCTGACCCAGGGATCAAATCCAGATCTCTTACATTGTAGGTGGTCTCTCACATTGCAGAGAGATTCTTTACTGACTGCACCACCGTAATGCTTTGAAAAAAGCCTTCTCCATACTTATCTATTGTAAAGGTTCTTCTAGGCCTGGCAGCAATATCAACTCTTTTCATGACTTCCTTGAGTCTCCTCAGAAGAATTCTCTCTCTTTTGTTTCACATAACAAAGCTGATCAAACCTCTATTGAAGCATCCACCCCTTCACATTACGGATGAGTGTTCATACGTGTATTCCATTTTTTGCATGATCTGCTCTTTATAGGTTGTACTCCAGACACCAGTCATGAAGATCTTGATTGGCACATGAAGATCTCAGCATGAGTTCGTGAATGAAGGCATACGTTCTTCTCTTTTATTCTCATTTCATATGTTTATATACTACTGTTTATCTCACCATCACTCGGTTTGCCCTACAATAGCTGCAGGCCTGGGAAAACTCCAGTCTTAACCCTGTCTCCCACATCTGAGTCAGGGGCTGTCTTTCTGGGGCTGTTAGTTGACAGGGGTCCCAATGGGCCCAGATCACAGTGAATCAAAGTAATACGATTGATTTGAGACCCCTTTACTCTATTGCTTCTGTGTCATACTTTGGCCACCTGATGCGAAGAGCTGACTCATTTGAAAAGACCCTGATGCTGGGAAAGATTGAGGGCAGGAGGAGAAGGGGACGACAGAGGATAAGATGGTTGGATGGCATCACCAACTCAATGGATATGAGTTTGGATAGGCTCCGGGAGTTGGTAATGGACAGGGAGGCCTGGCGTGCTGCAGTTCACGGGGTCACAAAAAGTTGGACACGACTGAGCGACTGAACTGAACTGAACTGATGAGGAGGTTCCGTAAAGCATGTCCCAAAGTAGCTGAGTGTCATCCCTATTCCTGAGGGTTGGAACCAGCTGACTCTTTCCTGGTACTTAGGATGAGAAAGTTTCTAGGGGCAATTCAATTACCCAGAGATACTCAGAATCAGAACTCGTCCTATGGCTCTAAATTTAATATCAATTTCTGTAGCAGTGGTTGGAGAAGTGCTGAAACAGAGGGGGGAAGTGGAACCTAAAAGAGGAAGGGGAGAAAATGGCTTTGGAAAAATGGCAGCAGATCCGTGGTTTCTTTACTGTGAAAGTGTTATTTTTCAGCAAATACCTTGTTTATAAAGTAGTTTCTGTGGCAAAATTCCATCCTTTGAGCTGCAGCTTAAGTGTGTGCATTCTGCTTTTAGGAACTTATGCTAATAGTTTCATTAAATAATTATCCATAATAATAAATTCATGAAATGCTTGATTAATTATTAAAGAAATGATATAACATCCAGTTGTAGAGTCCACTAATTGCCTTTATAAATACTGTAAGTTGCAAACTTTCTTAAAGAAGAGATCTTTTTATTTTTCTTTCTTTTTTTTTGCTTCACAATAGCTTTCACGAGAACAATGATAGTATGAAGGAAATACTGACAGTGTGACCAGCAACTGGACTTTACTTCCAAGGATCATAAGTGATCATCAGAGGTTATGCAATGGCGCTTGAGAGAGGGAAAAACCAAAGTCAGAAATCTCAGTTCTTCAGCCAGATGTTATGTTTGTTTTGACCAGGGCCTTTTCACCATCTCTCTCTCACATCTGTTGATCAGAGATTCATTGCAGACAGCTGTTACCTTTCAACATGTGAGCAAGACAATATCCTTCCAACCTCAGAGTGAAAAAGATCACCCCCAGTTACAAAGAGGTTTGTTCTTTGCTTTAAACTGAGAATCCGAACCTTGAGGTTTATGAAAAACTTTATTGAAGAGACAGCAAGTGGTAAAATACAGTTCTGTGTCACCATTTTTAAAAAGAAGAATGCGGCCATCTTTAAAGGAAGTAATGATAAGCACATTTAACTGGGTAGTCCCTGGTGAGCTGTAAATAAAGTTCTGAAATCTCAAAGCCTGAGGTAATCGTGTAAGTCCAGACAAGGATAGCCTGAAGTCACATTCTGCTGACATTGCAAATTAGGCATTGACCTAAGACTGTTATTTAATATCTCCAGGCCTCAGTTTATCTGCAAAAAAGGACAGTGATAGTATTATTTCTCAAGATTATTGTAGATATTTTATAAAAGCTCAATAGTTACTGTTAGAGGCATTCCAACATATATGACTATATACTCCAGTTCATCCAAATTGCATTCAACTCCCTAAGTTATGAAGTCCAAATAGTCATGTCTTACTCTGTTTGGGCTGCTATACCACAATATCATAGGGTACCTTGTAAACAACAGTAATATATTTCTCACAGTCTTGGAGGCTGAGAAGTTCAAGATCAAGGTGCCAAGGATTCAGTGTCTGGTAAACCCATCTTCCTGGTTCATCAGCGGCTCTCTTTTCATTGCCTCCTCCATGGTGGGGAGTGATGGTAAGGGGTCTCTCAGGGGCCTCTTTTATAAGGGTACTGAATTCCATTTATGATGGTTCCACCCTCATGGCCTAAACACTCTCCAAAAGCCTGATCTCCAAGTACCATCATCAGTTCAGTTCAGTTCAGTTCAGTCGCTCAGTCGTGTCCGACTCTTTGCGACCCCATGAATCACAGCACGCCAGGCCTCCCTGTCCATCACCAACTCCCGGAGTTCACTCAAACTCATGTCCATAGAGTCGGTGATGCCATCCAGCCATCTCATTCTCTGTCGTCCCCTTCTCCTCCCGCCCCCAATCCTTCCTAGCATCAGAGTCTTTTCCATTGAGTCAACTCATCGCATGGTCTTAAATTTCAGTATAAGATTTGGTGGGGGGCGGGGAAGTATGGTATATTTAGTCTATTGCAAGAAGTATCTCCTATTTATGTGACCAGCTCATCTCCTCTCTCTGGGAGGTCAGCCCACAGCAACCCCATCATAATGTTCCCTGTGTCTGGGTCAGTGGCCCAGGAAGAGAATGATTTGATCCACTTGTTAGGTATCAGGCACGTTTTGTGTTATTTCTGGCTTTTCCTCTATCTTTTCTGCTCATTTTCTTCTACCTTAGCCAATCCCCTTTGTTTTTTCTTCTTCCCCTTTCTACCTAATCTATTTATTATCATCCAATTTCCTAAGCATGGCTTGTAAGACTAATACTAAAGACACCCTGCTTTTGAGGAAACTAAATATTGATGTAACAAAAACTAATGCCATCATCTGTTAATTTTTGAAAGGGCCCAACTAATCCCTTCTGGATTATTATAAAAGTCACCATCTCTCTTTGTCCCTCCTCTGCAAGATAAAATAAAACATTTATAATCTAATTTGTAACACCTAATGGACCAGGGGAGCACCAATACATTACTACAGACACTGAACTTGGCCACTCGAGGAACTCACAGTCTTGCTGGAAAGATAGACAGTGGCAATTCAGAATGACAAATTCTCTTACCGACGTAAGGGGTAAGTAGTAAGGGGATAGTGGATGCCAGGTGCAGTGGTTATTACTTTTATATTTGAAGAAAAGTATTTTTCAATGTCTCCTTTGAGATAAGTTAAGGTTAAAAAGGTGAAATATGAGCTGGATTAGAGAAACGTTAGACAGTCTGCAGCTGGCTGGCTAACTAGACCCAAAGGATATTAATGAATAGTCAGTTAACCTGTATAGATTTCCAGTGGTAGACCACAAGGCTCTGTGCCTTTGTCTTATTCAACTTTCGTGTTAGTGGTTTAATAAAGTCATAGAAGGTGTACTCACAAATGTATGCAGCAGATACACACCTGTCAAAAGCAGCTAATTTAAATGATAATGGAATCAAGATGTATCATGATCTCAATATGCTGGAATATGGCATCAAAATAAATCAGATCCAACCTGAAAGGGAAGAAGCCTTCGTTTGTGCTTGTACTGTTGTGTCCTCATAAACACTCTTATTTTGTGCTGATTATGTCCATTTCTCTTCTTGCAACTAAGGGATCCCCAACTGAGACAGCTGATAACATCAAGTTCTCAGGGGACCTAAGCTGAGAACTGTGGAGCTGCTAGGGGAGTAGATGAGGAGAGTAGATTGGACTCAATGCCCTCTTACACAGGTTAAGGAAAGTGTGTTAATTGATTTTGTTTGAAGTGGAAAATAGCATAAGTAAAACTAAAAACCAAACAAAGTGCATTGGATGTGATATTTTCAAATTCCAGAGAGAAACCTACTTGCAGGTCGGTGGAGCCAAGTGCTCCCTGTGGGGAGACGTCTGCCTCTCTCAGTCTCCTGACTTTCGGTTCCTGTGTGCTGTCTTTATCCTTAGATCGGTTCTCAGTGTATGGTGACAAGCATGACCCTCAGCATCTATGACTTACATTCTTCTAATTTAGCAGCATGAAAATGCCTTTCCCATTGGTTCCAGCAGAGCCCTAAAATGGACTCTTATTGACCTGGCTTAGGTCACATCCCTACAGCAATCACTGTGGACAGGGTGGGGTAGCCATATGTAGGTCATGTGCCAGTTCTTGGTTTAGAAGGGTTAGTAGCAGCAGATAGGATTATTTCTATCTGCAGATGACACCACCCTTATGGCAGAAAGTGAAGAGGAACTAAAAAGCCTCTTGATGAAAGTGAAAGAGGAGAGTGAAAAGGTTGTTTTGAAGCTCAACATTCAGAAAACTAAGATCATGGCATCTGGTCCCATCCCTTCATGGGAAATAGATGGGGAAACAGTGGAAACAGTGTCAGACTTTATTTTTTTGGGCTCCAAAATCACTGTGGATGCTGATTGCAGCCATGAAATTAAAAGACGCTTACTCCTTGGAAGGAAAGTTATGACCAACCTAGACAGCATATTAAAAAGCAGACATTACTTTGCCAACCAAGGTCCATCTATTCAAGGCTATGGTTTTTCCAGTGGTCATGTATGGATGTGAGACTTGGACTGTGAAGAAAGCTGAGCGCCGAAGAATTGATGCTTTTGAACTGTGGTGTTGGGGAAGACTCTTGAGAGTCCCTTGGACTGCAAGGAGATCCAACCAGTCCATTCTAAAGGAGATCAGTCCTGGGTGTTCTTTGGAAGGACTGATGCTAAAGCTGAAACTGCAATACTTTGGCCACCTCATGCGAAGAGTTGACTCACTGGAAAAGACTGATGCTGGGAGGGATTGGGGGCAGGAGGAGAAGGGGACGACAGAGAATGAGATGGCTGGATGGCATCACCGACTCGATGGACATGAGTTTGAGTGAACTCCGGGAGTTGGTGATGGACAGGGAGGCCTGGCGTGCTGTGATTCATGGGGTTGCAAAGAGTCGGACACGACTGAGCGACTGAACTGAACTGAAACCACATGAGGTAGGTTCCCATATGAAGAGGAATCCTATGGATAAAAGCAGAGGGAAATGGATACTAGAAAGGCAAACACAACAGATGTTCACCCTGGAGGTAATGTTCCCACTGTACTATTTTCACAATAATACTGAATAAGACTGGATGGGAAATGAAGAAGAACTGAGATGAAAAGACTAAGAGGAGGTATGAGAGCTGTTTTAAAGCTTGTGAAGAGTGAAGAATCTTCCTGGAGAAGAGGGCTCTGACTTGATTTCTTATATTCCGAGGATAGAAATAACATAATAATGTTACTGGATAGAAGATTCTGGGTAACTAGTTTTAGTTCAATATGTGAAAAAAATTTTATAATGACTTACATTGTCCAACCCAGATCAGTCACTGAGCAAGCTCTTTCCAAAAGAAGGGACTGATCAGGAATTCTTGCTAAGGAAGAGCCTTCCATTGGTTGGAAGTTGAAAACCACCAAGATATCTATTTTAAGTTCCTATAACTTTGATTTTAAGTGCTACATCAGGCATCCAATGTATTACCCAGACAGCTTTGTTGGAATCCAGCTATTTCAAATTGCCAAAGCCCATTGAAATTTGAACCCTCTGGCCAAGCTGATTAAGGTGTACCTGTATACATGGGTAAGTGTCAGCATTTGTATAAATGTAGTCTTTATGTATTGCATTGATCGCTGAAGAAGGCTTTCTTATCTCTCCTTGCTATTCTTTGGAACTCTGCATTCAGATGCTTGTGTCTTTCCTTTTCTCCTTTGCTTTTCACTTCTCTTCTTTTCACAGCTATTTGTAAGACCTCCTCAGGCAGCCATTTTGCTTTTTTGCATTTCTTTTCCATGGGGATGGTCTTGGTCCCTGTCTCCTGTACAGTGTCATGAATCTCCATCCATAGTTCATCAGGCACTCTATCTATCAGATGTAGTCCCTTAAATCTATTTCTCACTTCCACTGTATAATCATAAGGGATTTGATTTAGGTCATATCTGAATGGTCTAGTGGTTTTCCCTACCTTCTTCGATTTAAGTCTGAATTTGGCAATAAGGAGTTCATGATCTGAGCCACAGTCAGCTCCTGGTCTTGTTTTTGTTAACTGTATAGAGCTTCTCCATCTTTGCCTGCAAAGAATATAATCAATCTGATTTCAGTGTTGACCATCTGGTGATGTCCATGTGTAGAGTCTTCTCTTGTGTTGTTGGGAGAGGGTGTTTGCTATGACCAGTGCGTTCTCTTGGCAAAACTCTATTAGCCTTTGCCCTGCTTCATTCCGTGCTCCAAGGCCAAATTTGCCTGTCACTCCAGGTGTTTCTTGACTTCCTACTTTTGCATTCCAGTCCCCTATAATGAAAAGGACATTATTTTTGGGTGTTAGTTCTAAAAGGCCTTGTAGGTCTTCATAGAACCATTCAAGTTCGGCTTCTTCAGTGTTACTGGTTGGGGCATAGGCTTGGATTACTGTAATATTGAATGGTTTGCCTTGGAAACGAACAGAAATCATTCTGTCGTTTTTAAGATTGCATCCAAGTACTGCATTTTGGACTCTTTTGTTGACCATGATGGCTACTCCATTTCTTCTAAGGGATTCCTGCCCACAGTAGTAGATATAATGATCATCTGAGTTAAATTCACCCATTCCAGTCCATTTTAGTTCACTGATTCCTAGAATGTCAACGTTCACTCTTGCCATCTCCTGTTTGACCACTTCCAATTTGCCTTGATTCATGGGCCTCACATTCCAGGTTCCTATGCAACATTGCTCTTTATAGCATTGGACCTTGCTTCTATCACCAGTCACATCCACAACTGGGTATTGGTTTTGCTTTGGCTCCATCCCTTCATTCTTTCTGGAGTTATTTCTCCACTGATCTCCAGTAGCATACTGGGCACCTACTGACCTGGGGAATTCCTCATTCAGTATCCTATCATTTTGCCTTTTGATACTGTTCATGAGGTTCTCAAGGCAAGTATACTGAAGTGGTTTGCCATTCCCTTCTCCAGTGGACCACATTCTGTCAGACCTCTCCACCATGACCCGCCCGTCTTGGAAAATTAGAGATACCAAGGGAACATTTCATGCAAAGATGGGCTTGATAAAGGACAGAAATGGTATGGACTTAACAGAAGCAGAAGATATGAAGAAGAGGTGGCAAGAATACACAGAAGAACTGTACAAAAAAGATCTTCACGACCAAGATAATTACGATGGTGTGATCACTCACCTAGAGCCAGACATCTTGGAATGTGAAATCAAGTGGGCCTTAGAAAGCATCACTACAAACTAAGCTAGTGAAGGTGATGGAATTCCAGTTGAGCTATTTCAAATCCTGAAAGATGATGCTGTGAAAGTGCTGCACTCAATATGCCAGCAGATTTGGAAAACTCAGCAGTGGCCACAGGACTGGAAAATGTCAGTCTTCATTCCAATCCCAAAGAAAGGCAATGCCAAAGAATGCTCAAACTACTGCACAATTGCTCTCATCTCACACACTAGTAAAGTCATGCTCAAAATTCTCCAAGCCAGGCTTCAGCAATATGTGAACCGTGAACTTCCAGATGTTCAAGCAGGTTTTAGAAAAGGCAGAGGCACCAGAGATCAAATTGCCAACATCCGCTGGATCATGGAGAAAGCAAGAGAGTTCCAGAAAAACATCTATTTCTGCTTCATTGACTATGCCAAAGCCTTTGATTGTGTAGATCGCAATAAACTGTGGAAAATTCTGAAAGACACGGGAATACCAGACCACCTGACATGCCTCTTGAGAAACCTGTATGCAGGTCAGGAAGCAACAGTTAGAACTGGACATGGAACAACAGACTGGTTCCAAATAGGAAAAGGAGTACGTCAAGGTTGTATATTGTCACCTTGCTTATTTAACTTCTATGCAGAGTACATCATGAGGAACGCTGGGCTGGAAGAAGCACAAGCTGGAATCAAGATTGCTGGGAGAAATATCAATAACTTCAGATATGCAGATGACGCTACCCTTATGGCAGAAAGTGAAGAGGAACTAAAGAGCCTCTTGATGAAAGTGAAAGAGGAGAGTGAAAAGGTTGGCTTAAAGTTCAACATTCAGAAAACAAAGATCATGGCATCTGGTCCCATCACTTCATGGGAAATAGATGGAAAAACAGTGGAGACAGTGTCAGACTTTTTTTGGGGGGGACTCCAAAATCACTGCGGATGCTGATTGCAGCCATGAAATTAAAAGACGCTTACTCCTTGGAAGGAAATTTATGACCAGCCTAGATAGTATATTAAAAAGCAGAGACATTACTTTGCCAACCAAGGTCCATCTAGTCCAGGCTATGGTTTTTCCAGTGGTCATGTATGGGTGTGAGAGTTGGACTGTGAAGAAAGCTGATTGCCAAAGAATTGATGCTTTTGAACTGTGGTGCTGGAGAAGACTCTTGAGAGTCCCTTGTACTGCAAGGAGATCCAACCAGTCCGTTCTAAAGGAGATCAATCCTGGGTGTTCATTGGAAGGACTGACGCTAAAGCTAAAACTGCAATACTTTGGCCACCTCATGCAACGAGTTGACTCACTGGAAAGAATGAGATGGCTGGATGGCATCACCCACTTGATGGACCTGAGTTTGAGTGTACTCTGGGAGTTGGTGATGGACAGGGAGGCCTGGCGTGTTGTGATTCATGGGGTCGCAAAGAGTTGGACATGACTGAGTGACTGAACTGAACTGAACTGAATCTTTATGTAAGTACTTCTTGCTGGAAAGTTCCATATAACTTCTGGGGAGTTATTTTGCATTTCTTGGCTTAAGTTTAAGCACTGAAAAGTCTCAGAAATGGACACAGTAGCCTGACTTGAGTATTTATAAATACTTTGATTATATTATGATTAAAGGAAGTTGATGAAAAGGAAGGATGTATAGTTTTTTAAGTTCTGTAATGAGTGGGTCTGGTGAGTTTGGAAAATTCTATAATGTTTCTCTCATTCACTTATAGTCTCTGAATGTTGATAATGATAATGATTATAGTTTTCATTTATTGAATGATCACTTTTTAATAGCTAACAGGTATTGCTATTACTAAAAACTAGCTGATATCATTTACTGGGAGTAATTCCATATACTTTAGTTGTATCATCTCATTTAATACTCATAAGACCCCTATAAAGCAGACAGGAGGATTGTTGTCATGTAATAAATGAGCAGATGGAGGTGCAGAGTTTACTAATTTGTCAAGCTCATACAGTGTAAGAAGCAGTACTGCGATATACCAAAAATAGTTTCACATGCATTATCTTCTTTAAATCACAGAACAGTCCTGTGAAAAAGATATAAATAGTTCCATTTTTACAATGATGACAATAAATATCAAGAAGTCAATCTTGACTCACAGACTTAGAGAATAAACTTAGGGTTGCCAGGGGGAGGATTGGAGGGAAGGGATAATTAAGGAGTTTGGGATTGACAAGTATGCACTACTATATTTAAAATGGCTAAACAACAAAGTACTACTGTATAGCACAGGGAACTTTGCTCAGTATTATGTGGCAGCCTGGATGGGAGGGGAGTTTAGGGGGGAATGTACAAATGTTTATGTATGGCTGAGTCCCTTTGCTGTCTATCTGAAAGTATCACAACATTGTTAATAGATTATACTCCAATATAAAATTTATTAAATTTAAAAAATGTCACTTGTTTAAGGCCATGTCACCTAGCTATCTAGTAGCGATTAGAACTGGAGTCAAGCTGCCTCTGAAACTTGTGCTGTGCTTTCTCTCATATTCTGGAATATACAATGGCCAATGTAGCCCTGCCCAGGCTGGTCTTGGACTCCACTGTGGATCACTGTCTCTTCTTTGGGGCAGCTTCTACCACACTGCCCCCTGCTGACCTCAGAGTGTAGCTGGTGTCATCAAGTGTCCCCTCAGCTTCTCTGGGATTCCAGAGAGTGGCAAGAAAATCCTCAAGAGTTCCTCACCTGCCTTGTCTTCAAATTGTTAGTTCTTTAGGCGATACCATAGTTCCTTTGATTCTTGGCCTGTGAATTTTCAGGGACTTCCCCCAAGAGCAAAGTTTCTTCACTTTCTGCCACCAGGAACCATTAGGGAAAGGAACTGGGGAATCATTTTCCTGGAGCATAAGTTTATGAAACAGTTGGCAAGGATTAGGGGAATGGAGTGCAAGGTCCATGATAAGATGACTTATCATCTTAGGATGTCAGATCCATTGAAATTTTAATCCTGTTCAGAAGAAAAACATCTGGCTACCCAGGGGCCTCTGTATCTTTATAATTAATCTTTTGATGCATCTGAGATGTGAAGTTGTATCATGAAGATCAAGAATTAAAGAAAAAGAATCTCTTTCTGTTGGGTCCAATGGTTAAGAATTCTGCCTTCCAATGCAGAGGACATGGGTTTGATCCCTGGTCGGGGAACTAAGATCCCACATGCCGCAGAGAAACTCAGCAGCTAAGACCCAGCACAGCCAAGAAACAAAATAATCTCCCTAATAACATCAGAATGTATACACATGTATAGAATCTCTACTAAAGTATGTATGCAGAATCTCCATTTGTCTGTCTGATCTCTGTATGTCTTACTCCATCTTTTAATCTACATTTCATACATTTAGTTATGCTAAGTACAATGACGTTTCCCAATGAACATTATGGAAACAGCTCTACAGTGTAGTGACAGGGTCATTCCTGAAATGGTGCCAGGGGAAGAGGGTCCTGAGTGAATCAGCGAAGGAAACAGCACAGTCCCTGTGGAGAACTGGACCAAGGCCAT
This sequence comes from Moschus berezovskii, assembly GCF_049115385.1. NCBI lineage: Eukaryota > Metazoa > Chordata > Mammalia > Artiodactyla > Moschidae > Moschus > Moschus berezovskii. The sequence continues at coordinate 93,087,106 of NC_142469.1, forward strand.
GGCTGGAAAGGCAGCAAGCCTGGGGAGCAAGGACAGAACAGAAATAATTAGAGACTCAGCTGTGATGTTAGCTCCCAGATTATGATAAGGCCCCTAATAGATCTGTCAAAAAAGCATTTTTTGCGTTTGCATTTGTTTTGTATTATAATTTTCATCAAGATAGAAAATAAAAACAAAGAAAATGTATGAGCTCTTTGTAGCAGTTTTTCCTTTGTGCCATCTCTGGTCCAGATGGCATCCCTTCTGCCCAGGCTCGCTTCTTCTCATGGCAATTTTCTCAAAATGAGACTCAGTTCAGAACTTCCAAGGGAAGGAATAAACAAAAGCACGGTAATTTAGAGACTCCATGCAAATACAGTCTCAGCCACACAGAGTTTAGCTTCATCTGTTGCTGTTATCAGATGAATCTTGGCTGCTGCTTTCACAGCGAGACTGTCCAGGTCTCAGAGGCAATCCCCATTGTAGGACCGTGGAGGCCCAGCCAATGACTTCAGAGAGCACAAGTGTTGTTTGGTCCATGATGTCTTTCGACAGAGTTTCCCGAAATCATGAAGGAAGAGAGCTCAAAGACTGGACTGGAGGTTATTTATCTAGAATTGATAACCGGGCTGGAAGAGCTGCACCCACCAGGCAACGGTACAGAGAAGTTCCCGGAATCAGCTGACAAATGAATAATACTTTACTAACTTAATTTCACCTTAAATCTTTGGTCAGAATACTTTCACACTTTCTCTTTTCCATATCTGTCTCATACATGTGCATGTACAGCTGAGTCCCTTGCTGTTCACCTGAAACTACCACAACATTGCTAACTGGCTATACCCCAATACGAAATAAAAAGTTTAAAGTTAAAAAAAAAATTTCAGAGGTCCTAAAGCATCTTTTTGGGGGGTTGTGCTGGGTGGGTCTCTGCTGCTGTGAGGGCTTTTCTCTAGTTGCGGCGAGCAGGAGCTACTCTCTAGCTGTGGTGCTCAGACTTGTCGTTTCTGTGGCTTCTCTTGCTGTGGAGCATGGGCTCTAGGGCACAAGGGCTCCAGTAGTTACAGCAGTGGGCTCAATAGTTGCCACTCCCGGGCTCTAAAGCACGGGCTCAATAGTTGTAGCATAGGGCTTACTTGCGCTGCAGCACATGGGATCTTCCTGGAGCAGGGATCGAACTTGTGTCTCCTACATTGACAGGGGAATTCTTTACCACTGAAGCTCCAGGGAAGCCCTAAGGCATTCTTCTGCTCTGTTTTATTTACAGGAGATGTGGTTTACAGGTATCATTGGCAAAATAAAATAACATAGTGAAAATAAAACAGCTAATTTATGTTACTCAAAACAAGCTGTTAACCTATGAGTAACTTATGAGTAACATTAACCTGAAATTTCTCATAAAGCTTCTTGCTCGACCTTGTTCACTTATGCAGAGGTCTAGCGCTACCATCATGAGTAACTGCCACTTCCTGCACGTCATCTGCCTCCAATATTAATTTACTTCCCTCATCTACAATGAAGTTCAGATGTGGAATGGAAAGAGGGTTGAAGAGAAGATAGAAACAAGTAGCTCAAGACTGATTTTACAAGGGGACTCTGCCCTCCGCCATGTGGCGCTCTCATGCGTGGGACTGGATGAACTGGTTCAAAAGGACAGTGGTGGATTAGAAGTTACAATGGATGTACTGTGGATGAAAAGGAGAAACGAAATGGAGAAGTCAAAATGTAGTTATGTATACTGATTCTTCAGTAAATTCCAGTGTATTCAAGTGCTGACTGTACGCTTCTCATCACGTTCAAACGTCAGTGTGGTAACATTTCCCTAGGGAGTTTCAGTGGCTTGCAGCCTACTGAGTCCTCTAGATAAGTCTGCATTTTATTTAATATCCTATGTGACTATGATGTAGATGGTCAATGAGACATCCTTCAAAATGCTGTTCTGGGCATCATTTGGAGCTTGTGGTGAAGTGGTAAAGAATCTGCCTGCCAATACAGAAGACACAAGAGATGCAGATTCTATTCCTGGGTCATGAAGATCCTCAGGAGTAGGAAATGGAAACCAACTCCAGTATTCTTGCCTGGAAAATCTCATGGACAGAGGAGACTAGTGGGCTATTATCCATGGGGTCACAAAGAGCTGGACATGACAGAGCCCACCCGCCAAGAAAAAAATTATTTTATCATCTTTTATTTCAGTGTATGTGACTTAGTAATGAAATTTACTATTTAATAAGTGATTAGCTTCCCTTGTGGCTCAGCTGGTAATCTGCCTGCAATGTGGGAGACCTGGGTTTGATCCCTGGGTTGGGAAGATTCCCTGGAGAAGGGAAAGGCTACCCACTCCAGTATTCTGGTCTGCAAAATTCCATGGGGTCACAAAGAGTAGGACACAACTGAGCATTTTCATTTTCACTTTATCCAATAGTATCATTTATGTACTTGTACATAAATAATTTGAAAGTGCAAGTGAGAAAGATTGTGTTATCTTGGAGAAGCCAGAACAAGGCAGGATGGGGGATAGTTAGTAATAGGCACGTTCACTGACTGGCTATATCAGGGGCCCCAAATGCAGGCAGGGGTTCAGTGTCTGTTTAGGCATGAATAGGCTCTGATTTATTCTGAGGCAAAACAGAAATCCCAACTCAAGGTGAAAAAATAGCCTGTTGCTACAGTTGACTTCTGTTGGCTTGGTCACAGTTATGGGTGTTGTCACCCCAGAAAAAGGAAATAATTTTTGCTTGTCTATTTATGAAGAGTTTTCACATAGATTATGAAACTGAAGCCTCAAAGAGTTCTGTAAAATGGTTATCATTTCCCAGTTAGGTTGCTGCTGCTGCTGCTAAGTCACTTCAGTCGTGTCCAACTCTGTGTGACCCCACAGATGGCAGCCCACCAGGTTCCCCCGTCCCTGGGATTCTTTAGGCAAGAACACTGGAGTGGGTTGCCATTTCCTTCTCCAGTGCATGAAAGTGAAAAGTGAAAGTGAAGTCTCTCAGTTGTGTCCGACTCTTAGTGACCCCATGGACTGCAGCCTACCAGGCTCCTCCATCCATGGGATTTTCCAGGCAAGAGTACTGGAGTGGGCTGCCATTGCCTTCTCTGCCCAGTTAGGTTAAGGAATATCAATTGTAACAAAAACTTTCCATTCAAACTCAGGTGTCCTGACATCAAATTTAGTGCCTGGAATTTAGTTATGCTATGCCCTTGGGAGATGGCTGTATATTAATTGTTTAGGTCAGTTTTAAATTTCTCCAGAGCTGAACAAAATTGGGAAGAGCTATTGTTGTTGTTGTTATTTTTCTGTTGCTAAGTTGTGTTCGAATCTTTGTGACCCCATGGACTGCAGCATGCCAAGCTCCTCTATTCTCCACTATGAGGACCTATATTGAGCAATTCTTAAGGTTGGTGCCTTCTGTTGAAATGAAGGTTTACTTTCCAATAGAAATTGCTAATAATTTTATAAATCTAGTTAACAGGACCATTTGGGTAATGTTTTTACCGAAAACATTATTTACCTAAACATATTTTGCAACTTCATTTCCTGGAATCCAGTTGTTTAAATAACTGCACCATAGTAAACACATCAGTGTAATTTGGTAAAGAGTTCATTTTAACCAGAAGCAATCAGATTGGCTAATTACTAAAAGGATGATATAGTTCTTAGGGGAAAAGTTCTTAAATATGACATTTGAAAAGCTTTTCTAAACATCAGCGTTAAACCTTTAAACCTTTTAGAGAGAAAAATTAGAGGTTTATAACACTGGGGAAACAATAATCATGCAATTCTGATAGATCATACAGCTCTGAAATAAAATAAATAGTGCGAAATAAAGGCAGGGGATTTGATAAATTATGACCCCCTTTAGGGACAAAAGATTTATTTTGACAGCATTTTTATTTGTATCAATTGTTCTAATAAAGATAATTTTCATATTTAAAAATTATGAGGTTCTGATTTTTCTCCTTTTTGGAACATACCTTTTGAGTAAGACAATTAAAAGAAAACCTTACAGAGCCCTCCTAAATGGAGGCGTTTTGTAAAATTTTATTTATTTTTTAATTGAAGGATAATTGCTTTACACAATTTTGTTGTTTTCTGTCAAACATCAGCATGAATCAGCCATAGGTATACATATGTCCCCTCCCTCCTGAATGTCCCTCCCATCTCCCTCCCCATCACCCCTCTAGGTTGATACAGAGCCCCTGCTTGAGTTCCCTGAGACATAGAGCGAATTCCCATTGGCTATCTGTTTAACTGAACTGAATGTAAGTTTCCATGTTACTCTCCCTACATCTCACCCTCTCCTCCCCTCTCCCCATGTCTAAATGGATGCGTTTAAAAAAATATGCCTGCATTTTTTTCTGCCAACCATTGGTGGCTGAAAACGTAAGAGATTGAGGTTATCATAATATTAATTGAGCAAAAATATAATAATGCACTTGAAAACTCCTGGCACACAGTAGACCCTCCATAATCAAGCATTAAATTCTTCATGGAGCTGGAAATTTATGGGAAAAAAGGAATTTGTTTGGAATCTTACTTTCAAAAATCTTTTTTTTTTTGGCATTTGTGTTCTTATTTTATTTTAAAATTAATTTATTTATTTTAATTGGAGGCTAATTACTTTACAATATTGTAGTGGTTTTGCCATACATTGACATGAATCAGCCATGGGTGCACATGTATTCCCCATCTAGAACCCCCCTCCCATCCCCCAGGGTCATCCCAGTGCACCAGCCCTGAGCACCCTGTCTCATGCATCAAACCTAGACCAGTGATCTGCTTCACATATGATAATATACACGTTTCAATGCTATTCTCTCAAATCATCCCACCCTCGCCTTCTACCGCAGAGTCCGAAAGACTGTTCTTTACATCTGTGTCTCTTTTGCTGTCTCGCATGTAGGGTCATTGTTACCAACTTTCTAAGTTCCATATATATGCGTTAGTATACTGTATCAGTGTTTTTCTTTCTGACTTACTTCATTCTGTATAATAGGCTCCAGTTTCAACCACCTCATTAGAATTGGTTCAAATGCATTCTTTTTTAATGGCTGAGTAATATTCCATTGTGTATATGTACCACAGCTTTCTTATCCATTCGTCTGCCGATGGACATCTAGGTTGCTTCCATGTCCTGACTATTATAAACAGTGTTACGATGAACACGGGTACACGTGTCTCTTTCGATTCTGGTTTCCTTGGTGTGTATGCCCAGCAGTGGGATTGGTGGGTTGTATGGCAGCTCTATTTCCAGTTTTTTAAGGAATCTCCACACTGTTCTCCATAGTGGCGGTACTAGTTTGCATTCCCACCAACAGTGTAAGAGGGTTCCTTTTTCTCCGCACCCTCTCCAGCATTTTTTGCTTGTAGACTTTTTGATAGCAGCCATTCTGACTGGTGTGAGATAGTACCTCACTGTGGTTTTGATTTGCATTTCTCTGATAATGAGTGATGTTGAGCATCTTTTCAAAAATCTTAAAAATTTTCTTGACTCCAAAAGTTCAGCAAACATACATTGTGTCCTTATGCATTTGAGACATCGGAGCCTCCTGCTGATTTCCTGCAGTAGTGTAGTTTGTATGCCCAGGACTAGCTGCAAGCTTGTTTGTTTTGTCTTCATTAGCAGGAGCTGACAAGAGACCCAGTTTTCTTAGCCTCAGCTAGGAAAGAAGGAGTCAGTTTTGATTAACGTGAAGTACTTCAGTTTCAGTGAAATAGTGATCTGGAGGCAAAGCCACTACCACATGAATCAACTGTTTCTTAATTTGTATGAAGGTCACAGCTAGACTGGGCTTCCCGGGTGGCTGAGTGGTAAACAACTGGAGACTCGGGTTTGATCCCTGGGGTCAGGAAGATCCACTGGAGAAGGAAGTGTCAACCCACTCCAGTATCTTTATCTGGGAAATCCCATGGACAGAGGAGCCTGGTGGGCTACAGTCCACGGGGGTCACAGAGTCAGACAGCACTTGGCAACTGAACGACAAACAGCACAGACTGTGCAGGTACTCCACCGACACACAGAAAAGTGTCCAATAATTCTACCGATTCTTAGGCCAACTGCTTGGTCTCATCTTTTCCCTTTCATACAGAGAAAGGAAATTTATATGTAGATGAAAAAATAATACCTGACAACTTGTTTACTGTTTTAACGTCTTTATCAAAGACCACATTAGTGTTCATGTAAGTCTTTTTAAAGTGCAAGTAAGCATACTCAAACGTGTATTAAGAAGAGAAATAAATCTCTAACAAACAATAAATGTTCATTGAACAATAATGAACAATAATATCTAATAACAATAACTGAACAATTGAATAATAATGTCCAGTCACTGACCCTGATCGATGAATGTTTCCAGCTCCTGAATGTTTCCAGCTATATCAAATGAGGGCTTCCCTGATAGCTCAATTGGTGAAGAATCCACCTGCAATGCAGGAGACCCTGGTTCGAATCCTGAGTCAGGAAGGTCTGCTAGAGGAAGGATAGGCTACCCACTCCAGTATTCTTGGGCTTCCCTTGTGGCTCAGCTGGTAAAGAATCTGCCTGCAATTCAGGAGACCTGGGTTTGATCCCTGGGTTGGGAAGATCCCCTGGAGAAGGGAAAGGCTACCCACTCCAGTATCCTGGCCTGGAGAATTCCATGGACTGTATATAGTCCACGGGTTCGAAAAGAGTCCAGCACGACTGAGCGACTTTAACTTTCATATCAAATGAATGATCATGATTAACTTCTAAATATTTAGGGTTTTGACAGATTTCTTATTTACTTTATTTTTTAAATTAATTTTTAAAATTAAAAAAATTAATTTAAAAGTTGTTAATCTGTAGGGTTTCTACAGATTTCTTCTTATTTTAGTTTTTAATTAGAGTATAATTGCTTTATAATGTTGTATTAGTTTCTATTGTACAGCAAAGTGAATCAGCTGTACATATACATATGTCCCCTCTTTTTTGAATTTCCTTCTCGTTTAAGTCGCCACTGGACATTGAGTAGAGTTCCCTGTGCTATACAGTAGATTCTCATTGGTTATCTATTTTTTATACAGATTTCTTAATTTAGAAAATATTAACAAGGTGTTGGGGAAGTCAAAATGCTTATCCCTTGGATTTTAATCTTGAAAAAGCTGTATGTTAAACTTAAATATTTCTTATAGGAAATCCAGCCAGACAGCCACTCTCCCACGATCAGTGAGAAAGTTGAGGGGGAAAGACTCTCAAGAAATTTGGAGATAGTAGACGTGAAAAATGTGAGATCATAGTGTAAGGAAGGAAAGATTTTTCCTTCATCTTCTTATTTACTCTCTTAGGTTGGGTACTATGAATTAAACCGACAAAAGAGTAACAGGAGAACAGATTTATTTCATATGTACATGGAGAGCCTCATAGAAAAAAAGTAAAAAAAAAAATCAAAAAGTTAGGTCTGGGAGCTTATATACAATTTTAACAAAGGATGATACAGTGTGGAGAAGTGATAAGACAAAGGAAAAGGGCTTTGGGCTTCTAGGGCAGTAAATTGTAGGAAATATACAGGAGAAACTAGTGAAAGGTTAGAGTAATTTGCTAAGATTTGTTATGCAGACTCAAATCAGTGCTTTCTCCAGTGATGAGAATCATCTCCTCTTCCTGGTCCTGGGGGGAAGGAAAAAGGTAAGGACACCTTCAACGAGGGAAAGTTATGCTCTGCATTTAGGTAGAAAGGAGAGAGCAGAGAACTTCTCCCTGAGTACTATTTCTCAGTGCCTTCCCTGGCGGTCCAGTGACTAAGACTCTGAGCTTCTACAGCACTGGTTAGATCCCTGAGGCAAACTAAGATCCCACATGCTGCAAACAGTGCAGCCGAAAAAGCTTAAACTTTTTTAAAAATCAATTGCCTTCAACTCAAAGTAATCTTTATGCCAAAGTGGCATATTATCGCAATGGCATATTCTGACACCCTTCAATAGCATGGTGCACAGGCTTCCCTGATGGTCAAGTTTCTGCCTGCCAATACAGGAGACATGGGTTTGATCCCTCATGTGGGAGGATCCCACATGCTGCAGAACAGTTAAGCCCATGTACCACGACTAGTAAGCCTGTGCTCTAGAGCCCGGGAGCCACAACAACTGAGCCCATGTGTTGCAACTACTGAAGCCTGCGTGCCCTAGAGCCCCTGCTTCGCAACAAGAGGCCACTGCAATGGGAGGGCCGAGCACTGAAACAAGGAGTAGTCTCCACCCACTGCAACTGGAGAAAGCCTGTGTGCAGCAACAAAACCCAACACAGCCAAAAATAAATAAAATTATAAAAATAGCATAGTGCAAAAGGAAGCAAACTGCATATGCCTTCTAGCCTAGGTCTCTCTCTTCCTACTCATGTGTCATTACAGGTGTGGTTTAACTTCTCTGATACTCAGCTAGCTTATCTAAGATGGGGATGAGAATATTGATCCCACCTGTAAGGTTGGAGTAAGGGCCAACTGAGAACTGTATATGAGCCCTTTGTAAACTGTTAAGAACTTAATGCATGTTGAGTATTACATGTTAAGTGCACAATGTGGGGTGGACTCCACATTAGTTTTTCCCAATTGAAATACACCTAGAGATTCTCAGATAAAGAGGGGTGGTATAAGAGAGGTTACTGTCTATTCTCCCAAGAAATGTATTCCTTTTTCACATCTGTGAAAGTGAAAGTGTTAGTCGCTTCAGTTGTGTCCACCTTTGCGACCCATGGACTGTAACCTGCCAGGCTCCTCTGTCCATGGGATTCTCCAGGCAAGAATACTGGAGCAGGTCAGCATTTCCGTCTCCAGGGGGATTGTCCCAACTCAGGGATCAAATTCTTGTCTCTTGTGTCTCCTGCATTGGCAGGTGAATTCTTTACCATCTGAGCCACCAGGGAAGGTGAATCAATTCAAACAGTGTTATCTTTTATTTTGAAATGTATTATGATATCTTTTCAGAATTACGCCTAAGATTCTAACATGCTGCTTTCCCCCTCACCCTTACCCCCAGTTGACCAACTTTGCTCAAAATGGAATAAAGAGTTGTTCAGGAAAGTGTTAGTGATGCCTCAAGTTTTAATGACACCCCTCCCTAGAGACAATGGCACTTAAATTGGCACTGAAGGAAGAAGCTTGGCCAGGAAGAGGACAGAGAGAGAATGGTCCCCCAGAATAGAGCAAAAGCACAAGCAAAAGCAAAGAGGTGACAAGAACAGAGTATGCAGGGAAATTTAACAGTGAAAACATCTTAAAGCATTCCAAAATGTAGTTCAGCTCAGTCACTCAGTCGTGTCTGACTCCTTGTGACCCCATGGACTGCAGCACGCCAGGCCTCCCTGTCCATCAACAACTCCCAGAGTTTACCCAAACTCATGTCCGTTGAGCTGGTGATGCCATCCAGCCATCTCACCCTCTGTTGTCCCCTTCTCCTCCTGCCCTCAATCTTTCCCAGCATCACGGTCTTTTCTAATGAGTCAGCTCTTCCCATCAGGTGGCCAAAGTATTGGAGTTTCAGCTTCAACATTAGTCCCTCCAAAATATAACCCCCAAACTAATTGAATATTTAAAAATGATTCCTTCTGTGGTGTCATTTCAATGAAGATTTTTGTTCTATGAATCCTGGCTATTTTGTTTTATTCTTTATCTTTCTGAAGAGCTTGATCTCATTAGATCTACTATTCCGAAGGCCAAGATAAGTGTCAAAATGGTCACATGTAAAGTCCTTTAAAAGGATGCTATTCTTTTGTAGGAGAAAGCAGCCTTAATTTGGCTGAGTGCAATAGTAATTTTTCTTTGTGATAACAGTTTGGGTAGAAAAAAATGTTATCCAACTCTTCTGGAAAAAAAAAAAAACAGTAGAATTTTTGGAATCAAATGAAAATGACCATTTTGGACATAGGCAGCCAAGTAATTCATGAAGATGCCCAGCTCTGTATTAGCAGTGAACCAAGGAAACCCACTTTGACAGAGTTTATTTTCAAGTTGGTAAACAGGGAAGGACAGTGAGATGCTTTCCTGTACTACTTCCCTTACAGCAGATCTGTCACTTCTCCAGGCTTGATATGGGATGGACTAAGCCTTTCTAGAGACATTTAGGATAGAAACTATTATCATACACGTGAACAAGTCTCCTATGTTCAGTATAAACATTAACTGTTTTCTTCCTCCTCTTTGCAAGATTGTAGGAATGCCTGGTGTGAACAGGCTGCTGACTGGAGTCCAGACCAAGCTAATCAACTCTCTGAAGTCAAAACAGTGTCTGAATGATGAGTCCCCAGGCAGATTACAGGAATGCAGAACATTTGGTGAGTTTGCATATTCTCCTAGGAGCGTGTTGTTTGCTCTGCAAGTAACACCAAAACCAAGAACTTTCTGGGGAACCAGAAACTCTTGGGCAAAACCATTCTTCTTCTTAATTTATTAATTTTATTTTTGGTTGAGCTGGGTCTTCATTGCTGGGCTTTGTCTAGTTGTGGAGAGCGGGGCCTACTCTCTAGTCGAGCTGCATGGGCTTCTCATTGTGGTGACTTCTTTAGGTTGCGGAGCACAGGCTCCTAGGTGCAAGGGTTTCAGTACTTGTGGCTCAGTAGTTGTGGCTCCTGGCCTGTAGAACATAGGCTCAGTAGCTGTGGCACGAGTGTGCTAGTTGCCCTGCAGCATGTGGGATCTTCCCGACCCAAGGGTCGAACCTGTGTCCCCTGCTTTGACAGGTGGATTCTTATCCATTGTACCACTTTGGAAGTCCCTAATACCATTCTTTGAAAAGCTCTCTTCCACTCCTTCACTGGCAAATGCAATCAGATTCCTGCAGTGTGAAGTGCATTGTGTTGAGGGCTAGGGAAGACAAAGGAGTATAAATACATAAGTCTTTGTATTAGGGAAGTGTTGAATTTGTAGGGGAGACACAGCATACATACAAATAGATATATGAAATTAAGTAAAAAATTAGTGCCAGAAGATGCACTCATTCTATCTTTCAGCAGATTTTACTGACCATCTACTGTCAGTCAGGCAATCTGCTCGCCTTCTTAGGATCTTTACACTTCCTCGTGTGGCAATGGAAGCCATTATAATATTTAAACAGGCACTAACTTGACAAGATTGTGCTTTAGAAGGGCCTGTCTGTTGTAAAGTGCCAAGATTAGAGTCAAAGTAGCCATTGGCAGTTGTTTTAGTGATCAAGACCAGGAGCAGTGGCCTGAACTAAGCTGGAGGGGTAGAAACAGAGGGAAGTGAGCAGGTCTGAGGAAGTACCATTATAGAACTTGGGCCTTGATGAGGTGTCTCAAAGGGGTCGGGAAGGGGAAAACCCCAGACTGGGACTCCACAGAAGATGGGTGTGAGCCCATGCTTGGGGGGAGATTTGGATATAACACTGAGAAATAAAACTGATGTTCTAGTTCCGCTTAAGGCCAGAAGTGGAGGAAACTTTCAGGCTCATCCATGTTGAACATGTATCAATAGCTTGTTCCTTTTTAATCCTGGACAGTCCATTGTATGGATATACTACATTGTGTTGCCCATTCACCAGCTGATGGATATTTGGATTGTTTCCAGTTTGGGGCTAATATGAGTAATAGTTCTGTGAACATATATGTGTGAGTTTTTGGGTGGACATGTCGTCATTTCTCTTGGGTGTATGCCTAGGAGTGGAATTGCTGTGTCATCTGAAAAGGCTATGTTTAACCTTTTAGGAACAACTAAATTATTTTTCAGAATGGCTGTACCATTTTATATCCCCAGCAGCAATGCATAAGTGTTTCAGTGGCTGCGTTCTCCAATGGTAGTGCTCATCTTTCTGACTGTAACTCTTCTACTGGGCGTATCGGTATCTCACTGTGGTTTTAATTTCCCTAATGACTAATGCGGTTGAGCACACAATGTGCTTATTAATCGTTTGCATATCTTCATATCTTTTGTTCATTTTGCAACTGGGTTATCTTCTTATTGTTGAATTATGAGGGTCCTGGAAATATTTCTTTACTAGATATAAGATTAGCAAATATTTTCTTCGAGCCTGTAGTTTGTCTTTTCATTTTCTTAATAGTGTCACATTAAGAAGCACAGAAGCTTCTAATGAGATCCAGTTTCTCAATATTTCTTTTATGGATTTTACTTTCGGTTTTTTTATCTATGAACTCTTTGTCCCACCCGAGGTCATGAAGATTTCTATTCTCTTTAAGAAGTTTTCTAGTTTTAGCTATTATATTTAGGTCTCTGATTCATTTTTAGTTAAATGTTGTGTGTGGTATGAGGTAAGGATATAACTTCATCTTTTTTGGCATGTGGATATGTAATTGACCCACAACAGTGTTATTTATTTTAAAAAGGCAGTAGAATGCATTGCACATTTAAAAATAAAATGTGTATTTGTTTCATGTGGTTTCTCAGTTGTAAAAAAAAAAATAACAAGACTTAGTATTTTGTTGGTCTGTGATCAATATATCTTCAAAGCTACTGCAGTATAGCTTCCAGAATGTACACTGCAAAATTTGGGGAAGGAGGAAATGGAGAAGGTAGGAAGCAGTGAGGGCAATCGTCGTGAGAGAGGAAGTGCAGAGTCGGGACTTACATCTGCGGTGATGACCAAGCTTAGAGTGAGTGCTAGGAGCTGGTGAGGGTCTTGTAATATTGGGGGATTTGGGCTCTAGACGAAAGCCAATCATGAATAGAAGAAACCGATGAAAGTATAATGAGAGGAGTATGTGGTTCTAAGAAGAAGGACTACATTTCCCACTCGGAGAGAACACCTGAGATGGACTTGAAGGATGAGTGGGCTTTATTGGGCATCCCAGGGAGGGAGCGCATTACTCAAGGGAAGAGCAGAGGTCTGAAAATGAACAGATCAACTGGGAAGAAAAAAGCCAGTAGCCCCTCAAGGTGAGAGAGCATGGAGAAATTACAAAAAAGTGGGGAAAATCCCGCCAGCACAGAAAGTTGGGTTTCTACAACCCCGCTTTTAAAACCAAAGTTTTAAAAAGCAAGTTTTTAAAATCAAAACCTTACTTGGTCTTACCACCTTACTAAATAAAACCTAGTACTTTTCAATTATCTCCTATTGAAGAGTTTGATTAAAATGAATTAATGTTTGTTGTATATATATATATATATATATATATATATATATATGGAAGTGGAAGCATCAGTTGCTCAGTCCTGTTCTATTCTTTGCAACCCCATGGACTGAAGTGGGTTGCCCCGACCCAGGAATCGAACCTGGGTCTCCCGCATTGCAGACAGATTCATGTAGGGAAGTCTTTTATCCATTCATTATTCAGTCATTAAACATTTGTCTTTTTTTAATTCATTAGGACTCACTTTTTAAATTTTTATTTATTTTTGGCTGCGCTGGGGATTTGCTGCTGCTCCCAGGCTTTCTCTACTTGCAGTGAGCAGGGTCTGCTCTTCATTGCTGCACGAGATCTTCTCATTGCAGTGGCTTCTTTTGTTGCAGAGCACAGGTTCTAGGGCACGGGCTCTGGAGTTGTGGGCTTAGCTCCTCTGGGGCGTGTGGAATCTTCTGGGATCTGGGGTCGAACCCTTGCCCCCTGCATTGTCAGGCAAATTCTTAACCACTGACCACCAGGGAAGTCCAAGACTCACTTTTATCCAAGTGATAAACTTTTTAAATTGGCATTGGCTGTAATGGCAGCATTTTAATTTTTACTTTATAAAGATCTATAGCATCACGAGAAATTAGACTGCCAGGCCTTAATAATTAAATTATTAAGGCTGTCCTTATTCCTCAACCTTAATAATCCATGCCTATATTTAAACCCCACATTAGTACTAGAACATTCTTCACAAAGTTAGGTTAATGGTAATGCTTAATGCTTCCAGTTGTAATTTGAATTATTTTCTGACAGTTAATTTTAGCAGAGAGGTCAAAAAAATCAGAGGTGTGTACAGATACATGCCATTATACAGCTCACAGATGTGTTTTCAAAATCCCTATTTGACACCTGTCACAAATACCAATGTCTGCCATTACCTTGCTTTTTGGCCTTAAACAAGTAGAATTTTCCAGGCCTTGATGCCTTACCTGTAAATTCAGAAACTTGGACTATTCTCAGATTCTCTGTTAGTACAATATAAGCATGACTATTTTAGCCATTCCCATGGACATCTTCAGCATAAATTATATTCACTCATACAAACAGAGATCCAACAGCAACAGATAAATCCACCAACTGGACAGAAAAGTGTGATGAATAAGAATAATGACATTCACACACATTTATAAGAAATAACATTTCCTTTCATGCTAAACTTTTAAATCTTAAACACACTAAATATATTGTATTTTCTTTTGCAAATGGTTTGTAACAGATGTGATTTTTCACCATAGGCAGTGTGTACTTAGTCATTTATTTATTCAGAAAATATTTCTGAGCCACATATTGCAGGCAGATTCTGTCCTGGGTCCCATAATGGGCACAGACATCTGAAAATGATCATCTAAAAGACTGAATAAGGGAGCAAGGGCAGGAATAGAAATAAGTATGGTACCAATCAGTCTGTGTTATCAATAGGGTTGGGGAGTCACAGATAATAGCTACCATAAAGTACAGGGAGTGAGTGCTCATTTCCACATGTGATGCGGAAGACCACAGATGGTAGCATTTGAGAAAACTCCTTTGCATCCTAATAAGCACCTGCTCCCAAGAATGATGCAGACTATCTGAAGGTTAGATTAACTTGGCAGAAAAGCAGCAGCATGATTTGTGTCAGTGTGAGCCCATGGTCCAAGACGGATCTCTCTGCAGGGCCATAATACTTGACAGTGTCCCCTTAGAACATTTTAGGGTGTTTTCTGATTTGGCACTGCATTTACTGCCTAGTATTTTCTTTTTCGGCTGTCAGTTTAACCTCAGAGCTACATCATAGAAGTACAGGAACTACATATAGTTTAAAAATATTTACCATAAATTGGGATAAAACTTAGGAAATAGATGATATTTGAGCATGCTATTTTAAATATCACATTTCCTCTTTTTTAAAAAAAGCTGGCAGAAGTAAGAACTTAGTTATTTGAATGTTTGAATGTCTTTAAAGACTAAGACATAGCTTTTTCCTGACATTTTTTGGTCTTAAAACACTTTTTTTTTTAATCCAGTTTTGGAAGTGGGTAGAGACAATTTATACCAACCATATGAATAACTTGCACACGTGTTTAGGGTATAGTAGAAAGTGGTACTGTAGGGAGAATCCAGGACTCAGAGTTACTGTCTAGTTCTGTCATTAACTAACTGTGAAGCCTTGGATGAATCTCTTAATTTTGCTAACCTTAGGTTTTCTCCACCATAAAATCAGGGGACTGAAGTAAATGATCTCTAAATCCCTTTCGAGTTCTGATCATTTTTGTCTCTATTTATAATTAATTCTGTGTATAGGCAAACATCCAAGTTTTGTAGATTAATATTTACTCATTAGTATAAACACTAAGAACGTCTCCTTGAATTGAAACATATCAGGGCTGCCTGTATAAAGAGATGTGAAATAATATGTCCGTATTTGTGTGGCAGAGCTGAAGTCCAACGATTCTTTTCCACTTTGTGTCAGCATCAAATGGCACTAATCAAATGGTTGAATTAGCTCTGAACCTCTTGCAAATCAACCTAACTCATTTGTGAATGGGGAAATTCTGAGGAAGCAATTGCTTAGCACTTAGTCTGAGAGCTGTAAATAGAATGTGAGTTAATTGCTCTATAATATAAGAATATTTTATCTCCCAATAATAGAGTGGAAAATTTAGGCAATTAACAAGAAAAACAACCCCACAAAACACAAAAGCAGTATCCTGTGGGAAACAAAGTACTTTCACCAAGGCCATTTCCCTGGATGTCCTGATATCATCTCAGAGGCAGCTGTCTCCTCCGCCTACATTCAAGGCCAGTCCTATTTGTAGGTTCCAAAGCAGCAATGCAAATGTTTAATCAACGTGCTTGGTGTGTGATGGGCCTATACTAAAGGCGTGTTTTGCCATGAGTCCTAGTTGCAAGGAATGTGCTAAACTGAGAAGAGGTGTTTCTAGGACACAGTGCCTGGGGATAACAGGGATTCCCTCAAAACCTGCTGCAGACCATCGTACCAGACTCCAGCACTGGTTTGCTGTAAGTGATGCTC
This sequence comes from Moschus berezovskii, assembly GCF_049115385.1. Lineage (NCBI taxonomy): Eukaryota > Metazoa > Chordata > Mammalia > Artiodactyla > Moschidae > Moschus > Moschus berezovskii. The sequence goes on from NC_142469.1 coordinate 93,103,192, forward strand.
TCGCCAGGACAAAACATCAAAGGAAGCTGCCTGAGTGAGTGCGCTGCTCAAGTTATTGAGTGTGTGCTGACCTAGAGGTTATGAGGAGTTGAGGCACCAGGAGCCCATTACTGGTTCTGATGACAAACTGTCTTTACTTCCCCGGGTGCACTGATTGATAACTTGGGATAGGGAGTGGGCAGTGGTACCAAGAATACAAATCACTTAATAAAGTGGCCAAAAGGGACAAGACCCTAGAGGAGTAGAGCATGTCAGACTAAAGCCCAGATACGTAATGTAATATGGTGCACAGAACACGCACTGGGAAGCCAGACAGAGTCACGTGTTCATCTTGGCTCTACCACTTCCTAACTGCCTGGTTCATGTTTCAGTCTCTTCATCTGTAAATAAGTAATGACAAGCTCTACCTCTAAGAACTTCTGAGGATGAGATCCTGTGTGTAAAGTGCCTCAAATACAGTGAGCGTTTTAAAAAGTGACCTTTCTCTCCCTGCCTCCAAATTCGTATGTTGAAGTCCTAACCCCTGGTACCCCAGAATGTGACTGAATTTGGAGCGAGGGTCTTTTTTCCTTTTTTTAACTGAAGTATGTGCTGTGCTGTGCTCAGTCACTAAGCATGTCTGACTCTTTGCAACCCCATGGATTGTGGCCCACCAAGCCCCTCTGTCCATGGGATTCTCCAGTCAAGAATACTGGAGTGGGTTGCCATTTCCTTCTCCAGCAGATCTTCCCAACCCAGGGATCAAACTCACATCCGCTGCAAAGGCAGGCAGATTCTTAACCACTGTGCCACCAGGGGAGCCCAGTGTATAACGTAATGATTCACAGTCTCCAAAAGTCATGCTCTGTCTATAGCCACTGCGGAGCATAGGCTACACTCCCTGTGCTGCATAAAACATCCCTGCAGCTATTTTATACATAATAGTTTGTACCTCCTTGCCCTCTGTGCCAGTATCATCCCTCCCCTTTCCCTCTCCCCACTAGTAACTACCAGTTTGTTGTCTATATCTGCGAGTCTGCATCTTTTTTGTTATGTACACTAGTTTTCTGTGTTCCACATATAAGTGATACCACACAGTATTTATCTTTCTCTGGCTTATTTCACTTAGCATAATAGTGTTTAGTGAAAGGCCATCCATGTTACTGCCAGTGGCAAAATTTCATTCTTTTTTATGGCTGAGTAGTATTCTATTGTGTGTGTGTGTGTGTCTGTGTATACACACACAGGAGATAGGGTTTTTACAAAGACAGGTTAAAATGAGGTCATTAAAGTGGGTCCTAATCCAGTATGACTGGTGAATTTAGAAGAAGAGATTAGGACTAAGAACCAAACAGTGGGAAAACTATGTGGAAATGCAGGAAGAAGATGGCCATCTAAGAATCAATCCTAGTGACACCTCGATCTTGTACTTCTAGCCTCCAGAACTCTGAAAAAATAAAATCCTGTTCTTCAAGCCACCCAGTCTGTGATATTTTGTTATGGTAGCCCTAGCCCTAGCAAATTAATATAAGCACCACCCCCACCTCCAGCAGGAGGGCATATAGCAAAATATGGCTGCTGTATGGCGCGAAATCTAACATCCAGAAGGAGCTGCAGCTGGTAGGTAGTACACTAGAGACACCTAAACTCATGCCAAACCGTCTGTTGTGTACCTTGTGAAGGAGAAACAAATACCGTGAATGTGAAGGAAGTCAATAAAACCCTAGAAAGATGTAAACCTCTGATAAAACATAAACTTTATTCTTATGAGTAAGAGAAAATAAAAATTTAACAATGGATGTGTTAAACCATTTATGCATAAAACCAGGCATTATTGGAATTATATGCTGAAGAGACTAAAAAGTACAGTCTGACCTTGAACAATGTGAGGGTTAAGGTCACCTATCTCCCTAACCTTGGGTGCAGTCCAAAATGTCCTGCTGTCTCTGTCTCAGGAACGAAGGAATTGATAAATGACTTGTCCAAGGACGTGAAGCTGAAACAGTTTGGCTAGAATAGGATTCCAACCCTAGTTCTTTTGATTACACGTATTGTGATTTCAAGTAGAACACAAGCTTCCCCCCACACTCACTTCAGTTAAAGATCTGCAAAATGAAAATACAAGCACTTTATTCATTGAAAAAAAATCCACACATACGGGGACCCATGCAGCACAAGCCAGTGTTGCTGAAGGGCCAACTGTTGTCATTGTTGCTGTTATTGTAATGACGGCTAAAAGCGATAATAGAAGTCCTAATTACCTTAAAAATCCCAGTGTGCTGCTTTACTAAGGTGCTTCCATTTGAACCCCACGTGGACATGAGTAGTCATCTTTTCCCATTGGTCTAACTAACTGAAAACTCTCATTAACCTTACTGCTTTTTGTAGGGAAGGCAGGTTAATACGATGCACAGGAAAGTGCTTTCAAAACAAGAGCACACTTCAGTGTAGCTGTTGAAACGCTTTTAAATGCCTTTGCATTGTGCCAGAGGACTAGTAATGGGCTTTGGAGGGCTGGGCGCCTTCTTGCTGATTTTACTGTGTATCTTTTTATAGAAACGGAAGCCCATTTTATTTTAATGACTGCAAAGTGAGGTTGGCGTGTAAATTCACTGTAATGGACATAATTGTCTCCTTACATGGCCTCTAACTTGAATTTAGAGAAATAGGAGTCACTGAGATTAAACAGATATTTACATTTTGCCATCTTTACATCGGAAAGAAGGAAGGAAAAGAGGAAGGAAGGGACAGAAAGGGAGGAAGGAAAGAAGGGAGGGAGGGAGGAAGAAAGATTCATAGATACGTGTGTGTGTGTGTGTGTGTGTGTGTGTGTGTGTGTTAGTTGCTAGGTCGTGTCTAACTCTTTGTGACTCTGTGGACTGTACTTGGCCAGGCTCCTCTGTCCATGGGATTTCCCAGGCAGGAATTCTGGAGTGGGTTGTCATTCCCTTCTCCAGGTGATCTTCCCAACCCTGGGTCTCTTGCATTACAGGCAGATTCTTTACTGTCTGAGCCACCAGAGTTCCCCAAACCTACCTGTTCTTCCTTTCTCTCCTTCAGGAGATAGCCATGGTTCTCAAATTGGTGTCTGTTCCCATTTTTCATTTTACATTTGTAGCATATATACACTTAGGCAAACTTAAACAATATATAGTTTTATTTTACTGTTTTACAATTTTATATAAATGACCTTATGTATTCATTTTGACCAACTATATTTTGATATAATTATATACAAAATAAAGCCAATCCATTTTGGTTGTAAATTCTGATGCATTTTGATAAACGTATGCAGTTGAGTGACCATCACAGCAATCCTGATATAGAGATCCCCTTGCAACTCCTTTGCAGTCACTTCTCCCACCTGTCCCCCGACCTTTGCTATTGCTAATATGCTTCCTATGACTACAGTTTTGCCACCTAAGTTTTAAAATTTAAAGTATTTTATCTCTGTAGTATTATACAGCATATATGATTGTTTCTGGTTTCTTTCATCTAGCATAAAACTTATGATACTCATCTGTGTTTATCAATAGTCCATTTCTTTTTATTTCTCTGTATTGCTGCTTCAGAATTTATTCATTTATTTACTTGTTGATAGGCATCTGGATCCTGTCCAGTTATGGGCTACTACAAGTAAAGCTGCTAGGCGTGCTCTGTACAATTACAAGGCTTTCTATGGTCTTGGACTTTCATTTCTCTTGGGTGGATGCCTAGGGCTGGAATGGCAGGATGGTACAGTAGGTTTATGGAGAAGGCAATGGCACCCCTAAGAGTCAGACACGAACGAGTGACTTCACTTTCACTTTTCACTTTCATGCACTGGAGAAGGAAATGGCAACCCACTCCAGTGTTCTTGCCTGGAGAATCCCAGGGACGGGGGAGCCTGATGGGCTGCCGTCTATGGGGTCGCACAGAGTCGGACACGACTGAAGTGACTTAGCAGCAACAACAGCAGAGTAGGTTTATGTTTTTAAGAAGCTGACAGTCTTCTGATGATATTTCATTTTACACTCCCACATGCAGTGTATGATAATTCCAATTGTACCTCCTCTTTGACACTTGGTATGATCAGTCTTTTAAATCTGACCCATTTTAATAGGTGTATAGTGATATCTCATTGTGGTTTTGATTTGAATTTCCTTAATGACTAAGGAGGTAGAGCAATTTTTCATGTGCTTATTGGCCATCTATATATCTTATTTTGTAAAATATCTGTTCAAATCTTTTGCCCATTTTCTTTTGGGCTTTATGTCTTATTATTGTATTGTGTGAGTTATTTATACATTATGAATACAAATTGTTGATTAGAAAATAATTGAAAATATTTTTTACGAGGCTGTGGCTTGCCTTTTAACTTCCTTAAGTATCTTTTGAAGACTGAGAGTTTTTAACTCTTATGAAATCCAATTTATCTGTTTTTTTATAGTTGTGATTTTGGTGTCCGATTAAGAAAACATTTCCTAAGCCAAGGTTACTGTGATTTTCTCCTGTTTTCTTCTAAAAGTTTTATAGCTGTAGCTCTTCCTTTTAGGTTTATAATCATTTTGAATTAATTTTTGTAGAAGATTTGAGGTGAGTAACAGGGTAAATTTTTTTGCATGTGGACAGCCAGTTGTTTTAGCATGATTTGTTAAAAAGATTATCCTCCCCACCCCCGCATCAAATTTCCTTGATACCTTTGCCAAAAACCAAATCAGTTGACTGGGTGGGGAGTCAACATTTTCAGAATGCAGAATTGAGAAGTGGGGTTGTCCTTTCTCTCTGCATAGCAGTCACTTTACTGGAGAAAACTATACTTAAAAACAATCATTTGAGGTTTCTGAGAATTGTCCTAAGGGTATACTGCAAACGGAAAAAGGATTCTTTCAAGAGAATCCACTGAATCTTGATAAGAGCCTGTGGCATCTGAGCCATGACCTGCTCCTCCCCCAGCCAAACCCCCCTTGCCCTCTCCCACCATACCCCTCCCCCTTCCCCTCCCCCCACCATACCCCTCCCCCCCACCCCACACCCCACCCCCGCCAAGCTACATCTTATGGAAACTCTGCTTTGGATTCTCTACTTCAGGCAGCTGAGGCAGAGAACCACACAGGGATCCACTCTCCCTCCTGTGTCCCAGAACAGGGCTACAGCTTCACCCTGGGAGGGGCAGGCTGCTGGCATTTCTTATCTCCCCCAGCCCTCTGCTGCAGAAGCTCCGTTCCTATCATGTGTGTCTTAGAGGGCTGACTGGAGAAAGGCACGGCAACCCACTCCAGTATTCTTGCCCAGAGAATCCCGTAGACTGAGGTTCCCTTCCTAGACTCTACTCATAGGATGGAAACACTCATTTCAGGACCAGCATCTGAGAACCCTGGAGCCCCTTTCACCTCCTCTCCTCTCCAGCTCGCTCATCAGGCAAATTCCACAAGGAAGAAGCCAGAGGAAAAAGCCAGAGGTTACCACCTACCCCTTCCAGCATCCATTAGTAGGGCAAGGGTGTCACTCCAGGATAAGGAGGCCATTAACTGCACCCCAGCTCCTGTGCAGTGGTGCAGAGCTTCTGCCCAAAGGGAGAGGCAGGTCTCAGGAACAACTGTATGGCAACAAATTAGGTAACTTAGATGAAACCAATAAGCTAGAAACACAAACTACGGAATTCTGATTCTAGAAAAAAACTCAAAATTAGAACAGACTTCTAAGTAGAGTTTGATGTAATAATTTAAAACTTTCCCATAAAGTAAAGCCCAGTCTCAGATAGCTTCACTGTGAATTCTTCCAAACCTTTAAAGAACGAATACCACTCCTTCATAAACCCTTCTAAAAAATAAAAGAGGTGCAAATTTTTTTAAAATTTATTTTATTGGAGGCAAATTACCTTACATTAATATATTAGTTGGTTTTGCGATACATTGACACGAATCCGCCCCGGGTGTACATGTGTTCCCTTTCTTGAACCCCCCTCCCACCTCCCTCTTCCCCATATCCTCCCTCCAGGTCATCCCTGTGCACCAGCCCCAAGCATCCTGTATCATGCATCGAACCTGGACTGGTCACATATGATAATATACATGCTACAATGCCGTTCTCCCCAATCATCCCACCTTTACCCTCTCCCACAGAGTCCCAAAGACTGTTCTATATACCTATGTCTCTTTTGCAGTCTCGTATACAGGGTTAAGGTTACCATCTTTCTAAATTCCATATATATGCGTTAGTATACTGTATTGATGTTTTTCTTTCTGGCTTACTTCACTCTGTATAATTGGCTCCAATTTCATCCATCTCATTAAAACTGATTCAAATGCATTCTTTTTGATGGCTGAAAAATACTCCATTGTGTATATGTACCAAAGCTTTCTTATCCATTCATCTGCAGATGGACATCTAGGTTGTTTCCATGTCCTGGCTATTATAAACAGTGCTGCAATGAACACTGGAGTACATGTGTCTCTTTCAATTCTGGTTTCCTTGGTGTGTATGCCCAGGAGTGCGATTGCTGGATCATATGGCAGTTCTATTTCCAGTTTTTTGAGGAATCTCCACACTGTTCTCCATAGTGACTGTACTAGTTTGCATTCCCACCAACAGTGTAAGAGGGCTCCCTTCTCTCCACACCCTCTCCAGCATTTATTGCATGTAGACTTTTGGATAGCAGCCATTCTGACTGGTGTGAAATGGTATCTCATTGTGGTTTTGATTTGCATTTCTCTGATTATGAGGGATGTTGAGCATTTTTTCATGTGTTTGTTAGCCATCTTTATGTCTTCTTTGGAGAAAAGTCTGTTTAGTTCTTTGGCCCATAAACACTTCTAAAAAATAAAAGAGGTGCAAATATTTTCCAAATTATTCTATGAGGTCAGTATTACCCTGATATCGAAATCAGATAGAGACATGACAAGAAAACAACGCTACAGATTATTATTCCCTATTAATACAGAGGCAAAAATTCTCAGCAGAATGTCATTAAATAATCTAGCAGCATAGGAAAAGAATTGTGCCCCATTACCAAGTGGGATTTCTTATAGGAATATTAAATTGATCTAATATATGAAAATCAAACATAATATATTGTAATCCTACAATAAAAGGCAAAAACTTCAATTGGCACAGAAATATAGGTATTTTTCAAATGGCCAATAAGCAAATAAAAAAATGCTCATTGCCATTCAGTTCAGTTCAGTTCAGTTCAGTCGCTCAGTCGTGTCCGACTCTGTGACGCCATGAATCGCAGCACTCCAGGCCTTCCTGTCCATCACCAACTCCCGGAGTTCACTCAATCTCATGTCCATCGGGTCGGTGATGCCATCCAGCCATCTCATCCTCTGTCGTCCCCTTCTCCTCCCGCCCCCAATCCCTCCAAGCATCAGAGTCTTTTCCAGTGAGTCAACTCGTCACAGGAGGTGGCCAATGTATTTCAGCTTTAGCATCAGTCCTTCCAATGAACACCCAGGACTGATCTCCTTCAGAATGGACTGGTTGGATCTCCTTGCAGTCCAAGGGACTCTCAAGAGTCTTCTCCAGCACCACAGTTCAAAAGTATCAATTCTTTAGAGATCAGTTTTCTTCGCAGTCCAACTCTCACATCCATACATGACCATGGGAAAAACCATAGCCTTGACTAGATGGACCTTGGTTGGCAAAGTAATGTCTCTGCTTTTTAATATGCTATCTAGGTTGGTCATAACTTTCCTTCCAAGGAGTAAGTGTCTTTTAATTTCATGGCTGAAATCAGCATCCACAGTGATTTTGGAGCCCCCAAAAATAAAGCAAAGCAAATCAAAAACATAATTAAATGTCACTTTGAACCTGCTAGGATGGCCATAATTAGAAAATATATGTTCAGATGTGTTGGTAAAGGTGTGGAGAAATCGGGGCCTTCAGTCATTGTGAGTGTAAAATTGTGCAGCAAACTTTGGAAAATACTTGGAACTTCCTCAGAAATTTAGCACAGTTAGCATACAATGTATCAAATCCATTTGCTTAACCATTTCTCTTTTTTTTTCATTTTCTTTATTTTTTAATTGAAGGATAATTGCTTTACAGAATTTTGTTGTTTCCTGTCAAACATCACATGAACCAACCATAGGTATACATGTGCCCCTCCCTCTTGAACCTCCTTCCCATCTCCTTCCCCATCCCACCTCTCTATGTCTATAGTTCAGTCCAGTTCAGTCGCTCAGTCGTGTCCGACTCTTTGGGACCCCATGGACTGCAGCACTCCAGGCCTCCCTTTCCATCACCAACTCCTGGAGTTTACTCAAACTCATGTCCATCGACTCAGTGATGCCATCCAACCATCTCATCTTCTGTCGTCCCCTTCTCCTCCCACCTTCAATCTTTTCCAGCATCAGGGTCTTTTCAAATGAGTCAACTCTTCACATCAGGTGGCCAAAGTATTGGAGTTTCAGCTTCAGCATCAGTCCTTCCAATGAACACCCAGGACTGATCTCCTTTAGAATGAACTGGTTGGATCTCCTTGCAATCCAAGGGACTCTTAAGAATCTTCTCCAACACCACAGTTCAGAAGCATCAATTCTTCAGCACTCAGCTTGCTTTGTGGTTCAACTCTCGCATCCATACATGATTACTGGAAAAAGCTTAGCCTTGACTAGATGGACCTTTGTTGGCAAAGTAATGTCTCTGCCTTTTAATATGCTGTCTAGGTTAGTCATAGCTTTCCTTACAAGGAACAAGTGTATTTTTTTTAATTTCATGGCTGCAGTCACCATCTGCAGTGGTTTTGGAGCCCCCAAAAATAAAGTCTCTCACTAGGTTGATAAAGAGCCCATGTTTGAGTTCCCTGAGTCATACAACAAATTCCCATTGGCTGTCTATTTTACATATGGTAATGGAAGTTTCCATGTTACTCTCTCCGTACATCTCACCCTCTCCTCCTGCTCTCTCCATGCCCATAAGTCTGTTTCTCTTCTCTAGGTCTGTTTCTCCATTGCTGCCCTGCAGATAAATTCACTGGTACCATCTTTCTACATTCCATATATATGCGTTAGTATATGATATTTATCTTTCTCTTTCTGACATTTCACTCTGTATAATAGGCTCTAGGTTCATCCACCTCATTAGAACTTAGTCAAATGTGTTTCTTTTTGTGGCTGAGTAATATTCCCTTGTGTATATGTACCACAGCTTCTTTATCCATTCATCTGTCAATGGACATCTAGGTTGCTTCCATGTTATTGTAAATAGTGCTACAATGAACACTGGGTATTCATGTATCTTTTTCAGTTTTGGTTTCCTCGGGGTATATGCCTAGGAATGAGATTTCTGGATCATATGGTGGTTTTATTCCTAGCTTTTTAAGGGATCTCCATACCATCTTCCATAGTGGCTGTATCAATTTACATTCTCATCAACAGAGCAAGAAGGTTCCCTTTTATCCATACCCTCTCCAGCATTTACTGTTTGCAGACTTTTTGATGACGGCCATTCTGACCGGTGTGAGGTGATATCTCATTCTTAACCATTGCTTAATACCACACTTATAATGTACAGTCGCTCATTGTATCTGACTTTTTGTGGCCCCATGGACAGTAGCCCTCCAGGTTCCTCTGTCCATGAAATTTTCCAGGCAAGAATACTGGAGTGGGTTGTCATCTCCAACTCCAGGGAATCTTCCTGACCCAGGGATCGAACCTGGTCTCCTGCATCTCCTGCAGTGGCAGGGGGATTCTTTATCACAAGCCACCTGGGAAGCCCTATCAATTCCATTCCTAGGTATAAATCAACTTGAAAATAAAACCTATCTTTACACAAAAATTTGTATGTTGTTGCTGCTGCTGCTAAGTCTCTTCAGTCATGTCCGACTCTGTGTGACCCCACAGACAACAGCCCACCAGGCTCCTCTGTTCCTGGGATTCTCCAGGCAAGAATACTAGAGTGGGTTGCCATTTCCTCCCCCAATGCATGCATGCATGCTAAGTCGCTTCAGTCGTATCTGACTCTGTACGACCCTATGGACAGTAGCCTACCAGGCTCCTCTCTCCACAGGATTCTCTAGGCAAGAATGCTGGAGTGGATCGCCATTTCCTTCTCCAAAATTTGTATGAGAAGGTTCATAGTATTATGAACAATAGCTAAAAGGTGCAAATAACCCAAATTCTCATCAACTGATGAATGAATAAAGAGAATGTGGCATATCCATATAAAGGAATATTATTTAGTAAGAGCGAATAAAGTACTGATACCTATTACAACACGGATGAACTTTGGAAACATTCCTGGGAAGCCCTTGAAAACATTATGCAAATTCAAAGTCAGACACAAATGACCACATAGTGTTTGATTCTACTTATATGAAATGTCAAATCTTTAGAGACAAAAGTAATTTATTAGTTGCCAGGGGCTAAGGGAAGAGAGGAAATGGGAATGAAAACCAACAACGGCATCCACTATAAACTCCAGTTGCTCTACAGCAACGGAGTCGGAACGGAGCAGGATCTGTATGTTCGCCTCATAGACTCAATGACCAAACAGGCCATCGTCTACGAGGGCCAGGACAAGAACCCGGAGATGTGCCGCGTGCTGCTGACCCACGAGATCATGTGCAGCCGGTGCTGCAACAAGAAGAGTTGTGGCAATAGAAATGAGACACCCTCAGACCCTGTGATCATTGACAGGCCTGAGAGGAGCCATCCAGAACGAGACAGACCATGGGCCCTGCCCTCAGACAGCTTGCGGCCAGCCTAGACATTCCAGCCAACAGTTGGAGCTATTTGGTGTCTACCATTTGGGGGCCCAGTTCTTGGGGGTGACAGACTCTTTCTAAAGTTTTTCCTCAAGTGCAATCAGAACTGTTTGAAGAATGCAGGCAACCCCCGGGACATGCGAAGATTCCAGGTTGTCGTGTCCACCACGGTCAACGTGGACGGCCACGTGCTGGCCGTGTCCGACAACATGTTTGTACACAACAACTCCAAGCACGGGCGGCGGGCCCGCCGCCTGGACCCGTCAGAAGCCACTCCGTGCATCAAGGCCATCAGTCCCAGCGAAGGCTGGACCACGGGGGGTGCGACCGTGATCATCATCAGAGACAACTTCTTCGACGGGCTCCAAGTTGTGTTCGGGACGATGTTGGTGTGGAGCGAGCTGATCACGCCCCACGCCATCCGTGTCCAGACCCCACCGAGGCACATTCCTGGCGTCGTTGAAGTCACCTTGTCCTACAAGTCTAAGCAGTTCTGCAAAGGTGCTCCAGGGCGGTTTGTCTACACTGTCCCGGAATGTCCTACCTGAGGAACTCCACTGGCAGAGTGAACAGCCTCACGTTTATAATTTCAACCAGTAGAAAGACATCGAGTTGTTCAGAGCAATAAAAGAAATTATTTTTTAATTAGGAAAAAAAAAACGTATATAAGTTTCTTTTAGGGGTAAAAGAAAAAACTTATTCTAAACATAGGTTCGTAACTTCTAGGTGGTACAGTGGTAAAGAATCTGCCTGCCAATGCATGAAACACAAGAGACACAGGTTTGATCCTTGGATTGGGAAGACCCCGTGGAGAAGGAAATGACAACCTACACCAGTATTTTTACCTGGAAAATTCCATGGGCAGAGTAGCCTGGGGGCTAATTCCATGGGGTCACAAAGAGTTGGATGTGACTGAATGCACACACACACACACACACACGCTTAGAATCACTGAACAATTACTCTATGAATGTATTAAAATCTAGTCAGCCATTATGAAATTTGTTTTTATTCCCCTGATATGATTGATCTCTATGTCTATATTTATAGCAATACCACACTGTATTAATTACTAATTCTTAACAAAGATTTAAATCAGGCAGTGTCAACAGTCCATTTTCATTCTACTTTTGCAAAAAAATATGGCTATTCTAGATCCTGTGTCTTTCCATGCACATTTTAGGATTAGCTTACTAAAATCTCAAAAGTTTGCTGCAATTTTGATTAAGATGCGTTGAAACGATGGATCAGTTTATGGAGAACTGACATCTGAACAGTGTTAAGTCTTCCAGTGTGCATGTGCATGACATCTGTCCCCATATTTTTGTCTTCATTTATTTTTCTCAGTGATGTTTTTCCGTGTACAACTATTGCACGTCTTTTGTCAGCTTTATCCCTAAATATTTTATAAATGATATTTAAAAAATTTTTGATTTCTAATTATTCATTGCTACTATATGAATATATGATTGGCTTTTGCACTTGTTTCTTGCAAACTTGTTAATCTCATAAGTTCTAGTAGGTTTTTAGTTGCTTTTATAGGATTTTCTACATAAGTGACCGTATCTATGGATAAGGACAGCTTACTTCTTTTTCTAGTCTGAGTGCCTTTCTTTTTCTTACCTTATTGCACTATATAGGACCTAAAATACAGTGTTTTCCAGAAACAGCACAGACATCCTCACTTTGCTCCTGATCTTAAGGGTAAAGCTATTTAGTCTTTCACCACCACTAAATCCGAGGAGGTTTTTTGCAGATGCTTTTTATCAGGGTGAGGAAATTCCCTTTTATTCCTAGTTTTTTCTGAGAGTTTGTATCATGAATAGGTGTTGAACCCTGTTAAGTGAACTTTGTGCATCTATTGAGATGATCATATAATTTTTCCTTTTTAGTATGTAATATGGTGAATAACATTGATTGACTTTTAAATATCAAAAACTGACCTTGCATTCCTGAGAAAACCTCACTTGATCATGACACATTTCAGTTTGGCTTAGGGTTGGCCATGTTTATTTTTAGCATTTTGAGCATAAAACAATTTTTTAAAGTCAAGACCAGATATTCTTGTTATGCCCCACAGTAAGAACATCACCTTGAGCACCAAGTTGTGGTAATAAGCCCACTGTGTTAACTCATGATTTTTATTTTTAAACAGAATTTGCTTTAGCAGGTACTTTCCTTTTAGTAGATCTGTTCATCAAGGTCAGTCTATGTGATCTATAGTTGCTGTACTGGCCACCTTGTAAATGGCATGTTCTGTGGTTATTTGTTCTAGACTGATTAAAAATGTGGATGCACTGGGTGGAGCATTCAAGGAGAGACCCAAGGGGGGAAAAAATCTACTGACAAATAGTGACAAGCATGGGTAGAGTATACTATATGATTTTATCTTTAATTCTGCCATTTTTCAAAGTTTATTATCTGTCCTTATTCGATGTGTTCAGAGAAAGTCTGGTTGCAAAGATAAAATAGATACAGTGTCTATTCTAAGCATTTTGCAATTTAGTGGAGAGGGTCTGTTCTTTTGGGTGGGCCCTCAGCTGTTGGGCTGTTCATTCCTCCATCTTTTGGCTTTGATTAGACTCTTGAGAGTCCCTTGGACTACAAGGAGATCCAACCAGTCCATTCTGGAGGAGATCAATCCTGGGTTTTCATTGGAAGGACTGATGCTAAAGCTGAAACTCCAATACTTTGGCCACCTCATGGGACGAGTTGACTCACTGGAAAAGAGTCTGATGCTGGGAAGGATTGGGGGTGGGAGGAGACGGGGATGACAGAGAATGAGATGGCTGGATGGCATCACCGACTTGATGGACATGAGATTGAGTGAACTCCGGGAGTTGGTGATGGACAGGGAGGCCTGGCGTGCTGTGATTCATGGGGTCGCAAAGAGTCGGACACGACTGAGCAACTGAACTGAACTGATGGATGTGATACCCAGTGCTTCAACAGCCGTGTTGTGATAATGAAACAGCAGTCATGAGGACAAGGAGCTAACATACTCAGAATGAGAATGGAAAAGAGTCTTGTTCCCTAATGACAGCACTGGGCAACATCAAGACCTCTGTCCTCTTAAGTAAACAGCAGATTTCATCATGGTTAAGGACAGGTCTTCAGTTACTTACAGCTGAAAGTGTTCCTCATTTTTACAAATGAAACACCAGAGGACAAGAAGTTTTGAGTCTTCTGAAACTACAGTATAAAACTTTACATTAGGTTTAACTTTTTCCAGTGGTAACCTGCAAAGTTTTAAAACATTCCTGCCCAGCTCCTTTGGCACCACTTTTGCTATAGAATGTTTCTTTTTCATTTGGGCACATTATCTCCATAAAGCTACTGAGCCTGGTGCTTTCCCTGTGATGAGTAAGTTAGACATTTCAGTAAGGGTAAAACAATTCTAGGCAGAAGGCAAGGTTGGAGACTTTTCCTTCTGCCACGAGGTAGGTTGATGTATTTTCAGCACTATCCTTAAAATTATTTAATTAAAAGAATATGCTAAATGTTCTCAAGGCTTGTTCTGAAATGACTCCTTCAATTAGAGGTTCTTTACTTTTGGCTTCTTTATGTCTTTTTTTCTGCACTTAAATCAAGGAGATTTTACATTTTTCTGGACCTTCGGGTTATTCTTCTTCTGTAACTGCCACTTGAAGGGCAGAAGAGAGACAGATCAAGGTTTAAAATTTTAATTTCTCTCTTTTTAGTTTTCAAATTAATGAGAAGTATACAAATATGTGGGCTTCCCAGGTGGCTCAATGGTAAGCAATCTGCCTGCAGTGCAGGAGATGCAGGTTTTATCCCTGGGTCAGGAAGATACTCTTGAGTAGGAAATGGTAACCCACTCCAATATTTTTGCCTGGAAAATCCCTGGACAGAGGAGCCTAGTGAGCTACGGATCATGGGATTGCAAGAGTCAGACACGACTTAGAGACTAAACAACAATAACAAATACAAATATGTGGGTGGGAAAGTGGGCCCAGTGACCAGTATTTTGGCCACCTGATGCAAAAAGCTGACTTATTGGAAAAGTCCCTGCTGCTGGGAAAGATTGAGGGCAGGAGGAGAAGAGGGCATCAGAGGATGAGATGGCATCAGAGGATGGATGAGATGGGTGGAATCACCGATGCAATGGACATGAACTTGGGCAAACTTTGGGAGATGGTGAGGGACAGGGAGGCCTGGAGTGCTGCAGTTCATGGGATCGCGAAGAGTCGGACACTCTTGTGTGACTGAACAACAAGTGGGCCCAGGTTAGTGTCTCCCTTCACTGTGCAGTCCCTCATTCTTACCCGTGTCATCCAGCAGGCTGAGACCTGCATCGTTTTATTTTCCATTAATGATTCAGCCTGGCCCATGTGAACTTCACCTCCTATCCACATCTATATTGGCTTCTGCCTGGCAAGGCTTTGCGTTTTCTTCATGACTGGAGACCATAGTGGGCACTATGAATAAAATATCTGTAGGAAAATGAAGTAATGGGCCTGCTAATATGCTTAATGGCCTTAATAGCTTTGAAAACAAATGTGCTTAATGCTCCTTTCATTCATAGCTGCCCTTGGCATTATGGATGGCACGACCATGCATTATGCTGAGACAAAACGGCCCAAATGTCACTGTAAGTGTAAAGAAGAATGAAAGAGAAATATTATAGCAGCGTTATAAAATTTCAACTCAAATCTATCTTCATTGGAAAGAATTACATTATATGAGGCAGCCAGCCGCTACCTTTCAATCCTGGAAAGGCTGTGCTGAGTGATCCTGTGAGCAAGACCAATAATATGGGAAGAAGAGACATTTCTGAGAAATGTTGTTGTTGTTGTTTAGTTGCTAAGTCATGTCTGACTCTTTTGCAACTCCATGGACTGTAGCTCGCCAGGATCCTCGGTCTATGGGAATTTCCAGGCAAGAATACTGGAGTGGGCTGCCATTTCCTTCTCCAGGGGATCTTTGAGAAATAGGAGATTTTTAATTGGGGAGGTCACCCTTTCCTTTCATGATTACAGGATTTTCTTCTCATAGGATGGGCTGTGTTCTACATCTTCCCAGACCTCCCCTTCTTGGTTCTGCATCACATTGGGCACTATTTATTAGAAGGAGCTGGATGAATGAATCCAGATCATTACCTCATATAGCCCTCCAGGAGAAGATATCTCGTATGAGATTCTCTGCAGAAAGGCCTTAAGGATTATGGATGTTTAGGACACTTGGCAGTGCCCTCAGACCATGTAGGCAAGCTTTTGCCAATTCCATAGGGGCATAGGGATGGCCCTAGGGAGACAATTAGCAATAATGTTCCAAACTCTAAAGATAAAATTCATAACAACTCTGGGGTTTCGAAATTGGTCTTCCAGGTGGTGCAGTGGTAAAGAATCTGCTGCCAAGCAGGAGATACAGGTTCAGTCCTTGGGTTGGGAAGATCCCCTGGAGAAGCAAATGTTTACCCACTTCAGTATTCTTGCCTGGAGAATTCCATGGACAGAAGAGTCTGGCAGGCTACAGTCTATGGGGTTGCAGAGAGTCAGACATGACTGAACATGCCCGTATGCACTGGGCACCCTTTTGTGGATTCTGCTCCCTCAGCTCTCAAAGAATTCTGGAGAAGGATAATGTTGCCATCTTCCTCAGGGATGCAAACAGTGCTAGAGGCCTAGACATGATAGAGGCTAATGAAGAGAAACAAGAAATCCTCAGAAGATGAAACCACCATGTCAAAGAGACATTTGCACTTCCCTATTCACTGCAGCATTGCACACAATAGTTAAGACATAGAAATAACATGCGTCCATCAGTGCACAGATGGACAAAGAAAATGCCACACACATACACACACTGGAATATTGTTCAGATATTAAAAAAGAAAGAAATTCTGCCATTTGCAACAACATAGATGGATTTTGAGGGCATTATGCTAAGAGATAATTCAGAGAAAGACAAATATGGCATGTTCTCACTTATGTGTGGAACCTAAAAAGTTAAACTCTTAGAAACAGAGTAGAATGGTGTTTGCAGGGAATGGGGGACGGGGAAGCTAGGGAGATGTTGGTCAAAGGGTACAAACTCCTGTATAAGGTGAGTAAGTTCTGAGAATCTAATCTATACCGTGGTAACTATAATAAACAATACTGTATTATATTCTTGAAGGTTGTTAAGAGAGTAGGTCTTGAATGTTATCATCACACACACAAAAATGAAAATTATATGAGATACAGAGATGTTAACTAGCCTTATTGTGGTAGTCACTTCGCAAAATATACATGTATAAGTTAGCACCTCATACACCTTAAAGGTGGGGATTCCTCGGTAGCTCAGCCGGTAAAAAATCCACCTGCAATGAAGGAAATCCCAGTTTGATTCCTGGGTCAGGAAGATCCCCCAGAGAAGGGTAGGCAGACCCACTCCAGGAGTTGTGGGCTTCCCTGGTGACTCAGTCAGTAAAGAATTCACCTGTAATGCGGGAGACCTAGGTTTGATCCCTGGGTTGGGAAGATCCCCTGGAGGAAGGCATGGCAACCCACTTCAGTATTCCTGCCTGGAGAATCCCATGGATAGAGGAGCCTGGTGGGCTACAGTCCATGGGGTCACAAAGAGTTGGACACAACTGAGCGACAAAGCACAGTATACCTTAAACTTACATGTCATATATGTTACTACTATCTCAGTGAAGCTGAAAAAATGTTTGATTTGATCTAATATGGTAGGAAGGATTATCTAAAGGTGAATAATTTTCATATAATATTGGATAGTTCTTTTCTACTTTGATAAAGTTAAACTATAACTATCAATTTGAAAAATCCTCAGAGTTACAGAAACAAACTGTGGACATGAAGAAACTTTTTAGTTACTGAGAACAGGTATCATGTAGAGACACTGCCAGAGGTTGGATCTAGAGATAAACAGGGCTGGCCAAGCACTAGCATCGAACATGGCTGCTACACTGCTCCTGACCCAGATCTGCAGGGCTCCTGTCTCTTTTTGGTAAGATTGCTGAATGACTTTTCCCATCAACTCAAGCACGAGGTTGTAACAATTTCTGGAAAGGAGAACTTTAAAATTTTTCTCTCTTTAGAATAAATACTAGCAGTGTAACTCTTGGGATTTGTGTGAAGTTTGGGTTTCAGTTGAGGCATGTATATGACAAAGTCATGATGGTTCATTTCTCTCAGTTTTCTTCACAGTTTTAATTTAGCCAAAGCATCTTTGACTGCACTAAGCATTTGTGTTCACTTGCAGCTGCTTACTCCCAGGTCTTAAGAAAAACATTCTCTATTGGTTAGTTTTTGAGGACCCCTAGGACTTTGGTGTTCATTGGAAGGACTGATGCTAAAGCTGAAACTCCAATACTTTGGCCACCTCATGCAAAGAGTTGACTCACTGGAAAAGACTCAGTGATGCTGGGAGGGATTGGGGGCAGGAGGAGAAGGGGAAGACAGAGAATGAGATGGCCAGATGGCATCACCGACTCGATGGAGGTGAGTTTGAGTGAACTCTGGGAGTTGGTGATGGACAGGAAGACCTGGCGTGCTGTGATTCATGGTGTCGCAAAGAGTCAGACACAACTGAGCAACTGAACTGAACTGAACTGAACTGAAGGACTTTACTTGGGCTTCCCTGGTGACTCAGATGTTGAAGAATCTGCCTGCAATGCAACAGATCCCTGTGTTGGGAAGATCCCCTGGAGAAGGGAATGGTTACCCACTCCAGTATTCTTGCCTGGAGAATTCCAAGGACAGAGGAGCCTGGTGGGCTGCAGTCCATGGGGTCGCAAAGAGCTGGACACGACTGAGCAACTAACATTTTCACTTTTGGGACTTTGTTTGCATGTGTGTATTCAGTGTCTCAGTCGTGTCCAACTCTTTGTGACCCCATGGGCTTAGCCTGCCAGGCTCTTCTGTCCATGGGATTTAGCAGGCAAGAATACTGAAATGAGTTGCCATTTCCTACTCCAGGGAATATTCCTGACCCAGGGATCGAACCCATGTCTCCTGTGTTGCAGGCAGATTCTTCACCACTGAACCACCAGGGAAGCCCAAGACTCTATTTGGAACTTTACTTGGTGACAGGCAATTCAAATATCATATATTAATGCATAAATGTGAAGTCTTAAAAAAGAGAACAGATTAACCTGTTTGCAGAGCAGGAATAGAGATGCAGACATAAAGAATGGACCTGCAAACACCTGGTGGGGAGGGGACAGTGCGATGAATTGGGAGAGTTATATTGACAAGTAGGCAGTGCCTAGTGGGAAGCTGCTGTATAGCACGGGGGCTCAGCTCGGTGCTCTGTGGTGAAGGGCAGGACGAGGGGAGTGTGGGAGGGAGGTCTGAGAAAGTGAGGATGTATGTGTGCATATAGATGACCACTTTGTTGTACAGCAGGAAGTAACACAGCATTGGAAAGCAGTTATACTCCAATTAAAAAAAAAAAACCCAGAGAAATGATAAAAATTAAGGAATAAAGCAGATGAGAAACAGTGTGTCTTCTTAATCTGAAGAGAGTCCAGTTACCGAAGCTCCTTAAAGCTCAGAGATAGTTCATTTATTGCCCCACCCCACCTAAATAATTGATTTCACAACTGACACTTGATTTCATCATATTTGAGTTTTTCCCTTGGAATGAGTTTATAAAGTGAACTTTCCCAGATGAGGATAAAATTTTGTTTCTTGACTTTATATTCTAAATGGCTGATTGATGTTCTTTATTCGTCAGTCAATTTTGAGAACACATTTAAAGGGGTGAGATAAATATAAATTAAAATGCCAGTATTATTCTTTTTTTGCCATCAACTACCAAGAGAAATTTCATTTTTTTATATGTTGGAAAAGTCATCCTCAAATTCAGTAATGCTTTTTTTTTTTCTCTTGAAATAAAGGAGCAGCTGAAACTTGGCTTTAATATTCTCTGCTTTCTGACACCTATAGTTACTAATCCAGATGTTTGGAGTTGTATTTGCATAGATCAAAATTTTGGAGAGGGTTTTTTTTTCATGACCAAAAATATGTATTTAATGAAAGGCAGCTAAGCCATGTTAAGAACAGCAATTCTTTATTTAGGTATCAGATACAAGTATAGTGTTTTAAAATGCCATAATTAAGCATGGAAAGTTAAAGTAGAAAGATGAATACTAGGTTTCTTTTATATTTTGAAAAATATGTGGAAGCACTATGTGTCCAGTATTTTAGTGTGTTATCATATTTAGCTCTCTCAGTATGAAATAGGCAGTATGAATTTGTTCTTACAGACACGAAAAGCAAGGCTCAGAGAGTTTGAGGAACCTTCTAAAAGTCATAGAGTCAGGAACGGTAGGGCTGGGACCCCAAATTAAACTCACTATCTTCCTGCTACACTATATTCCCATCCTTTGAAACAGCCATATAAAAATCAACCAAGTCAACTATCTCTTTGTCATGAATGTGGTATTTAATAGAGGGCAGAAAAATATTGGTAGTGTCTACCGAGAAGAAAATCTGCTTTGCCTGATCTGTTCTTCATCTTTAAACTTCTATGCTCTCTCCTACCTGCCCATCACCACATAAGGCATGTGACTGTGGGCTCATGCTGGTGTCAGAAGGCAGTGTCCTCAACTGAAGAAATTAACCCTAAATATTAACAATGATTGTGTTTGGACTAGGAAAAATTTATTCCTTTTTCTACATTTCTATATTTTACAATGAAAATAACACTTAAAAATAAGATTTAAATGCATATTTCTATTTTTTTAATTAAAAATATGTCTTTAGCAGGGAAAATCAGAGGAGTAGATAATTTATTGAATTTGGGTGGAAAGTCCACTGGCTATAAAAACCCAACTTGTAAACCTACCAAAATGTCAGAAATAATTTAGCTGTTATCACTTACTTGATTTAATTTCCCCCACGGTCTTTGGATATACTTCCATGTGTCTTATGGGGACATGTGATGATGCTCGGCTGTCATTCTCTGGGTTTCAAGGGTTCTTCTTGCTTAATCTTGTTGGCTTTAATCTTCCTGCCCTGCCCAGTCCTTCATCTGCCTCCAAGGTTTTCCCAGGACAGTGGTGGATTCACTTTGCTTTTTCCTCTTTTCAGTATTAGATCAGATTATGCTCTGATGCTCCAGAGCACACTCTTTCTTTAAACACACATTTTTTAATCTGTTGCAAAAGTAATGTTTTAGAAACCTTAGGAAAAAAAGCCACATATAATTTAATTACCCAGAGATGCTTTTATATATTTCCTTTGTCTATTCATGTGTGTGTAAAATCCCAATTTAAAATAGAATGATTCAGTCTTGATGTAAAATGAAAATAAGATTTTGTTTTATTATGCCATGATTGCTTTAAAGATACCTCTCTATAGCTTTTGCCAGCTCTCCAGTAGTTTATATAAAATACCAAAAGCTAAGTTTGCCTCTTAGCTTTAATTATCTGTCTAGCAGGAAGGCACTTTTCTCCACTTGAACTCACTTTCATGTATAAAATAAGAGCCTCCTCCCTTTCCACCAATATGTCCACCATCTCCAGGACGAACTGAACAGGAAGCTTCAGAATTCTTTCCACCTGTTCACCAGCCCCCACCCACCCCCCCAGTTTGGAAGAAGCAGTGACTTCCTTGCCTGGAGAGATGGGAGAGCCCAACAGGCTGTGAATTGAGCCAATGCAGAAATAGAAGTCGGCATCAGCAAACAGGCCAGAGCCTCTTTCCTCTCCATTCCATCTTCCCCTGTGGTGAGCACATCAGGAAGGGCACCTCCTGTCTGAGGTTCTCCAGCTGCACTGCCTGCTGGCTGCCAGGGCAATCCAGGTTCAGTTCACCCTCCTGACTCTGCTGCACCCTGGGTCCTCTCAACTATTGCCTCTGTGTGTGTGTGTCAAATTGGTTAGAACCCAGAAGAAAGAAAGAGCACGATTAGTCAGCATCCCAGTCCCGGTAACAGTCTCTGTAGAATACACTCTATAGTTTACAATGTGTAAAGTATATGTGTAAGTATATGTTATTTCTCAGAATTTGAATCGTAAGTAGATGTTTGTCAGTTGCAGAGAGACGTTTAGATTTCCTTTAGGGCTCCATAATTACACTTCCTAGAATAGCTCAGAAAACAATTTTGCAATTATGTCAAAGCTAACCTATAACTTAAGTATAAAATTAAGGAAAATATACGTTAAGTAAAGTGCCATTCACGTATACTCTGAAACCACCAACCCATGCTCACTTAGTTGAGAACCACAGAGCAAATTTAATACACTTATAGTTGAGTCAAATTTAATACACTTATAATTGAGTTGTTCTTTTAGCTTAGGGGCTGGCTAAGGTACCTTTATTCCATCCCTTCCTCATGTCTCAGGGTCTCTGAACACCATGAGGTACCTCCTGTGCGAAACTGACCAGAAGCACGTCATTGCATTTTGTGAAGGTGA
Source organism: Moschus berezovskii (assembly GCF_049115385.1). Classification (NCBI taxonomy): domain Eukaryota; kingdom Metazoa; phylum Chordata; class Mammalia; order Artiodactyla; family Moschidae; genus Moschus; species Moschus berezovskii. The sequence continues at coordinate 93,125,247 of NC_142469.1, forward strand.
TTTTATGTGTCAGCTTGACTGGATTGTGGCATGTGCAGACATATGGCTAAACGTTATTTCTGGGTGTGACTGTGTGTCACCAGATGAAATTGGCATTTATATCAACGGACTTAGTAAGGCATTTGCCTTCCCCAGTGTGGGTGGGTATCACCCAATCCATGAGAGCCTGAGTAGAACAAAGAGGTGGGGGAAGGAGGAATTTGGCCCTTCCTGCCTGGCTGACAGAGCTGTAGCCAAACTGCCAGAGATTCAGACAGGAAAGAGGGATAAGAAGAGAAAGGGGAAATACTCAGAATTAAAGAAACAAAATAGGGATACCAGGCTTCTCCTATGCCCCAAGCATCAATGTGTATAGATGGGAGATGCTCTGAAAGCTGACCAAATATTATTCTAAGCACATGTGGAACACACGTGGGGATTCTCCAAGTAAAGCTTTGCATAGCTGGGGACCCACAGTAGCAGGTAGACATTTGTTCTGTAAAACAAAATTATACCTGAAGCTGTACAACCTGAAAATGGCAACATAAGCCCCAGTAGAAAAGGTAGAGATCAGAGAGATATGGGGTGGGGGTTGGGGGTGGGGAGAGTGAGAAATTATCAAGGGTTAACTGATACTTGCAACCTCAAATCACATTTTATTGCAGAGCCTGGTGGGATATTTGCCGATTCATTTAATTTAGAGTGTTCTGTTCAACTAGGATTTTCTAGGTTGGGCAGAGGTAAGGTAGGACATTGATATTCATTGCTGCACGGGATCTTCTGAAATAGTGGGAATTAATCTGTGTTCATCCCCTCTGAAGAAATCCTATTTTCCTAGAAGAGCCCTCAATTCATCCCAGGGTGCATCTTAGATAAGATTGAGGTGTATGTGCTCGGAATAGACTAAGAATGACAGCTACAGCATTAAAAGGAATTGTTTGGTCTTACTTTGTTTTTCTGCCAGAAATAAAGTGACGTATAAAAACTCCAGGTACCCTTAGCACTAGTTGCATTAATCTTAAGCATTACTCAGTTGTGTATCGGAGAAGGCAATAGCACCCTACTCCAGTACTCTTGCCTGGAAAATCCCATGGATGGAGGAGCCTGGTGGGCTACAGTCCATGGGGTCGCTAAGAGTCAGACACGACTGAGCGATTTCACTTTCACTTTTCACCTTCATGCACTGGAGAAAGAATTGGCAGCCCACTCCAGTGTTCTTGCCTAAAGAATCCCAGGGACGGGGGAGCCTGGTGGGCTGCCGTCTATGTGGTCGCACAAAGTCGGACACGACTGAAGTGACTTAGCAGCAGCAGCAGCAGCAGCAGTTGTGTATAAATAAATCACATTACTTTTACAGAAAGTGATTTAAGGCCCTTAACTATCAGTATGATATGTGCGTGTTCAGTCGTGTCTGACTCTTTGTGACCCCATGGACTATAGCCTGCCAGACTCCTCTGTCCATGGAATTTTCCAGGCAAGAACACTTGAGTGAATTGCCATTTCCTTTTCCAGGGGATCTTCCTGACCCAGGAATCAAACCTGTGTCTTCTGCATTGGCAGGTGAATTTCTTACCAGCTGAGCCACTGGAAACAGATTTGGTCACATTAACCTATAATTCTTGCTATAGTGAAGACCCCTTCCCGTGCTGAGTCACTTCAGTGGTGTCTGACTCTTTCCGACCCCATGGACCGTAGCCCACCAGACTCCTCTGTCCATGGGATTCTCCAGGCAAGAATACTAGAGTGAGTTGCCATTTCATTCTCCAGGGGATCTTCCCCACCCAGAGATTGAACCTGCATCTCTTAACTTCTCCTGCATTAGCAGGCAGGTTCTTTACCACTAGCACCACCTGGGAAGCCCACTGTGAAGACCCCACCTGTAGTGCTTGCATTAGAGGGAATCTGGAGATCTTTTGATTAAAAAGGATAAATTCATTGTCTTAAAAATGAATAATATATTCTATAACTAGCATATATTATGAAAAATACATTTTCTTAATTTTTTTCTGAAATTTTACTTAGAGATTAAGGGCACAGAATTTAACTTCATGCTATCAGCTTAATGTTTTTATCTTGGGGTTACTTAGAGTAAATGTCTTTCCTTCTTAATTATTAGAGAAAGCTAGATCCCAGGTGGATATTGTGGAATCTGGTTGTTGAAGGCTAGTCAAAATGCTGAGGATAATTTCTCATTTTCATTTTTTCTTTAAACTCTCTCTTCTTCCTATATCCTCCTTTTTCCCGTTCAACTTTGGCTCTTATTTTCTTTTCTTTACTTCTTTTTCCATTCTTCCACCTTATTTTTGGCTGATCTAAATAGGCCAGTTTAAAATGTAGTGAAATCACAAACTTTAAAAAAGGTCTGACCAAACTTTCAGGAAAGCTATTTCATAATACCATCAAAAGCGTCATGAAAATTCAGTCTTTAAACTAGCAGTTCTGCCTCTAAGAGATTTACCTTAAGGAAATAATCAGAATAATAGTATCCGTTCATTCATTCATTTACTGTTTACAACAGCCTATGATATTTCATCTCTATTTTGCACAGGAGGAAACAGAAGAGCAGAGAGATTGTGGTTGCCAGGATCTAGGGGATTGGGGGAAATAGGGAGATGTTGAGGAAAGGGTGCAAACTCCCAGGTGCAAGATGAATACGTTTTGGGAGTCTCATGTAAGGCATGGTGACTAGACTAAAAAAGGTTTATTATATACTTGAAAGTTGCTAAGAGAATTGATCTTAAATGTTCTCTATACACACACGGTAATTATATGAGGTATTAAATGACCATCTGTGGTAATCACTTTGCAATGCATATCTGTATCAAATCATCACAGTGTACATCTTAAACTTTCTTACAATGTTATATGTCGATTATTGTTGTTTAGTCACTAAGGCATGTCCGCCTCTTGCGACCCCATGGACTGTAGCCTACTAGGCTCCTCTATCCATGGAATTTCCCAGACAAGAATACTGGAGTGGGTTGCCATTTCCTTCTCCAGGATATGTCAATTATACCTCAGTAAGGCTGGGAGATTTTTTTTTTTAAGTTGAAAAGGCCCTGAAAATGGATTTACATCATCATGAAATTTCAAAACACTGAGGACAAAGAGAGGATCTTAAAGTTTCCAGAGGGATCATGTCATACATAAATCATCTGAAATCAGAATGAGTTTGTAATCTTTAAAATAGCAACACTGGAGACTAGAAAATAGTGGATCAATGCCTTCGAAATTCTGAAAAAAAAAAAAAAAAAAGAGATAATTTCAGAACGAGACCTCCACACTCAGTTGTTATTAGCAGAATTGTGCCCCCTCAAGTCCAATATGACTTGTCTTTGTAAGACTTACCTTTATAAGACTTGTCTTTATAAGAACGGGAGCTCAGGAAACTCAGAGATGGAAAGCCGTGTGAACATGGAGGGAGATGACTATCTACAGCCAAGGAGAGAGGTCTTAAAGGAAACCAGCCCACCCGAAACCTTGATCTAGGCCTGCCAGCTTCACCACGAGAAGCTTCTGTTGTTTGAGAAACGGAAGTGGGGCACAGCGAAGTCTAGTAACTTGTCCAAGATCACACAACTGGTAAAAGGCAGATCTGAGACTCAGACTCAGACAGTGACTCTAGCATCCATTCCGTTAACCTCTGCACTCAGTATGTCAACGAGTCCTTCTAAATGAACAATGAACTCCCAAAGATGTTACCAAGCCAGAAGCCATCTTTTCTCTCTAAAAGCACATGTCAAAGAGAACAGTTGACCTCCAATAATCCTTTGCAGTTTCACATTTATACATTTTTAATTATGTATACTAATTATTATATATAATTATGTATAACTATGTATTTTAACTATTTCTTTCAGTGTTCTTAAAATTTATGAGGTAATGCTACTTCAAGTAAAATAGCTGCAACCGGGAATGTCAGCAGAGTATGCTATAAGAAAATAAAACTGTCAGTGTCATTCAAAGAATATTCAAATGTGTTTTGTCGTTGCACAGATGGTCTCTTTCCATGGCAACACAGAAAAGAGGTTCCTTTCCATCCTATTGATAATAATGTGAGAATAGAAAGAAAAGATCAAGGTTTTTCCATTGCTTTTTAAGAGAGGGGTTAAACATTATGTTTTGTTGATTTTTTTTTTTTTTGAAACTGTTAACCATTGGCTCTGGGTCCTTTCCCTTGCAGCCACACTGCTCTCAGCTTCTGGTTGTATAGGGTATCTAAACGTTCATTACTGAATCCCTCATGTTTTGAGGTTCAAAACATGACACAACCTGGACTTTTTAACAAAAAATTGACCACATTTATAAAAGAATTCCTACTCAAACAGTTTCAAAGCATGTTTCACAGCCTTTGGTTAATCTGAATATTGATGATGATTCGATTTTATGAGCATGTGCTGTGCTCAGTTGCTTTAGCCGTAGCCGACTCTTTGCAACCCCATGGACTGTAGCCCGCCATGCTCCTCTGTCCACGGAATTTTCCAAGTAAGAACACTGGAGTGGGTTGCCATTTCCTCCTCCTGGGGATCTTCCCAACCCAGGGATTGAACCTGAGTCTCCTGCCCTTCTGCATTGCCAGAAGAATCTTTACTGCTAAGTTATCTGGGAAGTCCACAAGGCAAATTCACTCAAAAGAAAAATGGTGATTCTTGCCATTTGGAGAATTTCATAAAGTCATGGAAATGAATGCTAAAGAATGGCTCTTCTCGCTCACAAAGTCACTTCTGCATAGTTAGAAGACCTGACAACTGAAGAGGAGACATTTCACAAGGGATGATGATTCTTTGAAAAGGAATGACTTGCATATCAAAGGAGTAAGAAAAGACCTTGTAAAATACGAGGGAATTATTGAATGTATTTGCTTCAAAAATAATGACTGCCTTTCTAGTTTGCAGTGAAAGTCAAATGTGAAGAACGTCAAACTGTGCTATCAGATAATTTTTCAGGGAAAAAAAAATACCCCCAACAAAGCAAACCATACTTAATTCTTCCTTTGTCCTAAGAATTATCACATCCATGCAATGACAGCCTAACATTTGGGCTTCCCTGGTGGCTCAGATGGTAAAGAATCTGCCTGCAATGCAGGAAACCCAAGTTCGATACCTGAGTTGGGAAGATGCCCTGGAGGAAGGCATGGCAACCCACTCCAGTATTCTTGCCTGGAGAAACCCCATGAACAGAGGAGCCTGGCAGGCTACAGTCCATGGGGTGGCAAAGAATCGGATATAAATGAGCAACTAAGCACAAAAATTTTTAAGGTAATATAAAACTAATTTCAATAATTTTAGCTTCATTTTCAGGATAAGAGCCTAATTAAGCTTTCTTTTCTGTTTTCTGTTTACAGTTAAGTGTTGGTTCCCATTTTGTGCAGATTTACTGTTAAGTGGCTCTTTTCTGGTACCAATTATTCTCAGATAATGAGGACTTTCTGTACTTTATGCTGACAGAGCAGAGGCTAAATGGGGTTAGCGAGACTAGATGGACTGCTCATCTTCAACTTCACTTCATAAAAAAAATTCTTCTAAAGACCCACAGTGTCTGGAACACAATGAATGGAATCACTTTTTTTTTCTTTCATCTTTCTTCACAAACAAAGTTTATCTCCTCATGGCTAGGTTGGATGAAGTCTTTGTAGCCCTGCAGAAGCAGGTCCATGCTGACAGTCCCAGGTTTAGCAGAGACTCAGTTAAGACCCAGGTTTCCTTGGCTGCTCAGATGGTAAAGAATCTGCCTGCAATGCCAGAGACCTGGGTTGGATCCCTGGGTCAGGAAGATCCCCTGAAGAAGGGACTGGCTACCTACTCCAGTATTCTTGCCTGGAGAATTTCATGGACAGAGGAGCCTGGCAGGCTACAGTCCATGGGAGTTGCAAAGAGTTACACAGCTGAGCGACTAACACTTCAGTGAAGACCTAGCTGTCCAGAGTAACCCTGGCTGCCCAAAGTCGGGGGTCCTCAGTTAGAAAGGCCTTTACCTCAGAAAATGCTGACTGAAGAGTTCACTTTGCCATGCACAGAGAGGTATTCATTAAGCTAGTGCTTGGAAAAACCTGTTTTTATTTGACCCAGCAATTCACCTTTTAAGTTCTTACACATTGTGGATATTGCTGAAAGGGTAGATGAAATGATTTTTTGGCATGAATCAGTTTGTTCACTATGGATTCATCATGGTGTTAGTTTTGCAAATAATTTAATAACAAACAATTATTTAAAAAAAAATCTGTCTCAGAAGTTATTACAAACACATTCAGCCACTAAGAACTCTCTCTCTCAAAAACTAAATCTTCCTCTAAATTCTGTAACCATTTTTCTCCTGTACAGTAATCTCAAGGTGATGAGTAAGTATAAGGAAAGTGACCATTGGCTAAAGATTAATCTTCAATTGGATACTGTTTTACTTGGGGAGATTCCATTGAAACTGAGCAAATATCTCTAATAAAGAATAAAAAGTATATTTAGATATTTAGCATACTAATATGAAAGTGGCAGTCTTTCATAAGGGCATGGCAGCTTGCTTCTTTTTTAAATTATTTATTTATTTAATTTTGACTGTGCTGGGTCTTTGCTGTGCCCGGGATTTCTCTAGTTGCAGCGAGTAGGGTTACTGTTTAGTTGCAGTATGCTGGCCTCTCAGTGTGGTGGCTTTTCTTGTTGCAGAGCACCAACTCTAGGACCCAGGCTAGTAGTTGTGGCACATGAGTTTAGTTGCCCTGCAGGCATGTGGGCTCTTCCTGGACCAGGGATTGAACCTGTGTCCCTTGCACTGCAGGCAGATTCTTTACCACTGGACCACCAGGGAAGTCCTGTGGCTTGCTTCTTAGTCAGTTTGTTTCCCCTCTTGGCTGCCAAAGTGAAATGTGACTAGTATATCCATAACACCTTTCCTAAAAGGTTATAACAAAAATATAGTCTTTGTTTTTGTGAAACATGAACTGTTTGAGTTTATTGATGACAAGCCATGCTATGTTTCAGTTCATTCCAGTCGCTCAGTCGTGTCCGACTCTCCGTGACCCCATGAATCACAGCACGCCAGGCCTCCCTGTCCATCACCAACTCCCGGAGCTCACTCAAACTCATGTCCACAGAATCGGTGATGCCATCCAGCCATCTCATTCTCTGTCGTCCCCTTCTCCTCCCGCCCCCAATCCCTCCCAGCATCAGACTCTTTTCCAGTGAGTCAGCTCATCGCATGAGGTGGCCAAAGTATTGGAGTTTCAGCTTTAGCATCAGTCCTTCCAATGAACACCCAGTATTGATCTCCTTTAGGATGGACTGGTTGGATCTCCTTGCAGTCCAAGGGACTCTCAAGAGTCTTCTCCAGCACCACAGTTCAAAAGCATCAATTCTTCGGCACTCAGCTTTCTTCACTGTCCAACTCTCACATCCATACATGACCATGGGAAAAACCATAGCCTTGACTAGACGGACCTTTGTTGGCAGTGGTTAAGAGGCTGAGCTTCCACTGCAGGGGATATGGGTTCAATTCCTGGTCAGGGAACTAAGACCCTGCATGCTAGGTTTACCTCTATTCAAAAGAGCCAAATTGCCATTCTTCTTTATTCCATGTTAAAGAAAAGTTATACTAGAGGGCTTTGTGCCACTAGTACTTAAAATAACAATTTTAACAGATCTTTAATTCAGAAAAAAATTTTTTAAAAATATTTGGAGATTGACCTATGGCTAAATTCTCATTAGTCCCTATTGGAATACAAATAGTTCTAGCAGTAATACATCTTAATGTTAACCTTCTGTTAATATTTTAGACGTTGGTTTGCTAATGGGTCAATTGTCTTGTTCTGTTGCTAGTCTGTTTCACTCTTGACTTCCCTCCTTTCTAAACACATAGTTCTAGAAGGAGGATAGAATAAGACCTAAAATTTGAGTTCATTAATTTCAAGCGTTGTTTGGACCCCTAAATCAAAGAGCTGATTTTAAAAAGTTAATAGATTCGGGACTGTGTTTTATGCTCTTCAATTATTTGTTCCATTCCTGATGAATCTTCTTCTTGCATGACAGATGTCTACCTTCCTGTACCAAGTGTTAAGACTTGAAATATATCATTCATTTTATTTTTTCAAAAACCAAATGAAATCTAAGTATGAGGGGAAAGTTAATAGCAATCATTATTCAGGCTTGATTCTCAATTTCCCACCGTACACCCTGCCAGCCAGGACTTTGTGAGTTCTTCTGAGATCTTACAGCAAAGTTGAACATTCGAGAAACTCCACTGCTCTGTGGCCTGTAAGTAGTTGATATTACAGATGTCTGTGACTTCATAGACCTTGGAAATCGTTTTAGTGCCACCCTTGGAAATGGGACTCGGTGCCTAGGAACCAGCTGCCAGAGGTAATTCCTCACTCAAGGTCCTCTGAGGTTCTTTACCCTCCCTCAGTCCTAAAAGTTAAAGTCTAATTGCTGTTCCCTTCTTATATTAATCTTTCTCTTGTCCCTTATCGTCTCCCTCACTCCCAAAGTGGATCCCTGTCTCTTTTTCCCCTATCAAAATCTCTTAATTTTTTAATTTTCAAAAACAAAAGCCGAAAGAGAGATTGTCTTCCGGCAACTTTCACCTGACTTTGAAACATGAACTTCTCTGGGAAGGAAAATCCCAAAGTTCATCTCATTTCTTGGGAAAAGATTTAGAAAAATAATAAACAGGAAGAGCCAAATAGATCTCAATAATTATCATTTATGATGTGGTTTGTAATTAGATTAGAAAATAAGAAACATAAAAATGCAAAGTAAATGCCGTAAGATGATGAATGAAGGGTATAAAATAGATGTGGAGAAGAGTTGTTGGCAGTCATTAAAAACTAAATTGTTTTGGTTTAACTTGACCTTGCTAACAAAGGTTGCCTGTGTTAACATGACTGCTGGATTTACCCGTCCCCCCCCCCCATTCAAAGAACAGTCTCCAGCTTTGATATGTAACTTTTGACTTCAAAACACAATTCCAGCAACATGCAGTGTTCCTCCACAGGTGGGCACACAGAGCAAACGTCTTGTCAGAATCACCAAGTGGGACTCTTGGACCCTCTCCAAGACCACTGTTTCTGCAATTGTTGTTGTTAAGACACTAAGTTGTGTCCAACCCTTTGTGACCCCATGGACTGCAACCCGCCAGGCTCCTGCAAAACTGATTACTTTTAGTGATTGGAACGGTCCACATGTTCTGGAGCAACACATGAAAGAGTCAAAGATGAATACTCTTTCAGTCACTGGCCAGTTGAAAATTTCCATCCCAGGACTTTCATCTACTGCTCAAGGCTATGACATGTCCCTCTTTCTGCCTCTCCTAATTTCAAAGCACTTGCTTGGGTCCATCCCTAGGCAGAAGTGGCAAGGGCCATACAAGTCTCTTCCCTGGTTAGTCCCGGCTCACTGAGGGTTGCCTTATATCAACTCTGGTTATTGCCACAAGCATTTCTCTGTCATATTCATCTCATGGTAAGTTTTTGTACCCTGGAACACAGTCAAAACAAAAGAGTTATAGACTTCTTATCTTTAAATACATAGTCTATTTTTAAAATTGGAGTATAGCTTTCTTACAATTTGTATTAGTTTCTCCTGTACAACAAAGTGAATCAGCTATATGTATACATATATGTGCTCCCTCTTGGATACCCTCCCCATCCTACCCATCTTGGTCACCACAGAGCATGAGGTGAACTTCCTGTGCTACACTGACTGTTTGCTTTTTGAACTCACCTTGGGCTTGGTGCTAGGTGACCCTCTTCTCCAGCACCTCATCAGGAGATACCACAGCTCTTCATTTTCAACACTTCTCTTGCTCCTGAGAGTTCACCTCTAATCTGCACCCCATTTCTCAATGGCTCAGCTCCATGTTGATATTTAGGGTTATTTGTTATTTTGTGGTGTAAACCTGTGTAACAACTCTTGAGTGGGTTATGACTAGGGTACCCTTGCAAGTCCAAATTGGAACCCTGTTGAGAGTGAAAAGGATGCTATCATAACTCTGGGACCAGAGTCCAGACCAACCACACAATGATCATCTAAGTGACAGCGGACACTCTGAGAAGTGCCACAGTGCCAGTTTTTCTTTCTTCTTCCTTTTCTTAATGATTAATTTCAATTTTCTCTTAAGCCTCTAATTCTGCTAACAGTTGCAAACACTTGACTTTGGCATTTAAGAAGAACTTAAGTCCAATTTAAAAGTTAACCCAGTCTCTCCAGAGGCAAGTGTTCAGGCTCTCAGGGACTTGCCCATCTCTCCTCCTTTCCTTCTCCTGGTAACATCTGGGTGTTGGGGAAGTTTCCTGAAGGCTGTGCATTTAAGCGAGGGGCTATTCTGCAGTCCTTCAGTCCTGGTGGGCTTTGGGTTGATGAGCAGCTCAACCTTCTAGGTCATTAGGCGTGAGATCTCTCCTCATTGTATCTGCTACCCAAATGGCTGCATGGAGTGCCTCCCAGTTTGTTTTCAGCATTCTCAAGGCCTGGAGTCACCTTCCCTGCTATCTTGGTCCCATCATCCTGGCTCCCACACTGCTACAGTCTCTCTGAATTCTGCCTCTATTTAGAATCAGGCCAGCTCGAGTGGGTTCACCTCCCAACCTTGTTTTCAGGGTCTCTTGATTTCTTCTGGAGCACTTCCAGGCAGACCTACCCCCCCAGTTAAGTCTGCATACTCTGCCAGGGCATGGATGGTGTCTGGACCCCTGAGACACCACTCATAGACTCAGGCTAGAAGGGGGTAGGTAGAGGGGGAGTTGCTTCTTCAGTTATTAAATCCATGATACACTACCTAGTGCACTATTTTAAGCCATTTACCTATTTTTAACTCTTTAATCTCCACAGCAAATGCTAGTGTAGGTAGCATTAATTGGAGAAGGCATTGGCACCCCACTCCAGTACTCTTGCCTGGAATATCCCATGGACAGAGGAGCCTGGTAGACTGCAGTCCTTGGGGTCGCTAACAGTCGGACATGACTGAACAACTTCCCTTTCACTTTTCATTTTCATGCATTGGAGAAGGAAATGGCAACCCACTCCAGTGTTCTTGCCTGGAGACTCCCAGGGACGGGGGAGCCTGGTGGGCTGCCATCTATGGGGTCACACAGAGTCGGACACGACTGAAGCGACTTAGCAGCAGCAGGGTTACAGATGAAGAAGCAGGAACAAAGAATAAGTAATTTGCCTGAGGTCACCCAGCAAATAAGGGACAGAGCCAGGATTTGGGTCCAGGCAGCCTGGTACCAGGATCTGTAATCTGAACCACTATGCTGGGAGAAGTTTAGGGATTAGGCTGCTAAAATGTTATTATTTAACAAGAAGTTTCCCCTAAATAAATTAGTTGTGTGTGTGTTAGTCGCTCAGTTGTGTCTGACTCTTTGTGACCCCATGGACTGTAGCCAACCAAGCATCTCCATCCATGGGGTTCTCCAGGCAAGAGTACTGGAGTGGGCCACCATTCCCCTCTCCAAAATAAATTATTTAGGTGTTAAAAATTCTTCTGACATGAACAGGTACTCTGACTCCATATTTTGGAGAACTATTTTGGAAGTCAACTCTTTTTCTCCATTAATTTAGCTCTTTGTTAAAAAGCAGCGTCTCCTACCATTGGAACTCATAATTAAAATAACTTGATTGATTTGCTACTTATAAACCCCAAAGATATGATAGTTTTATAAATCAACGTTATTTCTTCAGAACTAGGAGTGCTGATCTCACAAGTCTCCTCTTGTATGTGAGTGTGTCTTAGTCACTTAGTCATGTCTGACTCTTTGTGACCCCATGAACTGTAGCCCGACAGGCTCCTCTGTCTATGGAATTCTCCAGGCAAGAATTCTGGAGTGGATAGCCATTTCCTTCTCCAGGGGGTCTTCCCAACTGAGGGACTGAATCCAGGTCTCCTGTATTTGCAGGCAGATTCTTTACCATCTGAGCCATCAGGGAAGACCCTCTTAGGACTTTAATTAATTGGATGCCAGTAAATATTGGAATAGTTTTTAGTGCTTTAAGTATTTTTAAAAATGAAACATCTTTTTGAATATTGAGGTTTTTTGTTTTCTTTCCTTAACAAAGCAAATAGTTATTTCAGACACAGAGAAATTACTCTGTCCGAGATGTTTCTTTATCATTACATCTCTAATTTAGTCTTGTACCAATTCCAAAGAACAATTGTGTAATTTCTGGATCTTCTAAAATATGTCCCATTCATTTCCTGAAGCCTTGGAAACTTTCTGCATAACGTTCTCCTCCCCAAGGCTTTATTCATTTTTAAATTCTTTTTGACCAAAAGTTTGCACTTCTCCCAAACCTCTCTATTTTTTAAAAATCTTCGTCTTGTTTTTCAGCTACTGAGTAAATTTCTACCATTTTTCTCTGGCTTATTTTCCCTGGATTGTTTTGGTGATTCAATTTCTGGGCTTCAGCTGTATAATTGCTACATTTTTACTGCTATTGACCATAAAATTCTGCTCAGTCACTAGGCTGTGAAAAAGTAGAGGCAAAATTGCTCCTATTGCCTGATGTTTGGCTATGTGGTACTGGCTCCAGAGTCCAAGAAAGCATCCTTTTATTCCCTGTATCTTTTAGAGTCTTGGCTTACCTGGTGGCTCAGATGGTAAAGAATCTACCTACAGTACAGGAGACCTGGGCTCAATCTCTGGGTCAGAAAGATCCCATGGAGAAGGGAATGACAACCCACTCCAGTGTTCTTGTCTGGAGAATCCCATGGATAGAGGAGCCTGGCAGGCTTCAGTCCCTGGTGTTGCAAAGAGTCAGACATGACTGAACAACTAACACTTAACTATCTCTTAGAATCAGGAGCCCGTTCAATATATCATCAATGGGACCAGCCAAGTAACTGCATATTGATAACCACCTAGAACCTCTTAGTTGTTTAAAATAAAGTTAGTTTCACTTTCATTTTACTTCAGCTTCCATGTAAAGAATATTATTTATCTTTTGCCATTGGTATTTAAATAATTATTATCCTAACCCTACAGGTTCAGTGAAGCGATATTGGTATTGATATTTCAGGTCCATGGAAGTGCCCTCCCTTTGAAAATAAGCAGTGTTGGCTTGCCGAAACTTGGCTGCAATTCGAAGAGTCAGAACTTGGGCTGAGGACAGACGCAGCAGTCCATGAAAAACGGAGAGATAAGAGGCAGCATCCTATAGAGGAAAACAAAACAAAAGTCATCCATCTTGTCCAATCGGGTTAATGATCCAAATGAGCTGAGCAGAGAATCGATTTGGTTGACATTGGAGTAAAAAGCAGAAAACATTAACAGCTAATATATTAATTCATGTTTCCATTTGATTCTCAAAGTCTCGAAGCCAGAAGGGTCAGAGCTGGAATCTGACCCACGTGGTGGACCAGAGAGCTTGCACACATCATGTATCAGACGTATGCTTGTCCACCTTCTGGTTTCCAGTCTTTGAGAGGTCATTGCCTGCCCTATGTCAACCACAGATACTGGGGATCCAGCCTTGCCCCATTCTCTGGCTGACTCCAGAGCCCTTGAATACTCTACTGTGATCAGGACAGGGACCCAGAGAACATCCCCTGACCTGGAAAGGAGCTGCTGCAGTTGACTCTTATAGGACATCTGTAGACTGGTTGGAGCAACTTGTGCACATAGTGAGCAACTCAGTGAGGATGATTTGGGGGCGTTACTGGTGCTTTTGCTTATATTACCACCCTTTGGTTGCTTGGTTTAGTTGCAAAGTCGTGTCCAACTCTTGCAATCCCCCTGCTAGGCTCCTCTGCCCATGGGATTCTCCAGGCAAGAATACTGGATTGGGTTGCCATTTCCTTCTCCAATTACCACCCTTTAGAATGCTCCTTTTATTGCCTTGTGGTTATGTTTCTTTCTATTTTGAGTAGATACATTATGTTCTTTATGGCTGCTTATTTTCCTACCATTTTTGTTTTTGATCTCAGTTCAGTTCAGTTCAGTTCAGTCGCTCATTCAGTCCGACTCTTTGCGACCCCATGAATCACAGCACGCCAGGCCTCCCTGTCCATCACCAACTCCTGGAGTTCACTCAGACTCATGTCCATCGAGTCGGTGATGCCATCCAGCCATCTCATCCTCTGTTGTCCCCTTCTCCTCCTGCCCCCAATCCCTCCCAGCATCAGTCTTTTCCAGTGAGTCAACTCTTCGCATGAGGTGGCCAAAGTATTGGAGCTTCAGCTTCAGCATCAGTCCTTCCAATGAACACCCAGGACTGATCTCCTTTAGAATGGACTGGTTGGATCTCCTTGCAGTCCAAGGGACTTTCAAGAGTCTTCTCCAGCACCACAGTTCAAAAGCATCAATTCTTCGGTGATCAGCTTTCTTCACAGTCCAACTCTCACATCCATACATGATCTAGTTTACCACAAAATATAGATGTTCCCAGTAACTTTTTTGGTGTATCTTTTTGTGGCTTGATAGTTTATTTCTTTTTATTGCTAAGTAATTTTGCATTGTATGGATGCACTACACTTTATTCACCTATTGAAGGCTATCTTGGTTACTTGAAAGGTTTGGCTATTAAGAATAAAGCTGCTGTAAACATTCACATACTGATTTTTTTTGTGTGGACATAAGTTTTCATTTCATTCGGGTGAATATCAAGGAGCATGATTGTGAGATCATATGGTAAGAGTATGTTTAGTTTTGTAAGAAACTATAAACTATCTTCCAAAGCGGATATACCAGTTTGCACGTATTAACAATGTGCCAACATTGATGTACCAACAATGAGTGAGAGTTCAATTCCTGATGTTGCACATTCTCACCAGCATTTGGTAGTGTCCGTTTTGTGGATTTCAACCATTCTAATAGGTGTGTAGAGACAGCCCACTGCTGTTCTCATTTGCAGTTCTCTAAGGAAAAGAGTCTGATGCTAGGAAGGATTGGGGGTGTGAGGAGACGGGGACGACAGAGAATGAGATGGCTGGATGGCATCACCGACTTGATGGACATGGTGAACTCCGGGAGTTGGTGATGGACAGGGAGGCCTGGCGTGCTGTGATTCATGGAGTCGCAAAGGGTTGGACATGACTGAGCAACTGAACTGAACTGAACTGAAGGACATATGATGGAGAAGAAAATGGCACCCCACTCCAGTACTCTTGCCTGGAAAATCCCATGGATGGAGTAGCCTGGTATGCTGCAGTCCATGGGGTTGCTGAGTCAGACACGACTGAGCGAATTCACTTTCACTTTTCACTTTCATGCATTGGAGAAGGAAATGGCAATCCACTCCAGTGTTCTTGCCTGGAGAATCCCAGGGACGGGGGAGCCTGGTGGGCTGCCGTCTATGGGGTCGCACAGAGTCGGACACGACTGAAGTGACTTAGCAGCAGCAGCAGCAATGACATATGATGTTGTGCATCTTTTCATACGCTTATTTGCCATCTATTTTTCTTCTTTGGTAAGGTGTCTGCTTGGATCTTTTACCCATTTTTTAAATTGAATTTTTTTTTGTTTTTTCTACTGTTAAATTTTAAGAGTTCTTTGTTTTGAATACCAGTGCCTTTTCGGATACGTGTTTTATAAATGTTTTCTCCCAGTGTGTGTCTTGTCTTTTTCATTCTCTTAACAATGCTTTTCACAGAGTAGAAGTTTTAAACTTTAATGAAATCTCACATCAGTTTTTTTCTTTCATGGATCATGCTTTTGTTGTTGTATCTAAAAAGACTTTGTTAAGCGCAAGATCATCTATGTGTTTTCTCCTATGTTACTTTCTAGATGTCTTACCATTTTGCATTTTACTGTGATCTGTTTTGAGTTTATTTTTGTGAAAGGAGTAAGGTCTGTGTCTAGAGTAATTTTTTGCATGTGGATGTCCAGTTGTTCCAGCACCAACTGTTGAAAAGACTATTTTGTCTCCATTGAACTGCCTTTGCTCCTTTGTTAAAGTTCAGTTTACTTCACTTGTGTGGGTCTATTTCTGGGCACTCTGTTCTGTTTCATTGTTCTATTCATTTATTCTTTTGCCAACCCCAACTGTCTTGATTACTATAGCTTTAGAGTAAGTCTTGAATTTGGGTAGTGTCAGTCCTGTGACTGTGTTCTTTTCCTTCAATATTGTGTTGGCTATTCTGGGTCTTTTGTCTTTCCATAAAAGGTTTAGAACCAGTTTGTCCATATTAAAAAATTAATAATAACTTGCTGAGATTTTAACTGGGAGTGCACTGATATACATAAAGTTGGAAGAGCTGACATCTTGACAGTATTGAGCTTTGTATATTCAGTAAATGGAATATCTCTCCATTTATCTTTTTTGATTTCATCAGAGGATTTTCATTGGCTCTTGTAGATCTTATACCTATTTCATGATTTATACCTTAGGATTTCATTTTGGGGTGCTGATGTACATGACATTATGTTTTTAATTTCATATTCAAATTGTTTGTTGCTGGTAGATGAGAAAGCAATTAACTTTTGTATATTAACCTTGTATCCTGCGATCTTGCTGTAATTTCTTATTAGTTCCAGGAGGGTTTTGCTGTCATTACTGATTTTTTGGGATTTTCTACATAGACAACCGTGTTATTTGTGAATAAAGACAGCTTTATTTCTTCCTTCCCAATCTGGATACCTTTTATTTCTTTTCCTTGTCTTATTGTGTTCATTTAGGACTTTTGGTATGACATTGATTACAAGTGGTGAGAGTGGTTATGCTTGCTTTGTTCCTGATATTGGAAAGAAAGCATCTACTTTCTCACCATTAAGTGATGTTAGTTGTAGGGTTTTTGTACATGTTCTTTATCAATTTAAGGAAATTCCCCCTCTGTTCCTAATTTGATGAGTTTTTAAAATCATAAAGGGATATTGGATTTTGTCAATAGTGCTTGTTCTACATATATTGATATGATCATATGATTTTTCTCCTTGTTGTTATGATTGCATTAATTGATTTTTCAAATGTTGAGTCAGCCTTCCATACTGGAAAAAATTCCAGTTGGTCATGGTTCATAAGTCATTTTATGTGTGTGCATGTGTTCAGTTTGTCAGTCGCGTCCGACTCTTTGTGACCCTATGGACTGTAGCCCACTTGGCTCCTCTGTCCATGGGATTTTTATACATTGTTGGATTTAATTTGCTAACATTTTGTACAGGATTTGTGCACCTGTGTTCATAAGAAATAGTGGTCTGGTTTTCTTTCTTATAATGTAGTTTTCTTTCTTACAATGTCTTGGTCTGGTTTTGGTGTTAGGATTATGTTGACCTCATAGAATTACTTAGGAGGTATCTCCTGTTTCTGTTTCCTCTTTATCCATGTTTACTTCTAGACTTATTCATAAGCCCCAAGAGTCAATAATCCTAAGCTCTCATCATCAGCACAGGCCTGTCTCATTTCATATATTGCATCATATGTAAGAGAACAGGGACAGCTATTAGCTTCTAATCATCATGTGGCCTTAGGCTTCAACACTTAGTAAAACTCCCATTCAAGCCAGAAATATCTTATTATCAACATTAGCATAAAGACAAAAGTTTCTGCAAGTCATCCTTGCCCTGGCAATAGTACCAAGATTAACTGTCAATAAATGCCTGTCTATTTGTTTGGCATCATTGTAAATTAAGCAGAATAGCTTTCAGAAAATTTCCCTCCATAGGGACAATGCTAGACTGAGCGATATATACTCAGAAAATAAGCAGCCTTTTGTAAGGAAAATTCCTCTGAATAAAACTGCCTTCAAAATACTTTGCAGCAACAATGAAAAAACAGCTTCTGCAGGAAAAATAAAAAACAAAACCCTGAGTCTAATTCCAAGGCCAATGACACCACACTGTATATAATACAGTTTCTTTTGTGCAAAAGTAAGAGCATGAGTACAAAGGGAACATTTATGAGAGCCAGCATGATCAATTGGAAGAAAATAGTGGCCAGAAACTGCAATCCAATTTTTTTTTTCCTGTCTAGAAAATCAATGAACCACAAGCATCTAATAAATCGGTCAATTATACTCAGATGCTAGGCTCTACAAAAGATGTGATATTAGGTTTTGCAAATCATTACTGTCTTACAGAGATTTTATGACAGTAAGTTCCACTGATTAAAATGCCAGTATGAAACATAGCCTTTCATTGCAATAGCTAGGACAGACTCATCCTCTGTAATGATGCAATGTAATAATTAGATGGTGGGCAAAACCCACATGCTAGCAAACAACAACAACAACAAAATCACACTGCACACAGAAAATGAAAGAGCTGCTGAGACACAACTGAGGTGGCTTCAGGCTTAGAGCCCCAGTGAATGTGCACAGAGCAACACCCCCATCTCTCAGACAGCAGTTGCCGGGCATGTTTCCATAACAACTCCAAGGGCTTGGCTGAGGACTTATCACTGGGAGTGCAGAGTTAGATTTCTCTGAAAGGGAAATTTTAAATTATTTTAATTAAAAAAATTAAAAATATTATTCTTAATTTCTAAAATGGAGATCATTTCTAAAGCCTTTGAGTTCTTTCTCAGCCCCTCTGCCTTGGGTACCATTGCCTGGCATGACAAATTCCCCCTTTGTATTCTGTAGTCAGATCTTTTAGGATAAACAAGGCCAGAGGCTTCCTGACTTTACAGCAGGGCTGGTTTAGTTTCCATCACCAGCCACATGGCCCTAAGAAGGACTCTGGGCCTGAATGAAAATTCTCTTTTGGGTGGAAGGATGCTCCTAGCAATGATGGAACAGATAAAAATCATTACTTAGGTCTTGCCCTGGCTCTTCCTTTTGTGCTCGCTGCTCCTATTTTCCTCAGCCTTGACTACCCAGGAAATGGAACTCTGTCTCCGATCTCTTTCTTCTAAGATAAAGCTCTACTGAAAATATACAATATTATTCAATCATGAGAGATGCTGTGTTAAATGCTTGACTCCAGATTGTGAGTGACCCTCTGTCTCAGGCTTGTCTGGACAATGGCTGTTAGGGACTGAATGTTTGCATCCCCCTCAAAATTCATGTATTGAAGCCCTAATCTGCAGTGTGTCTGTTCTTGGAGATGTGGTCTCTAAGGGAGTAATCACAACCAAATGAGCTCATAAGGCTGGGGCCCTGATTTGATAGGATTACTTTCCTTTGTGGCTCAGCAATAAAGATATTAAGAAGAGGTGGCAAGAATACACAGAACAACTGTACAAAAATGATCTTCACGACTGAAATAATCACGATGGTGTGATCACTCACCTAGAGCCAGACATCCTGGAATGTGAAGTCAAGTGGGCCTTAGGAAGCATCATTACGAACAAAGCTAGTGGAGGTGATGGAATTCCAGTTGAGCTATTTCAAATCCTGAAAGACGATGCTGTGAAAGTGCTGCACTCAATATGCCAGCAAATTTGGAAAACTCAGCAGTGGCCACAGGGCTAGAAAAGGTCAGTTTTCATTCCAGTCCCAAAGAAAGACAATGCCAAAAAATGCTCAAACTACGGACTGCAAGGAGATCCAAACAGTCCATTCTAAAGGAGATCAATCCTGGGTGTTCATTGGAAGGACTGATGCTAACGCTGACACTCCAATACTTTGGCCACCTCATGTGACGAGTTGACTCACTGGAAAAGACTCTGATGCTGGGAAGGATTAGGGGTGGGAGGAGAAGGGGACGACAGAGAATGAGATGGCTGGATGGCATCACCGACTTGATGGACATGGGTTTGTGTGGCCTCCGGAAGTTGGTGATGGACAGGGAGGCCTGGCGTGCTGTGATTCATGGGGTCGCAAAGAGTTGGACACGACTGAGCGACTGAACTGAACTGAATAAAGAATCCACTTGCAACATAGGAGACAAGTTCTATCCCTTGGTAGGGAAGATCCCTGGGAGAAGGAAATGGCAACCTGCTCCAGTATTCTTGCTGGATAATCCCGTGGACAGAGGAGCCTGGCGGACTACAGTCCATGGGGTCACAAAGAGTCGGACATGACTGAGCAACTGAATACACCGGAAGACAGGGACTTTCCTGGTGGCCCAGTGGTTAGGACTTCACCTTCCAATGCAGAAGTGTAGGTTCAATCCGTGGTCAGAAACTAAGATCCCATGTGCCTCTTGGCCAGAAAACCAAAACAGAAGACAGAAACAGTATTGTAACAAATACAGTAAAGACTTTAAAAACTGTTCACATCAAAAAAAATAAAGAAGAAGAAGAGGAGACACAGGAAAACTCTTTCTCTCTCTTCCTCTCCCCCTCCCCCATCTCTTCACACACATGAGAACAAAACAAGAAGGCAGCTGTCTGAGTGCCAGGAAGAAAGCTGTCTCACCAGAAACCAAAGCGGTCAGAAAAATTATCTCTATGGTTTAAGCCACCCAGTCTATGGGGTTTTGTTATGGCAGCCCCAGCAGACTAATATTCCTTGAGAGATGGAGACAGTCATTACCTAAGATTCTGTCCATCAGACGCAGATGGTGTCAGCCTTGGCAGTCCTGGAAGCCTGTAATAAAAAACATCACATCACTGACCTTCACGTTTGGCGTCTTCTCCCATACATGCAAATGTGTCTGGCAATCTTAAGGTGAGACAGCATTTTTAGTGTGACTTCTAGGTAATGACTGCCCTGGTGTCTGCTTAGTTTATGGTATGGGGGCTGCTGAAACTCACGACACAACTATCGAACACATTGAGCATTGTCATAATTTCTTACAGATGGACACAGACGGTCCAGAACTTTCACTAAGACTGAGCAACCTGTGAGTGATCAGGAAAGAAACCACGAGGGACTGGAAATTGGACTCAGCCGCTCTGCTTGATCCTTGGGTACCTCTCTTGGTGGCACAGTGGAGAATTTGTTTGGACATCTGTATCCCATCAAAGTCTGTTTCTCCCTGACACTCTTGCCACCTCATCTGTTCACTTGCTCCCTTGCTAAGGTTGTGACTGAATGGCACCTTCTCATTAGGAACAACGCAGGGGGAGAGTGTACGCAGGCTATGTGTGGGGAGAGAGGCTTGCATGCATGGAACTGATTGTGATTTGTTCCTTTCTTACAGTAATCAGTGACATCTTGGTTGATTCCTTCTTGTTTTCATCGTTACTGCCTACTGCAAATATTCTTTTCTTCCAGTTTCGTCTCTTAACTACTTTTTTATCCTCCAAATGAACATGCTCAAAGAAATCTTTGACCCTGAATTGATTAATATCTTAGCTTATCGTTTATGAACTACCACACGTTGAAATACAATTACTTCTACTGTTTCTAGTTTCTCATTTTAAGATAAATTCCCAAGGAGTTTTAGACTCCTCCTCCTCTATGACTTTTCAAATATTAAGTGAATAAACGCAATAGGGATTCTGGTTCGGAATCCAGTTCTGCTTGATGGAAACACTATGTGTGAAGCCCCTCCGCCAGTTCTGTGGGTGGTACCTCTACCTAATGGGTCAATGTTTAACAGTGGGTGCTCTGGAGGTCTTTGTGAATACCTGGGGGTATAAACCACTCCCCCATCACATATTCAGGCCACCAACATCGTGTCACTAATGTGGCATTTGGAAGAGATCCATACAGTAGTCTTTCAGGCTCCTGCTTGGTATGGGTAGCAGGTCTAATTATGTCACAGAAAGAGATATTTAAACCTCTGTACCAGCTCTTTGATTAGGGCCCTGCTCTTAGAGGTTCCTTGTGCCTTGAAACCAGACTTTGTTAACTTACTCTGCATCTCTGCTGCGTTCACTAGTTTCTCAAACACGATGGAGAAAATATAACAAGGCTTTAAAAATGTAGCAGAACTGACTATCTTCCTGTACCCTTCCTCCCCAAGGCCACATCCCTCACCTCTCTAGTTCAAAAGCAATATTTCACCATAAAGAACCACTTCCACTCCATCTATGTGCTGTGCTGTGCTCAGTCGCATCCAACTCTTTGTGATCCCATGGATTATATCCCACTAGCCTCCTCTGTCCATGTGGATTCTCCAGGCAAGAATACTGGAGTGGATTGCCATGGCTTCCTCCAGGGGATCTTCCCAACCAAGGGATAGAACCTTAAACCTTCAGTGCAGGCAGATTCTTTATTGTCTGAGCCACCAGGGAAGCCCGTGAATACTAGAGTGCATAGTCTATCCCTTCTCCAGATGATCTTCCTGACTCAGGAATCGAACCGGGGTCTCCTGCATTGCAGGCACATTCTTTACCAGCTGAGCTACCAGGGAAGCCCCCACTACGTCTATATGATCCTGTTTATTCAAGAACCATTGATAAGTACAATTTTCTGCTTCAGTGAAAGTTGGAATGACATGGTGAGATCATGATACATAGTTAATTTGATTTATACAAAATAAAAACAAGAGCAAGTGAGACTTCTAATTATCTGCTCATGTCAAAGATAATGAAAATACTTATTGCACCTGTCCTATGGCACATCCAGTGGTCAGTTGTAGTGGTAGGAACAATGGTTTACTCACCAGGGCATCTCTGTCTTGCAGTTTCAAGAGTTATTCCTGGCTCTCCAGCCTCAAACCTACTTCTCCAGCATTCCCCAAAGTTTTGTGGGCTGCCCTCTATCCTTTGGATAAACTGCTTTTCTGCTAAGTTGAACCGAGTTGGCTTTTGCTTACAACTAAGAGTTGACGCTCTGAAGCTAGACAGCTTTGGGTCAACTCCCAGATGCCAGACCTACTAGCTTGTGTCCTTAAGCATAGTTCTCTATGACTCAGGTCCCTCAACTGTAAAAGTGGGGTAATACTTCTAGTTATCGTGAGGCTTAAATGAGTTAATACATATAAAGTTCACTCTTACAGCAGTGCTTGGCACATTGTAAGCCCTCAATAAGTGTTAGCTATTATCATCATGCTGAGTACAGTTTAGCAAAAATTGGTTGACGTCAACCAACTCCAGATACAAAGGAGAAACAAACAGCCATTAAACCATTGCTTTTTATGGCACATACTTTACATTTTCTCAAACATAAAAAACCGCTTCATAGTATAATAGCTTCGAATTTGATACAGAACAGAGAATATGTATTTAGTTTTTCCGTGGAAATCAGCAGTTTAGAAGTTGATCACTCTTTAAATCCAGCATCTGTTAATGTTTAAAGCAATTCATAGTTTTCCTCAGAGCACATGAGTTTAGACAAAGACAACAACAAACAAAAGTGCCAAAATGGACTCACTAGCTGGTTTGCATAAAATGAAATGATTTGAATAAAATCTCTATATGAACTGTGTATGTGCTTATTCAGTTCCGTATGAACAAAGCCTCTTATTATCCTCAAAAATTCCTCTGATACTTGCCTTTTCAAATTCTGGAATGGATATGCAAATTTTAATGTCACATTCTTGTTTCCTTCTTGGCAAAATTCATTTTGCTTTAGTGTTCTTTTTTTAATGTTTCCAATATTTCTAACACATGGGCATCTTTTAAAACTCAGACCTTTTACTTTTTTTTCTTGATTCAGAAAAATAGGAAGAAGGGGAACCCCTTGGTTTTCCAAAGTATATTTTACAATGATCAAGTTGGCTACTGCCTTTACTAGAGATGATTCATTTATTCATTCAACAAATAGACACAGAGTTCCTATCTGGAGCAGGACTGGGATAGAAGCCAGGGATGTCCTGGTGAACAAGGCATAAATAACCCCATCCTTAAAAAGTTTACAGTTTACTAGGGAGAGAGACGGTGAAACTGGCAGTTCTAATGATCTTCCCAACTCGAATCCAGGTCTCCTGCACTGCAGGCAGATTCTTTACCATCTGAGCCACCAGGGAAGCCTAACATCTCTTCACCGCAGGTAAATTCATTGTGTGATGGGAACACAACAGAGGGGCTAACCAGCCCAAACTCAGGGGGTCATTTCCCATAGGAAATGACATTTAGCTGAGACTGGTACAATAAATAAGAATTAGTCTAGTGAAGAACAATGTTTTTCTTTAATATGCTCATGTAAGGATATATAATTAAATTGTATAATGCTACAAATATCTTCTATGAATCTTTTCTTTTAAAAAAGATGATCACAATTTTTAATGTCCTGTAAACATTTCATTTCTTTTGAGAAGCAAGATGGAAATATAGTAGTTTCCCAAACTGAGAATTTTACCCCTGTTTGCAGCTCAAGTTAGACTCCTGATTTTTAAAATACTTTAGAAACTTGTCTTAGTCAACTTGGGTTGCTATGGCAAATACCATAGACCAAGTGGCTTAAACAATAAATGTATATTTCTTGCATTTGTTCCGGAGGCTGAAAGTTTGAGATCAGGGAGTGAACAGCATTGTTAGTCCTTGGTGAGGACCCTCTTCCTGGCTTGGAGATGGTTCCTTCTAGCTGTATCCTCACATAACAGAGAGAGTGAGCTCTGGCCTCTTCATCCCCTTTTAAAGGCATCAATCTCATCTTTGATTTGATTGCTCATGACCTTGCCTAACCCTAATTCCCTGGTGACTCAGTGGTAAAGAATCTGCCTGCAAAGCAGGAGACCCAGGTTCAATCCCTGAATCAGGAAGATCCCTGGGAGAAGGAAATGGCAACCCTCTCTAGTATTCCTGGCTGGAGAATTCCATGGACAGAGGAGCCTGGCGGGTTACAGTCCATGGGGTTGCAAAGAGTCAGACACAACCTAGCAACTAAACAACAACAACAAACCTAATTACCTCCCAAAGGCCCTATCTCCAGATACCATTACATCAGGGACTAGGGCTTCAGCCTATCAATTTTGGGAGGACACAAACATTCAATCAATCACAATACTCTGTAGTTATTCTTAAATTTTATTTTCCTTCTGCAAGAAAGTTCATTTTCATCACGTTTCCCTAGAAATAAATCACATTCATTAAGGATGAAACAGTGAATGATTAAGCCCAATAAACATAATAAATTGCAAATTGGTTTCTTTAATTCACATTGAAAATTCATACAAAATTGAAGTAGATTGTTTTATAATGACAAATTAGAAGGAACAAAATTATTTTGGTCAAGACATCAATACTTCTACAATGTCTTGTATTTGTTTTGAAATGTTACATTGCCTTTTTCAATTCTAACATGGTGAAACGTGACCTATCAAATTGTCAGCTCTCATCAGCCTTGCCTCTCTCTCCTTGCTCTTGTTTACAGGACTTCACTGGCTAAGCCCCAACCTTGGTCAATCCACTTACCTGCATATGGTTGAAAATATCCTTTCTACAAGGTTGATGATCAACACTTTATTCATAACCACAAACCTCCAGAAGCACTCAGTACTGCTCAGTAACCCCAAGTTTCGCCAGTAGGTTTATTATTCCCCTCATGTGAGTTAAGATGCTAACACATGAATTGTCCAAAGAATATAGGAAAAGGAGGCAAGCTGGTTCAAACAACTTTGTATTAATAGAATATTGTTAAATTATAATGTGACTGTACCTTCATAAAGAAGTGCTGCATAAGATTTCTTCAAAATCTTTTTTACTCTGTCTATTCTTTAATCTTTGCTCCTGTTGCAAACAGGCGTCATGGCTTAAAGGGAATGATGAGGACAGCTTCTTAGGATATCAGTCTTTGTCTCTCTGTCTCGCTGAGTCTCACTCTTTAATTTCTTGAAAACAATTGCGAAGAGAAATTGAAATATTGAGAAAACCAGATTTGGTAATAATTCATCAAAATACAGCCGGGCTTCCCAGGTGGCTCAGTGGTAAAGAATCCACCTCCCAGTGCAGGAGACACAGAGGCAAGGTTCAACCCCAGAGTCAGGAAGATCCCTTGGAGGACGGCATGGCAACCCATTCCAGTATTCTTGCTGGGAAAATCCCGTGGACAGAGGAGCCTGGTGAGCTACAGTCCATGGGGTTACAAAGAGTTGAGCACAACTGAGAGACTAAGCGCGCACACACACACACACATATTAAAATACAACTTATAAGCCCTTTAAATAGGTTTGTGCTTAGAAAAAAATGAGAAAAGACATAGGGAAACTTGAAACTATTTTGTACCAACCAAAGTACTCAACACCCTAGCAATCACTTTTAATTTTCAACCCCCTGCTTATGTCAGTGGGAATTAAATTAGTCTGCTTTTCAATAATTGAAACATCTTTCATCAGAATGCCAATTTGTAAGATTTAGTTCACACCCAAAGAGAAATCCATTTTATAAGCAATTTGCTTTAAATGCTGGATGTGTAATCTGCATTTTGGGGAGCCTAAACTTGGAAGACTTTTTTTGGATTAAGTTTCAAATTTGAAATCACAAAATTAAATTATGTCAAAAACTTCAGAAAATGTCTTCTGTTTCTTTTAATAGCATTCTAAATATTTATTTGAAAACAGACTCTCCCAATATATTCAAACCAGTTACATAATACTATTTAGAGTCATGAGTCTTGGACACATATGCAACTAGAATCCAAACTATGTGCCCAGAAGGTGTAGATTCACACGTTTTCACAAATTCCCAGGCATGTGTAAAGGGCTGTGAGGAGTAGTGCTTTTAGAAAGGTATTGGAATGAAGAACCAAGGCACACAGTGTGTGAAGGGAAAAGAGATCAGTGCTCAGTGGACCAAGACTTCTGAGACTCCTGGGACTCCTGGGAAGCCAAGGACATCCTTTTATCTTGTATGTAAAATCCTGGGAGGCAGGACTGGGGCGGGAAAGGCCTCATCCAGAAGAAAGAAATAGTATGGGGGTAATGTTCAGGGTTGCTGAGGAGGAGGGCATGTTGAGTATGTTTTGATGTGATACCACTGACAGTTCTATTCCTTTTCAGACCAAGCCAGAGTCCTAGATAGACTGTGGTGCAGTGACCTTAACAAAGGCACCCCAGTTTCTCAGTGAAATGGAAGGACAGGGGACGTAAGTGCTTACAGCTTAACAGAACCATACAACCACTAAGGAAAAAGGGAGCAGGAACATCTGTCTGTTCAAAGCTATGGTGAAGACAACACTCAAAGGTAGAAGCAGGCTCCTGACACGTTTGGAGCACTGGGCACTGCCAGCCATAACCACCTTGGGAAGTCACGAAGGCAGATGGGAATCTGGTGGAAGACAGCAATTTATGAGATACTGATGAGAAGGAATTTGAAAGAACTGGGTCCCAGTAAGGCCACCAACGTTCTGGGAAAGATGTAGAAAAATGGAGACAGGTCAGAATCCTTCAGTTCAGTTCAGTCGCTCAGTCATGTCCGACTCTTTGCGACCCCATGAATCACAGCACACCAGGCCTCCCTGTCCATCACCAACTCCCGGAGTTCACTCAAACTCACATCATCGAGTCAGTGATGCCATCCAGCCATCTCATTCTCTGTCGTCCCCAACTCCTCCTACCCCCAATCCCTCCGAGCATCAGACTCTTCCAGTGAGTCAACTCGTCACATGAGGCGGCCAAAGTATTGCAGTTTCAGCTTTAGCATCAGTCCTTCCAATGAACACCCAGGATTGATCTCCTTTAGAATGGACTGGTTGGATTTCCTTGCAGTCCAAGGGACTCTCAAGAGTCTTCTCCAACACCACAGTTCAAAAGCATCAATTATTCGGTGATCAGCTTTCTTCACAGTCCAACTCTCACATCCATACATGACCACGGGAAAAACCATTGCCTTGACTAGACGGACCTTGGTTGGCAAAGTAATGTCTCTGCTTTTTAATATGCTATCTAGGCTGGTCATAACTTTCCTTCCAAGGAGTAAGCGTCTTTTCATTTCATGGCTGCAATCAGCATCCGCAGTGATTTTGGAGCCCCCAAAAATAAAGTCTGACACTGTTTCCACTGTTTCCCCATCTATTTCCCATGAAGTGATGGGACCAGATGCCGTGATCTTTGTTTTCTGAATGTTGAGCTTCAAGCCAACCTTTTCACTCTCCTCTTTCACTTTCATCAAGAGGCCTTTGAGTTCCTCTTCACTTTCTGCCATAAGGGTGGTGTCATCTGCATATCTGAGGTTATTGATATTTCTCCCGGCAATCTTGATTCCAGCTTGTGCTTCTTCCAGCCCAGCGTTCCTCATGATGTGCTCTGCATATAAGTTAAATAAGCAGGGTGACAATATACAGCCTTGAGTACTCCTTTTCCTATTTGGAACCAGTCTGTTGTTCCATGTCCAGTTCTGACGGTTGCTTCCTGACCTGCATACAGGTTTCTCAAGAGGCAGGTCAGGTGGTCTGGTATTCCCATCTCTTTCAGAATTTTCCACAGTTTATTGTGATCCACACAGTCAAAGGCTTTGGCATAGTCAATGAAGCAGAAATAGATGTTTTTCTGGAACTCTCTTGCTTTTTCGATGATCCAGCGGATGTTGGCAATTTGATCTCTGGTTCCTCTGCCTTTTCTAAAACCAGCTTGAACATCTGGAAGTTCACGGTTCACATATTGCTGAAGCCTGGCTTGGAGAATTTTGAGCATGACTTTACTAGCGTGTGAGATGAGTGCAATTGTGCAGTAGTTTGAGCATTCTTTGGATTCCCTTTCTTTGGGATTGGAATGAAGACTGACCTTTTCTAGTCCTGTGGCCATTGATGAGTTTTCCAAATTTGCTGGCATATTGAGTGCAGCAGCATCATCACAGCATCATCTTTCAGGATTTGAAATAGCTCAATTGGAATTCCATCACCTCCACTAGCTTTGTTCGTAGTGATGCTCTCTAAGGCCCATTTGACTTCACATTCCAAGATGTCTGACTCCAGGTGAGTGATCACGCCATCGTGATTATCTTCGTCGTGAAGATCTTTTTTGTACAGTTCTTCTGTGTATTCTTGCCACCTCTTCTTAATATCTTCTGCTTCTATTAGGTCCATACCATTTCTGTCCTTTATCGAGCCCATCTTTGCATGAAATGTTCCCTTGATATCTCTAATTTTCTTGAAAAGATCTCTTGTTTTTCCTATTCTGTTGTTTTCTTCTATTTCTTTGCATTGATCACTGAGGAAGGCTTTCTTATCTCTCCTTGCTATTCTTTAGAACTCTGCATTCAGATGCTTATATCTTTCCTTTCCTCCTTTGCTTTTTGCTTCTCTTCTTTTCACAGCTATTTGTAAGACCTCCTCAGACAGCCATTTTGCTTTTTTGCATTTCTTTTCCATGGGGAATCAGAATCCTTGATCATGTACAATTCTCCACTGATCTTGTCATTTTTTAAACATTTTTAGAGTATAGTTGATTTATGATGTTGTGTTAGTTTCAGGTGGACAGCAAAGTGAACCAGTTATATATATATATATATGCATTTCTATTCTTTTCTTTAGATTCTTTCCCCATATAGACCATTACAGAGTATTGAGTAGACTTTCCTATGCTATACAGTAGGTCTTTATTAGTTATCTATTTTATGTATAGTAGTGTGTATATGTCAATCACAATTTCCCAATTTATCCCTCCCTGCTTATACCTGGGAACCATAAATATGTTTTCTACATCCATGACTCTACTGTTTTGTAAATAAGTTCATTGGTGCCCTTTTTTTTGATTCCACATGGAAACAATATCATATGATATTTGTCTCTCTGAGTCTGACTTACTTCATTCAGCATGACAGTCTCTAGGTGCATCCATGTTGCTGCAAATGGCATTATTTTGTTCCTTTTTATGGCAGAGTAATAGTCCACTATATATATAGGTACATGTAGGTTGCTTCCATGTCCTGGCTATTGTAAATAACTCATTGGTCTTGTCTTGATGTCTAATCTATAAGGTTTCTTAGCATGGCCTCTGGACCACCTGTGTTAGAATAACCAGGGACATCTGTTTAAGTTGCAAATTCCCAAGTTCTACTCTTCTTTTTTTTAATTTCTCTTTTACTGTGGTAATATATATATATAACATTTTTATTGGTTGGATGGCATCACTGACTCAATGGACATGAGTTTGAGCAAGCTCCGGGAGTTGGTGATGGACAGGGAAGCCTGGCATGCTGCAGTCCATGGGGTTGCAGAGTCAGACGTGACTGAGCGACTGAACTGAAGTGAACCGATATATAACATAAAAGTTATCATTGTAATCATTTTTAAATGTTCAATTCAGTGGTATTAAGTACAGTCACAGTGTCGTAAAACCATCACCCTTATTCAATCCAGAACTTTCTCATCATCCCAAAGTGAAATTCTATACCCGTTAAACAACTCCTCAGTCCCTTTTCCCTCACACCCTGGTAACTTCTAATCTACTTTCTGTCTCGGGATTTGCTTAGGCCCACTCTTGAGTGGGGAGTGGCGTAATTGATGAGGGAATCTGCATTTTAAAAATACATTTCCCAGGATATTCAGGTATATTAGACACTTAAAAAACGCCCTGTAAACGGTCACCTTACAAATTCATTACTCTAGATTCTGATGATTTTTTAAGTTTGCACTTAAATATTTTTGAGATGAAAATACCATTATTATCAAATAGTGAAATGAGACCCAAAGAGAAAGCCAGGTATGGAGAGGGAAGCTTGACTGTATGAACACTGACTGCTCATCCAACCAGTGGGTTGTCACGCTACTAGAAAATGCCCACGCAGCCAATTCTTCATGATAAAGAATAATAAAGAGAAGAGCTTAGGACCAGAGGGAAGCTGAACAGCACAGACCAACAGAACTTGGATGAATCATTAAAGCAGATTCAAGTTTGCTCCAGTGTTTTCTGAGATCAAAGCTCCCACATCTGTGGCCTCAGAGACTTTCATTCTGAGCAATCCAGGAAGTCTTCTGACTTCACTCTTTCTCCAGTGCTTTTCTTTTTTTTTTTTTTAGGTAATTAATTTATTTTTTATTGGAGGCAAATTATTTTACAATATTATATTGGTTGGTTTTGCCATACATTGGTATGAATTTGCCCCGGGTTTACATAAGTTCCCCCTCCTGAACCCCCCTCCCACCTCCCTCCTCCCTTTATCCTCCCTCTGGGTCATCCCCACATGCCAGCCCCGAGCATCCTATAACATGCATTGACCCTGAACTAGTGATTCGTTTCACATATGACAACATACGTGTTTCAATGCCATTCTCCCAAATCATCCCACCCTCACCCTCTCCCATAGAGTCCCAAAGACTGTTCTATACATCTGTGTCTCTTTTGCTGTCTCGTATACAGGGTTATCATTTGTCTCCAGTGCTTTTCTTCCCCAGCTCCAACTTTCCTGGAAAGCTAGACTACTTTTTCCTTACAGAACACATGTGATATGTATATATGTGTGTGTGTATACACATATATACATATGTGTATGTACATATATATATTAATATATAGGGAAGCAGGCCAAAAAAGTTAACCCCAAAATAACTCATGTAGTGAAGAAATAAGATAACTCTATTTGATAGTCTTACACAGCTCCCAATCACTGGCCAGCAGTAAGAAATGAATAGAATGCCCAATACAGTTTGAAGCTTATTCCTATCCAATATTTTGTATTTGTGCCCTATTAAATCTTATAGTTCTGTCTGTCAGATAGATCTCCCTCCCCTAAGATAACATCAGTGTACAAGCCGAGAAGGGGGATTCCATGTCCCTGAGTAAGCTGTCCTCTGGTCCCTTGAGCAGTGTCCTGTCCCCTCGATTGCTGGGCACCCTGCTCGTCTGCAAGGCTGAGGTCTGCAGTTGTTGAACTCATGATCCATCCTTTTGGCGCAGTCTCTGCTCCCAGCAGCATCGCCCACGCTGACTCAGCTTCACCTTGGCTCCTGCTGACTGCATACCCCGAAGCCTTTGCCAGGGTCTCCAGCCAGCCAGCTCTATTGGCTGTTCACTCCCAATCTTTATTGAGGGGTCACCTTGCTCGTGACTGGCCCATCAGCTCTCAGTATCTGCCTTTCTCAATCATGCCACAATGTTCCATAATTATTCAAAAGTATGCATTCTATAATATGCCGTTACCCACAAAATTAGCAATTATTTAAATGTATACTTTTATATCAATATCTAGGGCTAGTAATATAGTCCTTCCTTATCCTCAGACTCTTAGAGTGCTTTCCCCTTTGCCCCTCTTTTGACTGACCATCCCCAACAACATATCTGGAGAAGACTCTTGAGAGTCCCTTGGACAGCAAGGAGATCAAACCAGTCAATCCTAAAGGAAATCAACCCTGAATATTCACTGTAAGGACTGATGCTGAAGCTCCAATGCTTTGGCCACCTGATGCAAAGAGCCAACTCCTTGGAAAAGACCCTGATGCTGGGAAAGATTGAAGGTAGGAGGAGAGGGGGCGACAGAGATTATATGGCATCATCAACTCAATGGACATGAATTGGAGCAAACTCCAGGAGATAGTGAAGGACAGGGAAGCCTGGCGTGCTGCAGGCAGTGGGGTCACAAAGAGTCGGACATGACGTAGTGACTGAACAAGAACAACAAGATATCAGGTCCACTAGCCTGTTCTGATTTGGGTTATACCAGATCCAAGAGCACCACACTCTAGCATCCTCAAGTGTTCACCAACCCGGAAGCTCTCAGAACCCTGCTGTTTGGGGTTTTCACAGAGGTTTCACTACACATGACTGAGTCGTTGGCCACTGGCAGTCTGTACATCCTCTAGCCCCTCTCTGCTCAGGGGAGGGGAGAAAGGGAAGGGTAGAGGAGGGACTGAAAGTTCCAGCCTATCAATCACAAAATTGGGTCACCCGACAGCCAGCCCCCCAGCTTTAAACAACCTAGGTGCTTTCCCCTCCTCAAGTCACCTCATTACCATAACAAAAGACACTTGCTTCTTTTCCTCACTTGGGAAATTCCAAAGACTTTAGAACTCTGCTCCAACTGGGAGGAATGAAATTTGTGTTTCTTATTAAAAATGGCAATATTACAACCACAATAAAGCTGTTAAAATAGCAAATTTTATGTTATACGTGTAATTTACCACAATAAAAAAATTAAGTACAAAACCAAGATGAACAAAATACTACTACGTGCAACAACATAGGTGAATCTCAACTTCTGACTGAAAGGAACAAGAGAAAAGAGTGCACTCTGTGGTTTCATTTGTTTGTTTACAGAAGCACAGCAGTGCTGGGGTAGGGCAGCCGTAGTCCCATCTCAGGGCTGATGGGATTGGTCTAAGGCATGATTGTAATGATGGGTTGCAGGACTATATAAGTTTATTAAATCTGATCAAAACGTCCAACTAAAATGGTGAATTTTATGCTGTGTGAATTATACCTCAATTATACTGAGAAAAATTCCTCGGCTTCCCACCTATTTTATTAGCACTGCAAACAGGCATTAAGTCAGTTTTTAAACTCTATGACTTCCTCAAAATAGTTTTTGATTCTAAGCAACATCATTCCAAGAGGATCCCACATTATGAGGAATTTTGTGAGGATGGAATATATCCATTTTCTGGTGGATAATTTCTAGTTACAAGGATGCTTTCTCTTGTATTTGGGCATAAGCTTCAGTTTCTATTATCTAGGGTTTCTACAGGTGCTAATTTGTCTTTTATTCCAAATAATAGAAAAAATACATTACTTAAATAATGCTTCATCTTATGAGACTGATTCACATTTTCAGACTGAAAAATTTTCCCTGAAATTCCCAATTAAGAAGTAGTTTCACTTCCCAATTAGCTAATAGGAGAATATTATAAGGTAAAGGTTTACATTTAGACTTAGCTTGAATTTAAGCGTGATTTGTTTTCTGCTTTCTTTGATACCCTCTTTCTACCTCATTGCTCTTGGCTTCCGAGACTGTGCATCAGCATGGAGTCCTACCAACTTGTTTCCTCTCATATCTGTTCACACCCAAAGTAGCTTGATATAAACTGACTTAAGAAACTAAACCAGGTTAATGTAACTGTTCCAGATAAAATAGCTATATTTTCCAGATACATGCCTAGGAGTTGGATTGCTGGTGTTTTTAAGGAACCTGTTCTCCATAGTGACCGCACAAATTTGTATTCCCAACAACAGTGTAGGAAGGTTCCCTTTTCTCCACACCCTCTCCAGCATTTATTTTTTGTAGACTTCTTAATGATTCCAGGAAAGACAAAAACTCTTAATTTGAAAAGTGCATCTTGGTGTTCATAACAGCACTATTTACAACAGCCAGGACATGGAAACAACCTAAATGTCCTTCAATGTATGAATGGATAAAGAGGATGTGGTATATATATCCAATGGAAAATTACTCAGCCATAAAAAGGAATGAAATAGTACCATCTGCATCAACGTGGGTGGACCTAGAGATTATCACATTAAGTGAAGTCAGTCAGAGAAAGACGAACATCATGTAGTATCATTTATATGTGGAGTCTTAAAAAATGATACAAATGAACTTATTTACAAAACAGAAACAGACTCGTAGACTTAGAAAACACATTTATGGTTACCAAAGGAGAAAGGTGGGGTGGGGGGGATAAATTAGGAATTTGGGATCAAGAAATAAATGCTATTATATATAACATAGATAAACAGCAAGGACTTACTGTGTAGCACATGGAACTATATTCAGTATCTTCTAATAACTTTCAATGGAAAAGAATCTGAAAAGGAATATATGTGTGTGTGTGTATATATATATATGTATCAGTTCAGTTCAGTTCAGTTCAGTCGCTCAGTCATGTCCGACTCTCTGCGACCCCATGAATCACAGCACGCCAGGCCTCCCTGTCCATCACCAACTCCCGGAGTACACTCAAACTCATGTCCACAGAGTCGGTGATGCCATCCAGCCATCTCATTCTCCGTCGTCCCCTTCTCCTCCCACCCCCAACCTTTCCCAGCATCAGAGTCTTTTCCAGTGAGTCAACTCGTCGCATGAGGTGGCCAAAGTATTGCAGTTTCAGCTTTAGCATCAGTCCCTTCAATGAACATCCAGGATTGATCTCCTTTAGAATGGACTGGTTGGATCTCCTTGCAGTATAAGGGACTCTCAAGAGTCTTCTCCAACACCACAGTTCAAAAGCATCGATTCTTCGGCGATCAGCCTTCTTCACAGTCCAACTCTTACATCCATACATGACCACGGGAAAAACCATTGCCTTGACTAGACGGACCTTGGTTGGCAAAGTAATGTCTCTGCTTTTTAATATACTATCAAGGTTGGTCATAACTTTCCTTCCAAGGAGCAAGCGTCTTTTAATTTCATGGCTGCAATCAGCATCTGCAGTGATTTTGGAGCCCAAAAAAACAAAGTCTGACACTGTTTCCACTGTTTTTCCATCTATTTCCCATGAAGTGATGGGACCAGATGCCATGATCTTTGTTTTCTGAATGTTGATATATATGTATACACGTACATAAACATGGGTGCCAAGTCACTACAGTCATGTCTGACTCTTTGCAACCCCATGGACTGTAGCCCCCAGGCTCCTCTGTCCATAGGATTTTCCAGGCAAGAATACTGGAGTGGGTTGCCATTTCCTCCTCCAGGGGGTCTTCCCAACCCAGGGACTGAACCCATGTCTCTTAAGTCTCCTTCATTGGCAGGCAGATTCTTTACATTAACACTCCTTGGGAAGCCCACATAAACATATACACAAATATATACATACATGTATATTTCTGTATGCATATTTGTACAGCTGAATCGCTTTGCTGTATACCTGAACCTACACAACATTGTAAATCAACTATACTTCACTAAAACAAAACAAACAGCCTCCTGGAAGAACTTAAGGGAATATTCTAGTGAAGAGAGTTTCAAGTAGATCTGTGATGCAGACATTTCTGAAGAGGCTGGTTTTCAATGGCAGAAAGCAAGATGGAGTGGATGTTGGGGTCCTTCCAGTAAGGCAGGCCCTGCAAAGGGATTGAGTTATAGCTTTGACATCACCAGCAATAACCACTATATGGGGCTGTTCATCTTTTGAGAAATTGGATTCATCCATGTATTGGATTCTGGCAGGTTGCAGAGTGTTAGTACAGTTTTCTTTTCCCAGGCATTTCTCTTCTCATTTGTATCCTCACACGGACCCTGAAGAGGGAACTCCAAGCCCACAGTGAAGCAGAAGCCATGTCTCAAAGGAACTGTTGGCCCAAATGTGAGCCCCAGACATTCGGATTTAAGCTTTTCCAGTCCATCCTGACCACCCTACCCCCCTCCACTCTTCACTACAACCCCAGGGCAGTTCCAGGGCAGAAGGGACAGAAGGGTAAGGGACAACTCAGAAAGCAGAAGAAGCTGTGGTAGACTGGATTTCTCAGGAAGGAAACTAATCTTTTAAATGTCATCATTACCTCTGAGCTCTCAATCCAAGCCAGAGGCAGATTTATGAAGACTGTTTTAAGCCTTTCCCTAGAACTGTGCATTGCAAGGCCTGGAAGGGACTCAGCAGGGTTTTCATGTCAGATTATTTTTGTGGCGAACATAGTCTTGGAGTGACTTTTGTACCATTCTACATGTCTTAAACTATAACAAGCAAGAGTTCTTTTTTAAAAATTCATTTATTTTTAATTAGAGGATAATTGCTTTACCATATTTGTTTGTTTCTGCCATACATCAACATGAGTCAGTCATAGGTAGACATCTGTCCCCTCCTTCTTGAACCTCCCACCTCCCACCCAAAGCAAAAGTTTTCATATTAATAATGCTTAAAAATCAAATGGGAAAATGACAGTCACTTTAAGAGGAAAATAGGCAAAGGACAGAAGCTGAGACCCTTGAATAGAAACTGTTAGATATTTAACACAACCAATTAAGAATGCTCAATTTCTTTCACAATTTCTTCCATTCTGTCACACTTCCCTGAAGTAAGACAGTGTCAAAGTGGTGGTGGGCAGTTTTAGGACAATTAAGAGAAAGTTTTGTTAGGACAATCTAAATGGTTTAGTTGGGATAGAAGGTTCATAGTCACCTGTGAGGATAGGCTTGTAGTCATGTGCTGTTAGTGTAGCAACAGCTTTAAGATTCCCCCTACTGCCTGCTACATTGTCTCCCCTTATGTCAAGACATGAAATTGCAGGACAAGGGATCAGATTGCTACCTGACCTTTTGCTGTGAAAGTGAAGTCGCTCAGTCATGTCCGACTCTTTGCAACCCCATGGACTGTACAGTCCATGGAATTCTCCAGGCCAAGAATTCTGGAGTGGGTAGCCTTTCCCTTCTCCAGGGGATCTTCCCAACCCAGGGCTTGAACCCATGTCTCCCACATTGCAGACAGATTCTTTACCAGCTGAGCCACAAGGGAAGCCCAAGAATACTGGAGTGGGTAGTCTATCCCTTCTCCAACAGATCTTCCAGACCCAGGAATCGAACCGGGGTCTTCTGCATTGCAGGCGGATTCTTTACCAACTGACCTTTTGCTGTAGGTAATGGAAAAGAGTTAAAAACGGTAGGGTGTGGACTTCCCCGGTGGTCCAGTGGCTAAGACTCCACAGTCCCAATGCAGGGGGCCTGGGTTCGACCCTGGTCAGAGAACTAGCTCCCACAGACAGCAATTGAGAGTTTGCCTGCTGCAACTAAAGATCCTGCATGCTGCAACTAAGACCCAGCACAGCCAAATAAATAAAAATAAAAATTTAAA
Source organism: Moschus berezovskii (assembly GCF_049115385.1). Lineage (NCBI taxonomy): Eukaryota > Metazoa > Chordata > Mammalia > Artiodactyla > Moschidae > Moschus > Moschus berezovskii. The sequence goes on from NC_142469.1 coordinate 93,162,513, forward strand.
AAATGTAGGCAAGAATATGTCAACCCCGGTCTCCCAGTTTATCCCTTTCCCCTTTAGCCCCCTGGTAATCATTAAGTTTATTTGCTATATCTGTGACTGTATTTCTGTTTTGTAAAGAGTTCATTCATATCATTTTTTCAAATTCCACATATTAGTGCTATCATATGATATTTATCTTACTTTAAGGACAGGGAACGGTAATGTCTATAAGGTCTGTAATGATCTATATGGGGAAAGAATCTAAAAAGACAGTGGATATATGTGTATGTAGTCTTCCCAGGTGGCTCCAATGGTAAAGAATCTGCCTGTCAATGCAGGAGGTGTGGAAGATAGAGATTCGATCCCTGGGTCAGGAAGATTCCCTGGAGGAGGAAATGGCAACTCACTCCAATATTCTTGCCTGGGAACTGGCAAATCCCATGGACAGAGGAGCCTGGAGGGCTACCGTCCATGAAGTTGCAAAGAGTTGGACTTGACTGAGCACACATATGTTATGAACATTTGATTCACTTTGCTCTACACTTGAAACCAATACAACTTTGTAAATTAACTATACTCCAGTAAAAATTAAACAAGCAAATGAAAGGTGTAGTCTTGTAAAACTGTGTAAGTGATGCTTTTAGTTCTCACCAATGCCCAGTGAAAATAGAAGCTCTCTTGTTATGAATATCTGAAACTGCAATACTTTGGCCACCTCATGCGACGAGTTGACTCACTGGAAAAGACTCTGATGCTGGGAAAGGTTGGGGGCGGGAGGAGAAGGGGACGACCAAGAATGAGATGGCTGGATGGCATCATCGACTCTGTGGACATGAGTTTGAGTGAACTCCGGGAGTTGGTGATGGACAGGGAGGCCTGGCGTGCTGTGATTCATGGGGTCGCGGAGAGTCGGACACGACTGAGCAACTGAACTGAACTGAACTGAACATTTAAAAAGTGCCTTTGCAAATTGTTTACTCTTATGACAGGAACTATGTAAGATAGAATTTATCAAAATTCCTATAGCAGTAGGGCAGAAACCTGTAGTTACATTACATAGAGCAAGTGTATCTGTGTGTGATGTTACATGTTTATAGCCTGCTGCTGTTGCTGCTAAGTCACTTCAGTCGTGTCTGACCCTGTGCGACCCCATAGACGGCAGCCCACCAGGCTCCCCTGTCCCTGGGATTCTCCAGGCAAGAACACTGGAGTGGGTTGACATTTCCTTCTCCAATGTGTGAGAGTGAAAAGTGAAAGTGAATTCGCTCAGTCATGTCTGACTCTTCGCGACCCCACGGACTGCAGCCCACCAGGCTTCTCCGTCCATGGGATTTTCCAGGCAAGAGTACTGGAGTGGGGTGCCATTGCCTTCTCCGTTGATAGCCTAGATATCAATAAATAGTTTTCAGTCAACCATGCTAGAGAGAGAACTAAATTATCTTTCTGTTTTCTGTATTAAAAAATTATGGCAAAATGGTTCTCACATGAAGAGGTGATCAAAGGTTATATAACTCAAATAGATAAGGAAAATGATATAATAGTTACATAATAATTTTCATGCAGTTAATAAATAAAAACATCCTATAATTCCTCTGGACTTTGTTATGTTAATGACATATATCACTGTATTAGTCAAAATTCTCCAGAGAAACAGCACCAGTGGAATATATGTAGGTATATGTATGTGAGAAGAGATTTATTGTAGAAACTGACTCTTACAGTTATGGAAGCTAATTAAGTCTCATGATCTGTGAACGCAGGCTATGGATCCAGGAAATCTGGTGGTATAATTCAGCCTGAGTTCAAAAGTCTAAGAACTGGGAGAGAGTGATGCGTATATCCATACAGCATCCAGAAGCATGAAAACCAGGAATGCCTGCCTCCAGGGCAGGAGACCAATGTCTCAGCTCAAGCAGAGAGAGCATGCATTCACCCTTTCTCCATGCTTTTGTTCTGCTCCGGCTCTCAGTGGGTGGAATGATGCCCACCCACATCGGGAGGGCTGTCTGCTTTACACAGTTCAACAATTCAAATGCTAATCTCTTCTGGAAATAACCTCCAAGTCACACCCAGAAATAATATTTTACCAGCTATCTGAGATTACCTTAGCCAGTCAAGTTGGCGAATAAAATTAACCATTACCATCAACTTTATAATATCTTCATAACTTCTTATAATTATTCTTGTCATCCTAAACAAATAACTCCTATGCCTAATTCTGTACTTATAATTTTGTATTCTTCTCTTCAAGCAGGCCTTCCAAGCTGTATTAATTTGGGCCCCCCCAAAATCTGCATTGTTGGTCTCTTCAATTATTTTTCTTCTCAGTTTAGATCCAACGTTCAGCCTCCTACTTCTCCTTTGCAAATACTTAAAACCACTGCCTCCTCTCCATTTGCCTAGTAAAACTCCAGCCTAGGTAAAGCACGGCTGAACACCTACTCAGTGCCTGTACACAAGTAACTGAACTGGGCAACAGGAAAATCCAGCACTGGTGCTGACTAGGCTCACTGTAGATTCAGGACCACACATTTAAGATGCGCTCAGTACCACTCATCAGTCCTGGACTTCAGGTGTGTTTCTCACTCTCTGACACACTTTCTCTTTCCTCAAACCTGCTACATTCTCTGACTCAAGCACATTCTCTTGCCCACGTCTTCACACTCACTTACCTCATACTCTACTGATAAAACAGATGCCGCCACCCAAGAATTTCTCTATTCCCATGCCAGTAAATTTCTAACACACGCCTTTTTCTTTTCAATGGATAAAGTGTCTGCTCCTGTTAAAGACCAAACCTTTCACTTAATTCTGGATCCAGCCTTCTCCTGCAAATATCACCTGTCTTTCCGAGGTTATCAGTTGACTCCTTTCCGCCAGATCATTCCTATCACCACACTAACTCGGACATTTCCTGCCTTTGAAAAAGAGAGAGGGGAAAAGAGACAGTGACAGAAAGAATCAGAGACAGAATCAGACACCGGAGAGACAGAGGGACTTCTAAACCCCTGTAAACTTTTCAGCTGCTGTCCCAGTTCCTGCTCGCCCTCACAGCAAGCAGATCATCTCAAAGATGCGTCTATACACACTTGATAGTCAATCCCAGCGCACACACACGCTCCAAATCAGACCATGTCTCACTACCTCCACCACGGTTATTCAAGTCCAAGGCACCATCATCTCTTAACTCCTACATCCAGCTCTTCAAAGAGCAACAAGATCAATATATAAAAATGCCAGACCTGGTTAAAACCTCTGTGATTACTCCAGTAACTTCCTATCCTATCTACAATGAAATACAAAACTGCTTCCCTGGTAGCTCAGCTGGTAAAGAATCTGTCTGCAATGTGGGAGACCTGGGTTCCATCACTGGGTAGGGAAGATGCCCTGCAGAAGGGCATGGCAACCCATTCCAGTATTCTTGCCTGGAGAATCCTTGTGGACAGAGGAGCCTGGCAGGCCACAGTCCATGGGATTGCAAAGAGTTGGACATGACTGAGCGACTAAGCACATACACACATACCTGAAACTAACACAACGTTGTAAATCAACTATAGTGCAATAAGATTTTTTAAAAAATGGAAACCCTTTGTCCTGGTTTACAAGCACATCCGCAATCTGACACTTTTCTTTTTCTCTAATTTCATCTGTTGCTGCTTTCTGTCTCATTTACTATGCTCTATAGCACATCAGATTGCTTGTAACAAGTGAATTCCTGATTGGGGGCCTGGGTAGTTTCTGTTCCCTCTGCTTGGGGTACTATTTTTTAAGATTTTCATATAGCTCGTCCCTTAATTCCCATTTGCTTGTTGTTCAGTCGCTAAGTCGTGTCCGACTCTCTGAAGCCCCGTGATGGACTGCAGCGTGCCAGGCTTCCCTGTCCTTCACTGTCTCCCAGAATTTGCTCAAACTCATGTCCATTGAATCAGTGATACTCACTACCTGGTCTTCATTATTTGTTACCTGTTTTTATGTTTACTCTTTGTCTCCTCCTCTAGAATACAAATTCCACGAAGGCAGAGCATTATATCTTTCGTTCTTTGCTACATCCCAGGACCTAGGACAGTGCATCACACATAGTAAAAACTCAATAAATGTTCTGAGTGAATGTAGGAGTGAATGCATAGATTAGTTCTTTAATTTATCCTGTCAGGTTTTAGTCCCAACGATACCTCTGAAATCTTCAAAGTCACTATGCTGTTCCATGTTGCACTCTGCCATTTTCTTGACATGTGGGTAGGTTATGGTACAGGCGACAAGTAAGTACAAATGTTAGTCGCTTAGCTGTGTCTCACTCTTTGTGACCCCATGGACTGTAGCCTGCCAGGCTCCTCTGTCCATGGAATTCTCCAGGCAAGAAGACTGGAGTGGGTAGCCATTCCCTTCTACAGGGAATCTTCCTGACCCAGGGATCAAACCTGGGTCTCCTGCATTGCAGGGGGGATTCTATACCATCTGAGCCACTAGGGAAGCCACATGGTATATGCTAAGTTGCTAAAATAGAGACCTCAAAGTAGAGTGGTTCTAGAGAGAAGTTAATTTCTTTTAAATGGAGTCCAGAGGAAAGTGGGCAATCAGCAGCAGATTGGCAGCTCTGCTCCACAAGAGCACTCAGGAATCCAGGTTCCCTTCCTCAGTTTCCCTGATATTCCAGATATTGTCCTCATGCGCATGATTGAAGCTGAGTCACTTCCATGTCTGCATTTCAGCTTATAGGAACCAGGAAATGAGGGCCTCTGCTATCACCTCTAAGGAGCATTTGCACAGTTCTTCATTCTCTTTTTCTGGAAATACTTTTGTTTTTTGGCTTCGGTGACACAGCACTCTTCATTTCTTTCTACCTCTCTGTTGACTTTCTAGTTTCTTTTGCTGGCTCTAGTTCTTCTGGTCGACCATGAAGTATTGGACTTCTCCAAAGCCATGTCCCGTGCCATCGTCTAGTCTTTCTATTCGCCAAAAAGTTCATTTGGGTATGGTATTACAGAAAATCCCAAAAGGACTTTTTGGCCAACCCAATATTTGCATGCTTCTCTAGTTCATCTTTGGAGAAGGAAATGGCAACCCACTCCAGTATTCTTGCCTAGAGAATCCCATGGACAAAGGAGCCTGGTGGGCTACCGTCCATGGGATTGCAAAGAGTCAGACGTTACTTAGCAACTAAACAACTAGTTAATCTTAAGCAATTGTTTGATTTTATATACCATCAAGATAGGACTAACTCTGAGTTTATGTCTTTAACCTGGACCTCTCACTGGAGCTCTAATATCACATATCTACCTGCAGACTTAACAGAGCAGATCTTAACTCCAGTTTGCTTGTCTCACTTTCACTGCCCCCTCAAGCCTGCTCCTTCTCCAGCTCCGGTCTGCGGCCCCCCAAGAAATACCGTCACCATGAATCCAGGTGCTCTGGCCAAACCCTAGGTGTGGGCCTTAGGTTTACTTTTTTTCACCTCCTCACATCCAGTCTGTTGGCCAGGCCTATACTCTCAACCTCCAGAAATCATTCCAAATTTGTTACCTTTTCTCTGTCTTCGTCATTACCATCCCTTTCCTGGACTACTCATGTTCTTTTTTTTAAACTCCTGCCCCTCCAAACTCGTTCCCACACAGCAGCCCGAGTGATCTTTTATAATGTGAATCAGATGTCACTGACCTCGCCTCTCCAGCGTTTCCCATCTCCTGTAGAATAAAAGCCACACTCTTTAGGCTGGTCTACAAGGCCCTAAGGGACTGGCACCACCCACCTCTCCAGGCTCGTCTCCTGCCACTTGCCCTCTGCATGAGCCCACTGCCGGCACAGCAGCACATACCCAGTCCATTCCCATTTGGAGGTTTTGTATGAGGTGTTTCCTGTGCATGAAATATCTGGGTCTGAGATCTTCCCCAGTTACTTTTCCTCCTCTCAGTTACATCTCAAATGCCAACTCCCCAGAGAAGTCTTCCTTGTCCATGCAGTGTTCAGTAGACCCTCCTTCCCAACCCATCGTTCTTTGTCACATCACCCTGTCTTATACCCAGTGTGACATGATTTTGTTTATTGTCCATCTCCGCTAATGGGGAATATAAATTCCATGAGAGCAAGCTCTGTCTTGGGCCCCATTGTTGCTCCGGGGTCCTTGGGAAGGATTTGCTGAATAAATGTCTGAATATGGCTCAGATTTTGGAATATCCTCAGCATCTAAGGAGTGCTTTAAAATCATGAGAGTCTGAAGAAAGCTTTTTTTATTTCTTGCATCAGTTAAAGACCTTCTATACCACTTTAGTACCATAAAATCTATCCTTTTCTTCTGACATAAGGACAAAAATGATCTTCTCATTTGGCAAATACACCCAGAAGTATTTAGGGAAGCCCACAGTCTGGAGTACAGGGATTCTTAATCTGGGTCTAAGGCCCCCTGGGAGGTCCGTGGATATCTGAAATTATATGCAAAAATTATATGCCTTTCTCTGAGAGGTGGGTTTAATAGATTTGGCAGATTCTCAGAGGAGTTTGTGGCCCAAATGAAGTTCACTTTATTGTAGAAAAAGTGTTCAAGATGGAGTCACAAGATCTGTACTTGTGTTCTGGTTCTGTTGTTACAAATAATGTAACTTTATGCAGATTATGCAATCTATTTGGATTCTAGTTTCCTCATCTCTAAAAATAACCTTTTGTATTTTTTTTTTAAATTGTTTTTGACAGCTCGCACCCATGGCTTTTGCTTGCGTCATTTTTATTAACACAGTAGAAGACCCAGTCCATCTGTACGTCCAAATCCAGCAGGAGGAAGGGGCTGGGTAAGGGAGAAAGCTGAGGCAGAACTCTCCCCTATCTCTCGACTTGGAAGACTTGTGGGAGGAAAAGGGTCTGTGCAAGTCTGTTGCTAAAGGTGAAAAGGAAAGGGAGAACCTTTTGTATTCTCACCTACATGTAGCTGGTACTGTAAAAATGTATTTAATTCCATCACTGAATGCTAGATGTTTTACTGCATCTCATGGATAATGACATTGAGGCTCAGAGCACACTTGGATTACTTGCTCAAGACCATTTTCACCCCCAGGGAGGGTCTAGACCAAGACTCATGCTTTTTTATCCTCTGATTGCCTGCTTTTTAGAAAGAATGTGTGGGACTTCCCTGGTAGTACAGTGGATAAGACTGCACACTTCCGATGTAGGGGGCCCGGCTTTGATTTCTGCTCAGGGAACTAGATCTCACATGCTGCAACTAAGACAAATTTATTACAGCCAAATAGATAAAATAAGCAAATGTTTTTTAAAAATAAATAAAAAGTTTGCACTATCATACATTCTGCTGGCCAATTTTCCTGAGTAGGATAATTTCTTGGATACTTCACTGCAGGTACCCTAGGAAAACAGCTCACTAGTGATGTGCTTCTTCTACAGGTAAGTCTCATCCTGAACTAGACAAGAGCTATGAGCTCAGGAGTGTAGACCTTATTATCCATTTCCTTATAGAAGTGAAAACTGAGATACAAAGAGGTTAAATAATTGATCTTAGGTCAGAAAACTAGTAATTTTCAAAGCTGGGAGACTATACTTCAATCTCTAATATTTTCCTAAGTTTTCTATTAAGATGACCTTGGGCATCTTTATTCAACTAATATTTTTGACTTAGAGAGCTGACTCCTCATCTTCATAGTTCATTTTTTTGGCTGTTCTTCAAAAAAAATTGTTTGCAGGTACTTTGCAAACTTGAGCAATATTTTTCTCTAAGAGAACAGAAAGGTATGTGACATGCCCACTGAGCAGGGACTAATGACACTGTTAAGAAGGGAGCGAAAATAATACCACTTCTATATCGAGCTCAGCTCTTACACATCAACATCAGACAATGACCTCTAAGATGAGGAAAGCACCAGCTTAACATTGCGAAGATCTTGCAAATGAGGAATTAAGGGGGCTAGAGATTCAATTCTACAGGTACATGACTGGGTAAGAGGCAGCTTCAAATAGCACAAAAGCAACTAATGAACACTTGACTTAAACTTGTCCCCTTTCTCGCTGTCTGTACCAGTGTCAATGACACTTTGTAAGAAGTAGAGAACAGACTAAGACAATTGGTCAGTCCCAAGAAACATCTGTGCAGTATGATGTGTGATCTTAAATACATTTGTCCTAAACTGTAAGTTCAAAGCTTAGTCTTTAAAAGTTTGTGTCATTGTATAGGAGCTTAAATGTAAGCAACAGTCTGTTAGTAACTGTTTGGCTTTTACTGTCCTCTCATCCAAATGTGCCTCTAAACCAGTAGACTTCCTAGAGAATGTTCAGGAACAGGGCAGGAGCTACAAGCCCCTGACTGTTTTCAGTGCATTTCTGCCCCATATACCTGGGCATCTCTATCATTTTTTTTCCTTTTGCTTCCCTTTCCTCTTTTTTTTTTTTTTAAATTAATGCCTTAGCCTATTGACCAAATAGCTCATCCATTTTAATCAACAGATTTGCCTTGGAATAGTTTTGACCATTTTTAAAAATCAAATAAGTCTTCAAAGGATGAAAATAAACTTCCCTTCAAGGAACTGCTGATACCAAAGGAAATTTAAAAATAAAAGACCCAAAGGTGCATAATGAAGATGGTATGGTTTAAATTATCTCTCTGAATCATTTTTTTTTTTTTGTCTTCTAGTTTCTTTCCCTGAAGCTCTTTCATTAATATTGACGAGGAGAGCACTTCAGATCTGTGGGGGCTGAGAAGGAGGATAGAGAACAGGAAAAGAGAGAGAGTAAAGCAAGTGATGAGAAACCGGTCTAGCTGTCCCAGTCCAGGGCCAGATCTTGCTCAGGGAAGGTGGAAAACCAGATAGTTTGGGGTTGATACACACTGAATGTTTGTGTTCTGGAAGCCCTAATCCCCAGTTGATGGCATTTGGTGGTGGAGCTTTTGGAAGATCATTAGGTCAACCCCATGAAGGAGATCAGTGCCCTTATAAGGAGACTAAGGCACTCCCCACTTGCTGCCATGTGAAGGCACAAGTCAGGACGTAGAATCTGTTGGCACCTAGACTTTGGACTTTGCAGCCTCCAGAATGGAGAAATAATTCAATATTTGTGGTGTAAGTCATCGAGTGTAAGGTATTTTGTTAGAGAACCTGCACCGACTAAGACAGGTGCATTTGCTGAAGGGGGGTTTCTTCGTACTTCCTTGGAACAGCTGTGGGATATATAAAGCCTCTTGGAGGATCACTAGGTTAACATAACGCCAACTAGGGGCCTTCCTGGTAGCTCAGCTGGTAAAGAGTCCACGTGCAATGCAGGAGACCCCAGTTCAATCCCTGGGTTGGGAAGATTCCCCTGGAGAAAGGATAAGCTACCCTCTCCCGTATTCTTGGGCTTCCCTTGTGGCTCAGGCGGTAAAGAATCCGCCTGCAGTGTGGGAGACCTGGGTCTGATCCCTGGGTTGGGAAGATCCCCTGGAGGAGAGCATGGCAACCCACTCCAGTATTCTTGCCTGGAGAACCCCCATGGACAGAGGAGCCTAGTGGGCTATAGTCCACGGGGTCTCAAAGGGTCAAACATGACTGAGTAACTAAACACAGCACAGCACAGGGCCAACAGAGGTCAGAAGTGGTTGAGGAAGGATTCTAAGCAGAGATGACTTGATGGCCCCTCAAGTCTGCCTTGGATGCCCTGGGATCCAAAAAAGTTCCTGGAGTGCCTCAAGGTGGGGAAGCGGGTAGAGAAGGGTCAGAGCTGGTGGTCACTTCATGTGGGGTGAGACTCTGCGGCACAGGCTGTTGAGCAGATGACCCTAAACTAGGAGCCACGCCAGTGAGGAGCACTAAGAGTCAGGAGACCTGGGAGCGAGGAGCACTAGGGGTGAGGAGCACTGAGAGTGAGGAGCACCGTAGATGAGGAGCACCGGGAGTGAGGAGCACTGAAGGTGAGGAGCACTAGGGGTGTGGAGCACTAGGGGTGTGGAGCACTGGGGGTGAGGAGCACCGGGAGCGAGGAGCACTAAGAGTGTGGAGCACTAGGAGCGAGGAGTCCTGGGGGTGAGGAGCACTAGGGGTGAGGATCACCGGGGGTGAGGAGCACCGAGGGTGAGGAGCACTGGGAGCGAGGAGCACTGGGGCTAAGGAGCACCAAGGGTGAGGAGCACTGGGAGCAAGGAGCACTCGGAGAGAGGAGCACTAGGGGTGAGGAGCACTGAGGGTGAGGAGACCTGGGGGTGAGGAGCAGTGGGAGTGAGGAGCACTAAGAGTGAGGAGCACTAGGAGCGAGGAGTAGAGGCATAAACAGCGCCCTGCTGTGGCCATGAGCCCAGCGCCACGCTGCTGTCTGTGAAGCACTACTGAAGGAAGCCATCTTGGCCAGGAAGAGTGGGTCACAATAGGTCGGACATTAGGTCACAATAAAGTCAGACATGACTGAGAGACTAAACAACAACAAGATGTGATCAATTACAGGAAATTTGTTGTTGCTGTTTAGTCATCAAGTCAAGTCCAACTCTCTGCGACCCCTTGGACTGCAGCACACCAGGCTTCCCTGTCCTTCACTATCTCCCAGAGTTTGCTCAGAGCCATGTTCATTGAGTGGGTGATGCCATCCAGCTCTCTCGTCCTCTGTCGTCCCCTTCTCCTCCTGCCCTCAGTCTTTTCCAGCATCAGGGTATTTTCCAGTGAGTCAGCTCTTCACACCAGGTGGCCAAAGTATTGGAGCTTCAGCTTCAGCATCAGTCCTTCCAATGAATATTCAGGGTTGATTTCCTTTGGGATTGACTGGTTTGATCTCCTCGCATTCCAAGGGACTCTAAAGAGTTTTCTTCAGCACTGCAATTCAAAGGCATCTATTCTTCAGCACTCAGCCTTCTTTATGGTCTAGCTCTAAAGTGTCATATTTTTATATTTAAGCAATGGTATTGAGACTTAAACACATTTCCACACTATTTGTGACAACACTCATTTGGATTAATAAATTAAAAAAATCCCATTACATTATTTTCATGCCTTTTAAACAAGACAGATGAGTAAATGAAATCACTGATCTAACTAATTAAAGGCAAAAATATGTTGTGATAAATATTTTGGAATTCATATTGGTACTCACCTAGCAGCATGGAAAGCACCAGGCATATTTCATAATAAACCAATAACCTTACTTTACATAAAGTTCATCTGAAAAAGTCATTCAACTAGTTATTGGAAAGAATGTCTTTAGAGGCTATATGTAATTTCCCACTTTCCCAGGCTTTTCTTGCCCCCTGCAGACTCCTTGATCTTTCTGGCCTGACATCTGACTTCCTCCCCACTGATAATCTGCATCAGATACATTCAATGTAGAAGCTGCACAAAGAAATCAAAACCCTGAGTTCAGAGTCACAGCACTCTTGGACCAAATATAATCACCAGTTCGATCATCTACTTTATATTTCTTATTTGCTTATAAATAACTCTCAAACCTAAAAATCACTTCTTTGCTGAAAGGATCAAGGTTTATAAGACAATTTTAAAAATCAAAGAAAAATTATTCCTTTTGGAAATAAATTGAATATTGGGCTTCTCTAAAGATTTGAATGACTTTGCTATTTACAATGTGTAACATGCAATTTATCACTTAATTACAGGCTGCCTTGCATTATTGTCAAATTTCTTCACAACATAATCCTATCTTCCTGAAAAGATTGCAAATTCTTTCAAGGCTGAACAACTGGTCTTACACTTTTCTGTTTTGCTGTCTGACAATCAGAAGAGTGGTAGGCACAAGATAGTGCTAAATGTATATTTATTGGATGATTGAAACTAATATATTGATTTTATACTGTATTAATATAGATTACACCTGGTCAAGAACTTCTATTAAAATAATAAGCAAAAAGAGATGAATGTAGTTTAGAACCTCTTTTGAACACTGTGAAAGATAAACAGCCAGACCATCCATTCTAAAGTTAGTGTAATAATTTGTACTGCCAAAATCTAAAAATATGGTCCAAACAGCAATCTGCGCTGATACAGTGATAGAAGTCTTACTTTAAGGTGAGACAGTCAATACTTGGACCTACTAAGGAGGTTCTGCTTTTTCCAGTAATTGTAAACAAATTTAATTTTTTAAGCTTTTTATGTAAACAAAGATGCAAAGAAAATTCACCATAGAAGAAAATAGCCATTGTGGGCCCACCCTTTTCTCAGATTGGGAGCTCTCACCAAATGACAACAATTAGGCTTGCACTGTGCTGTGTTAGGACTAGGAAACAGTGTCTGGACTTAACAGTACATTTTTGGATAAGTGGTTTCTTTCTGCAAACATCTAACCCATGTCTGTTTTTATGTACTTGATATACTAACACTGTTTTCTCTGCAGGATCCATTTAATTAAAATAGAATCAAACATTTCTGCTGAACACTTGCCTGAGAGGTAAGAGCTTCTTTTAAAGTAGTGTTTAAAAAATGCTATGGGACAGCAAGTTTTGTTGGTCTGATGAACAACAATGAGGAAAACGAATAGGGAAAAGTGACAGGAGGTGAGGTCAGAGAGACAATGGGACCAAAGTGAATAGGGCCTTGAAGGGCACTAGAAGAACTTTGGCTGTGACTCTTGAGTGTGTTGAGAGCCACTGGCAAGTTTTGTGCAGTGGAGTTACCTTCTGGCTGCTGTGAAGGAGGTTAAAATAGAGTGAAAGCCTGGGATCAAGAAGGAAGAATGGCAGGGACCGCTGATTGCCACTTAATATTCACCTGTCCTTTCATACTTTAGTAATAGGACCTGATATTGTGGGGGCAGTAGTGTGCTCAGCTGAAATCTCTATTTTCTTGCCCCTCCTTACAGCTGGACATAGTCCTGGGATTATATTCTGGCCAAAAAACTAAGAGGATGATTCATTGCATTTTTGAGCATTTCTGTAAAAGAACCTACTCCATTTGGAGGAAGAGTTTTTTCTTTTTCTTTTTTTTTTGCTTCTTCCTGTTGCCAGCCTGGAAGATAAACATAAGGGCTGGTGCTCCAGTGGCCATCTTGAATCATAAGTTTACCTTTAAAATGAAGCCACATGCTGAGGATGGTGAAAGCTCTGATGGGTCCCTGATGAGCGCATGGAGATGCCTCACCAACTCTACACTGCCTGTTTCTGGATTTGTTTCACATGAGAGGGAAATACATTTTTTTTTTTTTAAGCCATTCAGTTCAGTTCAGGTGCTCAGCCATGTCTGACTCTTTATGACCTCGTGGACTGCAGCATGTCGGGCTTCTTTGTCCATCACCAACTCCCGAAGCTTGCTCAAACTCATGTTCAACGAGTCGGTGACGCCGTCTAACCATCTCATCCTCTGTCATCTCCTTCTCCTCCTGCCTTAAATCTTTCCCAGCATCAGGGTCTTTTCCAATGAGTCAGCTCTTCGAATCAAGTGGCCAAAGTACTAGAGCTTCAGCTTCAGCATCAGTCCTTCCAATGAATATTCAGGACTGATTTCCTTGAGGATTGACTGGTTTGATCTCCTTGCAGTCCAAGGGACTCTCAAGAGTCTTCTCCAACACCAGTTCAAAAGCCATCAGTTCTTTGGTGCTCAGCTTTCTTTATGGTCCAACTCTTACATCCATACAGGACTACTGGAAAAACCATAGCTTTGACTATATGGACCTTTGTCGATAAAGTAACATCTCTGCTATTAAGCCATTACTATTTGGGGTTTTTGGTTACACAAAACTCAACTGAAATATAAGTCTTTCCAGGTGGCTCAATGGTAAAGAACCAGCCTGCCAATGAAGGAGACATGGGTTCAATCCCTGGCTCAAGAAGATCCCCCAAAGAAGGAAATGGCAACCCACTCTAGTATTCTTGCCTGCGAAATCCCATGAACAGAGGAGCCTGATGGGTTATAGTCCATGAGGTCACAAAACAGTTGGACATGACTTAGCGGCTACACCAACAACAAACTTAAACATAACTAATACAGGAGGCACTGCGTTAAACCAGGTGAGAGAAGGTGATGACTTGGACCAGAGTGGTGGCAAGGAAGTCGGATGCTGGATATTTTTTTGAAAGTAGGGCTTATAGGAATTTCTGATAGGTTACATTCAGGGGTGAGAGAAGGAGAAAGACTAAGGAAGACCTCTGGGTTTTGTCCCTGAGTGATTTGATAGTGCCATCATTTACAGACAAAATTAAAAGATACTTGCTCCCTAGAAGAATAGCTATGACAAACCTAGACAGTGGATTAAAAAGCAGAGACAACACTTTGCTGACAAAGGTCCATATAGTCAAAGCTATGGTTTTTTCCAGTAATCATGTATGAATGTGAGAATTGGACCATAAAGAAGGCTGAGCGCCAAAGAACTGATACTTTCAAACTGTGTGCTACAAAGACTCTTGAGAATCCTTTGGACAGCAAGGGGATCAAACCAGTCAATCCTAAGGGAAATCAATCTTGAATATTCATTGGTGAGACTGGTGTTGAAGCTGAAGCTCCAATACTTTGGCCACCTGATGCGAAAAGCCGACTCACTGGAAAAGATCCTGATTCTGGGAAGGACTGATGGCAAGAGGAGAAGGTAGAGACAGAGGAGGAGATGGTTGGAGGGCATCACAGACACAATGGATAAGAGTTTGAGCAAGCTCCGGGAGACAGTGAAGGACAGGGAACCTGGTGTGCTGCAGTCCACGGGGTCGCAAAGAGGCGGACATAACTGAGCGACTGAATGACAACAATTTGCAGAGATGCAGAAGCCTGGGGGAGATGCAGAAGCTTGGGTGTGGGGCTGGGATTGGGTGGATTCAAGAGTCTGGGGCAGTGACAGGCTGGCCTTGCTAGAAGCAGAGAGGGGCACGGTAAAACAGAAGGGAGGGTATGGACTTAGATTGGTGGGTCAAGGATCAAACTCAGGTCTTCCCCACTGCAGGCAGATTCTTTACCTTCTGAGCCACCAGGGAAGCCCCATCATTAACTGAACAATTATTAACTGGGAACCTATTCTGGGCTATTCAGTGTGCTGATTAAAGTAATTCACACTAATGGGCAGTGAGTGATTGGCTTAATTCGCTCAGGGGCATTCACATTTCTAGAATGTGCATATTAATCCCAATAAATCTCTGATTCGTGGAATAAATGTGAAACAAACCATTAACACTCTTTTATGATTTTCTGTGACAAAACACAGAGATGTCCCTTTTCTTCCTATCCTTGAGAAACTGGGCTAGGAAGACAAAAAACTGGGAAGTAGACTGTGTGTGTGAAACCACTCCCCTCACCCACCGTTGTCTCCTATTTATGATCTACTTGTCTTCTTCACCATTCAAACCGGGAACCAAGATACTCATGTCTGGAGGATGGTTATACCATATTATTCTTAAATTGTAAACTCTTGATCTCAGGATCCTATTCCCTGATTTTCCATGGAAACTTCCTCAGATATCCAACTTATAAAATTTTTCAAGAAAACATCCTTAGAATCATAGAGGTCCCTGGCCCCCCAATTCTTTCTTTAATCGGGTGTCAGTCACCAAAATGTACAGAGTGGGTAGGGGACCAGAGAGGAGAAGCAGAAGAAACCGGAAGTTCTCCTTTCCTCTTCCCAAGATGGTCTGGGCTAAATGTGTTATATCCTATCTTCCAGTCACCAGGCAAATTATTAGGAAAAGCACGCTGACTTGGAGATAGTACCTCGCAGTGGTTATTACCCTGGGCTTGAGTGTCAGACAGATTTGAGTGCCACTCCCAGTCTGACTCCTGGTAGATCCTTGACCTAGGGCCAGTCACTGAAGCCCCAGGTGGCACGGCTTCTCCATCTAGCAGTCAGTCCTTCTTACCTAGTGTGTGGCTGATGACAGCAGTCCTTTCCGAGCCTCTCAGCCCCGCGCACCCCACCCCCACCCCCCATCCGCAGCGGATGTGTATTTGATGCAGCTTTTCTGCCGGGAAGGTGCTCTTTCAGGTCCCGAAACCTCCCTTGGAAGACATGGGAAACTGAGTCGCTCAGTCGTGTCCGATTCTTTGTGACCCCCATGGACTGTTGCCCGCCAGGCTCCTCTGTCCTTGGGATTCTCCAGGCAAGAATACTGGAGTGGGTTGCCATGACCTGCTCCAGGGGATCTTCCTGACCCAGGGATCGAACTTGGGCTTCCTGCATTGCAGGCAGATTTTTTTCTTACCGTCTGAGCCACCAGGGAAGCCCATGGGAAGACCTGGGAGGCAGCGATGAAATAGGTCAGGGCTCTTTCCCTGAACATCTGCCAGAGGAACCACTCGGGTCCGCTCTGGAACACTCCCCACCCGCCTTGCCCCTCTGGTCCCTCCGTCGTAGAGGAGCAGCTGCAGCGTGAAGGCGAGACTGCTTCTTCTGTTTCCCCTCCTGGACCTGGGGCGACGAACCTGGCCCTATGGGCATGTTTAATTATAACATCCACCACTTGTTCTTTTACCATCTCAGCAGAGGCTTGAACCCATCTCCAAGTACCTTTTATCCGCCTTTAGTAAGCAGCTTGGGATACAGAGGGAGAGTCAAGTTTCTTAAATAAGAAAAAAGACGAGAACCAAAAAAACCACACACACACAAACACATCGTACTAAAAGAAGTCGTGCCTCTTCCTGCCAGGGACTGTGTAGGAGAGGGAAGTCAGCGGGGGCCCCCAAGAGGTCGCTGGTGGCGCAAGAACCGAGGCCAGATTGGAGAGAAGGGAGGAAGGGGGAAACACACACACACACCCAGAAACTTTCTTCCATGTTGCGAATTATCGCCGCCCCCCCGCCCCCCTCCAGGGAGAGGCAGTAACGTGACACCCGAGAGAAACCCGGAGACCCGAGCAGAGGGAGGGAGGGAAGGAGGGAGGAGAGCGCCGCGGAGAGCCGGAGGGAGAAAGGGGAGGAGAAGGAGGAAAACCCCTGTCAAGGAGGTGGAGCGAGGGGGTGGTGTCCGCCTCCCGTTCCTCCCTGCAGTTTTTGTGGAGGAGCCTGAGCCGGGACAAAACACGCCGAGACCGACAGCCACAAAGCCGGGGGCGGGGGGGTCCACGCTGGCGCTGGAGGCGAGCCCCGGCGGCCGCGAGCGAGCCCGAGGCGCTGCGGGGCGCGGGGCGCGGGGGCGCTAGCGGGCCGGGCGCGGGCCGCGCCGCCGAGCCGGGGACGGGCGCCTCGGCCGCTCGGGCCGCGGCGGCGGGGACCATGCCGAGGAAAGTCTCCTGAGCCCGGCAACTTCGGCCCCCTCCCCGCCCCCCACCCGGGCTGCCCTCGGCGCGGCCCTGCCCATGTGCAGCCGGCCGGCAGGGCTCTCCTCCTCGGATGGGCAGGCGGATGGGTGACCTCTTCCTGGCACGGGCAGGCTGTGCGCGGCGGCGGAGCCGGCGATGAAGAAGAAGCAGCAGCAGCAGCATCCCGGCGGCGGCGCGGATCCCTGGCCCCATGGGGCCCCTCTGGGGGGCGCCCCTCCGGGCCTGGGCAGCTGGAAGCGCCGGGTCTCCCTGCTGCCCTTCCTGCGCTTCTCCCTCCGGGACTACGGTTTCTGCATGGCCACCCTGCTGGTCTTCTGCCTGGGCTCCCTCTTCTATCAGCTCGGCGGGGGACCCCCGCGCTTCCTGCTCGACCTGCGGCAGTATTTGGGTAAGGAAGGAAGGCGGGAGCGAGGGCGGCGCGAAGTTGTGCCGGGGCGGGGGTGGAGTGGGGAGCCGAGCGCGCGGGATACTTTGGCGCTGCCCCCGCCGCCGCCTCATCGAGGATCCCCAGGTGGGACTCCCGCGAGCATCCGTGCGGCGGCCCTGAGCGCCTGCTGCCTCCCGGGCGTCCGTCTGTCTGTCTGCGCAGAGGCGGGGTGGCGGTGGGGAGGCGCCGCGGGGTTGACTTGCCCGGCAGGTACCCCGGGGCGGGGCGCTGCTTACCTTCCCCCCTTCCTCGGCCACCCCGTCTGGGGTGGAGTGCTGGCGTGTGAGTTAGAGAGTGTGTACGAGAGAGAGTGTGTGTGTGTGTGTGTGTACTCGGGCCTGGCAGAGCGGGGAGAGGCGAGGGGCAGCGACGGCCCGTCCATGGCATTGTTAGCGACCACAGTCCCGTCCCGTCCAGCGCTCCGCGTCGCGGGGGTGGGATTAGTTCCTCCCCGGGGCCCGTTCTGCGAATTCTGTCCCGCAAGATCTCCTCCTGTCCCCTGGCCTAGGTGGCCCAGGGGCAGTCTGCGGGCTCCCGCGCTGTCTGTGAGCTGGTTTGTGCTTGGGACACCCCCTGCCCGCCTAGCTGTCCGTAGCGGGGATTGACCTGCTTCGACTGAACGATCCATAGCGCTGCGTGTCCCAAGTCTGAACTTTTGGGGGAGGTTGTGCCTGGTTTAATAGGAGCAAGGCTGCCTATGTTTTTGGAGAGGTGAGGGGAAGGAGCTTGAGAAAAGAGCGGCTCCAGAGAGAGGATGTGACCTGCGGCTCGGTGGTCAGTGCACGGGCAGAGGGGGTGCCAGGGCCCAGCGAGCGTACCCCAGGTCCCCGGTGCGCGCCTGGCTAAGGGAGGATGCTCCTCTCTCACAAGTCCGTGGCCAAGCAGGTCTCGACGGTGCGGGGTGGAGGTGGAAGAGGAGGTCATCGCACAAGTCCAAGAGGATGAACTAAAGCCCCCGGGGAACTTCCGGCATCTGTAGGACCCGAGCCAGCGGGCAAAGAGAAGCCCCCGGAGCGCTGGAACCACGAGCCACTCCGGCGGCTGGAGGCTGCCAACCTCACCCACAAAAATCCCTTCGTCGCCGAAGCCACAGGTCTAGATAGCAGATCGTTTCCGAAGGAAGAAAACCACTTCGGCAAAGTGACAGATGTGTTAGAGCGTTTTGAAATGTACATGCAGATAAAACAATGTTTTGTTTTCCCGCGTAGAGAAGCTCAGATTTTAAAAGTTACACTTCTCTTTCAGTAGAAACTTTGGGGGAACTACGGTTTTTGTAAGATGCTTTAGAGAAAATTAGAGGAAAATATTGCCCAAGTGGATTTTCAAAGAATAATCCTCAGCATCTGGTTTCCTAGGGGATTTGGGGTAATATGTACTTTTGCTAAATAATCAGCTCTTTTCTCTGGAGTTCTGTGTTTGGAAGTCTCACAGCCCCATTGGCTCTCAGATTCCTGCTCCTACCACACAGGTTGCTATTATTACCAACAGTTGCTGCTATAATAACTGGCGCAGGGAGGGGAGTGATTGAGAAGCTTAGGGGTCTTTCTCCATTAACTCTGATAAGGAATTCTTTGTTGGGGTTCTTTTCAAGCAAAATACAGAGGCCAGTGAGGTAGGGAAAGTACAGTGGGGAGGGAAGGAAGACACCTGTGATGTCCTTTGGAGCACTTGGCTTTGGGCAGGGCATTTTCCATAGGTAAGATTCCAGCCTGGACCAGACTGCCTGTAACACATCCACCCAGCTCTTAAAATGTCATGCTGATACCCTCCATGGGCTGGGAAACTTTGGGAGGAGGAAGGATCAAAGGCATGTAGTGAGGCTAAAATCAAGAAATTGCAGTATCTGGCCTGTTAACTGCTTGAAAATTCAGTCAGATATGCGTGGTATCCACAATTTTATACGCTTTCATTATGTACTCCAGGAAATGAAGCCTGATAAATTTGGGTGCTCGGTTGGCGAAAGGGTGAATTCACAAGCATTCATTCAGGGAACCAGAAAGAACTGAAGGATGGAATATCGCTCCTATTACTAACTCATCATTGAATTTCTGACTGATGCAATGGGTTGAAAATGACATCATTGCGAACTGAAAATAAGATAACCCTTGGCCAAATTTGTTCCCTGTTGTTTTGTTATGTAAACATAATGATTTTCAGGAAAAGTGGGCTTGTGGTCTTTAAGAGGGTCTAAAATATACCCTTAATAATATGAGGCCAAGGTATCTGCAGAATTATGCTCCTCTTGTTTCCTCCATTCTACTATTTTAGTGTCTGTGAAAACAAAATTGTGGTTAGTAAACACATCCTCTCAATTTTCCTAGGTAGCCAATTTTGGAGGC
This sequence comes from Moschus berezovskii, assembly GCF_049115385.1. NCBI lineage: Eukaryota > Metazoa > Chordata > Mammalia > Artiodactyla > Moschidae > Moschus > Moschus berezovskii. The sequence continues at coordinate 93,182,392 of NC_142469.1, forward strand.
AAGTATTTTTCTTAAATATAAGTTCATATAAAGTCAAAATTTTCCAAATAAAAATATTATTTTTAGCAATATTTTTCTTGACAGAGTATTATGTTTTAATAAACTTCTATAATATTACATCTGACACATAGTAGCTACTAAATAAACATCTGTGGAAGTGACACTTGTACCTATTGTATCAAATAGGTAGTGTGATATGTAACATACTGAACACTGAATATTCTCACAGGGAAGAAATAGGACCATTTATGACAAAAGCTAACATTTACTGTGTATGTGGCAGTCAATGCACATGCAGAATGAAATTGTATTAGCACAGAAATATCATAGATTAGGTACAGCTGTTATCCCTATTTTTGATATGGGAGAAAGGAGGGCAAAGAAGTTCACTGACTTGTTGAAGGACACAGAGTAAGTAAGGCAAGACTTGAACCCACATCTGGTTGAATCAAGTGCCCACTGCATTAACACTACAAGCAGTTTAAGAGAAAAAGAAAATAGAGCCAAGATGGGAGTAGGGTGCTAAAGAACCGGCTGGTCAAAAAATGATCATTTTTATTTCTATAATTTCCTTTTCTTGATACTTTGAGTATCTTGAGGGGCCAGCAGGGAAGGAAAACCATGCAAGCAGCAGGTCTGCTCTTAACTCCACCTTCCTGTTATTCATCCCCAAGATGCCACCTCCATGAACTAGGTGACTGAACTCTCCCAGAGTCCCACAGTTGGAGGTGAGGTGAATTGGAATCGTAAATTTTTAATTTCTCTCTTTCTTTAGCATTCATTCTCTATTTAAGCTGTGTGTGCATGCTCAGTTGCTCAGCTGTGTCCAGCTCTTTGAGATGCCATGGACTGTTGCCTGCCAGGCTCCTCTGTCCATGGAATTTTCCACGCAAGACTACTGGAGTGGGCTGCCATTTCCAACTTTAGCAGATCTTCCCGACCAAGGGATTGAACCACATCTCCTGCATCTCCTGTATTGGCAAGCAGATTCTTTACCACTGTGCCACCTGAGAAGCCCCTGTCTAGGCCAGTAGTTCTCAGCGTGTGGTTCCTGGACCTACAGCATCGGCATCACCTGGTCACTTGTTACAAGTACAGGTTCTCAGGTCTCATCTCAGACCTACTGAATGAAACAGTGGGACCCCAGACTCTGTTTTAGTAAGTCTTCCAGGCAATTCTGATGCCGGTCTCAGTTCGTGAACATTGTTCTAGAGTCAGACTTGCTTTTGGGAAGTTCCCTATGTATTTGAGAGAAAGAGAAGTGATGAGAGTGAGAGAAGCGATTTATAAAATATTTCAAAAGCGACGGACATGGTTTCATTTTTAAACTTCAACTTTTAAAAATGCCTCTACTCTGCTGCACGTGCCCCATTGTTTCAAGAGGAAGAGCAGCCGACAGCTGCAGCCCCAGCTGGCTTTTGACTGTCTCAGGTTAGGAGATGCATGGAATGAGGTGAAGGGGAAAGCCTGGTGTGGAGGAAAAAGGGGGAGTCGGTAAAGATGCTTCCTCTTCGCAAAGGAACTGGGGTCAAGCAGCTTCTTTTTTCCTAGGCAGTTTGGGGAAGGGCAAAGTCTGTTCTTTTTTAAAAATGCTTTTTGCTGCAGCGGATTTATAAATAAAAAGGAAAGTGTGTGAGGGGGAGGAAAGTTATGCAGAGAGAACTCTTGTCTTGCTTCTTTACCTCCTTGAAATGGGTGGAGGAAGGAGAGCATAAGCACACAGTGGGGTCAGTAGACATGAACAGAGCAAATTGCTGTACTTAAACTTGGAGACCGTGGTGTGTGCAGTTCATTGAAATTATTTCATTTTGAAGTGGCATTCAGACGTTGACTTGCTGTAGAAAACTAACCAAAATCAAATGAAATCTCCCATAGAAATTAGATTATGATGCAGCCTCTGCCAGTAGACTCATTACTTATGAGCTGTGGAAATATCAAAAACTTGGAATAACACTCGTTACATAGATGTAAACTGAATAAGCCAGATGGCTTACTACTGATCCTGTACAACCGGCAAACTCTGATGATTTATCGTCAAGACTTGGATATGTGATTTAGCCTTTATGGGAACTAAATCTATGGGAACTAAATCTGTTGGATTGATCTCAAGTTGATAGGCTTTCCTTTCCATTTTTAACTTACACTATTTTAAACGGAGATATACTACTTTAGTTTTCAGAATTGCCAGTCTTGATATGTAGATTACATATGAGTGTGGCAATCTTGAGTCAAAAATGAAAGAAAAAGATGTAACTTTATTGACTTGAAAGTATCTAAGTTTAAATGAATTTAAAGGAAAATGTGAAAATTGAGGTCCAGACTTGTTGCAAAATAGTTTCTCTAAACCTTAAAAGTCAAATTAAGTTTCCTCTGCACATCATATATAGTTTAAATATAATACCCCAGCTCCCAGACAGTAATCTAGGAAGTGAATGCATAAAATATGATGTTATCAATAGAAACTGTTGACATAAAAAGAAAATAACATTCTTGTTCATAGCTGCAAGTTTATCTTCTAGGGTTGGTTGGGGACACAGTAGCACTGCTTTAGAGGAAGATAGAAAATGGAATTCAGCTATGGCAGACTGTTCTGTAAACACACAGCATGAATAGTGAAAAGCATTCTGTCTTGTAAACTATTTTTAATGTGGACTCATCTCAGTATGAGTTGTTTTAAACTACAGATAAATATGTATTATCTGGATACTGTCTTTCTTCAAATTCCCTGTCATTGATCCAACTTTAAAACACTAGTTGGTTTTGTGTTTGAGAAACTAGAATGAAAGTGCTCAAGATGTTTGAGTCCCCAAAGAAATAGTATCTTTTGCTTCCCTAGAGGGAAACAGCAGGAGCAGAAACTGTAGCTTTCCCTGCAGCTGCAGTGAACAGGACAGTGAAAAGGCATCTTATCTGACAAACTGTGGCTACTAGAATGATTAGAAATGGTCACTTGTTGTTTTTTTATTTTTTAGAAAGAAGTTAAGTCTTGACCACAAATAAGTTTTGTCCTACCTATGTTTATTTTTATTATAGAAACAACTTTAAGGGAACAGTGATATATATAAACCCTTTTATTTATCAGTAATGGAGAGAGAACACTGGAATTTCACCAAATTCTTGTTGCAGAAGTCAAAACGATGTAATAATATTGTGCAAGAAATTTCCAAATGAAGCACACTTCAGTATATGCTATTGATTTTTAATTCACTCACTTAAAATGTAATAGCTTTTAATTGTTTTTAGAATATTCCTAGATAAGTGAAACCATTGCTAGAGTCACTTCTAGAACATTTGCATCACCAAAAAGAAAATCCTCATTCGCTTTAATTATCACCTCACTATTCCTCCATTTCCCCAAGCCCTTGGGAACTATTTTCAGTCTTTATAGATTTGCCTCTTCTGGACATTTCATAGAAATGAAATCATATAATGTGTGATCTTTTGTGATTGGCTTCTTTTACTTAGAACATTGCTGTCAAGGTTCATTCATATTGTAGCCTGTATCAGTACTGATTCATTTTTATGACTGAATAATATTCCATTGTATGGATATACCACATTTTGTTTATCCACTCATCAATTTCTCAACATTTCAGTTGTTTCTTTTGGCTATTGTCCATATGGCTGCTGTGAACTTTTGTGTATAAGTTTTTGTATGAACCTCTATTTTCCAGTTCAGTTCAGTTGCTTAGTTGTGTCTGACTCTTTGTGACCCCATGGACTGCAGCTCACCAGGCTTCCCTGTCCATCACCAACTCCCAGAGCTTACTCAAACTCATGTCCATTGAGTTCATGATGCCATCCAACCATCTCATCCTGTCATCCCCTTCTCCCACCTTCAGTCTTTCCCAGCATCAGGGTCTTTTCCAGTTCTTTGCATCAGATGGCCAAAGTATTGGAGTTTCAGCTTCAGCATCAGCGCTTCCAATGAATACTCAGGACAGATTTCCTTTACAATTGACTGGTTTGATCTCTTTGCAGTCCAAGGGACTCTCAAGAGTCTTCTCCAACACCACACTTCAAAAGTATCAATTCTCCGGCGCTCAGCTTTCTTTACAGTCCAACTCTCACATCCATATATGGCTACTAGAAAAACCATAGCTTTGACTAGATGGACCTTTGTTGGCAAAGTCATGTCTCTGCTTTTTAATATGCTGTGTAGGTTGGTCATAGCTTTTCTTCCAAGGAGCAAGCATCTTTTAATTTCGTGGCTGCAGTCACCATCTGCAGTGATTCTGGAGCCCCCCAAAATAAAGTCTCTAACTATTTCCATTGTTTCCCCATCTATTTGCCATGAAGTGATGGGATCGGATGCCATGATCTTAGTTTTCTGAATGTTGCACTTTAAGCCAACTTTTTCACTCTCCTCTTTGACTTTCATCAAGAGGCTGTTTAGTTCTTCACTTTCTGCCCTAAGTATACACATCGGAGTGAATTGCTAGGTCATATGATAATTCTATGTTTAATTTATTGAGGAACTGCCAAGTTATTTTCCACAGTGGCTGCACCATTGTATATCCCCACCCACAGTTTATGAGTTCCAGTTTCTCTACAGCTTTACCAACACTTGTTATTTTCCATTATTTTGATTGTAGACATCCTAATGGGTATGAAGTGGTATCTTATTGTGACTTTTTTTTTTTGGTGTCTTCTTAATGATTAGTGATGTAGGACATCTTTTCCTGTGCTTTTTGGCCATATGTATATCTTTCTTGGAAAAATGTCTATACACACTCTTTGCCCATTTTTTACCTGAGTTGGTTTTTTTGTTTTGAGTTTTAAGTACAGTGTCTGGGTATAGAGTAAAACCTAAATAAATTTCTAGCGACTGAACACAAAGCCCTCTTTGAAAGAATCTTGGGGGTCTTGTTTTACAGTTATGGATGACTGAATAGTAAACACTTTACATTTAGTTCTACTGTATGAAAATTCTTAAATAGGTAACACAACTATTTTACAGGTGTCACAAAGATTATTGTGACTTATATTTGGAGTATGAGTGTTGCCAATCTTGAAGAGCAGATTATAGTACAATGGCGTGAGAATTCTTTCTTTGTGCTTATTCAGTAGAATGGAGTCAATGAGTTCAGCAGGGGAAAACATTTGTGTACATTATGTTCCTTATCCTATGTACTATGAGGCTACCAAGGAAATCTAGAGCATTCTTACAAAATTAGGATTCATGTGCAATTCCTTTTTATTCACATTGTGGTATAATACACAGAACAAATATATAGTCCTTTAGTAAAGTAGTAAAATAAATTAGAAATTTAACTTTTGTAAAATAAATTAAGATTTTAGGAAGAAATATTTCCTTCAAAGTGTTAGAAATTTTTAGTGGGTTTTAAAATTATATATTATCAAAATAAGAAGCTTTAAAATAAGTACAGTCAATTCCATGCTGCCTGATAAGAGATTCAATTTGAATAGTTTGTAACACTCTTATACTGAAAATTATCAGGGAGCAAGATAGCAGTTTAGTTTCCAGGGTATGCTTCACTTCTCAGTCTATCTCAGATTTTGTAGCAATTGCCTGTAATTTCCCAAAGACAGCCACTGGCTCATCTTTCTTGTCTCCCCACCCACCTGCCTTGGCTTCTGCTATTGCCCCTTTGCTGATGGCTAGTGATTCATGGGGTCGCAAAGAGTCAGACACGACTGAGTGACTGAACTGAGCTGAACTGAACTGAAGGAAGCTCAAAACCCAAGGATGATCTCTGCACTCCTTAGTACTTATTTCATAATCACTTTTGAAGTTTTGACACTCCACTGTGTATTGCCATAATCTGTAGGCAGGCTCCTTGGCAGGAGGAAGCTTGCTCAATACTTTGCATCTCTCCTGTGACACCTCTCCTGGGTGCTCCACATGAACCTGTAGGAAGTATCTGTTGATTCAAAATATTTGCTAAGCAGACTGTTCTCTACTAGGGCTTCAGTTCTGCTTTGCTTTGTCCCTATTTTAAGTAGAGAATGTGGGGAGGGGTTCCAGGAAAGACTCTAGCCAACGGTTGATTCTTCAACCCATCTCTTTCTGGCTGTTTGAAGCATATGCTCCAAAGATGTTAAAACCACTATGACATACAGTTCCATAAACGTTTCCTTCTGTGATGTTGTCTACCTCTTACCTGTTGGGATTTAGAATTGCATCGACAGAGCTTTCATTGTAATTAAGACTGCCTGAGGTCAATCTAGAGATCCGAGTGCATACTAGAATGCAAAAACTTCTTGTTTCTTGTCATTTTCCTGAACCCTAAACCAGTTGTTTTGGGAATTTGCAGAATAGCAGTTTGTCTCTTGTTCTAGGTCAATGTCTTAAGTAGCAATTTGTATTAAATTAGCTGGTACATTTCAAGCGTGACTGTAAGGAGATGAGACCATAAGATGATGAGGTTTTTGAAATAGAGACTGAATGGATTTTAACCTAGAATGGCAGAATAATAGATTATAAAATTAAGGCTCAGTGCATAAACCCATTGACCTTGTTTACTGAAAGACATGGAAATAACCTTAAGTTATGGCCTTGATTAAGTAATTCTGATTTCATTCATTGATAGATGATTTAAATAACCACTTGCATTAAACTGTAATACATTTCTGGAAACATCATTGATTTCTTTTTTCTAGTTCAGTGAGTATGACTTTCAGAGTCTTATGAAAAAAAAATGAAAGTATTTTGAAACATATAAATTTCTTTGTTCAGTCATTCAGCAGATATTCACTGAAAGCTTTCTGTGGGTCGGAAGCATCAGATACTAGAAAAAGTACAAGCTTTCGAGCAGGGATCTGGGTATGAATGACTGTTTCCACTTCTCAGCTGGAACGCGGGCAATGCTCTTATCTTCTCAAAACTGTTGTTTGTTGTTTAGTCACTAAGTCCTATCCAACTCTTTTGTGGCTCCATGGACTATGTAGCCTGCCTAGCTTCTCTGTCCATGGGATCTTCCAGGCAAGAATATTGGAGTGGGTTGCCATTTCTTTCTCCAGGGGATCTTCCCAACCCAGGGATCGAACCTGCATCTCCTGCATTGGAAGGCAGATCCTTTACCACTGTACCACCAGGGAAGCCCCATATGATGGGATTACTCTGGTGACTCAGATGGTAAAGAATCCGCCTGCAGTGAGGAAGACCTGGGTTGGGAAGATCCCCTGGAGGAGGGCATGGCAACCCACTCCAGTCTTCTTGTCTGGAGAATCGCCATGGGCAGAGGAGCCTGGCGGGCTACAGTCCATGGGATTGCAAAGAGTCGGATGTGACTGAGTGACTAAGCACAACATTTTATAAAGTACTTGTCTAACTCAAGGCCTGGCATTTGATTTCAGCAAATGCCAATTTTCTCGCCTTATTCTTTGCTTCTCTCAGATCCCCTTTTCTTTTGGCACACACATACCGGTAGAATATGCAGATTCATTCATGGCTTGCTTCTATTTGAATGAACCATTCTACCCAAGAAGTGTGAAATTACTGATGCGGTATTTTTGTGGCTTATCTTGTCACCCTCACCTTCAAACTGATGAGGGCTCGTCAGCAGCTCACATTCTCCAGTCATTTGTCCTGCTAACTATACACACACACATCTTTCTGCTTCTTAACCTCTCTTCTGCTTCCTGGAAACCATCTGAAAAAGACATTCTTTGCCCAGCCTGCTTTTCTCTGTTTTGAATTTATCCACGTTCCTCCCCACCCCAGACGCACACACCTTGCATTCACAAAACGAACATAGTTGTAAGAGAAGGAGTATGGCACAGCTCCCTGTCTGGGATCGCCAGCTGGTCTAGGACTGGACTGTGATCCACATCAGTCTACCCTTTCAAATGATCACAGAGCCAGGCATACACTGGGTCTGCTGCCAGAGCCTCTCACCCTTGTGATGGGACTACCGTGCCCAGTAGTCTAGCCACGGATTTGTCTCTGGGTCTCACTTCCCTTCCATTGGAGGTCAGGGCAGGGACAGTGAACCAAAGTAGCGGGTCATGTCTTTGTCAAAAGGCTGGTGAACTTGCTTCTGTTTTCCATTCTCTACTTCTTCATGTTGCCTCGACCGGTCCAGCCTCTGATGGGTGTTGGGGCAAGCCAGAGCCACCAGGGCCATTACTCTCCAGGGTGGCTGGTCACCCAGTCCCTTGAGAAGCTGAAAGCAAGTGGGATTTTACATTACTTAATGGAAAGTTAAATTTTGTCAAGGTAAACCATGACCTTGCAACTCTGGCACAGAGCTTCCTTTGACACGTAGACTATTTGACACAAATGCCTTCTCACTGCGTAAGTGCAACAGTCAGGCAAGGCCGTGTGGGTTGCTGGAAGGGACAGGGGACCTGGGTCTGGAGGGAGTCTCCAAAAGTTCAGTGGTCAGTACTGTTGAGTCACGTGAACTTCCTAGGCTTACATTTCTTCACCTCCCAAATGACGATATTTAGTTAGGTCGGTGATCCTCAGTTGTTTTCCTTTCCTAGGACCCTCATTAGCAGCAGTGTTTCCATGTGGTCTTGATGGTCTGTCTGGGAATATGTCCCAGTGGCCAGGAAAGGGAAAATGGAGATAGTTCTGGAGCTTTCCAGATGACGGTGCCTCATTTTTTTTAGAATGGCTGAATGAGGTACTCTCTAAGGTCCCACCTGGAGCTTCCCAGTGGCTCAGTGGTCAAGGGTTGGCGTGCAGTGCAGGAGCCGCAGGTAGATGCAGGTTCGATCCCTGGGTCGGGAAGATCCCCTGGAGCAGGGAATGGCAACTCACTCCAGTATTCTTGCCTGGGAAATCCCATGGACAGAGGAGCCTGGCAGGCTATAGTCTATGAGGTCACAAAGAGTCGGACATAACTGAGTGGCTAACAGTTTCACTTTGTGGAGAGGAGTTACTATCAGAAGGGACTCTCTTCTCAACTGTTTTCTTTTGTTGACTGTGCTACAACAACTATCAGAAGGGACTATCAGTTACTATCAGAAGGGACTCTCTTCTCAACAGTTTTCTTTTCTTGACTGTGCTACAACAACCCTTGCCTGTAGTTACAGGCAGGTGAGTGGAGCTGGGGTGAGGGGAGGGGAGGCACACCTCTCTGGAGCTCTGTCTCAGGTCCTAAATACAAGTCTTGCTGAGTTCTCGGTGCCACATTTGTGTTGGACGGTCTGCCCGCTGAGATACCCTTCTCCACACTAAGAAGCACAGCCAGCAAACCACTCCCAGTTCACAGCAAATAGCACGTGCCTCCTGCCCTGCTTCCCTCCACCCCTGAGACTTTGCTGAGTCTGTAAGAAGCGGAGGACAGAAGGAACTAATGTGGTGCTTAGAATGCATCATCTTCCCTGAAAGTATTTTCGTAATATTCCTGAAAGCAAGGGAACTCACTCATCTGGTTGGAGTTTTCGCAGAAACGTAATTGCAGATTTTTTTGCAACTTCATTCTGCTTTAGTGTCAAAATGCAACCAGCGATGTGCCAAAAAATGTGTGTTAAATCACACGCAGATTTAGACACTTCAAGAGGAAGTTATTTTTACCATAGTGGGGAAGAAAACAGAAAGTGACGATTAGCAGGGAAGCCAAGGCGGGGCTGAGTCAGGAGGGGAAGGCACGCCTGCCTCTCCTGTTTTGCCAGGCTGGCCTGGGGATTGTGGTGTGGTCGCCTCTTAGCAGGTAGAGCAAGGAGTTCCGGTGTGGAAGACCTGTCCCGAGGAGGATGTTGACATAACCTCCATGTGTGTTGCCCGTTTGAACCGTGTGGAGTTCGCGTTGGTCCCTGCTGAAAACATAGCCCCTCCTAGAAACTGCTCTCTAACTAGCAGCTGAGTAGGATCTGGAGGTGAAAATGGAGGACAGCATTCTGGAAAGCTCCATAAATATGAAAACCAAATGGCGCGGTGTCTTTAGTTTTCTTTAGCAGATGACAGGATTGAGGTTGTATTATTTTCTTTGCTCATGCTTTTCTCAGCTCAGAAGGCTGCTCTTGTTTGCTTGCCCAGCGGAGATCCAGGGCCTTACGGAGTCTGAAATGTTTGTTGTTATGTTCTTCTAGCCCTGCTGTGAGATGAAGAGGTTCCTAGAAATGAAAGGGAGGGAGGAAGAAATGTTTGTTAGCATCCACAACCTCTGTCTTTTTATGGCTCTTTACACCCAGCCGAAGGATATCTGCTCTACCATGTAGTGATAAGATTTCAAGTCTCTTGAGTTTGAAGCTTGATGGTGAACTTTTCAAATGCGTTTGGATGAGGCTTTATTCAGGCCTTCTTGTGTCTGGCCCTCCTGTTCCTTACTTGGAGAGGTGTGCAGGTCCCGTGCCAGTGTGTGTTGAAACAGTTACAATGGTGCCACTCTGCTTGTGACCTGAGCTCTGGCATCAAAAGTGTGGATGTGGGCACACTGTTAGGCGTGTTCCCTAGCTTGGATGGGGAGGACCTATTGGAAAATACGTTGGCTATTCTGTGGGCTCCTACTTTTGTGTTTTGTTTCTTTCATGACATAATGAATTTGCTGTTTCAAAACCTAGTTGCTTTTCACCAGATTTTTCCTGGCCACCTTGTTGGAATGATAGGTGAGTTTTGTCAGTTTCAGAGTAAGTCTTCCCCACAGGCTTACGTTCCATGGAAGCTTCATCTGCATGAGACAAAGGATCAGAAAACATGTGTTTTCCTATTGCTTTCAGATGCCCGCCCTCCTTCCCATGTGGCTTGGCAGCCATCCTCTGTCATCTCTTCCATCTATTCAAGTTCATTCCTTCAACAAGTGTTCATCAAGCTCCAGTTATGCACTGGGTGCTGGAGGTAGTGTGACTAATGACACTGTCCCTGCCCTGGGTGCGGGGAGGGGACTGGATTCTACTGGGAGGGGCAGAGAATGACTTAGAATAAATGTAAAGTGATAAATAGGGGGTTTCTGGGAAGCTAAAGGAGGAGAATAGAAGCAGGGATTAGATCTGCCTGGCTGTGATTAGGTTAATGATCTCCTTGGTTAAGATCCTGTTTATGCCAGGAGCTCGGGGCTTCTCAAATCTGGCTGCATAATAGAATAACCTGGAGAACTTTGGAAAATACTGATTTTCATTAATTTGGTCAGAGGTAGGGCCTGGGCATCTGTATTTGTTTAAAACTCCCCATACAATTCTGATGTGCAACCAAACTGGAGAACCTCTGTAGTTCATAGATGGCCAGGTAGCTTTGGGTGTGCACTTCATCCTTTTGTGGTATTATTTAGAGATGTTTCGCTTAGCCTGGAGTCTTTTATTTGGCTGTGACTTTTAACACTTTAGCTTTCAGCTTCTCTGTACAAGCTCTTCTCAAACTTAAATGTGCATTCAAATCACCGAGGAATTTGTTAAATTCAGGGCTAATAGTTGGGGGTTGGAGTCTGAGATTCAGCATTCCCCCAAAGCTCCCAGTGTCACCAGTGCCCTAGTCAGAGGACCACATTTTGAGTAATAAGTGTCTATACTGTAGTATTTTGGGAATGTGATTTATTCTTGTAAACAGACAAATGAGTGAGGGTTCATCCTAGCCACCATCTGTACTATTAAATGTTTCATTAATTTCTTTTAATTGGATTCTCATTCGCCAGTTTGATTGTTCTCATTTAAGAACATTCTATGGTCTCTAGGGGTCACACAGAGTCGGACACGACTGAAGTGACTTAGCAGCAGCATGGTCTCTAGGTGCATGCCTGCGTGCTCAGTCATGTCTCTTCACCACCTCATGGACTGTAGCCCACCTGGCTCCTCTGTTCATGGAATTTGCCAGGCAAGAATACTAGAGTGGATTACTGTTTCCTACTTCAAGGGATCTTCCTGACCCAGGGATCAAACTCTTGAGTCTCCTGCATTGGCCGGAGGATTCTTTACGTGTGCCACCTGGAAAGCCCCTTAATAACATTAGCTTTTTCTTAAGAATCACACACTTGCCTGATTAAAGTTTGAAAATGTCTGCTTTTATTAATTTCTGTAATCCATAGTATTGAAATACAGGCTGTTTGGAGATTTGTGAACATACAGATGCGACCTGTTGTCAAGTTTATTACTAAGCACAGGAGGTTAAACAATTGGTCTTGGATATAAAGTTTTTTCAAATAGTTACTACAGATTCTTGCACTGTTTTTAATCTTAATAATGTTGGAATTCATTGCCAAGAGTCCTATTTTCCAAATATTCCAGGTAACTTTTTTTTTTTCATGGTCAGAGCAAATAATGGGGTGTAAATAAAGCAAATAATTGGAATGACTCAGTGTAATACTTTGAAAACACAATTTTAATAAATAATTAAAACTCTTACATGCTCCTTGTAGAAAACTGGGAAATAGAAAAGCACAAAGAAGAAAGTAAAATGTGTGTTAATTCTTGTATTGAGAAGTACTTTGGTTTGGTTGTATGCTTCCAAGCAGTATAACAAATGTCATTTTGTGTCTTTACATGGTGTTCAACAACATTGGTTTTCATGGCGGCAGAGTTTTTTTTGAATGTATAATAATTCCTCTAGCAAGGACTTTTGATATTTAGCCTATTTCCAGCTTTTCATGATTCTACATAAAGTTGTGATGAATAGTATTAAATTTTTGCACACTTCTCTACTACCCTGGAAGAAATTCCTAGACTTGAAATTGCTGGGTTAAAGTGTGCACCCATTAAAAAAAATCACTTTTAGTACGAATTGCCATATGCTTTGGTTTCTTTCACCAGCAGCCTGTTTTGGTCATATTTTGCAAGCACTGGATATAATCTTATAAAACTCCTCACCCATTCAGTTGGTGAAAAATGATATTTTAAACTCTAATTCACATTTGTTTGAATATTGATGAAACGGAACAATTTGACTATCTTTTGGGAATTATGTTTTTTTTCCTGCTTTTCCTCTATAGATATGTTCTTTTTTTTGCTAATTTTAAGAATTCTTAAGAGATGAGGGGTATTAGCCCTTCACCATACATTTAAATATGTTTTTAAATTGTCCTTTAATTTTAAAAATCAGTTTCTTTTTTCTTTATTCTAATTAACTTTTTTCCATTTATTATTTTTGCTTTACTTTAATGCTTAGGAAGGTCTCATATCCTGTATTTTCCCTATATTTTCTTCTAGTTCATCTGTTGTTTCACATTTTCATTTACTTTTTACATTCTTTCAGCATTTATTTTGGTGTGAATTGATCCAATGGCTTTGCAAGTCTAGTTGTAGACAGAGTCATACTTGAGTGATGTCATTCTTTAACGTTAAATTCAATTTTCAAACCTTGAAATTGATTTCAAGCCTAACTCTCCTTAGAAGATTTGAACCCCGCATTTGCCATTTAATTTCTGAACTTTTGGGGACAAGGTCCCCCAGCTTCCAGCCCATGGCGCTTGTTTCTGGAGAGAACTTTTGTGTGTCAGTAGATTGTAGAGTCTCTGGCAAGTCTAGGCAGACACGACTACTCTCCTTGCCCACTCGGCCTGGGTTGCCTGAGTAAGTGCAGGACTAGGCAAGTTTTTAAGTCTTAGCCTCTTGGATCCCTTTTGAGTCTCTGGAGCAAAAAATAAGCACCCCATCCCCAGACACATGCTTCCTTTTCAGCTGAGCTAGAACCCTTAGGGGGCAGTGATAGATGAGCTCCTCATGGACAGCCTGTCTCAGCCAGCCCTCAGCCCTTTGTAGTTTCTTGTAATGAGGACAGCCCTCTTTTAAACACTGTTTTCTAAGCAGCTAGATGACAATAAGTTGTTTAGCTCCTGTGTGCTGTTATTCTTTTGAATGTTTATAAAATTCAAGGGACCACAATTTGATGACAGAGACATCTGAAGGCCAACCATATGGTCTAATAGAACTACAACTCCTTTTTTTTTGGAAATCACATTTCTTCTGTGAATTTGCCCCGAACAGGATGCTTACTATCACAGGAGGCAGTGTTGTATAAAAGAGCAGTGGCTTCAAATCAGAAGTCCTCTGTGTGAGTCCTGGCATTGCCAGCGTGCAGCTGTGCAACCTTGGGCATTTCATGTACACTTTCTGAGTTTCCACTGGAAACTTTAGAGGGACTCTTTCTGCTCCGGAACAACAACTACTAGATTATGAAGAGAATGCTGTCTGCTACTCTGCTGACTGGAATACTGTGAAAATTTGCATTTTTAATATCTGCTAATGCACACCTTCATTTTAATTATCCAGGCAGAAGCCTAGCCAGAGCAGGTGGCACTCCAGAGTTTAGGAGCCAGAGAGATGTTACTTACTGTGCGATGTGTGTGTCTTGTGTCAACAAGCAAACAAACACATCCATCAAAATTCTGTCTCTAGGCATTCACAAACAGTGCTTATTGTTGTGTGTATTCCTACCCTTTCTGAACTCTGTGGTTTTCGTGCAGGAAGAAGACCTCCAGAGACTGTGTAAATTACATTTTTGTCCAGTAAATGTTTTTATTTGTTGAAAGAATATTCTTGCAAAGAATAGTTTGATGATTGAAAGTTCTAAAACGTTTATCCTTGATATTACAAAAATTACTTGATTTTAATTTTTCAAATTTTTTTTTCAAAATCGAATGTGCCAAAGACGCAAAGATTTTTCTAAAGAGCTGCTAGCCTAGTTGTCTCTGATACAGATGTATGTATTGATAACTTTCATATGTGTATTTATGGTAGAAGAGATTCATTCACATGCCTTGGGGAGCATGGGGGATGGGAAATAGGGAGAAGGAGAGGGCTTCATGGAAGAAGTTACGTGAGCTGGGTATTGAAGCATAAATAGGAGTTTGCCCGACAGAGATGTGGCAAAAGGACATTCCAGAAAGAAAGAGCAGCCCTGGAGAAGGCTAAGGGAAAGAAAGTGAAAGTGTCAGTTGCTCAGTTATGTCTGACTCTTTGCAACCCCATGGACTGTAGCTCTCTAGGCTCCTCTGTCCATGGAATTTTCCACGCAAGAATACTGGAGTGGGTTGCCATTCCCTTTTCCAGGGGATCTTTCCGACCCAGGGATCGAACATGGGTCTCCTGCATTGCATCCAGATTCTTTATGGTCTGAGCCACCAGGGAAGAGAATTGTCGCCCCTTTGAGCCCTTTGAGCAATATGCATGGTTGCTTGGAGACTGTAACAGGACAGAGGAACGGGGGTTGCTACAAGGAAGGCTCTAGGGAAAGGGGTAGATTTTAGAGGATCTTGTACATTACACTAATTGGCACACCATAGGAAGCCACTGAGCATTTTCAGACCACAGTGTGTTAGCAGACTTGTTATTCATGAATTTAGCTCTGGAAACAGAAAGTCACAGCAGAGCTGAAGTAGGTATCTGAAACGGTTCTCAGATTGAAAGTGAGTCACTCAGTAGTGTTCAATCTTTGTGACCCCATGGACTGTAACCCGTCAGGCTTCTCTGTCTATGGGATTCTCCAGGCAAGAATACTGGAGTGGGTTGCCAATTTCCTTCTCCAGGGGATCTTCCCGACCCAGGGATCGAACTCAGATCTCCCACATTGCAGGCAGATTCTTTACTGTCTGAGCCATCAGGGAATCGCTCAAACTGAATGGTGCTTTAAAGATCAAAAAGTTCTTGCACGCAGGTTATCAAACGTGTTTCTTTACTTTTTCTAATAGTGGGTGTTAAGCTTGCTGTGCATATGAGGAACCTGAGCCCAGAGATGTTTGAAGGGCCCTGAGCGTTCTGTGGGTGAGGTGGGGAGGAATTTTGCATCCAGTTTGAGTCTGCTTGGGCTCCAGGGATCTCTTCCATTTCACCCCGTGCCATGTAGAGGCATATTTCAGCAAAAGTACTCAAGTACTTTCTGACTCTTTTAGTTTGAACTTTCAAAATAGTTTTAATATTGATAAAGAAAACTTGACAGGAAAACCAACTTAACTCTTCTCCTGCAGGTGTTTATTTAGTGTAATATAGTCATGTAGAGTTACCTCTTTGCTGACGTTTTCCTGTTATGACAGCGTGCTACAAGCTGATGGTTTGTTTTCTCTGATTAGCTGAAATGGGAAGAAAAATCCTCACTGTATTTTTATTAGGAGAGGTTATAACATATCTTGATTTCACATTTCATTTATTTAGGTAACTGAGATCATGCCATTTTGTCATATATTAAGTTGACATTTAGGCTATAATTTCTTGCTGTTTTAGAAATGACTTTTTGCTGTGTATAGGAGGTTTATTTTCTCTGCTGCTTTATTGAAGACTCTTTAGAAGTGACTCCATTTGTGTCTTAACTGAAGTTCCGTATTCTGGGGCTGTCTATCCTGCATTCTGACTAAAGCTTTTTGTAAAGCATTTCAGCTCCTCAAACTGCTGTTGGAAGACATCCTGCCCTACCTGTGCTGCCACCTGCTCTATGACATTTAAAGCAAAATAGTCTAATTGTTTTGTCTTTAAAAAAAAAACAAAAAACAGAAACAGGTTTCTAAATCTCTGATTTTGCTAAAGCACAATTGGAGGAGAGGTGTTCAGATCACAAAAACATTGAATTATGCTAAGATTGTGATGGGTGGGTAGATAGTCCTTGAAATGACTTTTTGATCTCTTGAATTTCAGGACATCTTTTTAGAGAAGAGGTGAAGGGAAATTGCCCAAAGGGATGCTCCATGCCCTGAGTGAGCCTACGTGAACTTGCCCTGGGTCTGGCGTTTATTGAGTGATAATGTTTATTATGGTAATGTTAATGTTTATTATGGTATGATGTCCCTTGGACTGCAAGGAGATCCAACCAGTCCATTCTAAAGGAGATCAATCCTGGGTGTTCATTGGAAGGACTGATACTAAAGCTGAAACTCCAATACTTTGGTCACCTCATGCGACGAGTTGACTTGCTGGAAAAGACTCTGATGCTGGGAAGGATTGGGGGCGGGAGGAGAAGGGGACGACAGAGAATGAGATGGCTGGATGGCATCACTGACTCGATGGACATGAGTTTGAGTGAACTCCGGGAGTTGGTGATGGACAGGGAGGCCTGGCGTGCTGCGATTCATGGGGTCGCAAAGAGTCGGACACGACTGAGCGACTGAACTGAACTGAACTGAACTGAACTGAATGTTTATATGGTAACTAGAACATGAACCTGGAATGAGAGTTTTTGTAGCTGAATGTTAAATTTTGTTATTGTTGTTTAGTCACTCAGTTGTGTCCAATTCTTTTGCGACCCCATTGACTGTAGGTCGCCAGGATCTTCTGTCCATGAGATTTCCCAGGCAACAATACTGGAGTGGGTTGCCAATTCCTTCCCCAGGGGCTCTTTCAAACCCAGGGATCAAATCTACATCTCCTGCATTGCAGGGGAATTCTTTACCACTGACTCACCTAAGAAGCTCAGCATTGACTGGATAAACATGAAAAAAAAATCTAATCTAAATTGTTATCTATAGGGGAAAAATGATATGGACGATTGAATAACCCATATAGGGAGATACTGCACCGTCAGTTCAGTCGCTCAGTCATGTCCGCCTCTGCGAACCCATGGACTGCAGCATGCCGGGCTTCCCTGTCTATCACCAACTCCTGGAGCTTGCTCAAACTCATATCCATCGAGTTGGTGATATCATCCAACCATCTCATCTTCTGCTGTTCCCCTCTCCTGCCTTCAGTCTTTCCCAGCATCAGGGTCATTTCCAATGAGTCAGTTCTTTGCATCAGGTGGCCAGAGTATTGGAGTTTCACCTTCAGCATCAGTCCTTCCAATGAATATTCAGGACTGATTTCATTTAGGATGGACTGGTTGGATCTTCTTGCAGTCCAAGGGACTCTCAAGAGTCTTCTCCAACACCACAGTTCAAAGGCATCACTTCTTCAGCACTCAGCTTTCTTTATAGTCCAACTCTCATATCCATACATGACTACTGGAAAAAACATAGCTTTGACAAGACAGACCTTTGCTGGCCAAGTAATGTCTGCTTTTTAGTATGCTGTCTAGGTTGGTCATAGCTTTTCTTCCAAAGAGCAAGCATCTTTTAATTTCATGGCTGCAGTCACCATTTGCAGTGATTTTGGAGCCCCCCAAAATAAAGTCTCTCATTGTTTCCTCATCTATTTGCCATGAAGTAACGGGACCAGATGCCATGATCTTAGTTTTCTGAATGTTGAATTTTAAGGCAACTTTTTCACTCTTCTCTTTCACTTTCATCAAGAGGCTCTTTAGTTCTTCTTTACTTTCTGCCATAAGGGTGGTATCATCTGTGTATCTGAGGTTATTGATATTTCTCCTGGCAATCTTGATTCCAGCTTGAGCTTCATCCAGCCTGGCATTTCACATGATGTATTCTGCATATAAGTTAAACAGAGTGACAACATACAGCCTTGACATACTCTTTTCCTGATTTGGAACCAGTCTGTTCTTCCATGTCCAGTTCTAACTGTTGCTTCTTGATCTGCATACAGATTTCTCAGGAGGCAGGTCAGGTGATCTGGTATTCCCATCTCTTGAAGGATTTTCCACAGTTTGTTGTGATCCACACAGTCAAAGGAGCTTTGGCATAGTCTAAAGCAGAAATAGAAGTTTTTCTGGAATGCTCTTGCTTTTTTGATAATCCAGTGGATGTTGGCAATTTTATCTCTGACTCCTCTGCCCTTTCTAAATCCAGCTTGAAAATCTGAAAGTTCATGGTTCACGTATTGTTGAAGCCTGGCTTGAAGAATTTTGAGCATTCCTTTGCTAGCGTGTGAGATGAGTACAACTGTGTGGTAGTTTGAACATTCTTTGGCATTGCCTTTCTTTGGGATTGGAATGAAGACTGACCTTTTCCAGTCCTGTGGCCACTGCTGAGTTTTCCAAATTTGCTGACATATTGAGTGCAGCACTTTCACAGTATCATCTTTTAGGATTTGAAATAGCTCAATTGGAATTCCATCACCTCCACTAGCTTTGTTCATAGTGATGCTTCCTAAGGCCCAGTTGACTTCACATTCCAAGATGTCTGGCTCTAGGTGAGTGATCACACTATCGTGATTATCTGAGTCGTGAAGATCTTTTTGTATAGTTCTGTGTATTCTTGCCACCTCTTCTGCTTCTGTTAGGTCCATATCATTTCTGTCCTTTATTGAGCCCATCTTTGCATGAAATGTTTCCTTGGTATCTCTAATTTTCTTGGAGAAATCTCCAGTCTTTCCCATTCTGTTGTTTTCTTCTATTTCTTTATATTGATCACTGAGGAAAGCTTTCTTATCTCTCTTTGCTATTCTTTGGAACTCCACACTCAAATGGTTATATCTTTCCTTTACTCCTTTGCCTTTAGCTTTAGTACAGCAGTATAGTAAAGTGAAAATGTTAGTCGCTCAATCCCGTCCAGCTCTTTGTGACCCCACGGACAGTAGCCTGCCAGGCTCCTTTCTCCATGGCATTTCCCAGGCAAGAATACTGGAGTGGGTTGCCATTTTCTTTTCCAGAGGATCTTCCCAACCCGGGGATCAAACCTGCATCTCCTGCATTGGCAGCCAGGTTCTTTATTGCTGAAAACATTAAATACATGTATCTGAATTTTCTGGACTCCAGCACAAAGAGGAATGAAGTGTGTCACGCCGTCATGATCTAATGTAAGAAGCATAGGCTGTTCATTGGGAAATGGTGGTCTCTCTTTTCCTACCTTGAACTTACATGAGAAACTGATTTGATCTCAGAGTATTAGAATAGACAATATCTTCTACAATGTTTTTTTTTTTCCCCAGAAAGTGACATGTTCTCCTTGTGACTGTGCCAGACACTAGCCCTTTATAAACAGTGAAAAGTGAGCTATAAAATCTCTCATCAGCAATGGCTTTGCCCTGGGGAATGAGCTGTCACAGTTTAGGTGTCTTTCTTTTCAATGGGTTTAGGTGTTTAGAAAATGGGTATTGAACCTGGCCCTGATTGTTTCTCTCAAGTATCAGTTTCTTTGGGCTTCAGTTTGGCAGGAAGAGGAGAGCAGTCTGTCGAGTGATGTGCTGGAGTACAGGACTTCAGTGTGGCTGTGTGAGTCTGCCTCTCTAGTTGGTGGGGATTAGATTGCAGGGGCAGCTTTCTGGTTCACTCATGCTCTCTTGGACTGAGCAGGCAACTGGGGATCCCCTGGGCCCAGTGGAGGCCTGTTGCCTGCCGGGGGCCCAGTATCGATTGTGGAACCCCCCCCCTCCCGGATTCCCAGCATTATTCCTGATCCATAGGAATCAAGCCCTGGCACTGAGATCTGGGCCAGGATCTTTCTCAGTGGGAGAAGTTCTGAATAAGCATATTTTGAATGCCTTAATGCCTGATCTCTTGAAGGCCTTTGAAAAAAAAAACAGTACTAGCATACTTCCAATTGTCAATGAGAGAATGAATTCATTTTACTGGTGTTTCTTATATAATTTTAATAATGATACTAACTTTTATTGTTATTGAGGATCCCCCTTTTTCCAACTGAGCAAACGTTTATTAGTCTTGCTGTGGTTTAGACCCTCCTGGGTACATAATCTCACAAAGAGGTCTGTGGGATTTTGAAAAAAAATCACAGAAAATAAAGGATATTGGGAAATCAACTACACGGTAGGTTAGAATTTGGGACCTAAGTTTCTTTCAGTATCTTTTAATTTCATCTAAATTTATATGAATTAGCAAATGGTCATTTTTTCATGTTGAGGATAAGATGGCATGCATATTAGAAGTCTAATTTATTTTTCAAGTGTACATGAAGTAAATGCAAACACCAGAAGACTGGCTTAATGCATACACAGGCACACATATTTTTTTGTATACTGGAGAAGCTGAATATTCAAGTCTTTTCGATCAGGTGACATTTTGTTTAAACAGTTTTGCAGGACATTCCTACGTTCTATTTTTACCTTTTGAAAGGGACAGTGTAAAGGACAGCTGTAAGAGGCGATTTGTGAATTTGCAGCAAAGGCCAGGTGTAAGCATGTATGACATCTCAAAATAGGGTTTCATATGCCTTTGGGCACCCTGCACACAAGGACTTTGCCGGAGGTACTGAGCAGGGATTGTCTGAGAGAATCAAATTCTCAGTTGTCAGCTGCCCAGTTGTTCTTCTCTGAAACTGGTCTCCCTGAGAACCTGACGCGCAAGGTCTCCCTGTACTTTCCCACAAGCTTCCCCTTGATGCCCTCCCCCGCTTTGCGTGAGTCTTGCTGTGCTGGGTGCCAAACTCCACCCAGTGCTAATGGAAGAAGTCTAAGGCTGGTGTTAAGGAAATGAATGACTAGTGAAATTAAACCATTTTCCAAGTCAGAGGGTTTCAGTTCTTTGTTTTCAACCAAAGTGAACGAGTTCAAGTCATCCAGGAATCAAGTTATTCGAGGAATCAGGTTATCTTTTCAAGTAGATGGTCCACAGATCACGAGGTGCTTTTGCTGTTTAGCTGCTAAGTCACGACCGACTCTCTTGGGTTTTAGAAAGACATTAAAGAAGTGAGTGACATGGCAATAATATTACTCCTCCCTTTCCTATTTACTAATCTATGTGAGCAAGGTTTCTCAGTGTTCATTTTTATGGCAGTGAAAAATAGAAATAAAAATTAAATAAGTAAATTCAGTGATGGATATATTAACTAGTTAAATACCATAGCTCTGTTCGTCTCAATAGATGCATTTTCAATCAAACTTTATTTCTGCTTTTTAGTCATTATTTGTGAAGTTTGTAAGATCTTTATGTAGTTTTGATCAATTGTGAAACAATGGTAATTTTAACAATAACTCAATTCAATTCGTCCCTCCTCCCCGTCCTTCCTTCATAATGGATTTACCTCTAACGAGATTTCCCAATACTGAGGATAACTTAACTATACCTGCATTATCCTCTCCTACTCTCTCCTGGTCTCCCAGAAGTCTTGAGCTAACTAGTATTCTCAACCATCTATTTACTGTTCTTTGCTAGGTTTTGTGGTACTTGAATTACCAAATTTAAGAGTTTAAAATGCCCAACCAGCACGATGCCACCCAATCCAAGCTGTATGAGGAAATGGAATTTGGAGAAGAGAGTGGTCTTAACCCATTGCAGTTACGTAGCTTACTACTGCAGAGTTTACAAATTCACGTGACCTAGTGAGTTTATTGCTAGTAAGTTTACTTATGCAAGTAAGGTAAAGAATCTGCCTGCAGTACAGGAGACCTGGGTTCGATCCCTGGATTGGGAAGATCCTCTGGAGAAGGGAAAGGCTACCCACTCCAGCCGGAGAAGGCAATGGCAAGCCACTCCAGTACTATTGCCTAGAAAATCCCATGGATGGAGGAGCCTGGTGGGCTGTAGTCCATGGGGTCGCTAAGGGTCGGACACGACTGAGCGACTTCACTTTCACTTTTCACTTTCGCACATTGGAGAAGGAAATGGCAACCCACTCCAGTGTTGTTGCCTGGAGAATCCCAGGGACGGGGGAGCCTGGTGGGCTTCCGTCTATGGGGTCACACAGAGTCGGACACGACTGAAGTGACTTAGCAGCAGCAGCAGCAACCCACTCCAGCATTCTGGCCTAGAGACTTCTGTGGACTGTGTAGTCCATGGGATTGCAAAGAGTTGGACACAACTGAGCAACTTTCACTCACTCACGCAAGGGCTTCTGAGGCTTAAGCTTCAGAAATCTCACTGTGAATCTACCTCTGTATATGAGTGTGCATTCTGTTGGATATATGTACAAAATGATGTAATTGTTGTATTTTAAAATGTTGATATATATCATGCTGGCAGTCCACATCTCTTGCAGCTTTTTCAACATACGATGAAAAATTCTTAATGTTAACTTAAAATGTGCAAGGGCATGTGAGTTTTTCAAAATTCTTTTGGGGTTATGTGAGCACAAAAGTTTGAAGACCATCAGGGTAGAGGGTAATTGATGCTGTTCTAATGCTTAGAATTCTGCTGTTGAGACAGTGCATACCTCCCCACCATGGGTGGAAATGAATCCCATAGTGTGTTAGAAGGTTTCTGAATGGAGGAAACATGGCTGGACACCAGAAGCTGTTGCGAAGTCTTGGTACTTGAGAGCACGGCTGCACATTGTGCTATGTCCTGTCCTCACATCTGCTTGCCAGGGAGGCACAAAAAACCCCATTCCTTCATCCATCTTCCTCTTCCTCCCCTCCCTGCTTCTCTACTCATCTCTACCTCCCCAAGCCTGTCATTGATCTGAGTTACACCCTGGATTAACAGCAAAGAAACATTTCTATTTGCAAGGTTGTTAGATCTCATTTGGAGCATTTACCCCCAAGTCTTCCACACTTCATATTTAAAGTTGTTATAAAGTATTAGTCAAATTCCCTGTGCTGTGCAATATATTCTTGTTTATTTTGTACCTGATAGTTTGTACATCTTTTAATCCCCTCCCCCTATCTTGCCCCTCCCCCTCCCCCCCTCCACTAATTTGTGGTCTGTATCTGTGAGTCTGTTTCTGTTTTGCTATATTCATTCATTCATTTTGTTGTTTTTTTTTTAGAGTCCACGTATAGGTGATAACATACAGTGTTTGTCTTTCTCTGGACAGATCTTATGTTTAAATCCCAGCACGATGCTCTTCTGGGCCAGGGCAATTGTGACACTGACTTCAGATCTCTGGTCCTGCTTTCCAGCAGAGATGTGCTCTCTGGTCGTTCAGGCATTTAGTGAATCTTCTTACAAATTAAAAAAAAAAAAAATGACCATTAGCTTTTCCAATGTGTTCAACCCTTTTCTCAGCAAAAGTGTTTGTGGTGGATTTTTGAGGGTGGGAGTGTGGTCAGTGACGTAATTTCTGGAACTTGGAACTAGAGCTGCTTTGTTGTGATGACCAGTTTTAGCAGAGTCATCTCATTCTTCTCTGCACGTGGTTAGTTGTAAAGTGAAACAAAGTTTAATGAGCCTCAGGAGTTGGAATTGAGCATTTTGTAAAGACATACTTGAAATCAAAAGTAGGGTAAAACCTTCATTATCTGAAATGCCAGGATAGAAGAGGTGACAGTGTTTTCTGAAATGTGATGGTTTGCATCTTGAACCATCACACTGCTTCTATTCTTTAACTGTATTAATGGAAATCTCTCTAAGATATATTACACATTCTTTTCTTCTCACATGGAACTGTTATTCACTGTTTGATTTTTTTTTTTTTTAATGTCTCACAGTCATTGCTAAGGTCTCGAGTATGAAAAGCAGCTGGGACTCAGCTGTGCTGTCTGGATCTGTCAAGGCTGGTGGGATTGGCTGTCCTCGCCACAACTACCCTTGGTCTGCTTAGCTTTGTGAACTCTTGTAGTTTTGTTGTCTCCTGCATTGTCAGGCCTTGGTGTTTGGCCTTGCTTGCAGGTGGCTGCCAGTAGCAGCTCTTTGCCCACTGTTAACTTGCTGTGTCTAATAGGCAGCGGCTTTGGACAACAACAGAACTAAGTGGAGTTGTTTGTAAAACAAGGGGGGCTAGCTCTCAATAGAACTCTAAATGCACCTTGATGTCTTCTTCCCTGCAGGCAGGAACCATGTCTGGTTTTGTTGTCATTTCATCCGCACACAGTGCCCTGGCTCAATTACCAGCACTTAATGAAGACTGTATTTAATGAACAAATGAGGATTATTCATGATTTTTAATTCCCTAGGCTTTAGGCCATTAGCTCATCAGAAGCCCTTTTTGTTTATTTATTTAGCTCCTGTTTTCAGCTGTGTTTTAGATGCCAGAGCCTGATGGATAACCCTGATTAAATAGATAAAATTTGATTGAATTATGTGATTATGATAGGTTTGGGCTTCCCAGGTGGCTCAGATGTTAAAGAAGCTGCCTGCAATGCAGGAGACCCAGGGTTCAGTCCCTGGGTCAGGAAGATCCCCTGGAGAAGAGAATGGCTTCTGTAGCACCCTACTTTTCTTTTTAAATGAAAGTGTTAGTCGCTCAGTCTTGTCCGACTCTGCAACTCCTTGGACTGCAGTTCTCTGGTCTCCTCTGTCCATGGAATTGACAGAGGAATTGTCCAGGAAAGAATACTGGAGTGCATAACCGTTCCTTTCTCCAGGGGATCTTCCTGACCTAGCGATGGAACCCATGTCTCCTGAATTGTAGGCGGATGGATAGACTGTGCTTTCATGAAGAAGGATCCACTTGGGACTAATTCTAAAAGGGTGCCACTCCTCAAGGAGGAGGCAGGTACCACTGCTTGATGAATGGAACCTGGGCTTTCTTTCAGCCCTAGCCCCTCCTCCCAGACCACCTTGTCCAGAGTGTGGACCATGGTCCTGCAAGAATCCCAATTCCATGGTGGGAGCCTAGGAGGAGGATCGTCCTGGGGTCACAGGTCACAGGTCTGAGTCCTAACCAGTCCTTTCCAGGTCCATCCAGCATACCCATGGTCCGCAGGCACAGGAGATATCATCACTGATACTGACTTGACTTAAGGATCAAAGCTCAGATGCTTGGGGCAACTTAGGAGGATTAGAAAGCTGATCATGCTGGGGTGTGGCCTGGAGCCAGAGATCTGGTCCTCTCTGGCATTGCCCATGGCTAGTCTGCTCCGTCCTATCCAGAATGCCCTGGCTGCAGCTTGTCTTCCACTTCCTTCTCTCTGTTCTCCATGTGGTGGGCACAGAAACCCAGCCCCTCTCCCCTGTTCTGTAAGTCCTGGCCCCAGCCCCCAGGCCCACAGGGTGGCCGTCCTCACCAGTGCCCATGTGGACTTCTTTCTTTTTCTGCTGAGTGACTAAGCTTTGACTTCACCAAAGAATGTTTTTTGTGGAACTTTTTTTTTTTTCCCCTTCAACCAAAAGTACTACCTAAAACCTCTTGGAAAATTCCTTATTATTTCAGAAATATCATGCTGAAACTTGGACTTCCATTGACTCAGCATTTCTGTCCTCATTTTCAAGTGTGGATTTCACACACTCACCATTTCATCAAGGGAGTGAAATAGACATAAGGAGAAATATTATGTAATATTCAATTATCATTCCAACTCTTTCAGACTATACTTTTAGACTTTTCAAGTGTTTTCAAGAAAATCTCCTTAACATTAGTTTCCCCTGTAAGTTCCTCACTGGATGTTTTGAAGGAAGTCTCCAACACTGTAGAGGAGAGTAGGTGTAATCCTCACTGGAAATATAAATATGTCTTTGAGATAAAAGAGGATCTTTGGTTAAATAAGTTTAGGAAACAGTGAATTATTCTCTTTGCTGATTCACAGTGAATTTTAATACATTAAAGGCCTCCCTAAGCCCTCCGGGAAAGAGGCCCTATTTCATTCTATTTACCTTTAGTCTTTCTCCAATATTTTTTCCTCCTGCTCTGTCCTTTTAGATTCTGTCACTAGGGCCAGTGGATTAACCTGGCAACAGATTAACAGGCGTACAAATTTTAATGTTTTTATGTGCCTGGGGGCTTCGTCGAAGAGAAGTCAAAACCCCAAAGAGGTGATTAGACTTGGGACTTCTGTGCTGCTTTAACAAAGGGTGAGAAATTGAAAAGAAGTGAGCAGACAGAGGAAATGGGGATTTGGGCTTCCAAGGGAGAGGTGATTCGAAAATGCAGGTATGATAATAGTTGTTCAGTAAGGTTCGTTATGGAGACTCAGTCATCTCTGGTAGTAAGAGCTGTCTTCAGAGACATTCTCCTCTTCCTGGTACAAGAGACGGGGACACCTTTTAAAGTGAAACTTTGTGTCACCTTGACAAAGGGAAATTTGTGCCCTTCTTTTAGACCGAGAGCTGGAGGGCAGAGCGCGCCTCTGACATCTGCTGCTTTTCAGCTGCCTTCAGCTCAGAAAGAATTCTTCGTGCAAAGTGGCATATTTTGCTATATTCTGATCCCCTTCACTCCTATCTTGTTAGCTGCCTCTTTGAGCCACTGTTGCGTGGAGTTCTTGGAGGGGATATGAACTCTGGGAGGAAGACTTTATGATATTTATTTTGGCAACTTTATTACTGATTCTCTGGTTTATTTCAGATATGAGAAGTCTCCAGACACGGAGTTATGCATCAGTGAGTTACTGTTATGTTTATGGTACATGGTACATATGCAAATACATGTGTATATGTATATATATGTACATATGTATATACTTACACATACATATATGCATATACACACATGTCTCTTAAGTAGGAGTGTTTTGTTGGTATTTTAGCAGTAACATATGTACAATTAGAGCTTCTTAGAGTTCTAGAGCTGACTGTCAGTTCAGTTCACTCACTCAGTCATGTCCAACTCTTTGTGACCCCATGGACTGCAGCATGCCAGGCTTCCCTGTCCATCACCAACTTCCGGAGTTTACTCAAACTCATGTCCATTGAGTTGGTGATGCCATCCAACCATCTCATGCTGTGTTGTCCCCTTCTCCTCCTGCCTCCAATCTTGCCCAGCGTCAGTATCTTTTCCAGTGAGTCAGTTCTTCACATCAGGTGGCCAAAGGATTGGAGTTTCAACTTCAGCATCAGTCCTTCCAATGAATTTTCAGCACTGATTTCCTTTAGGATGGACTGGTTGGGTTTCCTTGCTGTCCAAGGGACTCTCAAGAGTCTTTTCCAACACCACAGTTGAAAACCATCAATTCTTCGATGCTCAGCTTTCTTTATAGTCCAACTCTCACATCCATACATGACTAGTGGAAAAACCATAGCTTTGACTAGATGGACCTTTGTTGGCAAAGTCATGTCTTTGCATTTTAATATGCTGTTTAGGTTGGTCATGGGCTTCCCTTGTGGCTCAGCTGGCTTTTTTTTTTTTAAAGCTATAGCTTTGACTAGATGGAAAAACCATGGCTTTGACTAGACAGACCTTTATTGGCAAAGTAATGTCTCTGCTTTTTAATATGCTGTCTAGTTTGGTCATGGGCTTCCCTTGTGGCTCAGTTGATTTTTTGTTTTTTTTAAAAAGCTATGGTTTTTCCCCTTGTCATGTATGTATGTGAGAGGTGGACTATAAAGAAAGCTGAGTGCCAAAAACTTTGGCCACCTGATGCAAAGAACTGACTCATTTGAAAAGACACTGATGCTGGGAAAGATTGAGGGCAGGAGGAGAAGGGGACAACAGAGGATGAGATGGTTGGATGGCATCACCGACTCAATGGATGTGATTTTGAGGAAACTCCAGAAGTTTGGTGATGGACAGGGAGGCCTGGAGTGCTGCAGTCCATGGGGTCACAAAGAGTCAGACATGACTGAGCAACTGAACAGAATTGAACTGAGGTTGGTCATAGCTTTTCTTCCAAGGAGCAAGCATCTTTTACTTTCGTGGCTGTAGTCACCATCTGCAGTGATTTTGGACCCAAAAAAATAAAGTCTGTCACTGTTTCCACTGAGTCCTTAGTGATTGTCTTGTCCTGTGACTCTCAACTCCCAAGCATGTTCTTAGCATGACAAAGAGCATGTACTTGGGAGTGGAAGCTTGGAGAACTTTGAAAAAGCCCACATTTCTTTTTAATCTTCCAGTAACTACTCTGCCATCATTGTAGCAATGCAGACTTACCCTGCCCAACAGGAGCCTATTATACGTGTAGGGGATTGGGGACAGAAACATTGCATTATAGATCCATTTCAACTTCACATTTACCGATGAAGGTGATGAGGCTGCCAGGTTCAATAACTAGTTCAGAGGCACACAACTTGGCCTAGAGCTTGACTACTGTTGATCAACCCACTGCTCTCCCCACCTACCCCACCTCCCACCATGAGTTTTTCCCAAATGTCAGCAAATTTTGAGCCACTTTTATAATTCATGTGACATCAAGTACCCCCACCCACCATTAAGACTGACTTCTATATGTAAATAATTTGTAAAAGAAACTTTATCTCACATTCTGTGTGGAAAATATAACAATCAGTTAGTTCCACTTGCTGTGAAAAAAAAAAAGTAACACTAAAAATAATGCAGTGAAAAGATTCTAATTTTAATTGGATACCCTTAGTTACCTGTTCAAGGTTCTGAGCCTGAACCTGTCTTTCTGCTAAAAAGGAGACTATCCGGTAGAGATGTTACTTATTCTAGCCCCAAACTATGCCTTTCTTGTGCAATCAGAAAAGTTGAAAGAGAATTGTGAAAATAATAACATCCTTCCTATTTAAAGTCTAGGTAATGTTTGCCCACCCATATATCGTCTAAAATCCACTCAGATTCCACTAATGAATGATCTGTGTTGTATATGAGGTGCTGACTCCCAAAATGCAGAGCCATGTCTAGCAAATCCTAGCTTAGTTTGTATCCAGACCAGTCAGAAGATCATAGACTTAGCTGCAGTCAGAATATGCCTTTGGAAAGAAGAGCAAGTGAGAGATTGGATAGATATTGGCTGTTTATGTTGTGTGTATAGCCACTGAACCACTGGAAAAACTCAAAACACAGTGCTTGCTATATAGTAGACACCCAGTAAATATATGTTGAATGAATGAATGGAACATGATAGTGCATCAAGTCAGGTAGAATCAACAAACTGTGGTACTAGCAAGTTGTATTTTATCCAAAGTTACCTTAAAATATCTTGGCAGTGGACATGAAATAAGGAAGACACAGCAGAACATGGCCTTGGACTATTTATCTGTGAAGAGCACGCAGGCATTCACGCATTAAGAAGACTTGGGCTTCCCAGGTGGCTCAGTGGTAAAGAATCTGCCTACATATGCAGGACATACAGGTTTGATCCCTGGGTTGGTAAGATCCCCTGGAGGAGGAAATGGCCACCCATTCCAGTATTCTTGCCTGGAAAATCCCATGGACAGAGGAACCTGGCAGGCTACAGTCTGACGGACCATGGGGTTATTCTGAGTCAGACGTGACTTACCAACAACAGTTAGAAAACTTAGACCTTTATCTTTTACAGTCTGTGTCACACTTCCCTTTATGTTAGTTCAGAGGAAGTACATCTTGAGAAGAGCAGTGAAGATCTAGCTTTGAATCTTGATTTTACTACCCACTAGATGTTCAGGCTGATTTTAGAAAAGGCAGACGAACCAGAGATCAAATTGCCAACATCCGCTGGATCATGGAAAAAGCAAGAGAGTTCCAGAAAAACATCTGTTTCTGCTTTATTGACTATGCCAAAGCCTTTGACTGTGTGGATCACAATAAACTGGAAAAATTCTGAAAGAGATGGGAATACCAGACCACCTGACCTGCCTCTTGAGAAACCTGTATGCAGGTCAGGAAGCAACAGTTAGAACTGGCCATGGAACAAACAGACTGGTTCTAAATAGGAAAAGGAGTACATCAAGGCTGTATATTGTCACCCTGCTTATTTAACTTCTATGCAGAGCACATCATGAGGAACACTGGGCTGGAAGAAGCACAAGCTGGAATCAAGATTGCCGGGAGAAATATCAATAACTTCAGGTATGCAGATGATACCACCCTTATGGCAGAAAGTGAAGAGGAACTCAAAGGCCTCTTGATGAAAGTGAAAGAGGAGAGTGAAAAAGTTGGCTTAAAGCTCAACATTCAAAAACTAAGATCATGGCCCCTGGTCCCATCACTTCATGGGAAATAGATGGGGAAACAGTGGAAACAGTGTCAGACTTTATTTTTGGGGGCTCCAAAACCACTGTAGATGCTAATTGCAGCCATGAAATTAAAAGACACTTACTCCTTGGAAGGAAAGTTATGACCAACCTAGAGAGCATATTGAAAAGCAGAAACATTACTTTGCCAACCAAGGTCCGTCTAGTCAAGGCTATGGTTTTTCCCGTGGTCATGTATGGATGTGAGAGTTGGACTGTGAAGAAAGCTGATCGCCGAAGAATTGATGCTTTTGAACTGTGGTGCTGGAGAAGACTCTTGAGAGTCCCTTGGACTGCAAGGAGATCCAACCAGTCCATTCTAAAGGAGATCAGTCCTGGGTATTCATTGGAAGGACTGATGCTAAAGCTGAAGCTCCAGTACTTTGGCCACCTCTTGCGAAGAGTTGACTCACTGGAAAAGACTCTGATGCTGGGAAGGATTGGGGGCGGGAGGAGAAGGGGACGACAGAGAATGAGATGGCTGGATGGCATCACCGACTCTGTGGACATGAGTTTGAGTGAAGTCCGGGAGTTGGTGATGGACAGGGAGGCCTGGCGTGCTGTGATTCATGAGGTCGGAAAGAGTTGGACACGATTGAGCGACTGAACTGAACTCAACTGAGCTAGGTGATTTGAGAACTACATGTTCTCTTTATGGGACCCTTAGGATCTAAAAGTGAGGTTATTATACTGCTCACTTGAAAGGTTATTTTGGGGATTTAGTAAAGCAGTGTATATGAAAATAATTTTTCAGATTTAAGTATACTCATTTGTCTTTATTGAAATTATATACCATTAAAATGACCAATAAACTTCAATTTATTCAGAAAGGTCAAAGAACATGGAATTCTTATAATTTGAATATTCTGGATAATAGAGGTATTGTAAATATATTTATGGTTAAAAGAATTACAATAAAAAATCCTCAATATCAAAGCAGTATTGAACATAATTAATCCTTTGGATGAGAATTCCAGATATTGCTGTATATCTCATGACCAGCAGCACATAAACACTGGAAAGGGTTGCAGAAAAATTCAGGAAGATGACCGACTCTAACTGGATGTCCCAAAGCATACACTTTTTTAGCAGTAGTTTATAAAACACACGTTACTTATTCTCTATACTGAGTATTAAAAAAAAAAGTATACGAATTGAGGAACTGATGTGGGATGTAGGAAAGTAGAATTATAGAATTCCCTTTTCATGAGAATTTTTGGGAAATAGAATTCAATAAGAATTATTTTATTTTGCACTATTCAGACCAAAAAAATATGCCATAATATGTCTAGAACATAATAATTTTTTCCATAATATGTCTAGAACCCAATCTTAAGATTTTTTTTGCTTAGATAAGTTCTGCCATCACAAATCTTGGTAATTTACGTAGTGATAATGCTATTAAAAATTATAATCAAAATCGCTAACATTACATGGTAAATCTTTTTGAGTAATTTCTTCTCATCAGGTCATATTTTAATAGTTTAACCTTCTTGAGTTTTAGTTAAGTTTTAATAATAGATGTTTAAACTAAAATATACATTTGTATATGTATTTACTTTTATTAATTAATCAAGACAAATGTCAGTGACTATGTAAATAATAGAGATATGAGTCACTTTGAAAAATAGTTATTATATGAAAAGATAACTAAAATATATTGGCGATAGTGGTTTAGTTGCTAAGTCATATCCGACTCTTGCAACCAGGCTCCTCTGTTCTTGGGATTCTCCAGGCAAGAATACTAGAGTTGGTTGCCATTTCCTTCTCCAGGGGATCTTCCCGACCCAGTAATTGAACCTAGATCTCCTGCATTGCAGGCAGATTCTTTACTAACTGAGCTACAAGGGAAGCCCAACTAAAATACATTAGGATTTTCTTTTTAAAATGCTGTTATTATGCTATTTTTCTTTTCATGTCCATAAAATTGGACCATTCCCAAAGATCACTCCTCATCCTCATATAATAATTTTCTGATGCATCCAATCTGGAGGACTGTGATAAAAAATATGATCCAAGATGTTGATTTATAACATGTCTTACGATCTCTTTAAAAAATGATAAGATTCTTGAATGATGCCAGGCCTTAGAATAAAACTGTCAAGAGAAGCTCAACTCCTTTTGGCCTTAACATCCTTTGTTTAATTTTAGGACCAACTCTCACTCCTTTTTAAAAAATGTTTCATAACTATCTCATCGACATGATGTCTGTAAGAAAATGATTTTCACTTAAGGGCTAAGCTGTGACATCTGAAGGCAAGAGTTGTGAATGCCAGTTCAGTTCAGGGAAGTGCTGTGGTTCAGGGCTAGCCCATTTTCACATGGAGTAATATTATTCAAGTCTTGTTTTGTGGTATTTATATTGTAAATAATATATTCAAAGTCAGTGTAACTACCTGAACCCACCAGCAAATGGTGTCAGTCTACACTGTCTTAGATCCAGTGTTTAAATTGAGAGGAAATATCTCTGGTTTGCTGAAAGTTTTAATTACAGTTCACTTTGCTGCTAACACAGCAGAATTTAAGCTACTAGATTCTTGGCACAGTATTGTTTCCACATTCCTTTTTCTTTCTAGGATGCTCAGTTATTTCTTCACCTGAACTTTAATAGTCATTTGAGCTGAATGATCTAGAAACTTGCTCCTCAATATGTAGTCTGCAAATCAGCAGCATGAGCTCACCTATGAGCTTATTAGAAATTCAGACTTTCAAGCCCACGCCAAATGCATTGAATTAGAATCTGCATTTAAAAGAATGTACTATTGGACCATACTTTTTTTTTTTTTGACAGCACAATATTAACTTTATTGTATTGCATGGTTTCACAGTTTCCCCCTTCTAATGATAATATGTATAAAAATATTTTTGGGGGGCTCAGTTTGAATAGACATTTTTTTCCCCTTTAGAGTTAGCAGCTTGAAAATTTTGACAAATAATATCCAGGGTGACTATCAATGAAGTGTTATTGAATCTAACAGCTGTGTGTGTATGTTTTTCTAAAAGTAATGTTTCCTAGGAGCATAAACACTTCAGTTTTACACTCTTCGGTTATTCCTTTATCAACATCACCACCCAAAATAGCTAATCAGTTTCCGAATAAGAAAGAGATTATATGTTTCCTTTATTGATGGGAGGCACTTAGCCTGAGAGACTAGTACATGGAAATTTTCAGTTGCGTTGGAGTTTGGGCTAAAGCCTCACAGCAAAATTGGGTGATGCACACGTACATATTAGAAAAAATGTCAGCATATTTATGCAGAACTTCAGAGCCCCACCCTGCACCCTGGTAGTTCAGATGGTAAAGAATCTGCCTGCAATGCAAGAGATCCAAGTTCGATCCCTGCGTCAGGAATATCCCCTGGAGAAGGAAATGGCAACCCACTCCAGTATCTTGCCTGGGAAATCCGATGGACAGAGGAATCCAGTGACTACAGTCTGTGGTGTCAGACTCTAAGGAGTCAGACACAACTGAGCAACTCACACTTTTCAGAGCCTAGTGCCTTCCCTTCCCTTTTGGACCATACATTTGAGTAGCAAGGATCTAGATCTCTTTT
Organism: Moschus berezovskii; assembly: GCF_049115385.1. Lineage (NCBI taxonomy): Eukaryota > Metazoa > Chordata > Mammalia > Artiodactyla > Moschidae > Moschus > Moschus berezovskii. Next base: position 93,216,259 of record NC_142469.1, read on the forward strand.
ACAGATCACGCACACATGTGCACTGTTTTAAAAAAAAAAGAGATGAATTTTTTGATCATTGAATTAATAGAAGATAATGTAACACTGAAAATATTTTGATATGAAAATTCATAAAATAAAGATCACACAAGAGAGCTAAACGCCAAACGTTATTTTTTCTTACTTATCACGATTTCAGGGTATTTTTCAATTTTCAGCTCCCATTGTTTTTCTCTGGAGAAGCTGATTCTTTTAGCACTTTTCTTTCTCTGGAAACAATAAATGCATATTATTGTCACATTTTTCCTTAAAGTGATTTCAGACGTTAGCTGCTTATAGTGATTTGTTCACTGTTCCTTTGGCTGCAGCCTCTCCGGGCAGATTTGGCAATTGTTTTAGGTCACTTTATTGGTGCTAATCTCACTCGTTGTCCTTCTGTACCTTTCTGCTAGAATGACGGCTCCTGGTGAGTGGAGATTATTTTGTTTCCTACTCTGTGTCTACAGGGTTCCCACGTGGCACAGTGGTAAAGAAACCACCTACCAATGCAGGAGGTGCAAAAGATGCAGGTGGGATCCCTGGGCTGGGAAGACCCCCTGGAATAGGAGATGGCAGCCTGCTCCAGTACTTTTGCCTGGAAAATTCCTTGGACAGTGGAGCCTGGCAGGCTACTGTCCATGGGGTCACAAAGACTCGAGCATGAACACGATTGAACGACTAAGCATGCATATGTGCTGTGTATCTCTAGTACCTAACAATGAATGGTATAGAGTTATCCGTCACTATCTGACCGACGGCAGTGGTGGAGACCATAGGATTTGAAAAAGAGACCAGTGATTTATATGGACATAGGTCAGCATGCCCATGGGGAACTGGGGTCTCTGGCTCTCTAATCTGCTTCTGAGGCCCCTACTCTTACTCCCCTCCATGTATGTGTTCATACCTGGTGAATCTCTCCCGTGTTTTGGACACTGTAGTGAAGCTGGGGTGTGCCTCCCAGAGCTGCCACCCCTCAGTGCTGTGGGCTGCTGATGGCTCACAGCCAGGTCCCTGTTTCAGCCTGGCCTTGTGCTGAAGGCAACCTCCTCGCCCAAGGTTCTGTCTGTCTTCCTGGGGGGCAGCACACATCCAATGCCTTGTTGGCATGGGGATGTAAAGGCCTGATCCCCTGGCCTCAATTTGGCGCAGCTCTGAAGAGCCATCCCAGTTCTGGAGCCCCCCATGGGGCTGCCTCGCTGAGGTCTCTGTTGCAGCTGTGTTGTAGCTGACCTTCTTCCTGCACCCTTATGTCTCATAGGTTGTGCCTGAAAGCACGTAGATCTCTGCCTCAGAGTCAGCAAAAACAGATGTTTTAACTGAACCTCTGTAACCAGGTTCTACAGTCAACTAGCTGCTCAGTCTAGACTGAAGCCTGGCTCAATTGAATACTCTTTCAGTTCCAGCGTTCTGACTTACTCCAAGGCAGTGGTTCTCAACAGCAGTGATTTTATTCCCTAGGAGACATTTGGCAATGGCTGGACATTGCGACCCCATGGACTGCAGCACTCCAGGCCTCCCTATTCATTGTCAACTCCTAGAGCTTACTCAAACTCATGTCCATTGAATCAGTGATGCCATCCAATCATCTCATCCTCTGTCATCCCCTTCTCCTCCCGCCTTCAATCTTTCCCAGCATCAGGGTCTTTTCCAGTGAGTCAGTTCTTTGCATCAGGTGGCCACAGGATTGGAGTTTCAGCTTCAGCATCAGTCCTTCCAATGAATATTCAGTACTGGTTTCCTTTAGCATTGACTGGTTAGATCTCCTCGCAGTCCAAGAGACTCTCTAGAGTCTTCTCCAGCACCACGGTTCAAAAGCATCAATTCTGTGTAGGGTTATAGAAATGCCACTTGAAGTCAATGTTTCCACTCCTCTGCTCCCTGTGTTTGTGTGTTGGGAGGGGACCGGGCCTACTCTGTACTCCCAAGGATGGCAGCAGTTCTGATCTTAAAGCCTGAGGAGAAACACATTTAAATACAACGCTCCTGTTGTCCTGGGTCTTATGACTACTTGTCCTAGATTTTCTATTTTTCTTGGGATGGAAATAGTATATCTTTCCTCTTGCTTCTGTCTTAAGTGATACTAAAGGGAAATGTGAACCCAGGAATTCCATATCAAGATCCTGGAGTCTGGGTTTCCTTTTTCTTTTTCTTGACAGTCTCATGTGTTAGATGACACTTGTATTCATTAGCACAAAGCTTGAGAAAAGATTATTAAGCAAATGAATAAGTCAACACTGAAGATTCATATGATAGGATGTATGATGCAGTGGCTAAGCTTATAGGGTACTTCGGACATTCAAATGGGAACACCTTTGGATTTCCCTGGTGATCCAGTGGTTAAGACTCCGCACTCACAATTCAGGAGTTGTGAGTTTGATTGATCCCTGGTCAGAGAACTGAGATGCTACATGTGGAGTGGACAAAAAACAAAACAAATGAGAACACCATCCTCTAATAGTTAATCTAATGAACTCCGATACTGGAAAGCAGCATGCAAGAGGAACTAGTTTGCACTGTCCTTCAAGTAAGTGGGTAGATGATGTCTGGGAAGAAGGGCAGCGGGCAGAAGGGTCACCAGATGGCTCAAAAGAGAAGATGCAGGCTCTCCTCCGCGCCATTCAAATACTGTAAAATTTCAGGACATTGGGATTAATTGCAGAAGATGAACTGGAGAATAATCTGTTTCCTCTTAGTGGGATTTAAAAAATATTTTCTCTGCTTCAGTTACTGCACCTGGGCACTCTGCAGACCAAAATAGATTCAAGTTGTATTGAGTTTCTTAAACTGAAAAAAGCCAGAGACTGTCACTCAGTCCAGAGCTGATCCCGTGCTGGAGGTGACGGCTCACAGGCCTTCCTGCTAACTACAGGACCTGAGCTTCTGTGTCCAACAAGACTCAGGAGTCCCCTGGGCCTAGGGTGTGGAAACTGCTTGGTCTCCCAACCGGTTCTGATTGAAGGATCAAGACAGCTTTGGAAAATCCTCCAAAAGGGACCGTGTGAGGCCATCTGGATGTCAACTGCCTCATGTCTCTCCCCTTTCTGCTGTCAGCCTGTGTCTCAGTTACTGTCCAAAACTGCCTGAGCTCATACTTGAGACGAAGACCCATTTAAGTCTTGTGTAGCTGGTGTTTTCAGTTTTGTGGGAAATTTTATGGCTTAATTTCTTTCTACATTTTTTAAGATCTATTGTTAAAATAGGTGAGGGGGAAAAAAGTCTAGTATTTGACGCAGCATTGCTTTAACTATCTTTTGCTTTAATTAGCTCTTAATTCAAAAATTAATGTCATCTAAGTAGGAACACTTAAACATAGCTGTTTGGAAAGTAAATTCACAAAACTCCTTCCTGGGGGTAAATTTTTATATACCCTTTGATCCAGATATCCTTTAGGGAATTTGTCTTAAGGAAACAATTGTAGATGTGGTTAAAGATCTAGCTACAGATATGTTTATTATAGTATCAACTGTAATAATGATTAATTACAAACAACCATCAAATGGGTTGTTTGATGCTGTCTTAATGGAAATAATTTCACATCTATTATGATTGCAACTATACTTTGAATATCAAATAAATGCTGTTCTAAAATACTCTGAAGCATTGTCTACATTTTTAAGAATCTTCTCTTGACTCTGAATAGCTTTAAGTTTCTTATATATCTTGTGCTTGAAGAACAGGTGACAAAGTTTTTCTTCTAATAGCTGTATTATTTGAATTGCAAGAGTATCATACTCTTCCATCCCCTTTGACAAAATTTTACTTATAAGGAAGTTGCGTTTTTTTCTTTTTTAAAATGTATTTGTTTTTAATAGAAGGATAATTGCTTTACAGGATTGTGTTGATTTCCACACCAACTCGAATCAGCCATAGGTTTCCCCATGTTCCCTCCCAGCTCCCTCCCCATTCCACCCCTCTAGGTTGTTACTGAGCCCCAGGTTGAGTTCCCTGAGTCATACAGCAAAGGAAGTTGCTTTTTTTTTTTTTTTGAGTTAAAAAATTCTGGAGTGGTATGGCCAGAGGTACAGAATCCTCTTATAAGTTATTGTCAGTCTTGTATTAGGAGCCAAAGATTTGATGATCGTACAGACAACACTTTTTCAAAGTCAGTGTTCCCCCACTTCTAAGCAGAAATACTGATAAACTGCTGGGAGGCCAGCAAGACCCAGTGGCTGAAGGTTCAATTCACATAATGATTGCTCTGGATGCAGAGCCAAAGCATTACCCCGCTCTGGCTGGACCCGGAAAGAACTGGCTGCTGGTGCCGTGTTCAGAGCATCTGATGAATCCACAGAAACTTTGTGTGGAAAGGGGTTCCTTTGAGGCCCATGAATACCTGGAAGAATTAATAAAGCGTGGAGATCAGGGGCCCTTATTTCATCTGTTTTTACCATTTTCTCTACATTGCCATGGGCATCCTTGGTCCTTTATAAACTTCCTTCTGGGCTTGTCCCTGAGTGCTCAGACCCACAGTTCTCTTTGCAGGCTGCTTGGTCTTTGCCACATCTTTAGGAAAAGCTGTCAGCCTTCCTAAATACTGACTCCTGTTGCTTTTAAGTATTATAGGGCACTTGTTGTTGATGCAGAGCACAGTGAATCTGGAATTTTTTGATTTCTGTTTCTGGTCAAATTGCAATGAATCATTTCTCTAATTTTTTGTAATGCAGATTATAATACTTTTTTTTAATGGAATAAAGAAATCTCAAAGCATTACAAAGGTGTCATAGGAAATATTTGAGAGTGTCAGAGCTGGGTTGGAGGTGTGAGCCAAGTGGGGGAGTGCTATGATAAAAGGATGTCACTGGCTCCTGGCATAAATGGTGTACCTTCATTGTGAGCTCACGGACGAGGCAGTGAGGCTTCCTTGCTGGTTACCTTTGAAGGGTGCCTTGCTCAGAAGAGCACACATGGCATGGATGTCCTGATCTGTGACACAAAATGCCTCTTCATTGGACTTCTTGATCTCAGTGTGAACATGTTTTCTTAAAGGTTAGGTTTTAGGCAGGGCTCAAAACTCTGTGGAGAAGGAAATGGTAACCTTGCCTAGAAAATCCCATGGACAGAGGAGCCTGGTGGGCTACAATCCACAATCTACAATCGAAAAAGAGCAGAACATGACTTAGCAACTAAATATTAACAACAAAATTCTGTAGTTTGGCTTAAGAAGTTCTTTTCTTTACCATATATGAAAAAGATTCATCACAATACCTGCTATATTTTACCCAGATATTAAAAAAATGATTTAAGTGGAATAGTTTCTTCAGGTGGGGTTGGGGAATAGTGGGAGGGATCTCGGTAGGTCTGTAGTCTGTGTTTGGCTTTGCTCTAAAATATTCCTTCTTTGCTCAGGTTATGTATTTTTGCATTCTAATAGAGCTATAAAACCATGCCATGGGCTTGATCTGTATAACTGTTATGTCAGGTGGGATAAATGTTTATATAATAATATTGATTCACTCATTCATTGTGGGCTGGTTAACGTGATCTGCAGCCATTGACTTTGTTTTACTTTCAGAGGTAGTTTATTATAAGCAAAACAAAAGGCTGGCTCATAAGTACACCTGCATATAGTATCACCAGGAAAATATTTATGGTTCAGCTAATCTTGTTTAGGCCTAAAGGAACTGTGGTTTAATCGGCAAACAAGATAGAGCAGCATAGGAAATGATCTCATTAACCCTGCTGCTGCTGCTAAGTCGCTTCAGTCGTGTCTGACTCTGTGCGACCCCATAGACGGCAGCCCACCAGGCTCCGCCGTCCCTGGGATTCTCCAGGCAAGAACACTGGAGTGGGTTGCCATTTCCTTCTCCAATGCATGAAAGTGAAAAGTGAAAGTGAAGTCTCTCAGTCGTGTCCGACTAGCAGCGACCCCAAGGACTGTAGCCTACCAGGCTCCTCTGTCCATGGGATTTTCCAGGCAAGAGTACTGGAGTGGCTTGCCATTGCCTTCTCCGTCATTAACCCTAACCCAACCCTAAAGCTAACCCACAGAGATGCGTGGGTCGAGTGCCCCCCTTGTAACTTTCAGGGCCCAGGAAAGGGAAGGGTGATTTTGAATCCTTATTCAGGATGAGGTTTGAGGTAAGGATCCACAAGGACTTTGCTCTTTTCCTCAGCACATGCATACACACGTGGAGAAGGGATGTAGGGTTTTTGCTTTAAAAACACACATTTCTTTCTTTTTATCCCCCCTAAATTTTATTGCTTTGGCTCCTTGCCATTTTTATTTATCCTTGTGGTTTGACCTGTTATTTTTGTTGTTGTTGAAGTACAGTTGATTTACAATATTTTATTAGTTTTAGGTGTACAACATAGTGATTCAGTATTTTTATAGATTATACTCCATTTAAAGTTGTTATAAAATATTGGCTGTATATTCTTGTAGTTCGTTTCTTTTATCCATGGTAGTTTGTATCTCTTAATCCCTTACCGTTATCCTGCCTCTCTGCCCTCCCCTCTTCCCACTTGTAACCACTCATCTGTTCTCTGTGTATGAAAGTGTATTTTTGTTTTGTTATATTAATTCATTTTTTTTGAAGACACAAACATTTCTTGATACTTGTCTATAAGTTGAAGCTTTGTAAATCAAATCAAAATAGTTTAAGAGCAGAAAAGAGAGAGTGAGGCATACTAAGGTTAAATCATGTGCTCCTAGGCCTCAAAGTGAAACCCAGGGACACTTGCCTCCAAAGTAAGGGTTCCTTGAACCACACAGTATTGCTCCTATTATCTGTGATAATTTAAGAGAGGTTAAAACCTGTGAACTTCCAGATGTTCAAGCTGGATTTAGAAAAGGCAGAGGAACCGGAGATCAAATTGCCAACATCCGTTGGATCATCGAAAAAGCAAGAGAGTTCCAGGGAAACATCTACTTCTGTTTTATTGACTATGCCAAAGTCTTTGACTATGTAGATCACAACAAACTGTGGAAAATACCAGATCACCTGGCCTGCCTCCTGAGAAATCTGTATGCAGGTCAAGAAGCAACAGTTAGAATAGACTGGTTTCAAATTGGGAAAGGAGTACATGAAGGCTGTATATTGTTACCCTACTTATTTAACTTATATGCAGAGTACATCACATAAAATGCCAGGTTGGATGAAGCCTGAGTTGAAATCAAGATTGCCGGGAGAAATATCAATAACCTCAGATATGCAGATGATATCACCCTTATGGCAGAAAGCGAAGAACTAAAGAGCCTTTTGATGAAAGTGTAAGAGGTGGGTAAAGAAGCTGGCTTAAAACTCAATATTCAGAAAACTAAGATCATGGCATCCGGTCCCATCACTTCATGGCAAATAGATGGAGAAACAATGGAAACAGTGAGAGATTATTTTTTGGGGCTTCAAAGTCATTGCAAATGGTGACTGCAGCCATGAAATTAAAAGATGCTTGCTCCTTGAAAGAAAAGCTATGACCAACCTAGACAGCATATTAAAAAGAGACATTACTTTGCTGACAAAGGTCCGTCTAGTCAAAGCTATGGTTTTTCCAGTGGTCATGTATGGATGTGAGAGTTGGACTATAAAGAAAGCGGAGCACCAAAGAACTGATGCTTTTGAACAGTGGTATTGGAGAATACTCTTGAGAGTCCCTTGGACTGCAAGGAGACCCAACCAGTCAGTCCTAAAAGTAGTCAGTCCTGAATATTCATTGGAAGGACTGACGCTGAAGCTGAAACTCCAATCCTTTGGCCACCTCATGTGAAGAACTGACTCACTGGAAAATAACCTGATGCTGGGAAAGACTGGAGGAGAAGGGAACGACAGGATGAGATGGTTGGATGGCATCACCGACTCGATGGACATGAGTTTGAGCAAGCTCCGGGAATTGCTGATGGACAGGGAAGCCTGGCGTGCTGCAGTACATGGGTTCGCAAAGGGTTGGACACAACTGAGTTACTGAACTGAACTGAAAAAGCACTATCTTATAAATTGCTTTATTTTAGTCCTCACAAATTAACCCCAAAGTTCCGTTCCGTCGCTCAGTCGTGTCCGACTCTTTGCGACCCTGTGGACTGTAGCCTACTAGGCTTCTCCATCCATGGGATTCTCCAGGCAAGAATACTGGAGTGGGTTACCGTTTCCTTCTCCAGGGGATCTTCCTGACCCCTGGATCGAACCCACGTCTCCCGCATTGGAGGCAGATGCTTTAACCTCTGAGCCACCAGGGAAGCCCAAAGTTAGTATATTGAAAACATAAAGAATTATGTTAAGAAACCTTCCTAATATTTTATTTCATTTATTCAAGAAACTTATTGAACACCTAGTATGTGCTAGGCCTTTTGACATGTATTGGGAATACAATATCTAAAAAGAATCAACCCCTGCCTCAAAGGGAAGGCAGGGGGATAAATGAATGCTCAGAGTACAGGGTGATAAAATATATGTTGGAAATTGTACTCATAGGATGCCGTGGGAGCACTGAAGAGCAGTGGGGATTTGTGGAAGGAGTAAGCAGAGAGGTCTTCCCAGGAGAGTTGGTACTTATATTGAGTTTTGAAGGATGAGGAGGGGTTGCTCAGATGAAGGAGGGAAGGAAGCCTAGCAGACAGAAGGAACATGCACATGAAGGCCAGTGTGATGATCTTTGAGGATTGTCCATCACTCAGTGTTTCCAGAGCTTAGTGGATAAGGAGATGGGTTAGGGAGGGTAGGAATGGTGGCAAGTGATGAAACTAGGTAGATGAGAAGTACACAGTTCATAATGGAGCACACCAGTGTACTCCTTTGAGAAGTTAGGAGTTTGCCATCATCCTGAAAGGTGGCAAATTATATTACATAGGTAGGCAACAAGGTCAGATTTGAGTTTTGGAGTGTTCACTATGAGCCCAAGGTGGGGAAGGTGTGAAAGAGGCTGATCCAGAGACTAGGAACAGGTGTAGGAGTGATCCAGATGAGAGAAGGAAACAGCCTGAACCCAGGCAGGCTGGTGAAGAACGGAACGGGATATTAGAGAAGTAGAATCTGTGGGTGTGGTAGATTGAATGTGGACTGGGGGTATGTCTCTGCTACACAACTTAGCTTTGAGCTTGTCTCAGAGCCAAGGTGAGAGAGCAGTGGCTATTTTTAGAATGAATGGATTTTGTTTGTTTCTCTATCTTAGCAAGTCAGAAAAACAAATAAAATCCATCCTTTCTAAAAACTCAAAACCCCAAGAGGAATACCAGAACTTTCTGAACCCAAAAGAGGAAGATCCTTCATAAACTTTTGATTTGAAGATGGACTTTATGAGTAGAGGTTAGAAAATTCTGGACTTTGGAGGCAGGAAGTCCCAGCAGAGCTCTGACACTTAGTGGCCCTGTGGCCCTGGGCAATTACTGACCCTAACTGAGCCCAGGATCTTTAACCTGTAAGTCAGTTCAGAAGCCGGTCTCATAAGGATTTTGTGAGTACTCAGTGACATAATAACTGTAAGTTACCGAACACAGTTCCCTGTCTTCCCTGAATCTACATTTTTACTTCAACTTTCATCCTCTTCCATCCTTTGCCCTTAATTAGAACAAAATGCTGAACATCAATCAAATAATAATTTTATGCAGAGAAAGAACTCCTTTTCCTCGATTTATTTAAGGATCTGGCTTTGAATGTGATTTGGAGAGTCCTTGCCTCATGGTATGAGGCTTGGGTAATTGTCTGTGTCTTGCATTAACAGTAATGAGGAAAGATTATGTATTTGTTTACAACAGATTACTCTGGATTTCTTCAAGGGATATTTGTATCATCTCTGATTCACAATGAGTGATGTTGCCAAATACAAAAGAACTGGGTTTTTTCTAGTGTAGTTGCTGTTTTGGTTGGTAAACAGTGCAACCTGCTTACCCACCCTCTTTTTTGCTCATAGCCAATGATTGCATAATATTTTTAGATTAAATCTTCCTTTGGGCAACTGATTAAGATACGTGGCTCTAGAGGAGTCTCCCAGAAGCCTAAGACTCTAAGGGAATTCAAGAAGACTGTTCTACCTGCTTTGCTCCAGCTAGGCCTATATTTAAATTAAAGAGATCCGTAAGTCCTTCTGTTTTTAAGAAATAGAAGGCTATGTCCACTTTTTCCTTGGCACTCAATTCAAAGAGAAATTGTTTTGAATAACTGAACAGATCTTTTGAATTAATAAAAATAGTAGTGCATGGCTTGCATTTCCATGAATAGTGTGTTTCTAGAGTGAAGCTGGAACAACAGACTGGTTCCAAATAGGAAAAGGAGTACGTCAAGGTTGTATATTGTCACCCTGCTTATTTAACTTATATGCAGAGTATATCATGAGGAACGCTGGGCTGGAAGAAGCACAAGCTGGAATCAAGATTGCCGGGAGAAATATCAATAACCTCAGATATGCAGATGACACCACCGTTATGGCAGAAAGTGAAGAGGAACTCAAAAGCCTCTTGATGAAAGTGAAAGAGGAGAGTGAAAAGTTTGGCTTGAAGCTCAACATTCAGAAAACAAAGATCATGGCATCTGGTCCCATCACTTCATGGGAAATAGATGGGGAAACAGTGGAAACAGTGTCAGACTTTATTTTTGGGGGCTCCAAAATCACTGCAGATGCTGATTGCAGCCATGAAATGAAAAGACACTTACTCCTTGGAAGGAAAGTTATGACCAACCTTGATAACATATTAAAAAGCAGAGACATTACTTTGCCAACAAAGGTCCGTCTGGTCAAGGCTATGGTTTTTCCTGTGGTCTTGTATGGATGTGAGAGGTGGACTGTGAAGAAAACTGATCGCCAAAGAATTGATGCTTTTGAACTGTGGTGCTGGAGAAGACTCTTGAGAGTCCCTTGGACTGCAAGGAGATCCAACCAGTCCATTCTAAAGGAGATTGGTCTTGGGTGTTCATTGGAAGGACTGATGCTAAAGCTGAAACTGCAATACTTTGGCCACCTCATGCGTCAAGTTGACTCACTGGAAAAGACTCTGATGCTAGGAAGGATTGGGGGTGGGAGGAGTCGGGGACAACAGAGAATGAGATGGCTGGATGGCATAACCGACTCGATGGACATGAGTTTGAGTGAACTCCAGGAGTTGGTGATGGACAGGGAGTCCTGGCATGCTGTGATTCATGGGGTTGCAAGGAGTCGGACACGACTGAGCGACTGAACTGAACTGAACTGAACTGAGAGTGAAGCTGTCTTAACAACTCGGTCTTTGGGAAGTCAAATGATAGGAAGAATATTTGCATTTGAAAGTATGAGGATCTAGTTTTGCTGTTTATTGTGTCTACTGATGTGAGTAGTTATGTGTGTCTAGTCATGGGAGATTGCTCCCTGCTTGGATATTTTGTAGTTTTGATTTGTGGGATCATTTTCAGAGCACTGTATCTGTGGGATTGTGTGGGGTCTGGCTAAGGCTATTTCTATATAGAGAAGTGTTATGTTTACTAAGGGCATCTGAGGTGGTGCAGTGGTAAAGAATCCACCTGCCAATGTAGGAGATGTGGGTTCGATCCCTGGGTCAAGAAGAGCCCTTGGAGGAGGAAATGGGCAACTCACTCCAGTATTCTTGCCTGGGAAATCCCATGGACAGAGGAGCCTGGAGGGCTACAGTCCATGGGGTCACAAAGAGTTGGACACAACTGTATGACTGAGCACGCAAGCATGTTACATTTACTGTTGACTGGTGCTCCAGGCTGTTTCTGACCTGAGACCAATCTCTTATTCCAGGGATTCCTAAATCACCTCCCAATAATTCTCAGGGAGACGTTTCCTTTTTTCATTCCCCTCACTGAAACAACCATCCTTGCATTCTCATTGTGGGTGGACTTTGTTTCTGGTTCATCCTTTCATTGTAGACCTGTGAAGTTCTCAGCTTCACGTGGCGTTCTGTTCTTATTCTACCTCACTTTGGGGTCCAAGATCAAACTCTGACCCTCTGTGGTCGTTAAAATCCACACTTCTGGGTCCCTCCTCACCCCTGGGCTGCCTCAGCAGCAGCACATCCTTCCTACTCAGTATCCTCTTTCCTTCTGGCCTCTGGACAGATCCTGTTCTCTCCCTGAGCTCAACCAAGCTTGTAAAATGTTTATTATGTTTTATCCAACATTTGTAGGTTTTTTATGCTGGGAAAGTTTTCAGGTTGTCAGCTTGAATAAATGGAGGTTGAAGTTTGAAGATTTGGCTTAAATTTCCAGTCCTGCTAATTGATTCTCTAGCTTTGTAGGACTAATTCCACTTCTCTGAATTTCAGTTTCCTCCTCGTAAAGGGAGAGGGGCACAGTAACCTCATGGGCACTCCACATACAGAGAAATTTTAGAAGAAAGCAAGCTCACATTGGGAGAATGGCCTGTAGTGCATGCCGTGGGTTCCCTGCCCAGGTCCCTCTCTGGGCTGATGTCCCTGGTCCCCAGCTTCTGTGAATGTAGACTACTAAGGCTTGCAGCTGCTTCTTCTCTGGAGAATTGCATTTGAAATCCTATCTCAGATTCTGCTTCTAGGGAACTTAAACTGTCATTGTGTTTGTTCTTTTTTAAGAAAGCAATTAAACTTTTTTAGTGTTGAAATAGAGTTTAATCAACTTGTGAATCAAGAATGAGCCACTGTCATATTTTTGAAATTATCTATTTATTTTACCATCTTATCACTTATGAGCATACAGTGTACATGTAACTTTATTTGAGGTTTTGGTGGGTCTGGGCATAAAAATATGGGTGCCTGTGTGCATGCTCCATCGTATCTGACTCTCTGTGACCCCATGGACTGTAGCCCGCCAGGTTCTTCTGTCCATGAGATTCTCCAGACAAGAATACTGGAGTGGCTTGCCATGCCCTCCTCCAGGGCATCTTCCTGACACAAGGATTGAACCCTTGTCTCCTGCATCTCCTGCATTGCAGGCAGATTCTTTACCACTGAGCCACCTGGGAAACCCAAAAGTATGGGTATGAAAGATCATCTGGACCAACCCAATTCTGAATTAAAGACTAAGGGCTTTAGAGATCATGTTAATTTCACCGTTTAAGAAACATATTAATTTCTTTTTATCTCTAACTCTATCTCTGTTATTTACATATTAATGAGAATTTTATAGACACTCTTTTGACTCTAAACTATGATCAAATTTGAAAGTGTATTGAGGGCCATGGTGGGAGAAAGTGCTGACGTGTTGTCCCAGATTCAGTGCTTGGAAAGCACCCAGAAATTCCAAGAGATCAAAATCTATTCAGGAGTGAATGGATTTCTCTACTCAAATAAACAAGAAGATTAGAGCTGAAATTGTGAAAGGAATCATCAAGTTCTGAGCAACTTAGTGGACGTGGAAGGAGGTTGTTTCAGACCTTTACCAGGACAGATTGTGATTCAATATCTCTGAGCTTCATTTGTCTCATCCGTTTATTTCTAATCTTTTTGTAAGGATTAAAGACTCCTGTTCCACTGCCGGCTACAAGGCTCTCAGTAAATGGTAATTCCTTTTTATTATTGATGATCTTGATAGAATGAAAAGCTTCATTATCATTGTCATTTCCATCATTAGAGCCTGTCTTCACGATAATTTGTACTGTATCATCTGGAGCTCTGATTTTTGAAATCTGCAGAATAAGGGGATGTTGTTGCAATTGCTGGCTTTTCTGATAATAGGATTTTAAGCAAAGGAAGCCTGGTACTTTATAGATTCATGGGCAAGAATAATTCTCCCACCCATCCCATCCTCTCCCTTCTTAATCCATTTCCCTCCTAGAAAGGGAAGAATGATGTCAAACTGAATGCAGGATCCTGGCTCCTAATTCTTATCATTACACTGATGTTGAGGTACTGCAGTTATTCTTCTTCTCCATATATTGGCCAGAGTTCAGTTCATGTTTGAAAATCATCTCTAACAAAATTTATACACATTCTTGTGGATTTTACATCCTAAATACTTCTGGGAGTGTTATGACTTCTGCCCAACTCTATTACTGACATCATAATATAAACCACAATATTCTTTCCCCCAGTCTGCTGTCTAGTCTTCTAACTATTTTACTATATCCATTCAGATTCCACGCCAAATGTTCTCCACTCTGCTGCCAGGGTGAATTTTTCACAATGTAAATCAGTTAAAGCCTCCCATCCCCCATGGTTTTCCCAGCCTGCCAATACACCTCTGTGGCTTCCTGTGACTCTCAGAGGTCCTTCAACACAGAGAAAGGGGCCCTGGCAGGACCAGCTCTGCCTGCCTCTCCTGCTTCTACACATTACTCCTTACTTTGATGTCCTGACTCTGGCCAACTGGTCGTCTTGATTTTGCCCTGCTCCATCCTCCCACAGAGCTCTTGCAGTTGTGGTACCCAGGGCAGGAAGTTCCCATTACACTACTTAACCCTGCCTTATCCTTCAGATCCCAGGAGAGCCTTCCCTAAATCCTTGTCTGGATCAAGTTACTCTATAAACTGCTTTCCTTGCTCCTCATCATCTCCCCTACTTTATTAGATGTGCCATAAGGCCAGAGAAGATGTCTGGCTTTGGTCTTCAGTGTATCTTTGGGACCTACAATGGCCTGGCACATAAGATTTAATAAATATTTGTTGAATGAATAAACTAAAGGAAATGAGGGAAACTCAGAGAATAAGTAACAGGGGAAATGGCCTGCTCATGGGCACTCCTCCTGCAGCTCTAGAGATGACTTCTGTGAATCTCTGAATCATCCTCACATCAGGAGGGTCAGATGGAGTTTTGTAAGCAATCATGCAGAGATGGAGGGACTGGAAATGCTCCTTCTTATCATGTGGAGGAAACACTATTTGATTGTGCTTATAAATCCTTCCCTGAAAGATCATCCCTTCTAAATATTCCCTCTTCACCACTTAGTTCTGTGTTCAGTACAGTTGAAATGTATGTGAGTTCATATTATTTTGAAGCCTGCGCTCAGGCTCATAAAACAGATATTTAGTAGGAAATATGTGAAATTGAATTCTGATGCGTTTTTCAGTGTTTTTCAGTGCTACATATCTGTGATTCATAAAATGAAACATTTTTTTGAATATCTGTAAAATGAGAATATACTTGAAATATATGAAATTATAATTTTTAAATATAGAATTTTTCTAGTGCTGTATGTGTGTGTATATATTCGTTTTGGGGAATTCCACATGACTAAAATTCTCCATTAGAGACTAGGTGTAAACATGTGCACAAAATGGCCATCTTATGTAGCTAAGGGCTTCAAATTGTTCTCCTAAATATTTATTTCCTATTTCACTTTTGAAGGACTTTCTTCAGTACCCCAAAGTAGTCATATAATTCGATTGTTTATGTAAATGTCTTCAAAGGATTCTGCAGAAGAGTTATTGCACTGTTTGTTATGTTGTTGAGAAATGTTCATAAATCACGTAAATTGGAAAAGAATAGGAAATGAATAATCTGCCTGCAGATCTGATTCCATGATTAGCCATCCAAGGTCAACTGGAAAAAGCCCAAGATACTGGAAAATTAGTGGAGGTTTTTTGTTTTGTTTTTCTTCTAACAGGTATGTAGAAAAGACATGAGAAAAGTGGGAGAAATGAGTTTCTTAAAAACACAGTGTCCTCAAAGTCATTTGTAAGTGAAAGTAATAATAAAACAGTAGGGATTTCTAGAATAAGTTTTCCAGAAAAGGGAGTACATCTCTTTTTAGGGCTAGTCACATTTGGAGAGGAAATTGAAAGTTGATGTAATTTTCCAAAACCATTCCAGAATTCAGGCTTTAAAGTTTCATTTTGTTAAATGTTTCATTTCCTTAAAATCAGTTGACACTTCAGAAATTTTAATTTTACCCCGGTTATATCCTGAGAAGTAGTGACTATCCAGAGGACTCCGATTATGAAGGCTGTTAGTGCACGTGTTTTATATCTTCAAATCATTTTTACATTCTTATCTCTACAAGAAAACTGTGTGGAACCAATAAATGGAGATGTAACTGAATGATTCTGTGTTAGGTCCTCTGAGCACCTATTGTTTTGTTTCTTCTCTTTACAGATGTACTAGAGTTTGTTCAAGTCTATAGGAACCAGGAACTGTTTCCTAGCTGGCCTAAATACACATTTTAAGAAATCAAAGGGCCAGGGTTTTTCTCTCATCGCTGTTTACAGTGCAATTGCTGCTTTGTTTGAAAGCAGCGATACTTCACTGCTTATAATCTGAACCAAGTTTATCCAGATTGAATTTTGAGAAGAATCTTGAATTTGGTTAAGCTTTTTGCTACTGTAGACTCATCCTTAATCAGGCTAATTTTTAAAAATTTAGATATGATTAGCGTGTAACATTATATTAGTTGTAGAGGTACAACATAATGATTCAATGTTTGTATATATTATGAAAGTCTAGTTAACACCCCCATCATGCATTGTTACAGATATTTTTTTCTTCTGACTTTTTAATTTTTTTAAGGTCTGCTCTCTTAACAAGGAGACTTCCCAGGTGGCTCAGCAGAAAAGAATCCACCTGCAATGCAGGAGATGGGAGTTTGATCCCTGGGTTGGGAAGAGCCCCCAGAGAAGGAAATGTCAACCCACTCCAGTATTCTTGCTGGAGAGTCCCATGGACAGAGGAGCCTGGCAGGCTGCAGTCCATAGGGGTCACAAAGAGTGAGACACGACTTAGTGACTAAACAACAACAACAACTCTTAACTAGGCTAATCTTTAGGCATTTACCCAGTGATTATATGATTTTAAAAGTTATTTCTGTCCAAGCTTGTTCTTAAAATTAAAAAGGAAAACAATTTAATTTCTCAATACCTCTAATTCATTTCCTTTCTCCTTTGTTAATCTCCGCATATTGAAAGTTGGGCAGTATTAGAGTTTTGAGGGTGGGAAGGAGAGGAGCAATTGGAAGTCTTCCAAAATGAGGAAGAGATACTTTGGCTAAGCCTGGAAACCTCCTCTCTTGTGGGTCTGGTCTGGACCTTCACAAGCTGCCCAGAGCGGGTGATGGCTAATGTGTGGATGTAGGTGACTCTGGCAGGTGTTTGGAAGAAATGTCAGATGGACATTTACCTGCACAGGAAATACTAGCTTCCTTCTCTTTTCTAGAGGTAATCAGGTCAGGAGTGGGAAGACAGGGCTGGACCAGGAAGATGGATCTGTGCCCAGGGAAACTCAGGGTAAGATATTATGTGAGATATTTACAGAAGTAGCTGTAGGTTTCTTTAGTTTGAGTGTCTGAGTGGGTTGGGCACAAAGAAGCCATATTTTCAAATTGAGAAATAGTGATAGGGTGGCCTGAAACCACAATGTGACCTGTGTTGTATGTCTGTAAGAGACCACGGGGCACTCTGGATGCTTGTTGTATCAGGAGAGATGCCAGGTGTGAATGTCAATGTCACACTTAAAGATGGGGCAGGAATGTAAATAGGCCCTCTGAACCCACTTTTCTGACTGAAAAGAAACCAGCCAGCAAAGAGGAGCAAGATGCTGCTTGAATTCAGAGCACCATGCTACGGGGCCTGGTAGATGAATACTTCCTCATGAGCAGTAAGCAGCAGGAGTTGGTGGGGAAGGCTGGATGGCAGGCAGAGCTGGGCTGGCATGGGGTCCAAGACATCAGGGCCAGGACGGGGAATTCCAAAGATCAGGCACCTTGTTATTGAGGGGACTGGAATTCCCTTGAGTGTTCTAGGGAGATTGGTGTAAGTAGCGTTCGTGCTTAAATCCTGAGTGTCAGCTCACAGGGGTTGCAGGCAGGCCTTGAGGGAACCAAGGGTCTGCGAGCGGGCGGGGTCTCCTTGAGGACACTAAGTCTTCTTATCCTTTGGGGAAATGTGAGCAACAGGGACTCTACTCTTCCACCCTGGTGGGTCAATGTTGTGCTGCCTTTTCTTTCTTGTCTGTTCTGTTCCCATGCAGGATCCCCAAGTTCAGTTCAGTTCAGTTCAGTCGCTCAGTCGTGTCCGACTCTTCGCGACCCCATGAATCACAGCACGCCAGGCCTCCCTGTCCATCACCAACTCCCTGAGTTCACTCAAACTCATGTCCACAGAGTCGATGATACCATCCAGCCATCTCATTCTCGGTCGCCCCCTTCTCCTCACGCCCCCAACCTTTCACAGCATCAGAGTCTTTGCCAGTGAGTCAACTCGTCGCATGAGGTGGCCAAAGTATTGCAGTTTCAGCTTTAGCATCAGTCCTTCCAATGAACACCCAGGATCGATCTCCCTTAGAATGGACTGGTTGGATCTCCTTGCGGTCCAAGGGACTCTCAAGAATCTTCTCCAGCACCACAGTTCAAAAGCATCAATTCTTCGGCGATCAGCTTTCTTCACAGTCCAACTCTCACATCCATACATGACCACGGGAAAAACCATAGCCTTGACTAGACGGACCTTGGTTGGCAAAGTAATGTCTCTGCTTTTTAATATACTATCAAGGTTGCTCATAACTTTCCTTCCAAGGAGTAAGCGTCTTTTAATTTCATGGCTGCAATCAGCATCTGCAGTGATTTTGGAGCCCAAAAAAAATAAAGTCTGACACTGTTTCCCCATCTATTTCCCATGAAGTGATGGGACCAGATGCCGTGATCTTTATTTTCTGAATGTTGAGCTTCAAGCCAACCTTTCACTCTTCTCTTTCACTTTCATCAAGAGGCTTTTGAGTTCCTCTTCACTTTCTGCCATAAGGGTAGTGTCATCTGCATATCTGAGATTTTTGATATTTCTCCCAGCAATCTTGATTCCAGCTTGTGCTTCTTCCAGCCCAGTGTTCCTCATGATGTACTCTGCATATAAGTTAAATAAGCAAGGTGACAATATACAGCCTTGACGTACTCCTTTCCCTATTTGGAACCAGTCGGTTGTTCCATGTCCAGTTCTGACGGTTGCTTCCTGACCTGCATACAGGTTTCTCAAGAGGCAGGTCAGGTGGTCTGGTGTTCCCATCTCTTTCAGAATTTTCCACAGTTTATTGTGATCCACACAGTCAAAGGCTTTGGCATAGTCAATGAAGCAGAAATAGATGTTTTTCTGGAACTCTCTTGCTTTCTCCATGATCCAGCGGATGTTGGCAATTTGATCTCTGGTGCCTCTGCCTTTTCTAAAACCTGCTTGAACATCTGGAAGTTCACGGTTTACATACTGCTGAAGCCTGGCTTGGAGAATTTTGAGCATGACTTTACTAGTGTGTGAGATGAGTGCAATTGTGCGGTAGTTTGAGCATTCTTTGGCATTGCCTTTCTTTGGGATTGGAATGAAGACTGACCTCTTCCAGTCCTGTGGCCACTGCTGAGTTTTCCAAATCTGCTGGCATATTGAGTGTAGCACTTTCACAGCATCATCTTTCAAGACTTGAAATAGCTCAACTTGAATTCCATCACCACCACTAGCTTTGTTCGTAGTGATGCTTTCTAAGGCCCACTTGACCTCACATTGCAAGATGTCTGGCTCTAGGTCAGTGATCACGTTATCGTGACTATCTTGCTCGTGAAGATCTTTTTTGTACAGTTCTTCTGTGTATTCTTGCCACCTCTTCTTAATATCTTCTGCTTCTGTTAGGTCCCTACCATTTCTGTCCTTTATCGAGCCCATCTTTGCATGAAATGTTCCCTTGGAATCTCTAATTTTCTTGAAGAGATCTCTTGTTTTTCCTATTCTGTTGTTTTCCTCTATATCTTTGCATTGATCACTGAGTAAGGCTTTCTTATCTCTCCTTGCTATTCTTTGGAACTCTGCATTCAGATGCTTATATCTTTCTTTTTCTCCTTTGCTTTTCGCTTCTCTTCTTTTCACAGCTATTTGTAAGGCCTCCTCACACAGCCATTTTGCTCCTTTGCATTTCTTTTCCATGGGGATGGTCTTGGTCCCTGTCTCCTGTATAATGTCACGAACCTCCGTCCAGAGTTCATCAGACACTCTATCTATCAGATCTAGTCCCTTAAATCCATTTCTCACTTCCACTGTATAATCATAAGGGATTTGATTTAGGTCATATCTGAATGGTCTAGTGGTTTTCCCTACTTTCTTCAATTTAAGTCTGAATTTGGCAATAAGGAGTTCATGATCTGAGCCACAGTCAGCTCCTGGTCTTGTTTTTGCTAACTGTATAGAGCTTCTCCATCTTTGGCTGCAAAGAATATAATCAATCTGATTTCGGTGTTGACCATCTGGTGATGTCCATGTGTAGAGTCTTCTCTTGTGTTGTTGGAAGAGGGTGTTTGCTATGACCAGTGCGTTCTCTTGACAAAACTCTATTAGCCTTTGCCCTGCTTCATTCCGTGCTCCGAGGCCAAATTTGCCAGTTACTCCAGGTGTTTCTTGACTTCCTACTTTTGCATTCCAGTCCCCTATAATGAAAAGGACATCTTTTTTGGGTGTTAGTTCTAAAACGTCTTGTAGGTCTTCATAGAACCGTTCAACTTTGGCTTCTTCAGTGTTACTGGTTGGGGCATAGGCTTGGATTACTGTAATATTGAATGGTTTGCCTTGGAAACGAACAGAAATCATTCTGTCGTTTTTAAGATTGCATCCAAGTACTGCATTTCGGACTCTTTTGTTGACCATGATGGCTACTCCATTTCTTCTAAGGGATTCCTGCCCACAGTAGTAGATACAATGGTCATCTGAGTTAAATTCACCCATTCCAGTCCATTTTAATTCATTGATTCCTAGAATGTCTACGTTCACTCTTGCCATCTCCTGGTTGACCATTTCCAATTTGCCTTGATTCATGGACCTAACATTCCAGGTTCCTATGCAATATTGCTCTTTACAGCACCGGACCTTGCTTCTATCACTGGTCACATCCACAACTGGGTATTGGTTTTGCTTTTGCTCCATCCCTTTATTCCTTCTAGAGTTACTTCTCCACTGGTCTCCAGTAGCATCTTGGGCACCTACCGACCTGGGGAATTCCTCATTCAGTATCCTATCATTTTGCCCTTTGATACTGTTCATGGGGTTCTCAAGGCAAGTATACTGAAGTGGTTTGCCATCCCCTTCTCCAGTGGACCACGTTCAGCTGTGGTCCATGTGATCAGATCAACTAGTTTCTGTGATTATGATTTCAGTGTGTCTGCCCTTTGATGCCCCCTCGCAATACCTACTGTCTTATTTGGATTTCTCTTACCTTGGTTGTGGAAAATCTCTTCACAGCCGCTCCAGCAAAGTGCAGCCGCTGTACCTTACCTTGGATGAGGGGTATCTCCTCAAGGCCGCCCCTTCTGACCTTGAACGTGGAGTGGATCCTCTCGGCCCTCCTGCGCCCGCGCAGCCACCCCCGTTGGACGTGGGGCAGCTCCTCTCGGCCGCTGGGCCTGGCCTCAGGCGTGGGGTAGATCCAATTGGCTGCGCCTCTTTGCCTGGTCGGTTGCGCCAGGGGAGATGGTTTTTGCTCAGTTCCAGTGATAGGAGAGACTTTCCACCCCTCCCCTTCCCCCAGGCAGGAGAGAATTTCCACCCCTCTCCTTTCCTGGGTTGGTGATGGCAGGGGCAGGAGGGTTTCCTTCCCCTTTCCTGGTGGCAGGCTGCTTTCGCCTCCTCTCACAGGAGGGTTGGGTCTGCAGTGTGGGCAGGTTCTTGCCCCTCCAGATGACTTTTGCTTGCTACTAGACAAGGGAAGAACTGACTCATTTGAAAAGACCCTGATACTGGAAAGATTGAGGGCGGGAGGAGAAGGGGACAACAGAGGGTGAGATGGTTGGATGGCATCACCGACTCGATGGACATGAGTTTGAGTAAACTCTGCAGTTGGTGATGGACAGGGAAGCCTGGTGTGCTGCAGTCCATGGCGTCGCAAAGAGTCGGATACGACTGAGTGACTGAACTGAGACAAGGGTTGGGACGCCAGCAGGTTTTGTGCTTGTGTTATGGATGGAATATTTGTATCCCAGCCCCCCTTCACCCCAGACAGATTCACATGTTGAAGCCCCAACCCCACTAGGATGGCACTGAGGTGGGCCCTTTAGGAATTAATCAAGTTTAGATGAGATCATGAGGGTAGAGCCCCCATGATGGGACTAGTGTCCTTATAAGAAAAAGGGGGGCTTCCCTGGTGGCTCAGTGGTAAAGAAACTACCTGCCATTACAGGAGATGTGGGCTCAATCCCTGGGTCTCGAAGAACCCTTGGAAAAGGAAATGACAACCCACTCCAGTATTCTTGCCTGGAGAATTCCATGGACAGAGGAGCCTGGCAGGCTGTATAGTCCATGGGGCTGCAAAGAGTCAGACACGACTTAGTGACCAAACAACAACAAGAGACATCAGAGTGCTTCCTCTCCAGCCTGTGAGAACACAGCAAGGTGGAGACCAGGAAGCAGACCCTCGCCAAGAACTGGATCTGCTGGCTCCTTGCTTTTGGACTTTCCAGACTCTGGAAGTGTGAGAAGAAAATGCCAGTTGTCTGTGCCGCCCCATCTCTGGTATTCTTGAAGGCAGCGCAGGCTGACTGAGACGCAGCCCCTCATGGACAACTGCTCACCACCTTGTATTCACGTCAGGCCCAAGGCATTCATGGGCTCCTCGACCTCCCCGACTCCCCTTCTCAAAACTCAGCAACTCTAAGCACTAAGGGGGGCTTCTCAGATCATGGCTCTCTCCCCAGAGTTGCTCATGGGCATTCAGTAGAGGCCTGTGGAACAAGAGTTAGCAACTGGGGGCCAAACTCCACTTATAGGGGTCCAAGGGCCCTAAATTCTCACCTCATTTACACAGAATTTGCTCGATCTGAGTTGTTTGCTTCTCACCTGCTTTTCTGGCTGCTGCCTCTCTCTCAGGTTTTCATCAAACATGAGGCAGTTGATGTATCCTTTCTCCCCCAGAGGCACTGGCTACCCTTTGGGGCTCAGCTCACCTAGTTGCCTTTGACCTCAACATTCTAATGGGCTCCAAAAATGTTGCTTCATGGGTTGTCTTTCTTTTTTCTTATTGTGAGGATGGGAACGATAGACTCTTTCTTGCCGTTGTCTATATCTCAGGTGGACATAGAACCGGGAAACAGTGTTTAGAAATCAAAAGCTAAGACCTAGGCATGCTGAGATCTACTGCGGCAGCATTGTTTCTAGAAAGCCTTCCTTTCCTTGACTATCTCAGTCCAATACAAGTTTCCTTTGCTTCAAAACTGTTTTCCCGTTCATGTGAATATTCATTAGTGACTCTCAGGATTGGAAGAGCCTATAAATATCACATTGTCCATCCTGCATTTTTTTGCTCAAACTCACATTCTGCCTGGAGAAGGCAATGGCAACCCACTCCAGTACTCTTGCCTGGAGAATCCCATGGATGGAGGAGCCTGGTGGGCTGCCTCCTGTGGGATCGCTAAGAGTCGGACATAACTGAGTGACTTCACTTTCACTTTTTATTTTCATGCATTGGAGAAGGAAATGGCAACCCACTCCAGTGTTCCTTCCTGGAGAATCCCAGGGACAGGGGAGCCTGGTGGGCTGCCATCAATGGGGTCGCACAGAGTTGGACATGACTGAAGCGACTTAGCAGCAACAGCAGCACATTCTGCCCTGTGGCATCTTTTCAGTGGTTGTCTTGACCTTTTTTTTTTAAATCTTATATTGTTCAGCCCAGTATGTATATATGTCTTCCCAGGTGGCTCAGTGGTAAAGAATCCGCCTGCCAATGCAGGACACGTGGCTTTGATCCCTGAGTTGGGAAGATCCCCTGGAGGAGAAAATAGCTACCTACTCCAGTATTCTTGCCTGGGAAATATCATGGACAGAAGAACTTGGCGAGCTACAGTCTATGGGGCCACTGAGAGACTGAGCAACTGAGCACACACACACCACGCCCTGTTCGGCCCATGTGTATACATGTCTAGCTTGAGCCCAGCTCTGTCATTGTACGTCAGTTAATGTCCACAACAATATCATGAACAGAAAACGTGCTATCACTTTGATCGGGAAGGAATGTTCTCTGCTGGAGGACAAGGGAGCAGACAGCAGAATGTGTGTTTTTACCACACTTTTTAATGCATTGCCAGAGTCAATTTTAGGATGCAATTGAGATAAATTAGTAGCTTGAAGAGAAAAGTCAGTAGCCAGAAGTAAACTGAACATTAAAACTTTTGAACTTTGACCATAATACTGAACTGACCACAGTATTGAACTGACCATTTTGGGGTTAAAAGGTTAGAAAGAGAGCACACGGAATAGCAATGTATTTTTAGTCTGCTTAGAACTATAGCTGCTTTTGGAAATTTTTGGTAAGGTGTCATGTATCAGGATTAGAACAGAGGCCATGAATACGGTTCAAAAAATATCCTCGACATGTCGTTATATGGTTTGCTATTGGCTTTCATGGCAGTGCATTATCTGAATTGATGTAAATAGTGTTTGTTTGTCTTTTCATATGAGTAATAAGTATCATATGTAGAAATTTCCGTTTCTATTGCTTAAATACATTGCCACAGTAGTTTGGTACAAAGCTGCCATGCACATAATTACTGCATGGCTATTATTAGGAAAATTGTGTGGGTAAAATCAACCCTGCTATTTGGTTATGTCTGGACCTTACTGCCTATCTGCTAAGTAAAATGGGGTCAAAATAAGTACCAGGCTAGTTCTGATGTTAGCCTTTCTGGAGATGGGTTCAACTCTTCTCTCTGCAGTCTTAAAATACTACAAAACTACCATATGAGGTGTCACCAGAGAAGAAAAGCAATTAAAAAATGCCCAAATCCACTAAATTATTACTCCCAGTACTGTATTCTGCCAGTGAAACTTACTCTGGGGTTAGTCTACTTCTTTTAAACCAATGCTCCTTCATTTACATTATTATGACTCACAGATCATCAGTTAAGCTACAAAATATTTCTTTTTTAATTAAATTTATTTATTTTTAATTGAAGGCTAATTGCTTTACAGTATTGTGTTGGTTTCTGCCAAAGATCAACATACAAAATATTTCTTAAAAAAAAGTTGGGAATGTTGTTTACCAGTTAGTATACATTAAGTAGGAGGGACAAAATCATGTTTAGAATCAAACCCCATGCCGGCCAGAGATGCTCAGAGGGCTCAAACAAACCTTGTGTGCACACGGACCCAAAGATCCCACAGAGACTGAGACAGAACTGTGTTTGAGTATCTTCTGAAGAGGTGCGGGTCAGCAGTGGCCTGCTGCAGGGGCAGGGGCTCTGGGTGCAGTAGACCTGGGTATGGCATAAGGCCTCTTGGAGGAGGTCGCCATTAACCCCACCATAGAGCCACCAGAACTTACACAGGACTGGGGAAACAGACTCTTGGAGGACGCAAAGAAAACCTTGTGTGCACCAGGATACAGGAGAAAGCAGCAGTGGCCCCACAGGAGACTGACCCAGACTTGCCTGTGAGTGTCCAGGAGTCTCTGGCAGAGGCGTGGGTCGGCAGAGGCTCGCTGCAGGGTTGGGGCACTGAGTGCAGCAGTGGGTGAATGGGACCTTCTGAAGGAGGTCGCCATTGTCTCATCACCTCCACCGTAGTTTGGCCTCAGGTACATAACAGGGAGGGAACACAGCCCATCAACAGAAAACTGGATTAAAGATTTACTGAGCATGGCCCCGCCCATCAGAACAAGACCCAGTTTCCCCCTCAGTCAGTCTCTCCCATCTGGAAGCTTCCATAGCCTCTTATCCTTCTCCATCACGGGGCAGACAGGAGGAAAAACACAATCACAGGAAACTAACCAATCTGATCACATGGACCACAGCCTTGTCTAACTCAATAGAACTATGAGCCATGCTATGTAGGGCCACCCAAGACGGATGGGTCATGGTGGAGAGTTCTGACAAAATGTGGCCCACTGGAGAAGGGAATGGCAAACCACTTCAGTATTCTTGCCTTGAGAACCCCATGAACAGTATGAAAAGGCCAAAAGATAGGGCACTGAAAGATGAACTCCCCAGGTCGGTAGGTGCCCAATATGCTACTGGATATCAGTGGAGAAATAACTCCAGAAAGAATGAAGGGATGGAGCCAAAGCAAAAACAACACCCAGCTGTGGATGTGACTGGTGATGGAAGTAAAATCTGATGCTGTAAAGAGCAATATTGCATAGGAACCTGGAATGTTAAGTCCATGAATCAAGGCAAATTGGAAGTGGTCAACCAGGAGATGGCAAGAGTGAATGTCGACATTTTAGGAATCAGCGAACTAAAATGGGCTGGAATGGGTGAATTTAACTCAGATAACCATTATATCTACTATTGTGGGCAAGAAGCCCTTAGAAGAAGTGGAGTAGCCATCATGGTCAACAAAATAGTCCAAAATGCAGTACTTGGATGCAATCTCAAAAACAACAGAATGATCTGTGTTCGTTTCCAAGGCAAATCATTCAGTATCATGGTAATCCAAGTCTTTGCCCTGACCAGTTATCCTGAAGAAGCTGAAGTTGAACATACAAGACCTTCTAGAACTAACACCCAAAAAAGATGTCCTTTTCATTATAGGGGACTGGAATGCAAAAGTAGGAAGTCTAGAAACACCTGGAGTGACAGGCAAATTTGGCCTTGGAGTACATAATGAAGGAGGGCAAAGGCTAATAGAGTTTTGCTAAGAGAACACACTGGTCATATCAATCACCCTCTTTCAACAACACAAGAGAAGACTCTACACATGGACATCACCAGATGGTCAACACTGAAATCAGATTGATTATATTTTTTGCAGCCAAAGATGGAGAAGCTCTATACAGTCAGCAAAAACAAGACTGAGATCTGACTGTGGCTCAGATCATGAACTCCTTATTTATTGCCAAATTCAGAATTAAATTGAAGAAGGTAGGGAGAACCATTAGACCATTCAGATACGACCTAAATCAAATCCCTTATGATTATACAGTGGAAGTGAGAAATAGATTTAAGGGACTAGATCGGATAGGTAGAGTGCCTGATGAACTACAGACAGAGGTTCGTGACATTGTACAGGAGACAGGGATCAAGACCATCCCCAAGAAAAAGAAATGCAAAAAAGCAAAATGGCTATCTGAGGAGACCTTACAAATAGCTGTGAAAAGAAGAGAAACCAAAAGGAGAAAAGGAAAGATATACCCATTTGAATGCAGAGTTCCCAAGAATAGCAAGGAGAGATAAGAAAGCCTTCCTCGGTGATCTGTATAAAGAAATAGAGGAAATGGGAATGACTAGAGATCCCTTCAAGAAAATTAGAGATACCAAGGGAATATTTCATGCAAAGATGGGCTCGATAAAGGACAGAAATGGTGTGGACCTAACAGAAGCAGAAGATGTTAAGAAGAGGCTGCAAGAATACACAGAAGAACTGTACAAAAAAGATCTTCATGACCCAGATAATCATGATGATGTGCTCACTCCTCTAGAGCCAGACATTCTGGAATTTGAAGTCAAGTGGGGCTTAGGAAGCATCACTACGAACAAAGCTAGTGGAGGTGATGGAATTCCAGTTGAGTTACTTCAAATCCTAAAAGAGGATGCTGTGAAAGTGCTGCACTCAATATGCCAGCAAATTTGGAAAACTCAGCAGTGGCCACAGGACTGGAAAAGGTCAGTTTTCATTCCAATCCCAAAGAAAGGCAGTGCCAAAGAATGCTCAAACTACCACACAATTGTACTCATCTCACATGCTAGCAAAGTAATACTCAAAATTCTCCAAGTCAGGCTTTGACAGTACATGAACTGTGAACTTCCAGATGTTCAAGCAGGATTTGGAAAAGGCAGAGGAACCAGAGATCAAATTGCCAATATCCACTGGATTATCGAAAAAGCAAGAGAGTTCCAGAAAAACATCTACTTCTGCTTTATTGACTATGCTAAAGCCTTTGACTGTGTGGATCACAACAAACTGGAAAATTCTTAAAGAGATGGGAATACCAGGCCACCTTACCCGCCTGCTGAGAAATCTGTATGCAGGTCAAGAAGCAGCAGTTAGAACTGGACATAGAACAACAGATTGGTTCCAAATCGGTAAAGGAGTACGTCAAGGCTGTATATTGTCATCTGCTTATTTAACTTATATGCAGAGTACATCATGAGAAATGTTGGACTGGATGAAGCACAAGCTGGAATCAAGATTTTCTGGAGAAATATCAATAACTTCGGATATGCAGATGACATCACCGTTATGGCAGAAATTGAAGAAGAACTAAAGAGCCTCTTGATGAAAGAGGAGAGTGAAAAAGTTGGCTTAAAACTCAACATTCAGAAAACTAAGATCATGGCATCTGGTCCCATCACTTCATGGGAAATAGATGGGGAAACAATGGAAATGGTGACAGACTTTATTTTTTGGGGCTCCAAAATCACTGCAGATAGTGATTGCAGCCATGAAATAATAAGACGCTTGCTCCCTGGAAGAAAAGTTATGACCAACCTAGACAGCATATTAAAATACAGAGGCATTACTTTGCCAGCAAAGGTCCATCTAGTGTATTGTTTTTCCAGTGGTCATGTATGTATGTGAGAGTTGTACTATAAAGAAAGCTGATCGCCGAAGAATTGATGCTTTTGAACTGTGGTGTTGGAGAAGACTCTTGAGAGTCCCTTGGTCTGCAAGAAGATCCAACCAGTCCATCCTAAAGGAAGTCAGTCCTGAATATTCATTGGAAGGAATGATGCTGAAGCTAAAACTCCGATAATTTGGCTACCCGATGCAAAGAACTGACTCATTTGAAAAGACAGTGATGGTAGGAATGATTGAAGGCAGGAGGAGACGGGGACAACAGAGGATGAGATGTTTGGATGGCATCACTGACTCAATGGACATGAGTTTGAGTAAGCTCTGGGAGTTGGTAATGGACAGAGAAGCCTGGTGTGCTGCAGTCCATGGGGTCGCAAAGATCTGGACACAACTGAGTGAACTGAACTGAACCGAAGTCATGAAACAAATTTTGACATATATAATACAGCATCAGACTTCCCAGGTGGCTCAGTGGTAAAGAAGTTGCCTGCCAATACAGGAGGCGCAGGTTCAATCCCTGGGTCAGGAAGATCCCCTGGTAGAGAAAATGGCAACCCCCTCCAGTATTCTTGCCAGGAAAATCCCATGAACAGGAGCCTTGCAGTCCATGGGGTTGCAAAAGCATTGGTTACAACCCAGCAACTGAAAAAACAACAGTATAAGCATTACTGAGCTTTTTCAAGTTGTATAAATGTACATTAGTTTATCAAAGACATTGCATTGATACGATTGTTGTATCAGTTATCTATTGCCACAATAATGCTGTGAAACAGACAATCAGAAAAAGCTCACTGACATATAAAAAGATACATTCTGAGTGCTGTTGATCAGCTGGGCAGTTTTTCTGGTCTAGTGTTAAAAGACGCACTTGTGTTTGTGGTCAGGTGGTGGGTCAGCTGGAAGCTGGTTGGTCTGGGAGCACCTGGGACCACTGGGTTCACTTCTATAAGGACTTTCATCTTCCAGTTGTTCTTCTAGCAGTAGCAGGGTTGAGAATGTAGAAGGGCAGAAGGCCATTTGAGGCTGAAGCTTGGAACCAGAACACTGTTATTTCTGCTGTATTCTGTTGGCCAAAGCAAGCCACAAGTCAAGCCCAGGTTCAAAGCTGGGGAAAGAGATTCCACCTCTTTGTGTCTTGTAGAAAATAGTATGCAGGAGGGGACTGGTGAGAATTGGCACCAAAGTGACAACTTGTCCTGGTCACTACTGCTGCTGCACATTTTCTAAAACTTTATGATATAAAACATTATCTGATTCTGCTCACAATTTTGTGGTTCAGGCATTCAGGAAGGGCTTAGCTTGGGAGCTGTTATTTGGGAGTCACTATGGCTGGCTCTGAAGTCATCCAAAGAGATGCATCCTGGATGGCTCTCTCACATGGCGAGCGGTTGATGCTTATATATGGCATTTCCAACACGAGCTGGAGTTCTCAGGTGACAGTGACTTCCCTTAGAGTGGTGTTCCAAGTGAACAAGTTGGAAGCTGAATGGCCTTGTCGGATATAGCCTGGAGAGCCACATGTTTTCACTTTCAGCACCTTCTATCAATAACAACAAGCCACTGATATCAGCCCATTTTCAAGGGGAGATGAAACAGACCCTACCTCTCGATGGAAAAAGTATTGGGGAATTTACAGACATGTTTAAAAATCTCCGTAAATCTATCGCAGTTATTCATGGAGAGAAATCATTTCCCTCATTCTGTGATGTTAAATCATGGTACTATGACCTTTACACCTTTAGCACTCACCATTCCCATTAAATAGTGCACTCACTATTTCTATATTCTGATTTCTTATTTCCTGTAGTTCTGTGTATCATAAAATAACCCAAGAAATGATTAAGGGTAGTCATTTATTATCCAGGATCACTGCGGATGGTGACTGCAGCCATGAAGTTAGGAGACACTTGCTCCTTGGAAGAAAAGTCATCACCAACCTAGTTCAGTTCAGTTCAGTCGTTCAGTCGCGTCCGACTCTCCGCAACCCCATGAATCACAGCACGCCAGGCCTCCCTGTCCATCACCAACTCCCGGAGTACACTCAAACTCATGTCCACAGAGTCGGTGATGCCATCCAGCCATCTCATTCTCTGTCGTCCCCTTATCCTCCCGTCCCCAACCTTTCCTAGTATCAGACTCTTTTCCAGTGAGTCAACTCGTCGCATGAGGTGGCCAAAGTATTGGAGTTTCAGCTTTAGCATCAGTCCTTCCAATGAACACCCAGGATTGATCTCCTTTAGAATGGACTGGTTGGATCTCCTTACAGTCCAGGGGACTCTCAAGAGTCTTCTCCAGCACCACAGTTCAAAAGCATCAATTCTTCGGCGATCAGCTTTCTTCACAGTCCAACTCTCACATCCATACATGACCACTGGAAAAACCATAGCCTTGACTAGACGAACCTTTCTTGGCAAAGTAATATTTCTGCTTTTTAATATACTATCAAGGTTGCTCATAACTTTCCTTCCAAGGAGTAAGCGTCTTTTAATTTCATGGCTGCAATCAGCATCTGCAGTGATTTTGGAGCCCAAAAAAATAAAGTCTGACACTGTTTCCACTGTTTTTCCATCTATTTCCCATGAAGTGATGGGACCAGATGCCATGATCTTAGTTTTCTGAATGTTGAGCTTCAAGCCAACCTTTTCACTCTCCTCTTTCACTTTCATCAATAGGCTTTTGAGTTCCTCTTCACTTTCTGCCATAAGGGTGGTGTCATCTGCATATCTGAGGTTATTGATATTTCTCCCAGCAATCTTGATTCCAGCTTATGCTTCTTCCAGCCCAGCGTTCCTCATGATGTACTCTGCATATAAGTTAAATAAGCAGGAGCATATTAAAAAGCAGAGACATTACTTTGCCAACAGAGGTCCGCCTAGTCAAGGCTATGGTTTTTCCAGTAGTCATGTATGGATGTGAGAGTTGGACTATGAAGAAGGCTGAGCACTGAAGAATTGACGCTTTTGAACTGTGGTGCTGGAGAAGACTCTTGAGAGTCCTTTGGATTGCAAGGAGATCCAACCAGTCCATCCTAAAGGAAATCAGTCCTGAATATTCATTGGAAGGACTGATGTTGAAGCTGAAACTCCAATACTTTGGCCACCTGATGCGAAGAGCTGACTCATTGGAAAAGACCTTGATGCTGGGAAAGATTGAGGGCGGGCGGAGAAGGGGATGACAGAGGATGAGATGGTTGGATGGCATCACTGACTCAATGGGCATGAGTTTGAGTAAGCTCTGGGAGTTGGTGATGGACAGGGAGGCCTGGCATGCTGCAGTCCATGGGGTCGCAAAGAGTTGGACACAAGTGAGCAACTGAACTGAACTGAACTGAGTCATTTATTTCATTCCGAATCCTCAATGATCTTTGAGAAAATGCATACATATGTACTTTCTACGTAGTTTTATTTCATAGACCGAAAAATGTTTGTAATTTTTATTTTAATTGTCTAGGAATTCATTAAGCTAATACTATCATAATTAGCTTAGCAGTTTCCCAGTTTAGGTTGCTCAGTTATTTACAATTACACTAAATTGATGGCACTCCACATTTGGACATCTGTTGCAATGTAACGAATTACCCACCCCCGCTCCCCGCTGCAAACTCAGCTACTTGAAACAATAACCATTATTACCTCCTGCAGTTTCTGTGGGTCAGGAACCCAGGTATGGCTTGGCCCCTCATGAAATCTCTGATGAGGTTGCCATCAAGCTGTTGTCTGGGGTTGCAGTCTCATCTGAGGACTTCGCCGGGGCTGAGATTCTGCTTCCCCCTTCACTCATGTGGCGGCTGTCAGGAGGCTTCCATTTCTGGACACTTGGCTCTCTTCATAGGTTTCCCCAAGTGAGTGATGAGAGGGAAAAGGAGAGAGAAAGGGAGCGAGAGATTCTGCCCAAATGGAAGCTGAGGTTTTTTTCCTTTATAACCTGGTCTTGAACATTATATACCTTCACTTCCATCATACTCTGTTGATCACAAGACCAGTCTTGGTTATGTGTGGAGGGAAGTGCACATAGGTGTGAATGTCAGGTGATGGGGACCGTTGATGGGGTCATTTTGGTATAAACATTGCTATAAACATCTTTGCTCAAGTTGCTGTTTATTGATGGTTGGAAAAAGGACATTTACTTGTCTGGTGTTGAATTATGAGCTCATGTTATTGTTCAGTCTCTATGTTGTGTCCAGCTCTCTGTGACCCCACGGACTGCAGCAAGCCAGACCCCTCTGTCCACTCTCTCCCGGAGTTTGCCCAAACTCATGTCCATTGAGTCAGTGATGCTATCTAGCTGTCTCATCCTCTGCTGACCCCTTCTCCTTTTGCCTTCAATCTTTCCCAGGACCAGAGTCTTTTCCAATGAGTCAGCTCTTCACATCAGGTGGCCAAAGTATTGGAGCTTCAGCTTCAGCAACAGACCATCCAATGAATATTCAGGGTTTATTTCCTTTAGGGTTGACTGGTGTGAGCTCTTTGCAGTCCAATACCAGATCATAAGGATCAACAATTCAATGGCATCATTTTAAAAAGTTGTTAATTATTCTTACAAATATTTTTGTGCCATAAGATAGTCTTATATTTAATTGCATTGCAATGATTCTTATATTTTAAATGTCTACCCAAAATGCTTCAGAGCATTTTGCAAAGCATGTAGCTGCTGGAGCCCTCAGTCAGTTTTGGTTTGAGAAAAAGAGAAACAGAGAACTGCTGGATCCCCAGAACCTTTAAAAAAAATTAATTCCTGGTTTCCATAAACTAGTCTGTAGTCCTATGGCTCAGATGGTAAAGATCTGCCTGCAATGCAGGAGCCCT
The DNA here is from genome assembly GCF_049115385.1 of Moschus berezovskii. Lineage (NCBI taxonomy): Eukaryota > Metazoa > Chordata > Mammalia > Artiodactyla > Moschidae > Moschus > Moschus berezovskii. Next base: position 93,249,372 of record NC_142469.1, read on the forward strand.
GGGTTCAATCCTTGGGTTGGGAAGATCCCCTGGAGAAGGGGCTGGCAACCCACTTCAGTATTCTTGCCTGCAGAATCCCATGGACAGAGGAGCCTGGTGGGCTACAGTTCAGGGGGTTGTAAAGAGTTGGACACAACTGAGCGACTAACTTTCTTTCACTTTTCATAAACTAGGCTATACCGCCCCCAACCTAATATAAGCCATTGCCATTAATAGTTCCTTTAATGGAAGAAATCTTAATTGGCAAGAAATGTGACCATTACAAAACAGAACATGTTCTTCACCATTTATGCTACGTAACCCTCCTGCTCTCTTGACCAGTTTTGAGGCAGCATGAAGGAAATGTGCTCCAGACCAGGGTACTGAAAGGGCTGTTCTATGTCAGGTGAGTTTTAAAGCTTTTATTACAATCTGTGAACTAATTTAATATGTTATAAATGAATACTCCTACGTTTTGTGAGTTCACACCCCTCCCTTTACCATTTATAGGAGATAAAATATAACTGATTCATTTTCATGTCTGTAAAAATCTTTCCAGCTTTTGCAGAAATACATCTGGATTCATTTACATGATGCACTTTCAATCATTTCAAAATTTAATAAATTTTACAGCACCTTCCATGTTGTGGGCTCTCAATAAATTGCCACGACCATGTTAAATGATGGGGTAATAAGGACAGGACTCTGGTCGTTTGTACTAATGACAAGGTTTGCATTTATAATGAAGTCCGGGCCACCGAGGGGCCAGGCAGAGCACCTGTAAGAGGCGTAGGTGAGGAAGGGCTGCCTTTTAAAGTGTGCCGTGAGGATTATGCTGTGCGAATGAACCGAGCTGTGTGTGGGTGGTCCTCGCTCTGCCCCCTTCTGCTTTTAAAGACTTAGAAGAGCTGCCAAAGTACCTATAGAAGGTGTTTGATTTAAAAGGTTTCAAAGGAAACACTCCAGTTTGCCTTCTTGTAGGGGCTTGCGAGCCAGCAGAGTTTGCAGCTGCGTGGAGGGATAAAGAGAAACTCTGAGCATTTAACAGAAGTCTAAAAAATCATGCCAAGAGGGCCTTTGAGCAAGAAACTCTGATAGATTTATGACACCTGGTGCCTGAACTTCATCTGTGACAGCAGGGTTATAGGTCTGCAAGCCCTTAGCACTGCAGCTGATCTGGTCAGCTTCTGGCTGCACTGGGCCCTGATGCAGTTAGCTGCAGTTGTTTGTAGACGTCGGGAAAATGAGATGATCATTTGCAGATTTCCAGGATCTCTACTAGATTTCTTTACTCTTCCTTTCTCACAAGGAAACCTTCCAGGATACATAGCACACCAGTGTCTGAATGGCCGGGCGTTCTGGCATATCTGTTCAGGGGTGTTAGGGGCTTCCCCGGAGTGGAGAGGTCAAGGTCAGCCCATGCTGTTGCTGCTTTTATGGGAGACTTTTATGCTGCTTTTATTGGAGACTGCCTGTATATGCAAAGACTAAACCAAACCAAGTCACCCAAATAAGGATGGCTTTATGTATCGGAATGTTCATGTGTGTGTGAATTATAAGATACATGTTAATCAGTCAGTTCAGTTCAGTCGCTCAGTCTTGTCTGACTCTAGTTTATAGTAAAAAAAAGATTGAAAACAACATAACCATCCATGAGAAGCACTTATTCTATAAGTTATGGTAGATTGGCAGAGTGGAATACTATACAACTACAGACAAGCACACCCATATTGGGTAAACAGACTCATCAAGTATGAATGAAAAGTGAAAGTTAGTTGCACAGTCATGTCCGACTCTTTGAGATTCCGTGGATTGCAGCCTGTCCTGCTCCTCTGTCTATGGAATTCTCCAGGCAAGAGTACTGGAGTGGGTTGCCAGTCCCTTCTCCAGGGTATCTTCCTGACCCGGGGATCAAACCCAGGTCTCCTGCATTGCAGGCAGATTCTTTACCAACTGAGCCACTGGGGAAGCCCTAGCAAGGTGCAATACAGAGCATATAAATGATGTATTTATGGTACTTAAAGAAAAGGAAAGTGAAAGTGAAGTCACTCAGTCATGTCCAACTCTTTGCGACCCCAGGGACTGCAGCCTACTTCTCCGCCCATGGGATTTTCCAGACAAGAGTACTGGAGTGGGTTGCCATTTCCTTCTCCAGGGGATCTTCCCGACCCAGGGATCAAACCCAGGTCTCCCACATTGCAGGCAGATGCTTTATTCTCTGAGCCACCAGGGAAGTAGAAAGAAAACGAAAGGATGAGTGTATACTTGTTTGCTTGAGAAGTATAACGTTTATTAGGAGGCTATATATGAAATATTGGTTGCTTCTAGGCAATATTGGTTGAAATATTGGTTGTCTCTCGGGAGGAAACTGAGTAGCTAGAAAACAGAAGTATGAGGGGTACATTCATTGTATAGCCTTTTGTGCCTTTTGAATCTTACCTGGTAAATAAGATGAAAACAAATATTGAAAGAAAACAGTGTTGGAACTTCCCTCCTTTCTCCTTCTCTCCTTGTCTGGCACTTCACTGCTCATGAGTGGTGGCCCTGATGGGCTTCCCACCAGGAAGCAGACTCTTTAAGGGGACCTGACTATAACCTCTGGAGAGGGCTTGACTGTGACCTACTAGGTGCCATGATGCTGTCGTGCAGGGCACTGCTGGGTGCCTTGAGATAGGCTAACCTGGCTGTAAATGGAGGGATCGAAATTGCATGTTGTGTTGTGTTCACCCAGAGTCACACATTTGAGTTAAAATTATTAGAAGATGCAAAGAAAAGTAAGCCAATGACTTGTCATGTTTCACAGTCCCCGATTGGTACCAAACAGTGAATCCCACCTATGTGATCACTGTATGGGAAGAATGAATAACACCCGATACCAGCATAACATTTCAGGTGCAAAGTGAGTGACATCAGAGACAGACAATCAGATGGTGGATAAAGGGGACCCTTGTGCTCCCGTGAGAGAAGTTCTCAGTCTGGAAGAAGAAGATAATTAAATTCCAAACTGAGCATGTGTTACTGAAGGAAGAGATAGGGTAGAAAGGAAATATCCTTTGTGACCCCCGCTAGGGGCTTTTGTACAAACTCAAATGTGTAAAGGGAGTTGATCGAGTTCTATGTAACTGTCTGTGCATATTATATAGCCAATTCCAGTTGAAGTAAAAGTTTTCTTGAGATATCAAAACCAAACCAAAACAAAAGAGCAATGCTATCAAGAATATAAACAGGGATGTATGAAAAACGGGTGGTAAAATATTAAGCAGTTAAGATTTACATCAAGTTATTTACATATAAGAAAACAAATTAAATGGCTTTGATATAGGAGAAACAGAGCATGGGATAATGGAATATTTAGTTTTTGTTGTATTTTATTTTTTTCGTAAACAAACCACAAAATATTACCCATCTGTGGGGTAATAAATGGTCCTTGAGATGAGAGTGAATCTCTTTTGGGTTTAAGATTTGGGTAATAGAGTTTTCTCTGTTATTCTCAAACCATCACCCCCTAGTAGAAGCAGAATTTTTTAGGCTATCTTACTTTGAGGTAAGAACTTTAAGATCTTACATCTGGTGCTCTAAGAGTTAACCGGGAAGCTGATAAACATGTAGGTTCCTGGGCCGACTCCTGGGGATTCTGATTCAGTAAATTGGGATTGGAGCCCAAGAATATGAATGTTCTTCAAATATGCTAGGAAATTTGGATGCAAGTGGTGTATGGGGCTATTCTTTTAGAAACCCTGTTCCTGTGTTTCTGTTGTTTTCTTGTTGTTATTTTTCTTTATAAAGGCTGAGTTTTGCTAGAATAAAGCCGTGAAATAGTAAAGCTGGGGTTGGCAACCTACATCGCATGGACCAAATCTAACCTTCTTCCTATTTGTGTAAATATAGTCTTATTGGCACACTGCCATGCCTATTTGTTTACGTATTGTCTGTGACTGCTTTTGAACTACAGGGTCAGAGATGAGTGGTTGTGACAGGGACCAAATGGGTTGCAAAACCTAAGATATTGCTCTCCGGCCCCTTACAGAAAATTTTGCCAACCACAATGTTAAAGGAACAGTCCGTACCTTATCTATTACATACGTTTCCCTAGAAACAAATAAGACCTCCACCAGCAGACCATGATACTTAGTGAGTACGTCAGGAGTCTGTTTCCATCAGTCAGGAAAATCAAAAAGACTCAGAATGGAGTAAATTCAAAATAGAAGATGAAAGTGATGAAGAACCTGAAGGAGAGGATATGCCTCGAGCCTCTGAAATAAATGACTTATTTCATCTATCAAAGCGTGGCTTGGGGTGAGGGACATTCCTGGCCCTCTGCTGGGTGTGTATTTACATGAAACTGTGTTCTAAACTCACTTTTCACTGGAAGTAGACAGGTGCCTCACCTAACCTAGAGAAGGAGGTAGCACAGAGGTCTTCATTTTTCCATTGACAGAGAACGCTGTCATTAATTCAGTTAGTGGGAAATGGATTTCTTGGCTTTGATAATTAAGCTGGCAAAGCAGATTTGGTTCCAACATTTTAATGAGCGCATGTGGGTGGCCAACAAATTGCAGGTTCAGACATAAATGTTTCAAACGTGGGTGGCTAGCTTTTAACCCCAGGGCAAATTCTGTGATTGTAAGGACGTTTTAGGCTGGTAGCCAAGTTCAAAGAGTATTTGCTAAATATTAAGAAAAATGTGAACTACTCTAAGGAATATTATATTGAGGACAGGGTTATGTTGTTCGTTGAGTGTGGTTAGGATGCTAAGTTAACATCATTTGCGTCCACTCAAGTTATATATTTGTGAACATTCATATGTGTGTATTTTGCTTGTATTTCATACACAGGAGATAATCTCAAAGGACAGAGAAAAATGAGAAGGGAAAGAAGTGGGTTCATTACTCCTTTCTTGTCTTCTGGTGCCTTAGTTCAGTTCTGTTCAGTCGCTCAGTCGTGTCCGACTCTTTGTGACCCCATGGACTGCAGCACGCCAGGCTTCCCTGTCCATCACCAACTCCCGGAGCTTGCTCAAACTCATGTCCATCGAGTCGGTGATGCCATCCAACCATCTCATCCTCTGTCATCCCCTTCTCCTCCTGCCTTCAATCTTTCCCAGCAGCAGGGTCTTTTCCAATGAGTCAGCTCTTCACATCAGGTGGCCAAAGTACTGCAGCTTCAGCTACAGTATTAGTGTCTAACTGTTAGGTATCCAGACCTGTATAGTACTTTATATCCAATCTTTGTTTTCTATTTGGGGGGTGATCAAAATCTGGGCTCTTATGTAATATAAGATCACTTGGATCATTAAGCTCATTACAAAATGAGTTTGGACCCAAGAAAAGAAGGGTTAATACTTTCATTGAATTTTCACTTCCTTAGGGAGGCTACAGTTGAGGCAAAATCCAGCTGGGTTCTGTGAAGAAAGAGAGGGCAGATTTGCAAATATAAGTAATAGATTTCAATTTAGGTTGCTTTTCAGCCTGAAAAAGAGTCTGCATTCAATCACTGATCCTGTTAGTCAAGATAGTAACAAAATGCAAAGCAAATACAGCTTAAATTTAAAGGATATTGGAGAATATAACTTTGGCTTCTTGATTTACTCTCTCCCATTACTTAGTAAAACAAAATATGATTTGACATATTGTTCATTGTGTAGTTATGTTGGGCTCAGAAAACTAAGCCCTGTTACTTCATACTTCTTACATTTGCAAAAGTAATCAAGACTGTGACTCGAATTGGACTGGAAAACCTGTTGACTTAGAGATAGAAAGATACTGGAATCTTTTACATTCCTTTCTCATATTTACCTACTGACAGCTTATACAGGCTTTGTACATTTTCTGATCAAAGGATATCCAGATGGATAGTAATGTATTTTATGCTCTTAAAGACATCAAGATTGGACTTGTGGATTTTGCCTGTTGTTTTTAAATGTCAGTGTGGTTGTTAAAAAGCATTATTTTGTATTTCTGTTGTAATCAAGCTATTGCCGCAGAATCATATCCCTGCCCCGTTACTCTTATCTAAGTTTCAGGTGGAAGCTGCAAAGAAAAAAAAAAGAAAGAACTGGTTAGAACCATCTGTGTCCAAGATGGCGCAAGATTTGACTTCCAGCAGAGCTTGCGCCTCATTATACACCCATGGCAATTCACCAGCATGCTAAATGACACACCCACCTGTGCCTTAACCTTGACAGTTGCTATGACAACAACTGGAAAAGCCCAAACAAGTGCTGAAAAGGAGTGTTACATCACCTCTGAGTCCGAGAAGCATACTCCTGTTCTCAGATGGTAGTGGTGGTTTAGAGAACTCATGAATATTCCTCCCACACTTTCCAGTTTCCGCACATTTCCCTCGACTCTCCTAAGTATTTGATGTCTCTGCCCAAAGTGGGTTGAGAAATTGATTTGCAAACTAGATTCCAGTTCTTCATTCTCTGGTCATTGAATCAAGCTTGTCCTGTTTCAATCTAAGCATTGGTTTTGTTATTGACTGTGTGAATACGATTGGGAAAAAATTCTCTGGCTGATAAAAGGAGTCTCAGCCCAGGCTCGGACCCCAATGTGGGTCCAGTCAACCAATTCAATAATAGTATTAGTAGCAACTTGGGTTTTCCCTGGTGGCTCAGTGGTAAAGAAGCTGCCTGCCAATGCAGGAGATGAGGATTCGATCCCCAGATCAGGAAGATTCCCTGGGGAAAGTAATGGCAACCCACTCCAGTATTCTTGCCTAGGAAGTCCCATGGACAGAGGAGCCTGGAAGGCTATAGTCTATTAGGTTGCAAAGAGTCAGACACGACTTAGTGAATAAACAACAAAAATGGCATCTGCCAGATTTTTATATATAAATTTAAGAGACAAGTCATATATTTGTTAACTAATAAGTACTTAATGAATATTTTATGAGGAGACATTGAAAACTATGTAAATATTCTGTTTTTCATCAGTTTCTTACGTGTTTATTTTAACATCCATTGATGATTCTCAACAGAATCAGTTATTACTTAATGTATTGAGTTATTACCAGGTTGTTGCCAATGGTAATTTTCTACATTCTCATTTTTTCTACCTTTATTGCTTAACCCTCCACTATAAGATAGAATTTTCTCTTCTTATCTATTTATTTAAACATAGATTCATGAAGTCTTACTTGATGCAATGGATTATAACCCTTTTGGGCTTTTTTTTTTGAAGTTCAAAATTTCCCAAATTTGGCCAACAAGGGCTCCACCAAGTTGTCTCCTATATCCTTTGACATATTCCAGTCATTCATTAAGCACTTCCTTTTTTATGGTCCAATAAGATTTTACAGACTTACCTTGTACTTTCCCTGCTCTGGAGTCAGCGATTTCTCCAATATCTGGTTCTTTTTAGTGGAGAATAGTATTTAGAAACCCCGATCTGGGTGCTCGGTATGTACTTTGCTACTGGAAGGTCATTGCTTTTAGGTAGGCCCTGTCAGTGAGCAAGCTAGAAAATGTGTGACTGCATGCACACACATTCACATTCCATACCTGTTTCTTTACCTGCCTATTTATTAAAGCCTTGTGCGTACACTGATACTTCAATTCCAGTGTAACACCCTGGGTTTATTCTAGTAGAAAGGATAATGCCTTTTCCATATTTATAACCTCCCTGTGACTGAGAAGAAACTGACCCCAATTATTGTCAGTATATGCCTTATTTGCTCAAGTCCTGTGAACAACCACACCTGACTCCTGGGGGATGCCTCTTTGTTTCTAGCTTCAATGGCCTTGACCCCACATTAGAAAAGAATTCCCTTAAGCAGCAAGATCCGTGGAACAAGTGATAGAGAGAGACTGAGAGAATATAGTAATGCACACAGTCCATAAAATCAAGCCTGACAGATAGTCTAAAGTCAGGCTTTTGATACACAGAGGCTAAGTAACCATGACCCATGGAACACCTCTGGGGGGAATGTAAGTAATTTGCTATTAAATGATATGAGCAAAACTGATTTTTCCTTCCTTGGGGAGGGGATCTGTAATCTCAGAGGTGAGAAAAAGTATATAAGCCTAAAAACATTGTTTGTGTCGAAAGTCAAAATCTTACTGGAAGAACTTTTAAAGTTTGAAAGCAAACTTATATATTGTGGTTAGTGGAAAGCAGTTTTTTTTTTGAAAGCGCAAATAAGATTTTGTTTTCATTAATTAGCTAATTAAATAAGCTCACCATTAAAAAGAGCTGATGTAATGTATTCGTGGCTCTTATAAGACTCATGGGTATTTGTATTTGTGCGTGTGGGGGTGGGGGAGTGACCCTGCACGTGCGTGTACACATGGAGAAAATGTGTTTCCTCTTATCTTCTCACATCACAAGAGGTATAGCTAATTTCCTTCAGTTTTAGAAGAGATGGTTGCCAGAAACCATCCTTTTAGTTGAAAAATGTGAAATATGACATGAAATGCTGATTTTTGAGACTTTTTCTTATATAATTGAATGCTTTTCTGGACTGTATAAAATTTTACGATAAAAACCATAGCATGATTTAGAAAGTTAAAAAAAAAAAACCTAGATATAGCAAACTGAAAAAAAAGGAGTTTATCACTGACAGAAACTTACCCTTGGGAAAAAAGGTAACCTATAAATCAATCTGCAGTCCTTTGCTCTAAGAATGCCTGTAATATCTCCAGCTAACATCAGGTATTTTTGAAATCAATAGCAATCTAATTGCCCACAGAGAACAGTTGCCCTCCTGTGCTTTAAGCCAAAGAGGAATTGTGTACTTTTGTGATAAACATAATTTAGAGGAGGATTATATATTCTTCCTTAATTTATTAGCTACTGGTGCTGCCTTATCCTGTTACCCATGTTTCCTTTTCATTATTTAATGGATAGTGCAGAAAAAGAAATGTGATATTAAAACTGGTAGCAGTACAACTTAATTTTGAAGGGTGGGAAATAAAGACTTTCTTAAAAATTGCCTCCTTAAGTAGCAAGATTAACTGGTGTGTTTAGAGTTTAAGTTAACACTGCTCTCTGATAGGCTGTATACTGTGTACTGTCAACTAGGGTGAGGTGTATTTTTACAGAATTTTAGATCAGAATGGAGTCTTGTAACCAAAATGGCAGAGTAGGAGACCCCAGCTCTGTCCCCTGACAAAGATCAACAATGAGATGATTATCTACAAATAAAACCAACTCTGGAAGAGCTCTGTAGCTCACTTAAGAAACTTGAGCAACACAGTGGGACGAAACACTTGAGAATAGCCACAGAAATGGGAAGGAAGAATGGGTTCATTTTGCCAGCATCATTTCATCCCCTAAGCTGGCATTGCTCAGTCTGAAGAGTGAACTCCCTAGCTAGAAGGAGTTCGCTTTGCTGGGAAAGGGTGAGCAACCAGCTCCCTTCATTTTGGGGGGCACCATATGGAGGCCCTGCTTTGGTTACACCTCCAATAACCTTTGCAATCTCTGTGGATCACTCATAACGCACACCAGTGACCACACAGTTATAGACGCTGTGACCACTAGTGGCCTGACGTGATGAGCACCATGTACCCCTGGGCTTGGAGCCACCACACTCCCCCACACTCAATGCCCTGCACCACCATATTCAGGGTGACAGCGTACTCTAGCATATCCCCACCCACAGGTGAAGGTCTTTCCTTACCAAAATCAGTCCATAAAGTCTGGAAGAGGTGACCGCTTCTTCAGTTGTTCAAACATCTGTATAAGGCTACAGGGATCATGAAGAGTGAGGGGAACAAGACTCCACCCAAGAAGCACAGCAAACCTCCAGTAGCTGACCTAAAGAAATGGACATATAGAAATTACACGACAAAAAATTCAAAATAATTATCCAAAAGATGTTCAGAGAACAGGAGTTCTCTGGTGGTCCAGTGGTTAGGACTCTGCACTGCCATTGCTGTGGCCTGGGGTTCAGTCCCTGTTTGGAGAACTAAGATCCCCACAAGCCACATGGCATAGCCAAAAATAAAGAAATAAATGTAAAACAAATAAAGATGCTCAGAGAACTACAATATAACACAGATAATAAATAGTGCAATGAAATTAAGAAAGCAATACGAGAACACAATAAAAAGTTCAACAAAAAGATTAAAAAAATTAATAAAAGAACCAAACAAATTTTGGAGCTGAAAAATATAGTGACTGAGCAGAAGAATTCAGTAGAAAGATTCAGCATTAGACTGGACCAAGCATAAGAATGAATCAGTGAGCTTGAAGACAAATCATTTGAAACTATTCTGTCCGAGGAGCAAAAAGAAAAAAGATTGAAAAGGAAGAAGGGAGCCTACAAGAGAAAAGAAACAATCTATGCATAATTGGAGTCATAGAGGAGAGGAGGGCAGAAAGGATTAAAAACTTATTTAAAGAAATAATGACTGAGAACTTCCCAAACCTGGGGAGAGATTTGGATATCCAAGTTCAGGAAGCTAATAAGTCACACCAAAATTTTCAGTCCAAAACTATCTTCTCCAAGACACATTGCAATAAAACTGTCTAAACTCAAAGAAAGAAATTTAAAAGCAGTGAGAGAAAGCAAGATTTTCCCATACAAAGGCTATAATTAGATTTCTTAGAAGAAACCTTGCAGGCCAGAGCAGGATGATGCATTCAAAATGCTGAAAGGAAAGAACTGCTAATAAGAATATAGTTGACACTGGAAACAGCACAGGTTTGAACTGCATGGGTCCAGTTATCCACAGTTTTTATTTCTTCATTTACAGCTGTGCTGGGTTTTTGTTGCTACGTGGGCTTTTCTCTAGTTGTGGCAAGCGGCGGGGCAACTCTTGAGTTGTGGTGCACGGACCTTTCATTGCAGTTCTTCTCTTGTTGCAAAGCACGAGCTCTAGGGCATTCAGGCTTCAGCAGTTGTGGCTCCTAGGCCCTAGAAAACAGGCTCAATAGTTGTGGCACACAGGCATTGTTGCCCTGAGGCATGTGGGATCTTCCCAGATCAGGGCCCAGTTCCTTGTCTCCTGCGTTGGCAGGCAGATTCTTCACCACTGAGCCACCAGGAAAGTCCCCACAGTGTGTTTCTTTGTTTTCAATAGTAAATACTACAGTGCTCCATAATCGCAGTTGGTTGTATCTGAGGATGTGAAACCATGAATACGGAGGGCCAGTGGATACAGAGGGTCCATGTATACAGAGGGCCAGCTGTAAGTTGTACGTGGCTTATTGATGGTGAGTATTAATACCCCCTAGCCCCCGAGTTGTTCAAGGGTGACCTTCATTTTATCCAGAAATGATGGTTTTCCCTAAGAAGTAAGAGCTGAGGGAGTTCATTATCACTAAACCCACCTTACAGGAAATGCTGAAAGGAATTCTCCAAACTGAAACACGAAAGAATGATAACTAGCAACATGAAAACATATAACATGCCGGTAAAGATAAGTATATAGTCAGATTCAGAATACTCGGAAGATGATGCTTTGAAAGTGCTGCACTCAATATGCCAGCAAATTTGGAAAACTCAGCAGTAGCCACAGGACTGGAAAAGGTCAGTTTTCATTCCAATCCCGAAGAAAGACAACGCCAAAGAATGCTCAAACTACCGCACAGTTGCACTCATCTCACATGCTAGTAAAGTAATGCTCAAAATTCTCCAAGCCAGGCTTCAGCAATGCGTGAACCATGAACTTCCAGATGTTCAAGGTGGTTTTAGAAAAGGCAGAGGAACCAGAGATCAAATTGCCAACATCCGCTGGATCATCGAAAAAGCAAGAGAGTTCCAGAAAAACATCTATTTCTGCTTTATTGACTATGCCAAAGTCTTTGACTGTGTGGATCACAATAAACTGTGGAAAATTCTGAAAGACATGGGCATACCAGACCACCTGACCTGCCTCTTGAGAAACCTATATGCAGGTCAGGAAGCAACAGTTAGAACTGGATATGGAACAACAGACTGGTTCCAAATAGGCAAAGGAGTCCATTAAGCCTGTATATTGTCACCCTGCTTATTTAACTTATATGCAGAGTACATCATGAGAAACACTGGGCTGGAAGAAGCACAAGCTAGAATCAAGATTGCGGGGAGAAATATCAATAACCTCAGATATGCAAATGACACCACCCTTATGGCAGAAAGTGAAGAAGAACTAAAGAGCCTGTTAATGAACGTGAAAGAGGAGAGTGAAAAAGTTGGCTTAAAGCTCAACATTCAGAAAATTAAGATCATGGCGTCTGGTCCCATCACTTCATGCAAATAGATGGGGAAACAGTGGAAACAATGGCTGACTTTATTTTTCTGGGCTCCAAAATCACTGCAGATGGTGACTGCAGCCATGAAATTAAAAGATGCTTACTCCTTGGAAGGAAAGTTATGACCAACCTAGACAGCATATTAAAAAACAGAGACATTACTTTGCCAACAAAGGTCCGTCTAGTCAAGGCTCTGGTTTTTCCAGTGGTCATGTATGGATGTGAGAGTTGAACTGTGAAGAAAGCTGATCGCCGAAGAATTGATGCTTTTGAACTGTGGTGCTGGAGAAGACTCTTGAGAATCCCTTGGACTGCAAGGAGATCCAACCAGTCCAACATAAAGGAGATCAGTCCTGGGTGTTCACTGGAAGGACTGATGTTGAAGCTGAAATTCCAGTACTTTGGCCACCTGATGCTAAGAGCTGACTCATTGGAAAAGACCCTGATGCTGGGAAAGATTGAGGGGAGGAGAAGGGGACGACAGAGGATGAGATGGTTGGATGGCATCACCGACTCAATGGACATGGGTTTGGGTGAACTCTGGGAGTTGGTGATGGACAGGGAGGCCTGGTGTGCTGCGGTTCATGGGGTCGCAAAGAGTCGGACACGACTGAGCGACTGAACTGAACTGAATGCTGTAATTAGGTGGTGTGTTAACCACTTAAACTCTAGAGTAAACATTAAAGGACAAAAGTATGAAAATACCTATAGTTAAAATAATTTGTTAGTCGATGCACAATATAAAAAGATAGAAATTGTGGCATCAGAAACAAAATGTGGGGAGGGGAGTAAAAGAGTAGAATTTTTGTATGAAATGGGAGTTTTGTTATTAGCTTAAAACAGACTGTTATATCTGTAAGCTATTTCAAGTAAGCCTCAGTGACCACAAAACAAAAGTACACACGAGATAAACAGAAGGGACTCAAAAATAGAACCTTTTAGGGTCACAATCGTCAATTTACAAAGGAAAAGGAAGCTAGCAAAGAGGAGCACAGGAGCTACAAGGCAGCCAGAGAACAATCAACAAGACGACAATGGTAAGAACTACCTAACAATAAGCACTTTAAATGTCAATAGATTAAATTATCCAATCAAACGGCTCAGAGTGGCTGAATGGATAAAAAAATGAGACCCAGCCATATGCTGCCTATGAGAGATTCCTTCAACTTCAAAGGCACATGTAGGTTCAAAGTGAAGGTACAGAAAAAGGTATTCCACGCAATTGGAAAGCAAAAGGAAGCAGGGGGAACTGCACTCACATCGGACAAAATATACGGATGAAAGTAGGTGATGATTAGCTCACGTCTGATGTTTTTACTCCTCAAGATAGATTTCTAGTCTTTCACTACCTGTCTGTAGCGGTTTTCCTATCACTTATAAATGATCCCCAAAAAGAACTCATATTAGGTTTAAAGAAAGGATTTAGAAGTCTGAGAAATGGTTTTATGGATACAAAGAGATAACAAAAAGAAGTTAAAATTCAAGGAGGAAATGAGAATGAAGGACCAGTAACACCAGGAAAATCTAAAGATATACTTATTGTTCTGAGTAGTTTTCCCCTACAGCTTTAATCTTTGGCCTGTTGGGAGCATCTGAACTCATTTAGCTTCATGAACTTCAGATCATATTTCTGGAGCTCTAAGTTCAAGTCATGTTGATGAAGTGTGCTCAGATGGTCCAAAGAAGTTAGGTTTTGGGGGCTGAATCACAAGAATGTGTTGGATACATCTGGCTGTTTTCTAGCTCTGGAAGGAAGATGAATTGGGCCGAGGTCTCTGCTTACAGCTACTGGGTGATTGTGCAAGCACAGATATAGTACAAGGCTATTCTTGGCCTCCTGCTTGACAACTCAGGGCCAACATACTCTACTTGACACAAAACACAAGCCTTCTTTGAAGGCTTATATTGTGCAATATAATACCAACAGAGAACTTTCAAGATAAACGGCTGCTGGATGGGTGTGGCGGGTACTGTTTGAAAACATAGTCACCATCACAATATAGAACATTGGTACTATGAAGGGCTCATGGACCATGGAGAGATGGTTTTTTGCGAGAAGGTACTTTTCTCATTTATTTTCACTATCTCTGGGTCAAACCTGATGGGGATTGATAATATTTTCTTAGCACCAGAATCTGGTCAGTACATTGCCTGGGTTACTTGAACCATTGCAAAATGCCATGGGGGAGGGGGTGTCGTGCGATGTCCCCCTTTCTAGACTTAACAGGCAACTGGCAGACTGAAAGTGGGAGAGATGGGGGCTGGCAGGTTGGTCTGACTAATATGTCTCCCCTAATGGTCGGCCAGCATATCCTGCTATCCTAGTTGGAGGCTGAAGTCATCTTATAGGCCGGGTGGTCTTGAAATCACTTGTTTGGCTACAATCATGGTACATGACATGAGGCCACATATCTAATGTGCATCCCTTTTGGATGAACACATTGTTAATTAAGCAGCAGGTGCTTACTTATCCCAAATAGAGCTGAAATTAAATCCAAAACATTTTTCTCTAACCTAGGACTTGAGCCATTCAGGCACTTAAGGCAGAAGATTATAGCCTTGTCATGACTGGTAAAATCTTTATCATTTATTCTCTTCACTTTCCTGAGTCTCATGAGTCTCTTGGAGCTCAGAAGCCATCTTAAATTATCCCAAAATGGGTTTCAGTCATGTATTGTGGGACCATCCATCTTTCCATTGACCTGCTAGTATCCAAATTCACTGATATGCAAGAGGACAAGGCTTTGGCATAACACTGCCCTGAGCTTAGCAGAAGCTGATTCAGTCAACCTTTGTGCCCCAGGGAGGAGTCCTCCACCTAAGAGATGCTGAGGAGACTTTTTTCTGTTTCTCCTTGAAAAGAGGAGGGTTCTATAGAGTAAACCAACATCTGGGAAGAAAGAAAAACCAGGGAAGCACAGGCTCAGGATTACCATAAGGGGAAAATATCTCCTTAATTTGAGTTATGAGAAGCAGAGTTATAGGTAGGATATTTGACATTGGGACAAGGGCAAATGAAGCTCTTAAGAGGTGTCACCAAGAGACACTGGGAATTGCTAGGATGGCCTGAGAGACCTCATACATGGACCAAATCAAGACTAAACCTGGGAATGAGAGACAAGAGTACTGACTGTAAGGAAATAAGTTGAGCTCTGCCCTAGAGCACTTATCTTGAATTAATCCAGTTTTTAAATGAATTACCTACAGAGACTGTAGCAGTGTTTGCTTCACTGCAGATAGCAAAAAGGATTTTTAAAAAAAGGCTTTTTCATTGGATTTGCTACGATTTCACTCTTTTTTGAACGGTATGAAATTCTTGGCCACAAACTTAATCTTCAACTTTATGTACCTGTATTCATTTTCTATGTCAGTGTAACAAATTATATCATAAGTTTACTAACACAAGTTTCTGGTCTTAGCAATTCTGGACCTCAGACATTCAAGGAAGGTCTTGTGCTCATGCTCAGTCACTAAGTCATGACCCCATGGACTGCAGCCAAACAGGCTCCTCTGTCCATGCAATTTCCCAGGCAAGAATACTGGAGTGGGTTGCCATTTCCTTCTCCAGAGGATCTTCCCGACCCAGGGAGCAAACCCACATCTCCTGCATTGGCAGGCAGGTTCTTTACCACTGAGCTACCAGGGAAGCCCCAGTGAAGGTCTCACTGGGGTAAAATTACAGAGTCTGCCATCTTGGATGCCTCTCTGAAAGCTCCGGGGAGAATCTTATTTCCTTGCTTTACCCAGCTTCCCGGGACCACCTGTACTCGTGGGCTTTTGCTTGCATCCCCATTCCTCCAGCTTCCAACCAGCAATGTCAGGTTGTGTTCTTCTCATATTGTATCCCTCTGACCTTGCTGTGGAAGCCACAACTCCTTCTTTGACTTTCTCTTCTACTTCTGTGATTACATCAGGACCGCCTAGATAATCCTGTGTAATCTCTCCACCTTGAGGTCTTCAACTTAATCACACCTGCAAGGCCCCTTTTGCCATGTGAGGTAACATGTTCATGGGTTCTGGGCATTGGGACGTGGATAGCATTGACAGTGTTAGTCCACCTACCAGAAAATACCAGAAAATAAGGGTATTGCTGATAATGGCTAAATGCAGATAAGCATGGTTTTTCTACAGTGTGAGCAATTTATAGGACATATGAACAGGCCAGAATCAAGATTGCGGAGAGAAATATAAATAACCTCAGATATGCGGATGACACCAGCTTTATGGAAGAAAGTGAAGAGCCTTGATCAAAAGAGCCTCTTGATGAAGGTGAAAGAGGAGAGTGGAAAAAGCTGGCTTAAAACTCAACATTCAAAAAACTAAGATCATGGTATCTGGTACCATTACTTCATGGCAAAAATGGGGAAACAATGGAAACAGTGACAGATTTTATTTTCTTGGGCTCAAAAATCACTGTAGATGGTGATTGCAGCCATGAAATTAAAAGATGCTTGTTCCTTGTAAGAAAAGCTATGACAAGCCTACACAGCATATTAAAAAGCAGAGACACTACTTTGGCAGCAAAGGTCCGTCTAGTCAAAGCTACGGTTTTTCCAGTAGTCATGTATGGATGTGACAGTTGAACCATAAAGAAGGCTGAGCGCCAAAGAATTGATGCTTTTGAACTGTAGTGTTGGAGAGGACTCTTGAGAGTCCCTTGGACTGCAAGGAGATCAAACGAGTCACTTGTAAAGGAAATCAATCCTGACTATTCACTGGAAATACTGATGCTGAAACTGAAGCTCCAGTAATTTGGCCACCCAATGCCAAGAACTGACTCATTAGAGAAGACCCTGATGCTGGAAAAGATTGAAGCCAGGAGGAGAAGGGGACAACAGAAGAGTTGTTTGGGTGGCATCACCGACTCGATGGCCATGAGTTTGAGTAAGCTCTGGGAGTTGATGAAGGACAGGGAAGCCTGGTGTGCTGCAGTCCAAGGGGTCGCAAAAAATCGGACACGACTAAGCAACTGTACAACAACAACAGAGCTGGCAAATGGTTTACTGGCAAATGGACTTTTGGACATTCCAATTATCATCAAAATAGACCCAACTTATATTCTACATATAGAGTAGAACAGATTCTGAATAAGAGTCTGTACTTCAAGTGAGATAATCTCGAGATTATTCATCATGATTCTGGTCATCGTGCCATGCTCTCAGTTTTTAAATTATTCTAGTTTGTCAAAACAAATGTCATTGTTAATTAAAGAGCTTGCTCTCTACTCATTGAAATAGTAATATTTTAGTGATATTTAAAAGAACATATTGTGGCTTTCTAAAACATACAATAGGAAAATTTTACCCTCAAGCATATTTTTTTTTAAGTGTTTTAAAATATTTTTGAAAAGATTGGATTAAGGAGAGTGGGAGAGTCTATAACAGTCCATTTTCATTTGTTATTCTGAAAGATAAAATTTTTTTTCATAGAGGTTGTCAGTTATTTCCATGCATTTACAAATGAGTTTGAGCTATTCAATTTCTGGATTTGGGGTAACCCTACAGGGTTTTGACTTCTGTCAAATTATCTGCTTAACAGGTGTGACAGGTTGATGTTCTCAAATACTTTGTTGCTGCTGCTGCTGCTAAGTCACTTCAGTCGTGTCCAACTCTGTGTGACCCCATAGACGGAAGCCCACCAGGCTCCCCCGTCCCTGGGATTCTTCAGGCAAGAACACTGGAGTGGGTTGCCATTTCCTTCTCCAATGTGTGAAAGTGAAAAGTGAAAGTGAAGTTGCTCAGTCGTGTCCGACCCTTAGCGACCCCACGGACTGCAGCCTACCAGGCTCCTCCATCCATGGGATTTTCCAGGCAAGAGTACTGGAGTGGCTTGCCATTGCCTTCTCCACAAATACTTTGTTAGTCTATATATATTTTTTTAAACAAGTACTTTAACTGTGTTTGTTTAGAAGTCTGATTCATATTTTGCTACTAGATTTGAGTCAAGAATTATATTGAAAAAGAGCTCAGAAAGAGCAATATCATATGGTACTAATGCCATTATATTATTGTTGGAAAAATTAATTTTGCAGAGTTATTGGAATATAATATTTGATAGTACATCTTAATGATCATATACTCCTTAAAATAAAAAAAAATCATTTCCTTACGAGGGGCAGGATAATGTGATATTAAAAGCACAGACTATACAGCCAGTCCATCTGGGTTGGAATCCTTGACTCTGCCACTTGCTAGATATGTATCCTTGGGCAGGTCACTTTACCATCACTTGGCTTCATTTTGCTCATCTGTAAAATGGAGGAGAAAACTAAACAAATTTATGTACATAAAGCACTTGGAGAAATGCCTGATGCATAGTTGGTAAATCTAAGTATTTGCTATGAGATGATTATGGTAGTGATAATGATGATTATTATACATAAACTTTACAGCCAAAATATGCATTAAGTAATCATTATTATGCACTTTTCAAGGCTTAAAAAACTCCTTAAACTAATCAGATCGACAGTAGAAACAATGTAATGTTACAATGACTTTTCATAACCAGTAGTACATTGCGGTTACTTTTTTATTAGTACTCCATTTGAATAGGCCAACTAAAACCAGATTTTCCTCTTTCTTAAAAGTTAGAAAGCAGATGCTATTTGCAAGGGAATAAGCAGAAATTACTGAAAATATACATTATCTACTGTAAACATGATGCCACCAATTCCTTGAAATAAGAAGTGGAAAATTCATTTAAGACGTATGTCCCTGATCTATTGGAGGGTGCCCAGGGACAAAGTGAATATTTCAAGTTATACTATGGGATTTTTTTTTTTTTTAGTTATTAAATTTAAGACCACACATATTTAAGAGTGGTAGGGAAAATAGATGCCTACTTAGGCTTTTGTATAGGCTTCCCAGGTGGTATTAGTGGTAAAGAACCCGCCTGCAGGAGACATAAGAGACATGGGTTTGATCCCTGAGTTAGGAAGATCTCCTAGAGGAGTGAATGGCAATTCACTTCATTATTATTGCCTTGAGAATTCCATGGGCAGAGGAGCTTGGTGGCCTCAGTCCATAGTTGATAGGCCTTTATACGTATTTGTAGCCTCTGCTCCCAAATTCCTTTTTAACCGTGAATGCAGGTTGCCTGGTTCTGCCCCTTCCACCCAACCATTGGAACAGGGCACTGTGCGCTAATGATCATCTCCATTTCCAGTTCCCAACCTGGGAAATGTGGAAATTGTCAGCCACGTCCTGGCATCGTAGTGAAGCTGGTGACACATGGAATAACAGTGCACTGTGTGAAAGGCCAGGGCTTCCCAGGTGGCACTAGTGGTAAAGAATCCGCCTGCCAATGCAAGAGATGCTGCAGACGTGGGCTCAATCCCTGTGTTGGGAAGATTCTCAGGAGGAGGAAATGCAACCTACTCCTGTATGCTTGCCTGGAGGATTCCATGGATAGAGGAGCCTGGCGGGCTATAGTCCATGGGGCCGCATAGAGTCAAACACAACTGAATGTGCCTGCACTGAAAATGTGAAAGAAAAATGCAAATATTATTAAATACACTCTGTTCAGTTCACTTCTAGGATCCATCTTGAATCTTTCCTTTTCTCTCCGTCTCCATCTGCTCTGTTCTGTCCATCATTTCTTTTCTGGGCTCTGCCCCAGCCTTTCCCTCACGGTCTCCTGTGTTCCCTCTGTCTTCACTAGTTATTTTCACCCATCCCCCAGTTATTTTAAATTTGAGGGCACTGATTTTTTATAAATTCAAAAATATATATTTTAAGACATTTTCTTCTTCTTCTCTGTATTCCTCTTCTAATAGTTACTAGTAACTTCAGTTCCAAAAATGAAATGATTTTACCACACCCATCGTTAGGTATGTCTCTACTTACTTTAGTATGACCTAAAGGAATATTATTTTGGAAGCTGTTGTTTTTATTTTTAGTCATTTTTCAGCTTGGTGACTTCAAGTGCAAGGACGTCCTAGAATTAGTAGCATGGGCCAAGACTTGCCTATCATCTCCAAAACTTTAAAAAACCACTGGGTAGTACACTTAGAATATGTGTGATTAGCCACTGTATACAGGCCTGCACATTTCCAAAGCACCCTGTCTGTGAATCTGGGTGGTGACTCAAGAAGTGTGAATGCAAAACAAGAAGCCTTGAGATCTATAATTATAAATCTAGAACTTGATAATTTATAAAATCTATAATTTTAATAATTATTAAAATACCTATAATATTTTAGGCAGGAACCAATGCCTCCTTAAAATACTTCCCTTAATAAAGTGACTTGCTGAATTGTTGAGGGTCAGACATGGGGAGGTGCCTTGTAGAATTAGTTGGAAGCTGGACCAAACCATCAATCTCCTCCCAGCTTGTGGCAAATAGGCCAGGTTTTGTTGGCAACATGAGGTATATGTTTAAAAATAGTATTTTCCATCATCCCTTCATTTTTATATTTATAACTAGTTTGGAGCATGAAAGAAAGACGGCAATTAATAAGGGAAGTGATATACTCAGCGTAAGTTCAGTCCAATTCTGCCCCCTGCAGAGGCCACTGAGCAGCAGCCGCAGGGTCCTGGCACATTATTTCAGGCTTATTGAGCATTCATTGTAATGTGCAATGCAATGAAAATGTGACCACTGCCATTGATCGTAGTACTGTGGAGTATTTGTGCAAGATGAGAAGTTGAAGATTTTCTAGTTCAGTGGTCCCCAGGCTTTTGGATGAGGACCTGGTAAGAATGTTACTTGGAGACTGCCAAGTAAGAACATTAAAAAAAAGTCTGACCTTGAAGATATATGTTAGTGAAATAACCCAAACAAAACAGGACAAATACTATAGGATATCACTTAGTGGAGGTACCTAGAGCAGTCAAATTCATCGAGACAGAAAGTTTGGGATGGTGAAGAAGTTCTAGATACAGATGGTAGATGGTTACACAACACCATGAATATACTTAATGCCACTGAACCGCACAAGTAAAATGGATAAGTTTTATGTTATAGATACACAAAGCTAAATGTTATCACAGTTAAAATAATCTACTACCTAGTTTCATCATTCTTGAATAAGAGAGAAGATTGTTGCTGTTTAGTCAGTAAGTCGTGGCTGACTCTTTGCACCCGGGTGGACTGTAGCCTGCAAGGCTCCTCTGTCCGTGGGACTTCCTAGGCAAGAATACTGGAGTGGGTTGCCATGTCTTACTCCAGGGGATCTTCCTGACCCAGGAATGGAAACCGTATCTCCTGCAGTGGTGGGCGGATTCTTTACCACTGAGCCACCTGGGAAGTCCAAAAGAAAGGATGTTTTCACATATAAAAGAAAGGAAGAAAGAAAAAGAAAGAGAAGAATTAAAGAATGAAAAGAAGGGAGGAAGGGAAGGAGAGGAATGATCTTAGATTAAAGAATATTCTTTTAAAATTATTAAATGTAACTTTATGGAAGAAATTGATTCATTGTCCTTTGGTTTCTCCTTTTGTCACAGATGGTCAGCACTGACTGATTCACAGCACACACAGACAACATTTAGAAATTAACATAGTGTAGTTCTCTCATTTGCAGATTAAAACTTCAGATTCAGAGGGAGGAAGTATCTTATCCAAACATGACAGGGACAGTCATTTCAGTCCCTTAGTTTTCATTTTCAGTCTCTTAATTTTAATGTGTTTTAAAGAGATCATTTAAATGTAGGCATTTAAATTATTTTAAAAAATGACTCATGAACAGTGTTCTTTCTATTATGTAATGCCTGTTACTATAGGAAATTGGCTTTATAGTTTTAGTGTTGTTTTATTAAGGTTGTCCTGCTATTAGTTTCAGATTTAGTTCATTTATTGAATCCCTTCTAGTGCTAGGCATTGTAAATGAATATTTCTATTTTCATTTAGCAGACATTTATATAGTATTTATTAAGAGCAAGGCATTGTTCTAACTGCCTGACAAATAATAACTCTTATAACTCTTACAATAATGCTGAGATAGGTATAATTATTGCCCTCATTTAAAAAATAAGGACACTAAGGCCCAGACTGCTTAAGTACTTGCTGGAAGTCATCGAGCTAGTAAGTGGCGGACTGCAGTTCCACTTTGAATCATTACAATTAAATTCAATTCGGGCTTCCCTGGTGGCTCAGATGGTAGAGAATCTGCCTGCAGTGTGGGAGACCTGGGTTCGATCTTTGGGTCAGGAAGATCCCCTGGAGGAGGCCATGGCAACCCACTCCAGTATTCCTGCCTGGAGAATCCGATGGACAGAGGAGCCTGGCGGGCAAAGAATCAGATGCAACTGAGCATGCACATGCACGCAGACATCATAAAATGCATGGTTTTTTAAAAACTCAAGAATGTGTCTGTGTAAGGATGCTGCTAGATCTCTATTGAACTCAGCTATAATTAGATGCCATTATTTGGTGTGTCTTTTACTCAGCTTCACGGCTGCTCCAGCAAAGCGCAGCCACTGCTCCTTACCTTGGACGAGGGGTATCTGCTCCAGGCCGCCCCTCCTGACCTTGAATGTGGAGTAGCTCCTCTAGGCCCTCCTGTGCCTGTGCAGCCACCGCCACTTGGACGTAGGGTAGCTCCTCTCGGCCGCTGGCCCTGACCTCGGGCAAGGGGTACCTCCTCTTGGCCGCTGTCCCTGGCCTCCTTAAGATTTTAATATATGCTGTTAAGAGCTGGACTTACAAAGACGGTGAGGCCTGACTCTCTCCAGGCACAAGGGGACCAGTGAGGGAGATCAGCACGAAGAGAAACCCAAGTAAGACAGCAGGTATTGTGAGAGGGCATCAGAGGGCAAGCACACTGAAATCATAATCACAGAAAACTAGTCGGTCTGATCACATGGACCATAGCCTTGTCTAACTAAATGAAACTAAGCCATGCTGTGTGGTGCCACCCAAGACGGGCGGGTCATGGTGGAGAGGTCTGCAGAATGTGGTCCACTGGAGAAAGGAATGGCAAACCACTTCAGTATACTTGCCTTGAGAACCCCATGAACAGTATGAAAAGGCAAAAAGATAGGATACTGAATGAGGAATTCCCCAGGTCGGTAGGTACCCAAGATGCTACTGGGGATCAGTGGAGAAATAACTCCAGAAATAATGAAGGGATGGAGCCAAAGCAAAACCAATACCCAGTTGTGGATGTGACTGGTGATGGAAGTAAAATCCGATGCTGTAAAGGGCAATATTGCATAGGAACCTGGAATGTTAGGTCCATGAATCAAGGCAAATTTGAAGTGGTCAACCAGGAGATGGCAAGAGTAAATGTCGACATTCTAGGAATCAGTGAACTAAAATGGACTGGAATGGGTGAATTTAACTCAGATGACCATTATATCTACTACTGTGGGCAGGATTCCCTTAGAAGAAATGGAGTAGCTATCATGGTCAACAAGAGTCCGAAATGCAGTACTTGGATGCAATCTCAAAAATAACAGAATGATCTCTGTTCGTTTCCAATGCAAACCATTCAATATGACAGTAATCCAAGCCTATGCTCCAACCAGTAACGCTGAAGAAGCTGAAGTTGAATGGTTCTATGAAGACCTACAAGACCTTTTACAACTAACACCCCAGAAAGATGTCCTTTTCATTATAGGGGACTGGAATGCAAAAGTAGGAAGTCAAGAAACACCTGGAGTGACAGGCAAATTTGGCCTTGGAGCATGGAACGAAGCAGGACAAAAGCTAATAGAGTTTTGCCAAGAGAACGCACTGGTAATAGCAAACACCCTCTTCCAACAACACAAGAGAAGACTCTACACATGGACATCACCAGATGGTCAACACCGAAATCAGATTGATTATATTCTTTGCAGGCAAAGATGGAGAAGCTCTATACAGTCAGCAAAAACAAGACCAGGAGCTGACTGAGGCTCAGATCATGAACTCCTTATTGCCAAATTCAGACTTAAATTGAAGAAAGTAGGGAAACCCACTAGACCATTCAGATATGACCTAAATCAAATCCCTTATGATTACTCCTTGGAAGGAAAGTTATGACCAACCTAGATAGCATATTAAAAAGCAGAGACATTACTTTGCCAACAAAGGTCCATCTGTCAAGGCTATGGTTTTTCCCGTGGTCATGTATGGATGTGAGAGTTGGACTGTGAAGAAAGCTGATCGCCAAAGAATTGATGCTTTTGAACTGTGGTGCTGGAGAAGACTCTTGAGAGTCCCTTGGACTGCAAGGAGATCCAACCAGTCCTTTCTAAAGGAGATCAGTCCTGGGTGTTCATTGGAAGGACTAATGCTGAAACTGAAGCTCCAATATTTTGGCCACCTCATGCGACGAGTTGACTCACTGGATGCTGTGATGCTGGGAGGGATTGGGGCCGGGAGGAGACGGGGACGACAGAGAATGAGATGGCTGGATGGCATCACCGACTCGATGGACATGAGTTTGAGTGAACTCCGGAGTTGGTGATGGACAGGGAGGCCTGGCGTGCTGTGATTCATGGGGTCACAAAGAGTCGGACATGACTGAGCGACTGAACTGAACTGAACTGAACTATGATTATACAGTGGAAGTGAGAAATAGATTTAAGGGACTAGATCTGATAGATAGAGAGCCCTGATGAACTATGGACAGAGGTTTATGCCATTGTACAGGAGACAGGGATCAAGACCATCCCCATGGAAAAGAAATGCAAAAAAGCAAAATGGCTGTCTGAGGAGGCCTTACAAATAGCTATGAAAAGAAGAGAAGCGAAAAGCAAAGGAGGAAAGGAAAGATATAAGCATCTGAATGCAGAGTTCCCAAGAATAGCAAGGAGAGATAAGAAAGCCTTCCTCAGCAATCAATGCAAAGAAATAGAGGAAAACAACAGAATAAGAAAGACTAGAGATCTCTTCAAGAAAATGAGAGATACCAAGGGAACATTTCATGCAAAGATGGGCTCGATAAAGGACAGACATGGTATGGACCTAACAGAAGCAGAAGATATTAAGAAGAGGTGGCAAGAATACACAGAAGAACTGTACAAAAAAGATCTTCATGACCAAAATAATCACAATGGTGTGATCACTGACCTAGAGCCAGACATCTTGGAATGTGAAGTCAAGTGGTCCTTAGAAATCATCACTACGAACAAAGCTAGTGGAGGTGATGGAATTCCAGTAGAGCTATTTCAAATCCTGAAAGATGATGCTGTGAAAGTGCTACACTCAATATGCCAGCAAATATGGAAAACTCAGCAGTGGCCACAGGACTGGAAAAGGTCAGTCTTCATTCCAATCCCAAAGAAAGGCAATGCCAAAGAATGCTCAAACTACTGCACAATTGCACTCATCTCACATGCTAGTCGGAGAAGGCAATGGCAAGCCACTCCAGTATTCTTGCCTAGAAAATCCCATGGATGGAGGAGCCTGGTGGGTTGCAGTCCATGGGGTCGCTAAGGGCAGGATACAACTGAGCAACTTCACTTTCACTTTTCACTTTCACACATTGGAGAAGGAGGTGGCAACCCACTCCAGTGTTCTTGCCTGGAGAATCCCAGGGATGGGGGAGCCTGGTGGGCTTCCGTCTATGGGGTCACACAGAGTCGGACACGACTGAAGTGACTTAGCAGCAGCAGCAGCACACGCTAGTACAGTCAGGCTCAAAATTCTCCAAGCCAGGCTTCAGCAATGCATGAACCGTGAACTTCCAGATGTTCAAGCTGGTTTTAGAAAAGGCAGAGAAACAAGAGATCAAATTGCCAACATGTGCTGGATCATGGAAAAAGCAAAAGAGTTCCAGAAAAACATCTATTTCTGCTTTATTGACTATGCCAAAGCCTTTGACTGTTTGTATCACAATAAACTGTGGAAAATTCTGAAAGAGATGGGACTCCCAGACCACCTGACCTGCCTCTTGAGAAACCTGTATGCAGGTCAGGAAGCAACAGTTAGACCTGGACATGGAACAACAGACTGTTTCCAAATAGGAAAAGGAGTGCGTCAAGGCTGTATATTGTCACCTTGCTTATTTAACTTATTTGCAGAGTACATAATGAAGAACGCTGGGCTGGAAGAAGCACAAGCTGGAATCAAGATTGTGGGGAGAAATAATAACCTCAGATATGCAGATGACACCACCCTTATGGTAGAAAGTGAAGAGGAACTCAAAAGCTTCCTGATGAAAGTGAAAGAGGAGAGCGAAAAAGTTGGCTTGAAGCTCAACATTCAGAAAACTAAGATCATGGCATCTGGTCCCATCACTTCATGGGAAGTAGATGGGGAAACAGTGGAAACAGTGTCAGACTTTTATTTTTTTGGCTCCAAAATCACTGCAGATGCTGATTGCAGCCATGAAATGAAAAGACGCTTACTCCTTGGAAGGAAAGTTATGACCAATCTAGATAGCATATTAAAAAGTAGAGACATTACTTTGCCAACATAGGTCCATCTAGTCAAGGCTCTTGTTTTTCCATTGGTCATGTATGGATGTGAGAGTTGGACTATGAAGAAAGCTGATTGTCGAAGAATTGATGCTTTTGAACTGTGGTGTTGGAGAAGACTCTTGAGAGTCCCTTCGACTCTCCAAGCAGTCCATTCTAAAGGATATCAGTCCTGGGTGTTCATTGGTAGGACTGATGCTAAAGCTGAAACTCCAATACTTTGGCCACCTCATGCGAAGAGCTGACTCACTGGAAAAGACTCTGATGCTGGGAGGGATTGGGGGCAGGAGGAGACGGGGATGGCAGAGAATGAGATGGCTGGATTGCATCACTGACTCGATGGACATAAGTTTGAGTGAACTCTGGGAGTTGGTGATGGACAGGGAGGCCTGACGTGCTGTGATTTATGGGGTCGCAGAGAGTCGGACACGACTGAGTGAGTGAACTGAACTGATCTGCTAAAGGCCCCACTTCCATATACCCTTACATTGGAGGTTAGGGCTTCAACTTATTTTGAGGAATATAAGCATTCAGCCCACAACATCAGTGTGCTTATTAATTTTCTTTAGTCCGTAAGAAATGTATAAACTGAGCACATTGCTATGGATGTAATTTGCATATCTTAGGATAAGGCCCTTAGGATTTGCAGTTCAGTTCAGTTGCTCAGTCATGTCCAACTCTTTGTGTTCCATGGATTGTAGCATGCCAGGCTTCCCCATCCATCATCAACTCAAACTCATGTCCATCAAGTCGGTGATGTCATCCAACCATCTCATCTTCTGTCGTCCCCTTCTCTTCCTGCCCTCAATCTTTCCCAGCATCAGGGTCTTTTCTAATGAATCAACTCTGCATCAGGTGGCCAACGTTCAGCATCAGTGCTTCCAATGAATATTAAGGATTGATTTCCTTTTGGATTGACTGGTTTGATCTCCTTGCAGGCCAAGAGTCTTTTCCAACATCACAGTTCAAAATCATCAGTTCTTTGGTGCTCAGCCTTCTTTATGGTCCAACTCTCACAACCATACATGACTACTAGAAAAACCATAGCTTTGTCTATACAGAACTTTGTTGGCAAAGTAATGTTTCTGCTTATACTCTGCTGTCTAGGTTTGTCATAGCTTTCCTTCCAAAGAGCAAGCATCTTTTAATTTCATGGCTGCAGTCACCATCTGCAAAGATTTTGGAGCCCAAGAAAATAGTACAGTGCAAATTAATTTAAAGGTATATATTGATTTAAAAGTATGTATTAGGGTCCTGCTGCTGCTGCTGCTAAGTCGCTTCAGTCGTGTCTGACTCTGTGCGACCCCATAGACGGCAGCCCACCAGGCTCCCCCGTCCCTGGGATTCTCCAGGCAAGAACACTGGAGTGGGTTGCCATTTCCTTCTCCAGTGCATGAAAGTGAAAAGTGAAAGTGAAGTCGCTCAGTCATGTCCAACTGTTAGTGACCCTGTGGACTGCAGCCTACAAGGCTCCTCCATCCATGGGATTTTCCAGGCAAGAGTACTGGAGTGGGTTGCCATTGCCTAGTACAGTGCAAATTAATTTAAAGGTGTAGCTGAGGGAGGCCTAAAAACTAACCAGCATCTCACAGAGGGAAGAACAACGCATAGCACCTCCCCAGGTCTGCACTGCCCTGTTACAGTAATGTGATAGGGAGAGGAAGGTAAGACCATTGCATGTTGCATTAGTGATAATCTTTATGGTGATGTAGTAGTTTTGAGAAACATTTTCAGGAGGAAAGTCAAGGTAATCTTGTACAGGAAAGAGAATCAGAAAACCCAAATCCAATTACATCAGCAGAACTCTATATAAGTACCTTCTTAGAGTTGAGATACCTAGTGGAGAAATATAGTCAATTTATATTGGGACCCTTGGCAGATCAATTTTATTTGATGTGTAAGCAAGAATTCAAAACTTCTGAACTATTTATATTCCTTGATTTTTAAAAACTTGCTTCTTATAACTAGCAAGCCGTGTCAAGTCAATATTGTATTTCTGCCTTTTCATTGTCATAACTGTCAGAACAAATAGTCGGTAGAAAAGGATGAGAAAAAACTTTCATCTTGACATGTTAGTAAGAAAAAAAGGTTTCGGACCTCCCTTCTCCAACATCATTTAATGGAGTCATTCTTGACCCTTTTGTCCTCCAAAAGCACCAACCTATTGGAGACCTTCTCACACTGCTACATTTAGTTCTGGGAAGACATTATTGGTAGGGCAATACACAACAATGATTTACAATGATAGGAAAACACCAATATGTTTTTTAAAATTGTGGAGCCTAGGGGCTTCTCTGATGACTCAGTGGTAAAGATTCCGCCTGTCAATGCAGGGGACATGGGTTTGATCCCTGGTCTAGGAATATCCCATGTTCTGCTGAGCAACTAAGCCCGTGAGCCACAACTATTGAGCCTGTGCTCTGGAGCGCTGGAGCCGGGACTACTAAAGCCTGTGCTCCACAGCAAGGGAAACCACCGCGATGAGAGGCACGCGAAGCTAGAGAGCAGCCCCCGCTTGCAACCCGAGAAAGAAACCCTCACAGCAGTGAAGACCCAGCACAGCCAAAAATAAATAAACAAATAAGATTTCAAAATTATCTTTTAAAATGAGAACCAGAAAGTTCCCAGTGGAAACAGCGTGTCCAAGATGAAAAGGATACCTTGTGGTCCAGGAAATTTAAGAGAAAGACAAATAGGTTATAGATGCTCTAACCTTGCTGGAAATATTGTCACCTTTCCAGCGAGCCACCCACCTATAAACTCACAGAGTCTACTGTATAGATCTCCAGCTGTTAAGAAATGGAGTGATTGAAATTCAACATGCACACACCTGAATATTAATTTTTAAAAACATACCTTTGAAACCAGCAATTTCATCCAAAAGGTTAAAGGAAAAAACATTTTTCCAGATTTAAGTACAGTCTTAAGGGTCTGCATAAATCATGATGGTTAAAAAGCAAAGTCTTTTTCTTATCAATGTAAGTGTTCTGTGAAATGACTGATTTTGAGAGAAGCACTAGCCACCCTAGGCTTTTCCTCATCTTATTTTTTTGTTCAGAAATTGGTGCTGTTATTGAAACAATATGGGTGAACATCTCTCTCAAACATGTAATTTTTTCCACCTATTGTCTCCATGTTTTTACGTTGTTTAACAGGTTTTAAAGGGACTTCAACAGAATAGCACTGATATGCACAAGAGAAAAAATATCACATAGACTTATAAGATTCATTTCATTTTAATCTTGCATACATTTAAGCAAAAGAAGAAATACCCAATGTCAAAATAAAACACTTCTTTGATTAACTTAAAAAAAATTATTATCATTTAGTCACTTCTTGCAGGAAAACCTTTTTAGTAGGGAGCCTTAGATTTTTCTAGGTGAAAATAAACCATTTTTAGAAAGCATTATTTTTGCTGAAGCAGCATTATTTCCAATAAATAAGCCATTCATTCATTTGGTTCTTATTTATTAAAGAGTTACTGAGGGAGTACTATGAGCTAGGGGCTGTGCTCTGTATGGGGATAAATAAAACACAGATCCTGCTATCAAATAATTCACACTGTTTAAAGGTAAATTTCATCTGAAGATTGCCAGTAGAAAATTGCCATTTAACAAGACCTTGTTGTTTAATCACTCAGTCGTGTCCAACTCTTTTGTAACTCCGTAAACTGTACCCCGACAGGCACCTCTGTCTATGCGATTTCCCAGGCAAGAATATCGGAGTGGGTTGCCATTTCCTTCTCCAGGGGATCTTCCCAACCCAGGGAGTGAACTGTTGTCTCCTGCATTGGCAAGTGGATTCTTTACCACTGAGCCACCAGGGAAGCCCAAGACCTATCAATAAATGTCATAAATAATGTAAGTAAATAAATAAATGTAATAAATACCCAAGGTAAACAGAATAATAGTCAATCTTTAAGATAGTATATTGCTATAATTCTGAATTCCATTCCAGGAAACAAATGTTTTTATTGAATTAAAAATGAATACAAAACACTTTAAGATCCCTGTACAATATAAAGGAAAGTGGTTAGTGGCCTGTTTTTCAGCTGGGAGAATGGTAATAAGGTTTCTCAAAGAGATTCTGTTTTAATCAAGCCTATCCCTGGCTAGCTATCGTCAGGACTTGATCGATGTATTGATGAAGGGTCCTTTCATGAAGGGCTCAAGGACCATCATTTTCTGAGTCTCTAGTCTATCTTTTGACTTGTTGTGAAACAGGCATCCCGTATGCACCGAGTGTGACAGCTCACTGGCGCCCAGAGTGCTGGTTTAGTCGGGAGCCTCTAGGGTTTTCCAAGATGACGCCTTGTTGATTCATTTCTGAATCTCGACCATTGACATTTGTGTAAAAATATGGGAGTGTGTAGGGCAGGAAGTTCAGTGCAATCAGCTTTTCTTGGAAAATATTTTTCCTTTTCAATTTCATGGCTATTTTTAAAAAGGGATGTTAGGAACTTGAGTTAGTTTAAAGATGAGTATGTGTTTTCCTTTCATAATGACACATAATTATTTTCAGTAAAGACTAAAAGAAACCATCCTTTTCTGTTGTCTGGCCAATAACTGACTAAAATGAGCAGTGCTGATTTACAGGTCTGGGTTGTGGTGGCTGAGAGCAGAACTTTGGGGAGTTTCATTTTTTTTCTTTGATTTGAGCTATCTGAGTTCATGTTCGGTGGAGAAGCAGCAGCAGTCCCAGGCACACTCAGGCACTCATCAGCTTGATAGCCTTCTACATCCCCTAGCTCCGTGTGCTCAAATACGTTCTTGCCAAAAGCCAATGCTAATTTAATGTGTATGGAAATTATGTATTCTGAGTCATTAGTTACTTTTCTTAACTATAGTTGTTATTAATTTGGCAACATTTCATCATTTTTTTTTCTTTATGTTTGGCTCATGTTAGCTTGTATTAACTTCATCTCACAAAAACCCAAACAAACATAAATTTCATAGGACCTACTTGGCATCTGGCAGTGTTTCACGTAACTGCCTAGTTTATTTATTGATATTCGTAGTAAAGATGGCTCATCATGAATTGACACAGTGTTCAGGCCTTACCACCCTCTGGCTGAGTCACCTTGGGTGAATCACTTAACCTCTCTGAGCAGTCTTGATACTGGGATTGGATTAGAAAATCTCCAAATTCTATCTAGTTCTGAAGGAATTTAGAAATTTGGGATTTGTGTGTAAAATTGCTCCTAGGATGGACTTGCAGTCCTCTGAGACGTGTCACTGTTTTTGGATTTCATTGTAAACACTGAGAGGCCCTGTGAGAAGATGGACACTGGATCTCCCAACTTTCCAGGATGAGAGGTTAGGCAGTCTGGAGGGTGAACAACAGACGCCCCTGGGGAGCAAGAAGCTCCCCCCAAGGTGGATGAGAAAGCAGAACACTTCCCAGGAGAAACAGCTTAGCTCTACAGACCTAAACTTTCCCTAGACACTGGGATCTTGGAGACTGGATTACTACACTGTGAAGAAGAGATTAACAGTTTTCTTCAGAAGTAATAGGAAACCACTTGAGTCAGAATCATTTTTTCAGCTGATGACTCATGAAGACATAAGTTGGAGGAGAAAACAGAATTGTAGCTGGTTTCATGGGTATTTGAGTAAAATATTTAGCTCTCGAAAATTACTCATTTATATTGATAGGAATTATCAGTGTACCTGGCATGAGTTGTAATATGTGTTAGTATTTCAGGTGGCTGAATAAATAATACTGCTTTAGTCCTCTTCTGAATTTTGGACCAATTCTCAACCACTGGAAACTGGCAATTCAAGATCAAAATGGCTTTAGATTTGCATCCCATGGGCTTGCTAGAGCTCCTCTAAATTGAAGATATCCTCCTGTCCATGTACTACGTTCATTCCCTCACTGGGACAAAGCCCACGCCATTAAGAGAATGGAGTGGCAGAGGCGATCATAATTAGGGAGACAGACTGGTTTCAAAAGCCAGAAATATTCAGTTTCTTTCTCCAAAACTCATCCATCAAACAAGTCACAAAATAAGGTGGGAGAGGTCAGACCAGGAATGTTCTCTGGCTGAAACTCCTTCACTTGGATCCCAAAACATGTAAAAGGACACTCCTAAGAGTTAGCATCAAGCTCATTATTGTACTGGGAACTGAGTTTGAAAGATATGAGAGAAGTATATATTCAACCAGTATTTACTAACAAGTAGCAAATGGCAACCCACTCCAGTGTTCTTGCCTGGAAAATCCCAGGGATGGGGGAGCCTGGTGGGCTGCCGTCTATGGGGTCGCACAGAGTCGGACACGACTGAAGCGACTTAGCAGCAGCAGCGAGCACTTTTCTAGGCTCTGAGATATATAGGAGAACAAGACATCCAAGGTGCCTCTTCTTTAGGGAACTTATATTCCTGAGGGAGGAGGCAATAATAAACATATAAGTAATTTCAAATACTCATAAGAAATTAAAACAGGATAATATGACACAGCACTATTAAGAATAGGGTGAGGGAAAGGGGACTTATGACAGGGTGGACAAGCAAGGCCACTCTCAGGAGGTGACAGATAACCTGAGGGCCTGGGGATGAGGGTTCAAGGGAACAGCCTGTTCTAAACCCTGAGGCAGGACTGGGCTTGATAAGTTCAAGGAGCAGAAGGAAGGCCGAGGAGAAGAAGGAAGTGTATATGAGCACAGTGAACACGGCTGGCAGCACTGGGATGCCAAGCTGGAAAGGAAGACGGGCCAGATCGTTTGGGAGTCTGAGATTCCGCCTGTGTAACAGAAAGCCACTGGAGTATTCTAGAAGATGCATTTGAATCACCTGGGGAGCTTGTTAAACTGAAGACTTTGGATCATTAGGCCTGAGATGGCTGCATGTCTACCAGCTTGCTGGTGGTCCATGACCCAAGTTTGAGTACTAAGATTCTCATTCATATTTTAAATGATCACTTGGCCCTGTGGAGGGCAGAGAATGAACTGCAAGGACTAAGAGTAGAAGTGGGGAGATCAGTGTGAAGCTATTGCAGTCCATACAAGGGCACGGACTCTCAGGATTGTGTGACTGAGGTCTGATATTTAAGAATAGAGGTTCCAATAGGTTCCACTCAAGAGTGCTGCACAGGTATGTGACACAATATACAGCAGGCCAATATTCAATTTCAATAAATATTCATTCCGTTTCAATAATGTTCAATAATATTCACCTCCTGTTGTTTTTCAGTCGCTAAGTTATGTCCGACTCTTTGCGACCCCATGGACTGCAGGACGCCAGGCCTGTCCTCCACTATCTCCCAGGGTTTGCTCAAGTTCACATCCATTGAGTCAGTGACGCCATCTAACCATCTCGTCCTCTGCCACCCACTTCTCCTTTAGCCTTCAATCTTCCCCAGCATAAAGGTCTTTTCCAGTGAGTCAGCTCTTCACTTCAGGTGGCCAAAGTAGTGGAGCTTCAGCTTCAGCATTGATTTCCTTTAGAATTGACTGGTTTGATCTCCTTGCAGTCCAGGGGACTCTCAAGAGTCTTCTCCAGCACCACAGTTCAAAAGCATCAATTCTTCAGCGCTACCACTGTTCACTGAGTAGCTACTATATTACAGATCAGTGTTCCTCAAGCTGTAACATACGTAGGAATCACTTGGGGATCTTGTAAATTATGGATTCTGGTTTATTAGGTCTGAGGTGAGGCTTAATCATCTGCTTTTTTCTTAATTTACTTATTTTTAATTGAAGGATAATTGCTTTACAATATTATGTTGGTTTCTGGCATACATCAACAAGAATCAGCCATAGGTAATATGGCACATAGCACATAACACATAGCAGTCTGCTTTTTTAACATATAGCTTGATAATGCTAGTCTGCAGAGCATACTCAGCTCTATCCCAGTGCTATGAGAATCAGTCACCCGGGAAATTTTAAAACTACCAATGTTATACCACACTTGAAATGAATTTTCTAACTCTCTGGGGAAGGAGCCCAGATGTATATATTTTTTAAAGATGTCCCTCAGGGGAGGCTATTGTATTGTTAGGGCTGAGACCCTCAGAGCTAGAAGTGTTCACGCAGTTTCCCTGGGGAGGTGGCTAATACTCTAGTTCCCATGATACAGAGGAGGTAAATAGGGTCTAATGAACTTGCCCAAGGTCACATTAATTGCCCAAGTTCTGGTTAAATGCTAGAACAGAGATTTTGATTTAGTTCTTCTGACTCCAAATGTCATGCTTTTTCCATAATACCATACTAATTCTCTACTTCCTATTTTAGGCAAAACTCCCTGTGCTAGGAATTGAGGGGAACATGGTAGAAGGCAGGGTCCAATGAGGAAACAGAAATTCAGGTATCTCAAAGAGAGTGAATCTAATACAGGACATTGGCTCCAACGGCTCTGAGAGGGCTAGAGCGGGAAAAGGAAGGGACAGTTGCAGAAGGAACAGATAGGAAGAAACGGTTGTTGCAGAAGGCAAAAAGGAAGAAACAGTTGTAGA
Organism: Moschus berezovskii; assembly: GCF_049115385.1. NCBI lineage: Eukaryota > Metazoa > Chordata > Mammalia > Artiodactyla > Moschidae > Moschus > Moschus berezovskii. The sequence continues at coordinate 93,284,328 of NC_142469.1, forward strand.
AGAGACAAAAGGAAGTGCATGTGTGCTGTCGCTTCGATCACGTCTGACTCTTTGCAACCCTATGGACCATAGCCTGCCTGCCCATGGGATTCTCCAATCAAGAATACTGGAGTGGATTGCCGTGTCCTCCTCCAGAGGATCTTCCCAACCCAGGGATTGCACCCACATCTCCCACATTGTCAGGCATGTTCTTTACCACCAGTGCCACCTCGGAAGCCCCTGACATAAGGAAGGGATATTCACAAAGATCAGGAAACTGCTGTGGTCCTGGGCTGGAAACTATGAACTGGCACCTGGCACTCCACTGTCAGAGATACTGCGGTCGGCGGTCATGGGACCCATGCTTCCCCCAAACCCTAACCCCGCTTGAATCTAAGCCCTGTTTACTGTCTGTGGGAAAATGGGGCTTGACTTATGCATTCTGCTTGCAGGCTGTATTTGCTAGAATCCTCCTCTTCTGTATGCAAAAGAATATGATAGAAGCGCTGAACACTGAAACTTTTAGCTGCTGGTCATGTCTTAGTGGTCCCCATCAAGAGGAAGCAGATGCCATTCTTTAGTAATTTGGAGCTTGACCCTCTTCTGTTTTGAGCCCTCCCCCTGTGAAGCATTCCTACTTGCTGAGTCCTGGTGAGTCCAGAGTCCCCTGCTCCCCTCTGCTCACCATCTCGTCCCCTTGGTTAGTGTTACCCTCTCTATGCAGTGCGTGTACTTACCACGCTGTTCTTGCTGGTGTTCATTACTGAAAACTCGTCCTTGTGCTTGACTTCTGAAGCTTGACTGAGCTTCTTCAGTGACCAAGAAACTTTCGCAAAGAAAAAAAAAAAACTAGAATTATAGTGGGCTTTCTGGATATTTTGATAGATTTTTAAAAATAAAAACAAGTTAAGGTTTAAAAATAGAATAAAGTATCTTTCTCATAACTTACAAAAAATGTTTTGAAAAAGCAGAGAAAGATCACCTCTTATTAAGTGGTACATTAAAAAGTGAAGTTAGAATATTTCTTATGGTATCAGCAGTTAATTTGTATCCATAAAACAAATGCCCGTATCTGCATTTATTTACATAATTTCCTCTCTTATGATTAATTGAATACTTACAAAGAGAAAAAATTATTGAAAAAAAATTTTTCAGCCAGAATTGCACCCTGTCCCAATTTCCATATGTAAGAAAGATTTTTGTGTCTTTGGAACTAGGAAGAGAGAAAATTGCGATAAATTAATAGATTTTTTTGTTGTTGTTATTTTATGTTCCACTTTGACTGAGTTTGTTGTTGTTATTTAGTTGCTAAGTTGTGTCCAACTCTTCTGTGACCCCCTGGAGTGTAGCCCCCCATTCTCCTCTGTCCATGGGATTTCCCAGGCCAGAAAACTGGAGTGGGTTGCCATTCCCTTCTCCAGGGGACCTTCCAAACCCAGGGATCAAACCTGAGTCTCCTGCATTGGCAGGTGGATTCTTTACCACCAAGTCACCTGGGAAGCCTCTTGACTGAATTACTATTTGGTAATTGAAAGTGAAAGTCGCTCAGTTGTGTCCAACTCTTTGCTACCCCACAGACCAAACAGTCCATGGAATTCTCCAGGTCAGAATACTGGAGTGGGTTGCCTTTTCCTTCTCCAGGGGAATCTTCCCAACCCAGGGATTGAACACAGTCTCCCGCATTGTAGGCGGATTCCTTACCAGCTGAGCCACCAGGGAAGCCACTAGGGAAGTAATTTGGTAATTACTGTGTGGTAATTTCAAATGAGAAGACCAAGAAAGAGATATATATTCTGATCACTAGGGCTTGTGGAGGCCATTGGCTTTATTTGTTAAGGAGAGTGTTGTGCAGACTTTCAGAAGGGGAGTAAGAAGTGTCTTGTTCCTTGAAAGGTCTCAGTGGCCTGAAAAAAGTTATGGGGATTTGCTTCGCACATGCACGTCCATCCCTTCTTCTGTGGTTATCCTAACAAAGTGAGAATATTATTTAAACCAGGTACTTTATTTTGCTGGCTTATTTGATATGTTTAAAAAGTGTAAGACCATTTCCTCAGTAAGCATATGCTTGCACTTAGCCTTAATTCATACCCTCAGAGGCAGCAAATACAGCGGGGCCCTATTCCGTGTATTTTAAGAGGTTTTTTAGAACAGGCCTGGTCTGTTGGCGATACTGCTGAGTGGCACTTAGAGGGTTTACAGACCACTCAGTGGTGATGACATACCCAGTGTGGTTCTGGAAGCTAAATAAAACACAGGAAAGATGCTCAATAAAATAAAGAACACGGCTATGTAATTATCGCCAGAAATGAAATGTTGAAACCCTAAATTTGAATGTGGTTTAGGCACCTGAAGATTCTGTAGATAAACATAATTTCCCAGGTTAAAATTTCAGGAAAGAATATCTCTCTCAAGTGTCTTATTTAGATCAAATATTTTGAAAACGTTTTGACTGATCCTAGGAGAAACAGGGAGCAGATTGTTGAGTGTGACAGGTGCCCGCAAAAGAAACATTCCCTCCTTAGTCACTGCATTTACTGTTAAGTAAGCCAGCAGAGCACCCCATCCAGGCCAAGATCACTTATTTTCCACTAGGAGATTTTTGGCTAGCTCAAAAGCTGTAGGCCATTACTGTGGAATTGTTTTGTGATTAAAAATGCAGAGTTAAAACTAAGTTTTTCTTTTAGTAGGAATTCTTTGAAAAAGTTTTTAATGACAGTGGTCCAATTAATACTGTCACCATTTGAGGTTAAGAGACTCCCTTCTCCTGTGAATAAATTCTAATGCAAGTCTTTGAATTTCTTGGTAGCCATTCTCATGGGAAGTCGGCTAATGTCTTTCAAACCTTGGCTATACTAATTATTCCATTGTCCCAGACGTTTTCACTCAGGCTTTTTCATTTAATCTCCAAGATACTTCCTTAGGTATTTTTGCAAGTTAAAAAAAAAGCAAAAAACAAAACTGAGACTCTAAGAGGTGAGGTCATTTTCCAAAGGCCACAGGGTAAGTAGATGTCCAATTCCATATTCCAACCCCAGCTCATCTGCCTAAAACCATATTCATGATTTTCATGAATATTTCATGTCATATTCATGACAGTCATGATTCAAAGCAACATGGACAGGTTCAAATACATTGGTAATGTGTCTGAGTTTTCCATTTACCTGAAGTTAATCATACTTCCAGTATAATCCAGGTATTTATGGTTTATTTCTGTTTTATTATTTCTCCCATTTATAGGACCTAGCATGATGTGCTCTATATAGCACATAATTAATGAATACTTGCTGAACCAAGTATTTCTTGCTCAATCCATTTTCTTGGATCTTGAGCCATATGAAAAAGCTGCTTCACTTACAGAGGTCAGAGCAATCTTGGTTAGAAAATGTACAGACATGGATTATCTCCATCCTTTTATCCACCCGATAAAATCCTATATCAAAGGCTAGTTCATATTATCATCTCATTTATATAGCTTTCTCTGACCCATTTTGTTGCTGAGGCAGAATTACTTCTCCTTCTGTGTATAACTTAGTACTTTATGTATAATTTCATGTAGATTTTTTTTTAAAGAATGATCATGATAATTTCTATTTATTGTGCACTATGGGCTTCCCAGGTGGCTCTAGTGGTAAAGAACTTTCCTGACAATGCAGGAGACATAGGAGGTATAAGTAGGGAGGATCCCCTGGGGGAGGGCATGGCAACCTACTCCACTATTCTTGTCTGGGAAATCTCATGGACAGAGGAGCCTGGTGGGCTACAGTCCATGGGGTCACAAAGAGCTGGACACGACTGAAGGGACTTAACATGCGCATTGTGTGCTATGCCAGGCATTAAACTAAATACTCTACAAATGATATCTCTTTTTAATCTTCAGAGCAATCCTGGAGGATGACAAACCTTAGGCATCATTATTCTATATTTGTTGTTGTTATGTAATCACTAAGTCATGTCCAACTCTGCCATCCCATGGACTGCAGCCTTCCAGGCTTCTCTGTCCATGGGATTTCCCAAGAATACTGGAGTGGGTTACCATTTCCTTCTCCAAGGTATCTTCCCAACCCAAGGATTAAATCTAGGTCTCCTGCATTGGCAGGTGGATTCTTTACCACTGAGCCACCCGAGAAGCCCACATCCTATATTACAGATGAGGAAACTGAACCTCAGAGGAATTGAATCACGTACCCCCCAGGCACAGTGAGTGCATTTCAGAGATGCAGTAGGAATCCAGATCCAACCAATTCCAAAAGCCTGTGCTTTCAATTTATTCTTTTATTTTTAATTGAGGCAAAATTTACACATAGTGAAGTGCACATAACTGAAGTGTACAGTGTGGTGATTTTGATAAGTATACACATCTGTGTAACTGTCTACCCATCAAAATACAAAACATTTTCACTGCCAGGAGAATTCTTTCATTCCCCTTCTCTGTCAGTTTCTGCCACTCAAGATTAAGGCTGCTTGAATGTCACAGAAATTAAGAGAGTGAGTATGTATTATTTTGACCTGTCACTGTTTTCACCCAATATAATATTTTTGAGAGTCATCCATGTTGTAGCGGGTAATGATATCCACCATATCAATGATTCCCTCCTTTTAATTGCTGAATGGTAGTCCATATTATGGATATACCACAATCTGTTGATCCATTCTCCTGTTGTTGGCATTTGGATCTTTCCAGGTTTTGGCTATTGTGAAGAAAAACTACTATAAACACTTCATAAATAAAAGCTATTGTAAATAACTCTTGTAAATGAAGACATATGTTTTCACCCCTCTGGGGTTAACACCTAAGTGTGGAATTGCTGAGTCATAAAGTGGAAGCATGGTTAACTTTATAAGGAATTAGCAGTTTTCCATAGTGGCTGTACTATTTTACACTGTCATCAGCAATGTCTAAGAGTTCTAGTTCTCCATTTCTTCTCCAATATTTGGTGCTGTTGATCTTTTTACATTTTTCACTCCCTTTAAAAATGCCCTCTTTCCCCCTTAACTGTAGGCCTTTCAAGGTCAGAAAATAGGTGCCATTTATTTCTGCATCCAAGTTTAACTCAGTGTCTGGCACAAATCTGATGCATGTGAAACTAATTTTGAGGATCACAAAAATGGTTGTCAAGGTCCTTTCTACCAATGAAAATCTGTAATTCTAACCTGATGCCATGTGGTTGGCAGATAGTCTTAAACTGAAAGGGCTTTGGACAGTTCTCTTCAGGGTAGCACCGTTTTCAAAGGGACGTGATCCCTACTGAGAAAGTGAGCAACCAGCCAGACATCCGTTGTCCTGAGTGAGGTGGCCTCTAAGTCTGTGCTTCTGCACTAGGCCCGTGTGACATGGGAGGTCCTTTGGACATCACTGAAAGCATGAGTGATGACTTCTGATCTGTAGTCTTTTAGGACTACAGCTGCATAATAATATGAAAACCAACTTAAAATAGCTTAAAACAGGATTCTGTGGATCAGGAGTCTAGTCATGGCTTACCTGCATCTTCTGCATCGAGGCTGCAGTCAAGGTATGGGCTGGGGCTTTGCTTTCAGGCTCACTTGACCTCTGACAGGATTCAGGTCCTTATGGGTTGGTGGACTGAGGGCTTCAGCTTCTTGATAGTTTTTGACCCATCAGTTCAGTTCAGTTCAGTCGCTCAGTCATTTCCAACTCTTTGCGACCCCATGAGTCTAGCCGCCCATAATTCCTTGCTATATGGGCTTTGCCAACATGGCCACTGGCTTCACCAAAGCCAGCAAGGGAGCAACTCCTAGGAAGATGGATGTTTGCATTTTATGCAATAAAATTGTGAAAATGGCATCCTGTCCCCCTGGCAACATTTTATCGGTAAAAAGCAAGTCACAGATCCTGCCCACTTACAAGGAAAGAGGGTCACACAAGGACATGAATATTGAGAGGTGAGGCTCATGGGAGGCCATCTTAATATCTGTCTACCACAGAAGGTCAATTAAATTCTTTATAAAAAGTGAAAAATAGAGATCTTGTGAAGAATATAGCTGTTTTGACCCAAAGAGGGTATTAATTTTTTTTTTTTTTTACTGTTCTGATGAATAGTTTCAGAGGCTCCAACATTACCCCAACACAGAGACCCTGTTCTGGATAAATTATCTGCACTTAATATCCACTGATACATTGATTGATAGGAAAGCATGAAGTGCTTTATGGATAAATATTTCTGAGTGGGTTCATTCAGGGTAGATGAATTGAGTCTTTTCTATGACCTGCTACTGGACAGAGCTTCTGCTCTGAAATTCGTCATGGATTAAAGAAATAGAGAGATTGGCAGACAGACGCCTGTAACCCACGTGTGGGAAGCCAAACATTTTGCCAGTGAATTTGCAATGACTGTCCGAGACCAAACACAGAAAACAACTAAATTGTCCATACTCTGAGATAGAGTACTTTAATTAAAAATGTAAGTCACACATATAAAGAGCAGTGAAAACAAAATACTTTACTTGTTAGAAGGTACCTGGCAGATGTTCAAGCTTTCACCCTTAGCTTTGGAGAGTTTAGACAGTCAAGGAAGACAGGAGAGCCTTGTCCAGCCTTGACCGTGTGGTATTTATTCTGCCTATCCTTGATCACTAAGGATTTTGAATGCCCTAAATGTTTTTCTAAATTTAAATCAAGCACAAAGGTTCATTTCCAGACTTTCGGGAAACATTATTGTAGCCCATTCTTCAAAAGGCTTTGGAAACCGAAGGGCCAAATAGCTGGACTTGAAAAAAAGTTTGTTTCAAAGTTCATCTCCTCCATAAACTGCATAAGTTCATCTTCTCCATAAACTTCCTCAAGTATAGGGATTAATCATTTCAACAAAATGTAAAGCAGTGTATTTATCTGTGTTAGTTTGAAAAGAGAGACAGTATTAGTAGACATTTAGAAACTCCTTTTTGGCACATTCTAGACATTTTACATTGAAAGCCAAAAAAAAAAAAAAATCTCTTTTGATGGATACATATTGAAAGAGCAATTTTATTTTAGTTACAAAATAATAATAATGGTGACAGATATATAGAGCTTATTAAGGAAATGGCAACCCACTCCAGTATTCTTGCCTGGAAGATCCCATAAATGGAGGAGCCTGGTAGGCTACAGTCCATGGGGTCTAAAAGATTCGGACACGACTGAGCAACTTTACTTACTTACTTACTTATATGCTAGATACAGTTCTACTCAGCATAGATTATATAGTATATACACACATACACATATATATCTATGTAAAAAATACATATGTATATTTACTGATTTAATTCTTCATAGCCACCTGTTTAAAAAAGTCTAAAATATATGTGTACTGCCCCTACCTATTCTCTTTTACATCTGTGCTCTTATCCTGCTGGTTCCCTTGGTAATGAGTGAAATAAAAATTTGATTCATGCCCACTTTATATTTACTTGAGAATGGTATTTTAACTTTTTCAAAATTGTTGTTGTTTAGGAGCTAGGCCATGTCTGACTATGCTTTAGTAAATCCTATAATGTGAATACTATTGTTCACATTGGAGAAAGCACAGGCTGGAATCAAGATTGCTGGGAGAAATATCAATAACCTCAGATATGCAGATGATAACACCCTTATGGCAGAAAGTGAAGAAAAACTAAAGAGCCTCTTGGTGAAGGTAAAAGAGGAAAGTGAAAAAAGTTGGCTTAAAGCTTAACATTCAGAAAACTAAGATCATGGCATCCGGTCCCATCACTTCATGCAAATAGATGGGGAAACAGTGGAAACAGTGGCTGACTTTATTTTGGGGGCTCCAAAATCACTGCAGATGGTGATTGCATCCATGAAATTAAAAGACGCTTACTTCTTGGAAGGAAAGTTATGACTAACCTAGACAGCATATTGAAAAGCAGAGACATTACTTTGCCAACAAAGGTCCGTCTAGTCAAGGCTATGGTTTTTCCAGTGGTCATGTATGAATGTGAGAGTTGGACTATAAAGCAAGTTGAGCGCCGAAGAATTGATGCTTTTGAACTGTGGTGTTGGAGAAGACTCTTGAGAGTCCCTTGGACTGCAAGGAGATCCAACCAGTCCATCCTAAAGGAGATCAGTCCTGAATATTCATTAGAAGGGCTGATGCTGAAGCTGAAACTCCAAATCTTTGGCCACCTGATGTGAAAAGCTGACTCATTGGAAAAGACCCTGATGCTGGGAAAGATTGAGGGCAGGAGGAGAAGGGGACGACAGAGGATGAGATGGTTGGATGGCATCACTGACTCAAAGGACATGGGTTTGGGTGAACTCCGGGAGTTGGTGATGGACAGGGAGGCCTGGGGTGCTGTGGTTCATGGGTTGGCAAAGAATCAGACACGACTGAGAGACTGAACTGAACCGTATAAGTAAGGCAAAAGAGGCACAAAGAGGTTGGGCAGCTGGCCTGGGGCTTCACAGCCCGTCCACAGTGGAACCAGCACTCAGACCCCAGCAGCCTGAACTAGACAGAGTCTCTGCTCTTAACTGTCTCACTGTCCCCCGAGTTCAGGAATTTGTTTTCACACCTCGGCCACCCTTACCAACAGTGAAGAAGGAGAATCAAAGAAAGAGTTCAAGACAAACTTGTGCATTCCAGCTTAAGAAAAATAAACTAAAAAAGCACACTGCCTCCAAGCTTCTGGTTTAGGACAAGCAGTCCGAGAAAAAAACGCACACTTCACTATTTAAAAAAATAAACACCTGACGATAATGGTCTAATTGTGATTTTGAAGGGCAACATAAAATGCTTCCCAAAAGGATTAAAAAAACAACTCCCAAAGTTGCAGGAATAGTTGGAACTCTCTGAAAAGTTTCAATGGGCATCTGGAAGTGTGGTCTCCAGGTTAACATAAGGATTACAGAGCAGCCAAACTGAGCAAACTCCAGGAGATAGTGAAGGACAGGGAAACCTGGTGTGCTGCAGTTCATGAGGTTGCAAAGAGTCAGACATGACTGAGCAACTGAACAACAATGGTAAATAAATGTGTTATTATACATATAAATAAATATATAAACATAGATATACATATGTACATATTTATGGTTGTATAAATATATAATATATGTGCAAAACCATATAGTTTTTATATACACATATTTATAGTTTTTACTGACAGTAAACTGCATAAACAATTCAAACATCACAGAAATCTGGAAAGAAAATAGGCAAAAATCTCCTTAAACCTAGTAATTCACAGAAATTGCTTTATTTACTAAAAAATGAATACCAACATTTTAAATACCCTTTCATGCAACCTCTATTCATATCTAGCTATGTAATACTCATACAGTTGTATGAAGATTTATCCATCCTAAGAAGGCAGTGGTTAACCTTTTCTACTCAGAAGGTCTGTGGAGGTCTTTCATGGTCAATATACGGTGGAGTTTTTTGTTTGCTTGTTGGTTTTTTTTTTTCCTGTGGCCACATCATGCTCCTGATCTTAGTTCCCTGACCAGGAATCAAACCCGGGCCCACAGCAGTGAAAGTACCAAGTCCTAACCACTGCAGGAAATTCCCATGGTCAATATATGGTTTGCTGATCCAAACCATCAATATAGTCAATAGAAATTAGAGGAATGTTGAAACTAGGTTTTCTTAAGGTGAAGAGACAACTGGGAATAGAATCATCAGAACTGGTCAAGTGCAGATTTTCTTAAATCTTTGAAAACTTCATGGAGACAAGGGATGAGAAAGCACGAGGAAGGGCATGAGTGAACAAGGAGACCTCCAACTCTCTGGCTGTTCGCTTGGGGTCCATCAGGGAAGAGACAGAGGGGTTGATGTTCATGAGCATTCCGTTCCCTGTGCTGTTGACCCTGGAGCTGACTCTGACAGGGTCACAGCACTAGCTGTGTGGGGCTGGGAAACATTTCAAATGACGACTTTTTAACTCTTGTTGCTACAAGATGCAAGGAATCCTAGAACGTTGGCTGGTGCTGCTTTAAATAGCAGCAAAAACAATCAAGTGCAACAACTAGTAGATTCTTTCATCTCTCTCCAGAAAGGGCATTTCTACCTGTATTCATGTTTTGAATCTGTGATAAATGCCAGGGCTGTAATTAAGAAAAGACCTAAGGCTAAGCAGAGGAAGGGCCATTGTGTTCAAAATGTTTAGAAGCCAACGTGGACAAAGACCGCTGATTTTTCCTTTGGGAAAAAGTGACAGTCCGCGTACATAGATAAATTATACTCAATCTATTAAAAACACATGTTGTGTTTGGTTAAATGCTAATCTCTTGTTTACCCTCCTGCTGTCAAGGCCTGTGTTGCTCGTCCTGGATCTGAATGTATGTTTGAATTATTGCAGCACAGGAAAAGAATCACTGTGTTTATGTTCCGCTGGGGCTCCTAGACTCAAATTTATTGATTTTCAACCCGGGGAGTCTACTGCAATAGACATTACTGTGTGTCCCTATGTAAACCAAATCCATTTTTTTCTTCAGCCATTTGTATGAAGAAATATCATATTCAAGGACTTTGGAAGCATGAGAAATTGCTTCCAGGGCAAGTAAGGTGGGGGTTGCCCACAGAATCCTGTTCTCTCTGTTGGAGGGCTCCTTCATATTCACTCATGCCCTTCCTGTACTTCCTCATCCCATGTCTCCATGAAGTTTTCAAAGATTTAAGAAAATCTGCACGTGAACAGTTCTGATCATTTTATTCCCAGTTGTCTCTTCACCTTAAGAAAACCTAGTTACAACATACCTCTAATTTCTATTGACTATATTGATGGTTTGGATCAGCATATATTGACCATGGGGATTTCCTGCAGTGGTTAGGACTTGGTACTTTCACTGCTGTGGACTCTTGCTTCTCTCTCACCCACCAGTCCTGATATCTTAACTTTTATTTACCTTTCTCATTGGATTGCAGATAGCATTTTCCCAGATGGCTTTCACTGAGCCTTCCAAACCTGAGTTGGTTATTTCTCCTCTGTATTCCTCCATTCTTCCACCTCTCACACCTGATTCTGGTTGCCTGCAACCCCTGTTCCACTCCTCACCTCTGGATGGTTGGGTTGGAAGCACATCACCTGAGATGGTATCTGCCCGAAGATTTTAGGAAACATCTGCTGAGTGAATGAGGATGCCGGTCTTCTCCAAAGGTTTTGTCCTTTAGTGAGGGGACTGCTGTACACCACTAATCCTTCCTACTCCCAGGGCCACCTCCTTCTCTCCTGCAATCCTGAAACCTTGGTGTGCAACTTTTATATCAAATAACAGACTCTTTTCTTTATTCCCTAACAATATCATACATGATTGAATCTGATACATCCTGGCAGGTAACTGATCAAAAAAAGAATGAAAAAATTCTTAGACAAAAGTGAACCTCAGGATCCTGTGGTCCTTGGGATCAGATCACTTTGACTGAATTACAGAACTAGGACTTGGAAACATTGCAGTGAGTATTCCAAGCACAGTCCCTCTACCACCTTCCGGCCTGGAGCCTGGTCCCAGCTCCATGTGATTGTAAATGTGTGATTGGGGAGGAACACACCCAGTCTATTTTGAGACCATTCTGTTTCCTCCAAAAGCTCTTGCCCACGCTTTCTCATCTCTTCTTGCAGAACTGAGAATTAAAATTTGTCTAAATGTGCTTTTCTTCATAGTCACACTCTCAGCACCGTGCTATATCATCTAACATGTTAGTAAGGAGACTGGTTTTGTCCTGGCATTTCATTTCAGGAAAAGATTATTCACTGAGGACCCAATCTTTGTATATTACCATGCTTGAGGAGCCTTTTCCTACTGTTCATGGGATTCAACCCTGAATATTCATTGGAAGGACATGCTGAAGCTGAAACTCCAGTACTTTGGCCACCTGATGCGAAGAGCCAGTTCATTGGAGAGGACTCTGATGCTATGAAAGATTGAGGGCAGGAGGAAAAGGGAGTGACAGAGGATGAGGACGAGATGGTTGGATGGCACCACCGAATTAATGGACATGTGTTTGAGCAAACTCCAGGAGCTAGTGAAGAACAGGGAAGCCTGGCGTGCTGCAGTTCATGGGGTCGAAAAGAGTCAGACAGAACTTAGCAACTGAACAACAACAAATGCTTGGGGAGCAGTCAGTGTGATAAAGTTGTAGGAAGATACTGCATAGAATAGAAATATTAGGAAGGACAAGGAGCAAGGGTGGGATAGAAAGGTTCTGTCTCCTGATTAATGAGGTTGGTATTATGGATGGTATGGATCACAGTGTAATGGCAACACTTGGGTGGAGAGGGTAGACATGAAAAGTAGAAAAATACTTCAGTAGCCTCTGTTGTTGAAACATTTTGATGTTGTGATTGACATCAGTCATTCAGTGATGAACTTCCAGTTTTTTTCAGTGTGCTCAGAGGAGTCTGTCTCTTACAGCCTACAATGAAGTTGATTCCCATATTCTCTCACTGCTCCAACAATTCCCTTGGAGTCCCAGACTCAAAAATTCATGCCCAGAAAGCAGCAAAACACCATCCTAACCAGAAAGATACCATTTCTTGTGAAGGTTCCCTGGGGAAAGCTACTGGGGACAGGCAGGAGAGAAGGAACATGTCACCTTCTGAGAGTATCTCTGCTCACATGCAGGGACTCTCTTTGGAGTCTGAGAGCCAGGTAACTAAGGAAACTGACAGTGCCATCCAGAGTGAAGAGGAATCTGAGGCAGGTGGGCACGTGTGTCTGGAAACAGTTTTGGGGGAGGACAATTTCCTCTTTTAGTGCACGTGCACGTAGGTAGAAATCGGTTTGTTGTTGTTGTTGTTGTCTTTTCCACCTCAGTTTTGCTCACTAATGATCATATTACTACAGGAGAAAAGATGAGTTGTAGGGACAGTGAGATTAGCTGGAAAACTGAGCCGGGTGTGTGCTCCTGGGGAGTATCCATAGGCTGCACAGCAGATGCTGGGCAATCCAAGTTGTGTTGTGTGAATTGTGTGAGCTTGAACTGGTAGCAACCAGGGCAGCACTTGGACTTGACCAAAGTCAAATGACAAATGAGACACTTCTTCTTTTGTATTTAGGGAAGAAACTCCAAAATTCCTTTGTATTTAGGGAAAAAAATTTCCTTTGTATGTAGGGAAAAAATATCCCCCCAAAATATTGTTTGATTCATATCCTTTAAGGTAGTATGGTAAACATTCACAGAAGTGATTCATGCTAAGAAAATAAACAAAACCAAAATCAGACCCATAGCATAACATTGTGCAATCAAGTTATGTATAAACTAAGTGCTATTCATAGGAAGCAGATAGACCTGAGACGTACATGCAGGCATGCCATCTATAGAAAGGTCCTTAACAGTTGTTTTTTTTTTTCCTTTAATCATATAAACACCAAAGACTAAGGCACAGAGAGCTACCTCCTTAAGAGGTGGGATGAGAGTCGGGGTGTGGGCTTCCCCGTGTAATCTCTTGTATAATGTCAGAGATGATCTGGTCAAGTATACTACGTAAATCAAGTGTTTATGCACAAGCTGTTTGACTTGGTCAGGAGGGCTGCCCTGGAGCTTGTGAAGGAATGAAGTGTATGAACTTGCCCTAAGTTGCATTTCAGGTTGGTCTTCATACCAGCCTGACTGAGGATTGGGATCTATACTGTGTTACTGCGGTCAGACCCCTGACTTTCTCCTTTTCCTCCTTTTTTGACCCCCAGAAATAACATTTTATAACGAATAATTTTTTTACAATTGGATTATTAGAGAAACACTGGCAATGAGAACTTTGTGCTACATATATATGTGTGTATATAAGCTTTTTTATATTTGAAGGTGGGGATGGAGGTGCAGAGGTGTGTCATGTTAGGTTTAGGGGGTTCTTGGATCATTTTGGGATCTTCCCCAGTGGATCAGAGGGTGAAGAATCCACCTGCAATGCAGGAGACCCGGGTTCAGTCCCTGGGTAGGAAAGATCCCCTGGAGAAGGGAATGGCAACCCACTCCAGTATTCTTGTCTGGAAGATTCCATGGACAGAGGAGCCTGGTGTCTACAGTTCATGGGGTTGCAAAGAGTCAGACATGACTGAACGACTGACAAAGGTCCTTTAAAGATCCTGGATCATTTTTATGAGGAGCTCAGTTAAGAACATCTTGAAATTGGCAAACACATTCAGTGAACAAAACTTGGCTTCAAGTGTAAATTTTCACCTACAAGGTCCGTGACAAATTGTAAAAATGGTCAAAGACGAGCTGCAAGTACTTTCTTGTTCATCTTTCCTTTCAGTTTTATCTCCCTCTGTGTGCTGACTGTCCCCCCAGCACATACGGGCCAAGGTGAGCTGCCCACCATTATGATCCCTTATGCTGCTCCCCTGGGGTGCATACCCTTGCTTTCATCCCACCTGAGTTGAATCACGTCCACAGTTTCAGGCGCAGCTCAACTGTTACTTCCACTCTGAGATGGAACACAGAGGCCAGCATAGACCTCTAGTCCTTCCTCTCAGTTTGCAGCCAGTCACTCCATAATCACAGCTTGATAAGTATAATTAGAGGGCTGTGGGCAGGTGAAGTCCAAAGCTCATAGCACAGAGTATTCACATCATGATTTTAGATGCTCCTATGTATTCACCTTAACCCCAGTTTTACCTGAGGCAAGTCAGACTCAGTGAAGCCAAGCAACTTGACTGATATTATTAAAATGAAATGAACGTTGCTCAGTCATGTCCGACTCTTTGCAAACCCCGTGGAATGTCACCCGCCAGGCTCCTCTGTCCATGGAATTCTCCAGGCAAGAGTAACAGAGTGGGTTGCCATTCCCTTCTCCAGGGAATCTTCCTGACCCAGGGATTGAACATGAGTCTCCTACATTGCAGGCAGATTCTTTACTGTTTGAGTTACCAAAGAAGCCGACTGATATTTTACACCCTGTTAACAGTGAAGCCAGGATCCAGATTCCAGGTGTCCTTGAAGAGGCCCTTACCTCTTATAAAAGCTCCCAGATGTTTTAAGAGGAAGAAGCATCGCAAACCTTCTCCACATTTGTTTGTTTTTTCTGTCTGATCCAGGCCTGGGTGGCTAGTGGTTGAGAAACCACAGCTAGTTTCTTCTGTCAGTGGACAAGGATGCTCAGCAGACAAGAATCCTGAGCCCAGATAAAGATGGGAAAATCTGAGTGTATGTTGATTGCAAGAGCAGTGTTTATTTACTTGTGGCAGCATTATGGAATGATACTTGTGTAAAACAGACTCACTCACTGATTTTTGAGACCATAAAAACACTATAAGAATTGGATGGGAGTGTTACGTATTGATATAAGAATTAGGCCTTATCCTTATCTGTTTCTAAAAATGTTCTGATCAATAGTCATAGTGAAGGAAAGAACTCTCACTTGACAAAACAGGATACTCTAGAGCCCAGTTTACTGGACAGTGAAATAGATCAGGAGTCTTCCTTCAAGTTCCTCCTGTTTTTCCTTCAGCACACAGTGCTTCTCCATGCAAAGCCAAGAGGTTCCGAAAGGCTGATGGTATTTTGTCTCTAAGTGCTAATAAAATTGGTTTGTGTTATGTGTGTTATGTGTATATAATAAAAAATTGGTTTGCGTTATGTGTGTAGTTTTATTCATAAAAGATTTAAAATCTAGGTAAGCTAAATCAAAAATGCTGCTTTGCATTCTGCAGTATTTAGGCCTAGATGTTGTCATGACAGTGAATATTATATTGGCTTTCAAACCTTTAAAAATTAATGTGACCTCCACTGCAAATATCATTTGGATGTCTTGACAAAGTATAGGTGATACACATATAAAGTACTTCAATGATTCTGTGTGGGGTGACTCATATAAGCATGATTGCCATTAAAGGAATTTGGCTCCAAATACAGGGCTCTCTGCTGGTACTTCGGTGATTTTTCTAACACAAGTGATTGATCCCTTGAGTGGAACAAAAGGGACCCACTTGTGAAATTGCCTTTTAAGTGCCCTTAAGGGCATGGGGTCATGGTATTTAAAGCTTTGGAATGATTCCTCGTCAATATGAATCAAGCATTGAATTTTCAGTGTGGTGTTTAATTCTCTGATCAGAGGTACAGCAGGGAAAAGTTGGTTATGTTTTAAAATTCCTTGGCTTTTTAGGGAAAGTCACTTACTTTTTATTTATTTTTAGTATGGAAATGTAAAAAGAAAAAAAACACTTGGTTTTGGGACCAGCTGAATCCATGCCAAAGTGAAGTGAAACATGCAGCAGTCAAATTTGATTACTCTCCAGGACTTGTGTAGACCCTTCTCTCCTTGCTGGAGGGAGGAGGAACATGTGTGTGTGTGTGTGTGTATCCCTACACCCACCCCAATAATGGAAATTCAGATAAGAGACAAATGAGTGTAGCTGAAGTCCGTTTTAAAAAATAGGTAATGAAAAATGTTACGTGGGGCTTGTGTGGCTAAAATTTGGATGCATAAAAAGTGGTGCTAAAACAATTTCCATTATTGGGGTGGGAGTAGGAGGACAAAGGATGAGATGGGTGGATGGCACCACCAACTCCACGGACGTGAGTGTGAGCAAGCGCTTTGAGTCGGTGATGGACAGGGACTGCTGGAGCGGCAGTCCACGGGTTCGCAAAGAGTTGGACACGACTGAGCGACTGAACTCTACTGATCCTATGCAGCCCTCTCCGTTTTAATTTTATTTTTGGCTGTGCTGGGTCTTAGTTGCTGCCAGAAGGCTTCCTCTGACTGTGGTGAGCGGGGGCTACTCTCTGGTTGTGGTGGACAGGCTTCTCACTGTGGTGGCGTCTCTTGCTGCAGAGCACGAACTCTCGGCACGCATGCTTCCATAGGTGTGGCCCATGAGCTTAGTTGCCCCTGCAGCACGTGGGATCTTCCCAGACCAAGGATCGAACCAGTGCCCCCTGCATTGACAAGGCAGATTCCTATCCACTGTGCCACCAGGGAAGTCCTGTATGTAAACTTGACTTAAAGGTTTTGTAAACTTGACTTGAATGTTTTAGGAAACATGCATGGAACTTACTTAAAAATAGAATATGTCTTTTCAATTGAGCCAGATATCTTCCTGAGACAAATATCTCTTACATATATGTGTAGCTTTGTGCGACATCATTTATAGAACTTTAGCATATATAAGTGGTATATATAAAAACAAAGAGTTTTAAAATTTTTTCCTACTTTGTTCCATGACAACTTTAGTTATTTTATGTAAGTAACTATAAAATAACATTTTTGAAAAGCTATGATGGGCCCCCAAACCTTACTTCTCTCACCAATTTGAAAGATTTTATAAAATCCCTCATTTTATTAAATTACGGGTGTTATGCAGGCAGACTCCAGTATTCTTGCTTGGAAAATCCCATGGGCAGAGGAGCCTGGCAGGCTACAGTCCATGGGGTCGCAAAGAGCCGGGCAGGATTTAGCAACTAAGCCACTGCCAACACCACCATGCAGGCAGAAGAGCCAACAGTGTGTGGTGGGTCTGAGTGTAAAGAGAAGTCTTCCGAAGGCTCTGGAAGTGGACGGGTCCAGCTCCACGCTGGCCCCACGCTGTTTAACTGCCCCCTCTCCGGAAGGTTTCATGACCTCTCTGAGGGTTTGTTTCCTCACCTACAAGATGAGAAAACAGTGTCTACCTGCAGATGAAAGGGCAGAGCTATATGTAATGATTTGCCTAATGCACAATCCTTGATTGGCACATAATAAATATTCATACCTTTCTCTACCTCAGGAAAGGATCAAGTCTCTGCTACCTAAAAATCCATTTTCCACTGTTTTATATTTCTATTAAGCTAGTATCATCTAACTCTCTATTTCTAACCTTTATCATCAGGATTTCATTAGCATATTCAATTTTTCCTGTTATTTATAACCATACCTTATTATTCTTATAATCCTTACAAAGTTATTTTTGCTCCACTGCCTCTTCATACTGTCAAGAAATATATTTTCTCCATTGCTGAGTGATTTCTTCAATTATTCTCACTTATGTGTAAAGCATTCACATACCTTCTTATGATTTATCTTTTTATGGTCCCCACAGAGCATTAATTGTTTTTTAGGTTTGTAATGGCTTTGCTCACTGAGTCTGAAGTGTTCAAGGCCTCTAGACCAACCACAGTCTGGTTCTTATTGTTGCCTGGACTAGGACTTCTCTTGTAAAACCTTAGCTACAAAATCCTTAACAGGAACCCTTCAGTTCTCCTGTGTGCTCTGCTTGTGCTTAGTCACTCAGTCATGTCTGACTCTTTGCAAACACATGGACTGTAGCCCACCAGGCTCCTCTGTCCGTGGAGATTCTCCAGGCAAGAATATTGGAGTGGGTTGCCATGCCCTTCTCTAGGGGATCTTCCTACCGAGGGATTGAAACCAGGTCTCCTACATTGCAGGTGGATTCTTTACCATCTGAACCACCAGGGAAGCCCAAGAATATTGGAGTGCATAACCTTTCCCTTCCCCCGGGGACCTTCCCAACTCAGGGATCGAACTGGGGTCTCCTGAACTTCAGGTGGATTCTTTACCAGCTGAGCTACCAGGGAAGCCCTTAGTTCTATACAGAACTCCAATTTCAATCCTTTGCCTTGAAAGTAGACTATCGCATCCTTATATACAGCCCCAGTTCCTACCACTTCAGTGGGCTTGAATCAGGACATGTGTGCTTGGCATTCACAACAGAGAAAAATCTATGGTGCTTATGTCATTCGCTTGGCATAAAGTGGTTCTGAAAAGAAAAACACATTATGCATTAATCAGTTTTCCCCATTCCTACCTTTCTTTCAGGCAGGGTTGAAGCTATACATGTATTTTTTTTTAAAGTAATTTTATGAATTAATTCTGTGCTTTCTAGAAAGAGTTGTGTCCATGTTAAAATGACTTCTTGATATCATCAGTATATCTGTTCTTAATATTATTCCCACTTCCTCAAATGATTGAAATCTACATGATAAAGAAAATGAATTTTGAAAGATGAGCCGTTTCATTTGCTCATTGTGTGAGGGGTCTTCAAGGGCTTACTAGGGGGTTCAGTGGTAAAGAATCCGCCAGCCAATGCTAGAGATGCCAGATATGCATATTTGATGCCTGGGTCCAGAAGATCCCCTGGAGGAGGGGATGGCAACCCACTCAAGTATTCTTGCCTAGAAAATCCCATGAACAGTGGAGCCTGGCGGGCTGCAGTCCATGGGGTCACAAAGAGTTGGACCCGACTGAGTGACTGAGCAGGCATGCACATAAGGGGTCTTCAGGGAATCTGAGAGTTGGAAGGAAGATTGAGAGGTCACCATGCATCTCCCTCACCCAGCGAAGGCATCTTGCCCATCATGGCTTCAGCCCTGCCTCTGGGAGGATGCTGCCCTGAGGCCCCATTCTGCTTTCAACAACTCCTTAGCCTGGAAGTTCTGTCTTGATCAGCTGAGTCTCCCTTTGTACCATGACAATTAAGTTACTTTGGGTGGGCTTGGATTCATTTGACTCATGTTTTGTGCTGTTGGGGAAAACTTTTTTATTAAGAAGTATTCTCCAATAAGCAAATTGATATTAAGCAGGCTTGTGTATATTTCAAATTCATGAGCATGAAAACCAGGAAACAGGTGTTTGTTTTGCTATAAAGATGAGCTCCAGTTTTCTTCCAGGAGAACTCATGCTGGTCTTTGCTCCCAAGTTCTACATCAGCCTCAACCCTCAGACTCAATCCTTCAATGGTTCAGAAAAGCAAGTGACTCACTGTAATTTTGAAAGATTATTCATATTTCTAGATCTACGATGAATTCAAGGCAAACAGGCTTTTTAAGAAAGACTCCTTTTTCCGGGTGTAAGAAAGCACTCTTCCCCAACTCATTTTATTGAAAGACAGGATTAACTTTATTAGGAAAGAAACCGATCTACTATGTGCTAGAGAGTATTTATGACCTCCAGAACACTATCTTTCAGAATAATAATACAAGCATACGAATAGCCAAATTCTGCCAGGTTTTTTAAAATTACATTTTGTTCATGTCCAGGTATAACCTCCCATCATAAATCCTGGGAATTGTGGAGGAAGACAGCGACAGGCCATCCCAGCGCATAATGAGAGATGCGTATTTCAGTGCTGGACTGATGTTTATGGATGTGATTACCTACATACATAACGGTTCTATTTAACACATCACATCTTGAAATTGACTCTGTTTTAAATGTAATCCTGGTGCTACTCTTTATTGTATGCATGCCAGGCAGTTTATAAATGTAACTCTGATCTCCTTAGTCATATGAGATGAGGTTTATTCTTCCTGCTTTTCCTGTGGAGAAAGTAAAACCCAGAAACTTAAAAACTTAGCTCAAGGTCACATTCAGGAAGTAGATTGCCACCTCGGATTGATGCGCTTCAAAAACCCACATTCTTTCTCCTGTATTCTGTTCTTTGGCTCATCTTTGGCAAACAATATCTTATTTTTAGGCAATTATATGTTTTTGTGGGGAGGGGTGTTTATATGGGCCTACAGAGTAATATATAGAGGTATGCGAATCCCTTTTTATCTTCCAATATTATAGTTTCATGAACCACAAAATCTCGCCTAAATCCTATTAAATCTGATACAAAATAGAACTAGAGAGATGATAGAAAAGGGAGCGATGCTGAATTTATTGAAACTCACCCTTTTAAAATAGAGACTGCTAGGCTCCATGTGTTTGATTGCTAGTTAATTTTGTGAGGATTACTCTGAATGACTTCAGTGGTTCCTGCTGCTCTATTCAAAATCCTGTTTTACATTTGAAGACCTAATAAACAGGAAACTATGATCTCTTCCTTGTGTTACTTGAAAGTTGATATGAAAGTATAATCCCAGATGGGATAGTTCAGTCTGCACTACAGCATCTGTGTAAGACCGATGTCCCCATGAAAGCCATTCCATCCACATGCTTTCTAAATCAGCATCAGCATTTACGAGCACCCTTCGACTCTCTCGTTTGTGTGCATTTCATTGTAGTGTGGTTTATTTGAAACACCCTGTAGAGTGCTCTTTCGTACTCATTTCCCTACAGCATGAAAAGAATTGGCAAGTGACAAGTAATTCTCTGTCAAACATATGACTGTTCCATTTGGAATATAGAGGACACAGATGCTCATTTACCAGTGGCCTCAGGCCATGGCCCAGGAGCCCATCAAGCGGAAGACAAACTAGCAATGAATTTTTTTAATCCATTAAAAATATGTATGTGTTGACACCAACCTCTAACAAAGGAGTGGTTCGTCACTCAGCAAGTTATTCGTAGGACGTCACCAAGGCCCACTGATGGCTTTCCATGGTGTTTCCCTGCCTAGTCTTCACAGAGTTCTTCCCTCTCGATTCTGGGTTCCACCTTTCTACAGGCTCACACTGCTGCCATTTTTGCACACACAGCAGTCGCAGAAAACTCTCCCACCTGCCCACTGTCCCACTACATAGAGCCCTAAGGTAGTATGGACTGGAATTCCTTTGAGCGTGAACCTAACTTCAAGTCCAGCTCTGACACCTCTATACATGTGACCTTGGGCTCAGGTCTTCTCTGTGGAAAGGGACCCTCACCCTGTCCTGCTGACCTTGTAGGGTTGATGGGGGTGGGAGCTGCTGAAAAAGAAGGTCTCTTCTGGTGTGCCCCAAAGCCCTTGGAATCTTTGCACAAAGTTCCTTCTGCTTCTTAAATGAGACTTTGTCTTCTGATCTTTATTTCAAGGTCGCAGAACATCCTTAACTTAGACTCATCACCCTCTTTGACTGCACGCCTTCTCTTCCTTGAGTTAAGGAAACTCTGTTGTTCCTTCTCATTTTGCCCTGTACTTCACCCCTTACAAGAGTCATCACAAACAACTGAAGACTTATTTTGTAATCATTTGTTTAATGTTTGTCATTCATTTTTATTGTAGACTTCAGAGGGCCAGTGCTATGGACTGTTTATATACTCCTATACATATTGAAGCCCTATACATTTATATACTCCTATACATATTATATACAAATTGAAGCCCTGCCCCTAATTTGATGGCTTTTGGAGGTGGGGATTTCATGTGGTAATCAGGTTTAGATGAGGTCATGAAGATGGGGCCCCCATGATGGGAGTAGTACCCTAATTTGAAGAGGGAGAGACCAGGGCCCTATCTCTCCACCACATGAGGCCACAGCAGGAAACACAGCCATCTGCAAGTCAGGAGCAACCCTGGACCACGATGGACCCTGATCTTGAACTTCTAGCCTCCAGAACTGTCAGAGATAAATGTTTGTTGTTTAAGCCACCTGGTCTGTAGTAATTTACTATAGCAGGCCTGAACTAAGACATGCAGGGTTCATATCTTTTTACTCAGGCCTGTATCACTATGCATAGTGCCTGGCATAAAGTAAGCACTTGATAAGTGTTCGATGGATGAATTTGTGAGTGTCCTGCCTGCATGTTGCTCGGAAACATGAGCAACTCCATCCTCTCCAGTCCACTCCAAACCTGAGAAGCCCAAGACTCATCAGCCTGAGATGCCCTGAGAGCTAACAGGCCAGTATTTCAAAGTACCTGTGTCTCCCAGACTGGAATCTCTGGGTCAGGTAGGGAGTGTGTGGTGAGCAAAAGAGCTTCAGAATCAGGCGGCTGGACTCAGACCCAGGACCGCCTGCTTGCTGATGAGTTGTTCCAGGTGGTGCAGGTCACTTCACCTCCCCCGTCTCAGTGTTCTCTGCTGTAAAATGGGCATGACGGTAGTTCTTGCCTCAGAGGTTGTCATAGGAACAGAGTGGTATGAGGTCTTTCGAGTGCTGAGCACAGACCCCAGGTCAGCATTGATGTGAACCATCCATGATGATATGAAAGGCACAGATTTTTTTGGCCTTGTTCTGTTTCTCCCAGGATAGTTTCTTAGTTATCTTTGTCCTGCTCATCTTCCACTACTTTCTTTAGGGGTTCTTCATGCAGTAAGCGTATGATGGAAAGTGTCCATCCTCATGGTGGCTAGGTCCTGGAAGATTATCTGACTCTGATTAGAGCCTTGGAGTATGCAGGGCTGGGCTGCTCTCCCACTGGGCGTGTTAATAGTCACAGAGGTGGAATCAGCTGACTGTAATAATTACTTTGGGAGGAAAATCTGATGGAATGAAACAGAAACCTAAATGATTCCATCTCTCTTTTATACCTTATTCCTGCCTGCATAAGATCATATAATACAATTATGATGAACCCCTGAGCTAATTCAGCAATAATTCTTATTTATATTTAGGTAGTTATTATCACAATATTACACTGATCATTTGATTGCAAAAGTAATTTCCTTCTACAGAGGTACCCTTGACATCCTGTAATGTGTATTAAGATTTAATGGGGGGATAAACAAGGCAGTAGATTTGATGTGTAAAAAACAAGGCAGTGATTTTGAGCCTGAAATACACAGAGGAAAGCATTCATTTGCTTTTAAAATTAATTAGAAATGAAAGCCACTTTCTAAATCATAACTGATAACAATTTGTATTTTTTTTCAGGGTCTGGAATGCTCATTTTTATCATTTAAGCTTAAGAAGGCATTTGTAGGATTTTTTTTTTTTTGCTTTGTTAACTGGTTGGGGTGAACATTCAGGATTTTTTTAAAAGGTATTTAATATTTTTGTAAATGTATTTAAGTATTCTTAGTTAATAAAGCCATTTGTTTTAATTTAGTGGAAAATAATTTTATTAGAGCTTAAATAAAGTTGTGCAAGCAATGCTCCTCCGTTACAGGGTCTTTGGGACTGTGTTAATTATAAGAAATGGAGCTATTGGAGACTAATCCTGAGCACACAAACTCCTCATTGTTAACCATGGCTGGTGCGTGCTGACAGCTGCCTCTTAGGGAAATGTAACCCATGGTTAATGGTGGAAAGTGTGGCATTAGCATAATTTTTTGGCAAGGACTGAGCTGGGGCTGCAGCACCGCCTTCCACCTCGACTCTTTCATTACTGTATCTTATCAGAGCCCAGACTCTAGGGGGGAGATGAAGCCATGTGATTGTGCTACAGGTAACCAAAACCCTGTGTGAAATGCCCATGTCTAAATAAAAGAAGAAAGGATTTCGATTGCTTATGATAATGATTTTAAAAGGGTCCCTAGAAGAAAGACTCTGAAAAGAATCGCTGGTGTTTGAACAAAATTGACACCATGTAGAGGTGGCTGTTTTTGACATTGACACTAATGCATGTTATGGTTTCTATAAGAGGAATTAGACTTTAAACAGTTTTATTCTTCAGGGACCAATTCAGACAAAAATAGATCTGCTAATGCAAGACTTAGAGTCAAGAATAAATTATATCCCCTGAAGGTTCTCTAAGTTCATTTGCACATTACTAAAGGTACTTCAAACAGTTGGGAATGCATTTTTGTATATTTCAGAGAACATATCAAGCCAGTGTTGGAAAGTAATAGAAAATATCAAATAATAACTAGTGGTAAAAAAAAAAGCTACCTGCCAATTCAGGAGATGCAAGAGACACAGGTTCGATCCCTGGGTTGGGAAAATCAGCTGGAGGAGGAAAATGGCAACCCACTCCAGTATTCTTGCCTGAAAAATTCTATGGACAAGAGGAGCCTGGTGGGCTATAGTTGAAGACAAAAGAGTCGGACACAACTGAGCACACATTTTATAATAATGTTCGTTCTTGATAGGATAAATGATTCTCTTGGCCAAGGATTCTCTTTGCTTTTGTCAATAATGAATAAATTATAAGCTTGAATATGAATGATCCAATTGGTTAATAGAAGATAAGGAAGTGGCTACTGTTCACTGAACACTTACTGTGTGCCAGGCAGGCACTATACTCAATGCTTTATACACATCTTGTTTCTCTATTGTAAAACCCTATTCAGTTCAGTTCAGTTCAGTCGCTCAGTCCTGTCCGACTCTTTGCGACCCCATGAATCACAGCACGCCAGGCCTCCCTCCTCCCTGTCCATCACCAACTCCTGGAGTTCACTCAAACTCATGTCCATCGAGTTGGTGATGCCATCCATCCATCTCATTCTCTGTCGTCCCCTTCCCCTCCCACCCCCAATCCCTCCCAGCATCAGAGTCTTTTCCAGTGAGTTAACTCATCGCATGAGGTGGCCAAAGTATTGGAGTTTCAGTTTTAGCATCAGTCCTTCCAATGAACACCCAGGATTGATCTCCCCTAGAATGTACTGGTTGGATCTCCTTGCAGTCCAAGGGACTCTCAAGAGTCTTCTCCAGCACCACAGTTCAAAAGCTGCTATTCTGTCCTCAGTTGCAAATGGGGACATTAATCCTCAGGGAAATTGAGTGTTATTTCCAAGGTCACTCTGTCAGTAAGGGGTAGGACTTGACATTTGAACCCAGGTCTATGAGTTCTGGCGCCTGCAGGACTTCCTTGGCCACCTGTGGGCTTCCGTTCCTGATACCAGTGACAGTCGCTTCTATTAGCAGTGTCTTCCTGAATCTATTAAGCAATTCCCCTGAGGCTCCTTTCCATTCTACCTCTTACATAGGAGCGACTGTTGCTATTTAAAGCAGAGGGCACGTTGACAATTCTGTTCAATAGTCCTTCAGTGTAGGTGCTTCTGGCAGTTTCTCTGTCTGGCTGTGTTGGTCTCTGTTGGGTTCACGTGGATGTGGCAGGGACCTGTCAGCCAGGTCCACCCTCACCTCCGCTCCACTCCAGGACCCCAGCCTGGAAAGACAGGTAGCCTCGATGGGACCAGTGTCTTTGCTTCAGATTTTCCAGAGGCATTTTCCTTCCAGATCTTTGTGGGCCCTTAAAGCGTGTGTAGGGATCAAGCATCAGTGTCTCTAGGACTGATGAAACAGCCCTGTTGGTTTAAGTCGAGTGCAGTCTGGGGATGCTCTGTGCAGAAAGAGGATTATGCATTTATCTCCTTTTCTACTGTGAAACAGGAGGGTCAGCAAAATGATACAGATGAATAGGAACATATCTGTTCAGGAACGAATATATTCTGAAAGTATAAGCTCAGAAGATTATTCTTTGGAAGATTTGTGGAGTCCCAGAAAGGTCTGGGGGCAACCCATGTGGTTTAAAGGGTAATCTCTATGTAGCCCGTAATCTCACCTGGGCCCCTGGAGCTGAAGCTAACTGGAACTCCCTGGTTGGCCCTCCTGTGATCATCTGCCCTCCCTCTGGGTTCTTCTTTGGTGTGAAATTCCTGTTTTATGGTGCTTCCCAGGTGGCTCTGGTAAAGAATCCACCTGCCAATGCAGGAGACTCAGGTTCAATCCCTGGGTCAGGAAGATCCCCTGAAGAAGGAAATGCCAACCCACTCCACTATTCTTATTGGGAGAATTCCATGCATAGTGAAGCCTGGTGGGCTACAATCCATGGGGTCGCAAAGAGTCAGACATGACTGAGCGACTGAGCATGCGTGCATGTTGTAGAATCTCTCCCCAGAAATGATAGAGGGGACCCATGATTAAGATCTCCCTGAATAAGATCTTTGATCTCTTATTTCTGAAAATGAGATTCAGCCTGAATTAAGAACTCTAATCTCTGTTTTGTAGCTCAGTGATTCTCAATCCTAGCCCAGATATTAGAATTATGTGACGAACTTGAAAATACCCATTGCCAAATGACTTGTCCCCAAATAATTAAATTGGACTAGTTAAGGATGGTGCCTGGCATCAATATTCCTTAAAAATTAGTGCAGCAGAATGTGCACTGGGGGTTGAAGGCTTCTGAGTGGGAGGATGGGGAGGCAGTGAGGGGTCTGCTGCTGCTGCCACTCAGGACAGCTTGTACTGCTGCCGCTTACTAGGCGCTTAGTATGTACAAGTTTTGTTCTAGGCATTTTCACAGAATGAGATTACCCTCATGTACTCCTTACAGTGAACTGTAAGCTTATTTTGTTTTCTATAGATGTGTATATGGAAAACTTTGAGGCGGTAAAGCAGTTTATTCAGAGTGGAATGACACTTTTTGAAGATATTCTTGATTATGAAAGTGAAACTTAACCTGCTCATCTAGGTGCACTGTATCTGGTTTTTCATAACATTGTTCTAGCAAGTGCATGAACAGTAACTCCCAGGTATTTGGACTTAACACCTTTGCACATAATACACGTGGTCTTTCATTTATATTAACAATATCAGCACTCTTGCTGGGAGGTCTCCACCAGGAAAAGCTCGGTAGCAGGATAGATGTAGAATGTGTTCTCACTTAGCTGGTCCGAAAGTCTGAGATCACTTGTTCTAGTGAGGGCATTTCTAAAACCATGAAACCACCAGTAGTTGTTGTCAGTGGTTTAGGTATATAGCTAGATCAGTTTTAACCCACACATAGAGCCGCAAAACCACTACCAACATCAGGACTGATGTTGTTGTTCAGTTGCTAAGTCACGCCCCACTTTTTGCGACCCCATGGACTGCAGCGTGCCAGGCCTCCCTGTCCTTCACTATCTCCTGAATTTGCTCAAATTCATGTCTGTTGAATTACCGATGCTATCTATCCATTTCATCCTCTGCTACCTCCTTCTCCTTTTACCTTGAGTCTTTCCCAGCATCAGGGTCTTTTCCAGTGAGTTGGCTCTTCACATCAAGTGGCCAGAGTATTGGAGTTTCAGCTTCAACATCAGTCCTTCCAATGAATATTCAAGGTTGACTTCCTTTAGGATTGACTGGTTTGATCTCCTTACTGTCCAAGGAATGCTCAAGAGTCTTCTCCAACACCACAGTTCAAAAGCATCAATTCCTCAGCACTCAGCCATCTTTATGGACATAGACCAGCAAATAGAGTTCAGAGGACTGAAGTGCTGCTTCCTATCAGTATCCACCCTGCTTGTTCCACCCACCTGAGCAGACTCCACAAGCTTGACTTTCTGTAACAGATGTATCTCCACGCCAGCCTGAGTATGCGATTTCTTGGCAGTTTGGAGATAGATCCTTCTGAAAGTTTGACTGATGATAGGAGTGGAACCATGTGGGGTGTATACCTTTCTTTCTTTCCCTAACTTGACCACATACTGTAATCCTTGATCCCCAAAGGAAGGACTTGAGACCCAAAAAGGAGGCTGAAATCAGAGCTCTGAAAGTGTGGGTTAGTTTCTGGGAAGAAATGAAATGAGACACCCCACAGGACCCCAAAGATTACACGGACTGGAGACTGGGATATCAACAGTGGGCATTCACAGGGCCGTGGAGGTGGGTGACACGTAACCTTTTGTCCTCTGTCCTGGCCCCAGACCCTCGTCTGCCTTGCTCACCTTTTCTTTTGATTTGTATTCTGAGCTCTGAGGCCCCGGAGCTGGGCTCTGCCCTCCCTTCTCCACCACTTGACACCCTCCATAGAATCCTCTCTAAGACAGAACAGCAAGAAGCCTCTTTGATGCCTGGGAGCCTTTCAGGGAAGCTCGTTTTAGTAACAGCCCTCATCCTTTGATCTCCACAGCCCACAAGTTACCAACTTCAGGTTTGAAAATCCTGACAATCTCGTTTATTTTGCACTCTGAAAGCGTAAGATCCTAGGATGAAAAGCTCTACCTTAAACACAAAAAAATAATAACGCTTATACACTAGGAGGATAAAAACTTGGTGTCTCCAGCTAAAGAGATGTTTTTTTATTCGTGTAGCTTTTCATTTCCTTTTCCATACCTGTTACAAGTACATGGCCCTTGGAACCTCTGTGTTCTAATAAAGCACAGGAACGTAGGTGTAGATGGAAGCTCGGGAGGCTCTGGTGACAGGAACAATGAGGTCCATGGTTCAGTGCTAGCCCTGGTCAGCCCTGGCCATTTCTTTATGTAGAAAGAAGTGATGACTTACGATGAGGGAGGGAGGGAAAGAAGAAGGAGCTGACAAAGCAGGGACATTTGACCTGAGCCTGAGCAAAGTGGGTGGACAAGAGCTTTTTCTGGTAGAAGAAAGAGCCAGTTCAAAAGGTCCCTAGCTGACAACAGATTCCTGCATCCTGGAGCAGAGAAAAGGCTGTTGTGCTGGTGGCAAGTGTGGCAGGAGACGGCCTGAGTCATGTAGGGTTAGAAACCATGGTACGGAATTGATTATTTTGTTCTTAGAGAAATAGATTTTAAGCAGAGGGCTAACATGGCCAGATTAATAAGGTTAAAAGATCCCTCTGGTTGCTGTGTGGTAGGGGAGAAAATTGACAATCAATGAAGAGAAGACTCGTCCCTCTCTGGTGGCCCAGAGGGGTTGGTGAGAAATGGTCTGACTTAAGTAACAGGGCTTGCAAATGGGTTGGTATGGATGGGAGAAGGGAAAGAGATGGATCAGAGCTGACAAAGGCTTTGAAGCCTGTCTTGGAAGGAATGTGTTGTGTAGCCCGATATAGAAGACAGGAGAAATAGCAATTTGGGGGACATAATAGAAGCAAATAAAGAGCTCTATTGGGACTTCCCTGGTGATTCAGTGGTTAAGAATCCACCTTGCAATGCAGGGACTTGGGTTTGAACCCTGATCAGAGAACTAAGATCTCACATGCAGGTATCTAAGCCCAAGCGCTACAACCACTGAGCCCCGTAACAAAAGATCCCACATGAGGCAAGGGAGTCTGCGAACCACAACTGAGACCTGACCCAGCCAAATAAACAAATGATTAATTAACTTAATTAATTAATAAAAAGAGTTTTGTTGGAAAGGTGAGATGTGAGATGCCCATAGAGATCCAGGCTGAGGTGCTAAAGAATCAGTGGATATACATGTCTGGAATCCAAGGTAGTAGTCAGGCATTGAAATCATTTCATTTCAGGAGTTCCTGGGCACTTTGGTTTTTACAGAGACTTTCCATATTTTAGAAGTGTTTAGCGGTTGGGCTCCCTTTGATTCCTGGGATGAACACCTGGAGAAGATGCTGGAACGTGTTGGGATTCCTCACATTCCTCCTGGGGAAAACACGTTTACATGATGAGCAGACAGGACCCTGTGTGGCCGTCCTGACCACTTATGGTGGAGTCCCTCTGAGTATGTTGCTAGACTTAGGCAACCATTTTTCTGTACTCTTTTCTGCACATCTTCTTTTCCTAAGTCATAAATATATATATATATAGATCAAATTCCTATTCAAGTATGTTCCCCGTGGAGTGCTGCACAGTAATTAAGATCCAGCAAATTAAGAATCCTGTTCACATTTCAAAGTTTCCTGAAAGTAACCCAGTCACAAGCATTCCTGGTGTTTGTGTGTGTGAGTGTCATATACATGAAAATTTGACCCGACTGTCCTTATACAAACAGCCAGTTAGATTACATTATACAAACAGCCAGTTAGATTACATTCATTGTACACATCACGTAGATAGTAAATCAGAAGACTAGGAAGAAACAGGGGTTGGATAATGCCTCAGAAAGGGAAAAAAAATGTTCTATAAGCCAAACAGCACTTATTTATTATGTTCAGTTAAGTTTCCCCACTTGAACTGTCCCTAGCTTAAACTCTGCTTCCCCTTTTTATTCTTACTTTTTAAGTTCCTTTTGCTGTCTCCTGAAAAAAGCACCTTTTATTGACCTTCTTCCCTAATCTACTGTCTTCTGTAAGTCTCCTGGCATTTTGAATATTTCCTACATTTTGCTCTGTTAGAAAGTCTGGTCATCTTCACTTTGCCGCTAAACTCACCACATCACCAGCTCCCCTACACAATTAAACATGGTGCCAGCTGGTAACACTGGTGGTGCCCAGGCTGTGCAAAAGCAGGAGACAGCAACACTCCAGGTGGGCTTTTCAGATGAGTAGATGCCAAGCACATTCTGGAAAAACCAGTCTCCCTTCCTATCTGCAGCTTAACAGCTGTGGGTCTGTGAGCAAGTTACTGGGTTTCTCCAGGCCTCTGTTCTCTTCTCGGTAAATGGGGATCATTCTAACTCACCTCTGATATTTGAATTAAGTGAATGAATACCTTTAAAACACTTAGGAGAGTACTTGCTACCCAGAAGGAATTCAGTAAGCTTTAGTTCCTATCAGAAACCCCGTGAGTCTTTATCCCTCAGGAAACAATAACCACACACTCTGAAAACACACACATACCACTAAGTGGCTATTCAGTTCAGTTCAGTTCAGTTCAGTCGCTCAGTCGTGTCCGACTCTCCGCGACCCCATGAATCGCAGCACGCCAGGCCTCCCTGTCCATCACCAACTCCCGGAGTACACTCAAACTCATGTCCACAGAGTCGGTGATGGCATCCAGCCATCTCATTCTCTGTCGTCCCCTTCTCCTCCCACCCCCAACCTTTCCCAGCATCAGAGTCTTTTCCAGTGAGTCAACTCGTCGCATGAGGTGGCCAAAGTATTGCAGTTTCAGCTTTAGCATCAGTCCCTCCAATGAACACCCAGGATTGATCTCCTTTAGAATGGACTGGTTGGATCTCCTTGCAGTATAAGGGACTCTCAAGAGTCTTCTCCAACACCACTATTAGCGAAGAACAAATCAAGCTTCCGAAGCAAGCTAGACTGAAAAGATGAAAGTAAATTGATAATCAAGACAAAGTAGAGAAACAATGCAGCGGTTCTCCAAGTGTGGTTTCTGGACCCGCAGCATCACTTGGGAGCTTGGTAGAAATGCAGATTCTCAGACCTACTGTGGTGCTAGTGGTAAAGAACCTGCCTGCTAATGCAGGAGACATAAGAGACATGGGTTTGATCCCTCGGTTGGGAAGATCGCCTGGAGGCTACCCACTCCAGTATTCTTGGCTGGAGAATCCCATGGACAGAGGAGCCTGGCAGGCTAGAGTCCATAGGGTCACAAAGAGTTGGACATGACTAAAGCGACTTAGATTCGCTCAGGCACTGAATCAGAACTCTGAGAGTGGGGTCAGGCAATCTGAGTGTTAGCAACCTCTGCAGGTAATTCTGATGCGTGTTGAAGCTGGAGAACCACTGGCCTAAAGTAAACCTACCAGATATTGGGTGGGGAATAATAGTCCATGTCTGTGTCTGTGGTTGGTAGAATGTTTGTAGCTGCTGAAGCTATTAACCAAGCCTGGTAGTATCAGCAAAATCTCACCAAATTGGAGATTAATTACCCATTTTCCTTTGGTACTGTTGTCTGAATAGAAATATAACTAAAATACTTATTTTCCACGACTTTGCACTCAATTCATTTGGGGTTGAAAACTATTAAGTCATCAACTTTTTCTTTTTTTTCTAGGAAATTCCACTTACTTGGATGACCATGGACCACCTCCTAGTAAGGTAAGATCTTTGCTTATGCTATAAATCCCCTTTTCCTTTTCTCAATACCTACAACCTCCAACAACCCCAACCACATCCCTCCTGGCCCAGAATTGTTCATAAGAAGATAGTAGGTATGGGCGTCAAGTTCATCTTTGATTAATAGTGAGGAGAAAAAGGAAGCATGCAAAGAATATAAAAATGGGTAAAAATAATGTTGGTATGCTAACATCTTTTCACCCATGTTTCTTACACTAGCAGGATAGAAATGAATCCCAGAATTGATGAGGCCAGGGTTCCAGATAAAGGTCCCTTGAGTGTCCCCTGAGGGAGCAGGAGGCAATGTTTATTTCATCAATAGCTGTAGCTGTCCCAGGCAGGTGAACTTCAGGGCTGAGTTCAGACTTCTGGCTGCTTCTCCTGTTTGCTGCCTCCTTTGCCTCTGTATCCTTACTGGCCAATGATGTGGTGTCCACAACCCAGCTCCCTCATGCCTTCAGGCCTTGGGCCAGACTCATGTCTGCCCCTTCTTCCTTGGCCTGCCTTACCTGGGCTACTCCACTCAGGGTTCAGTCCCCTGGAACCAGCCTTCTCTGCCAGTGTCCTTTCAAGGCTGGCCTGGCCTGGCTGGCACAACCACTTCTGCTCTTAGAAGCAATATTGGCATGATTTGTAAGGGTCAGAACTATCCAGTGAAGTGTAGTTCCCCAAAACTATCTACTTAACCTCAGTGAAAACCAAATATTAATCTACTGAACAAGGAGAAAAATATAGATGCTCTTTGACCACTTAAGGTGATGTCACCAAAGTGCAGTTGTAAATACATAGTGAGAAAATAATCAAGGACTCACCTTAGAGGCTGGAAATGTACCATAAAACTGTTTTTTTAAATTTATGGGTTCTGAAGAAGAACTCTACCATGTGTAAGACCACAAGCTTTGGAATAAGGTATTTCTGGGTTCATTTTTAGTTCTACTGCTATCAGCATATGACATTGAACAGATGACTTGACATGTCAAGCCTCAATTTTTTTGATGTGCAAAATGGGTTAAAAATATGACCCACAGTAAGGGCATCTAAAAGGATTGAACGAGTTGATATATGACAAGCCCTCAGCACCTAGCATGTGATAAGTGTTAAATAAACGGTAGCCAGTGTTAACTAGACTGGAATAGCATTAAGATTATTGATGAATGGTTCAGTGATATTTATCATAGTGGTGAATGGTTTATCACTTGGTCCACTGCATGTATACTGAATACCTGTGATGCTGCAGGCTCTAGGAATACAGATATGAAACAAAATAAGAACAATGACAAGGCAGTTCCTACCCTGGAGAAACAAAGGAATATAGAGGATTAAACACCATCTGAGGATAAGGAGTGCATCTAGCTCATCTCAGTACCCTCACATCCTTGTGTTTAGCTTCGATGCACAGAGAGGCACATCCTGACTATTCATTTTCACTGAACTGGACCATGGGATCCAGAGCTGGAATCTGAATTAGGTCTCCTGGCTCTCATCCCAGGTTCTTTCCACTCAGCCAGTATTCGCAAACTTTAGCTTGCATCAGGATTTCCTGGAGGCTTGTTAAAACACGGATTTCCAGACCCAGACCTCTAAGTGTCTGATACAGTAGGTCCAGGGTGGGATGTGAGAATTTGCATCTTTAACCAGCTCCTGAGCGCTGGTGAATACTGCACGTATGGGGACCACATTTGAGATCCACTGCTCTAAAACCATGAATATGAAGAAAATCGGTTCCCTGGACACTTTCTGTGTTGTTTTTACTGCCAATAGCCTAGAGAGAGTGGCATGGCTTCTGGCATAAAGGTTATTAATTAATAATGATGACTCACCATTGTAACCTTTCTTGTGGTGAAAACATTTTCTTTGGTCAATGACCTATCCCGGAGTGAAAATAAGTGGGAGTGGGGAAGGATGGTGTGGACAGCCTGCTAGGTTCCTTTACCCCTTAACTGTGTTTCTTTCCTAAGTTGGGCCAAGTGAACCATCCCCACCCCCAACTCCCTCTGCTCTACAGGGAAAGGGGCTAGGTGAATCAGCATGTGGGGTCTATTAGCTGTTAGTGGTATGTCAAGCCATTACTCTGGGTTCCAGGTCTGATAAACAGGATTTTACTTGGTCAGAAGACCCAGGCCCACTTCCCATAAACTTACCTTCTGGAGCTCAATCCTTGGTGACTCACCTGGAACTATTCCTTTAGCCTGTCTAGGGGCCTTGCTCTTGCCAAGTTGGCCATCTTGCCTACTTCTTTGCTAGTCTGGTGGTGCCTGGATTCTGTATTTGCTGGGCTCTCACCCCTTGATCCCATAGGGCTTTCCCTGGCTCTGCATTCTCCACTTCTACTAATCTTCACCCCTCTCTCTTCTGCCACTCCCAACTAAGACTTAACCATAATGCACAGGTCATATCAGACCATTTTAGGTCATTTTCAGAATAAATCCAGTTTTATAAATTCCATTCAAGTTTTAAAGTTGTGAGTATGATCTCTTTCAGCCAGCAGAGATTATAGGTAATACAGCAGAGATTATATAATACAGATTCTTTCACTATAACTGTATTTTCATTATCTAGGAGTGGAGTAGCCAAAACCCTCTTCACTTTCTAAGCAGTAGCCGAAATAATAAAAATGAGTAAAAATAATATTGATACATTAACATCTTTTCATCCATGCTTATTACCTCTGGCAGTGTGGAAATGAACCCCAGAAGTGATGAGGTCAGAGTTTCAGATAAGGGTCCCTTGAGTGTCCCCCGAGGTAGGCCTTGGTTATTTAAGTCTGCAGGCCACTGCTGTATTCAGGGACATGGTGGTATAAGGGAATAAGGACTCAAATACGTGTGGCCTCTGCAGTGAACCCCCAGTCTGGCAGTAGGAAGCGCAACTGAGTCCAGATCCACAGTTCTCATATTTGTTCAGCACTCAGAAATAACTTTTTGATGCCAAGACTAAAAGAGCTGTGATCTAGATAAAATAGGATTTTGAAACCCTGAAAATGGACTGAGGTTTACAGGCAAGTTCTCATTTTATTGCAAGTTCAGTTCCACAAGTTTCGCATTCCACAAGTAATTACCATTGAGGAATTGGGGTGTGTGCCACATGGCTCATCCAGGGCCCAGGGCTTCATTCTCTCCAGTTTTTTCATAAAAAAGAACCAAATGCCTCTGACTTTTACTTGTTTTTCAAATCCACTTTAACCTCCCAGTTTTTGATCTAAGTCATTATTCAATGGCAGACGTTAATGTTTTCTTTTGTCGACTGCTTTTTACGACTGCTTTGTGTGCACACAGAGTTCAGTGGTTGAAGGTTAGAGCCCTACTGAGACTGAACATGGAGGTTTCTGTTGAATGAACTAGAAAGATACTTTTGAGTACAAAAACAGGTGTGACACAACAGCGTAGTGTGATCCCACATCTTCAAACTTGTATGCACACGTCTGTGTGTACACAGAGAGAAGAATAAAGATGTTTAGTCTGGATGGTGAGATTTTTAGGAGGTTTTTTTAAACTCATTTCCTTATTTTTTGTATAAATTTGAGTTCACTGAAGTGATGCTTGCTCAGTCTAAATATTGGGTGGGGCTGGGGAAATGCCACCACCTCCAGCCCACCAACCCCACCAAAGGTGTTGTGAGCTGCTGACATTGGCAATGATAAATTCTGGGGGTAGCAAATAGGACACAGATATTATTTCACATATGTTGGGTTCCCAAATCGGATAGATAAGGAGAGCTGTCCTAAGCAACTCAAGAAAAATAAAATCTCTATCCATCACTGATGTCTATCATTTCTTATGTGCCAAGCACTCTGCTAAGCACTTTGCATGGAAGTTTAGTCTCTATAAAACTTACAGGCTTCCCTGGTGGCTCCATGGTAAAGAATTCACCTGCCAATGCAGGAGATACAGGTTTGATCCCTGGGTTGGGAAGATCCCATATGCTGTGGAGCAGCTAAGCCTATGTGCCACAACTACTGAGCCTGTGCTCTAGAGCCCGGAACCACAACTCCCGAGCCCACGTGCCACAACTACCACAGCCTGTGTGTCCTAGAGCCCATGCTCTGCAACAAGAGAAGCCATGGCAATGGGAAGCCCTCATACTGTACCTAGAGAGTAGTGCCTACTGGCCACAACTAGAATAAACCTTACAGCAAAGAGACTCAGCACAACCAAGAATAAATAAATAAATAAAATATTACAAATTAGAAAGAAATCTATAGAGGGGACTCCCCTGGTGGTTCGCTGGTTAAGACTTCACCTTCCAATGCGGGGGTTGCGGGTTCGTTCCCTGACTGGGAGCTAAGATTCCACTTGCCTTGTTGCCACAAAACTAAAGCATAAAACAGAACCAATATTGTAACAAATTCAAGAAAAGACTTAAATAGTCCACATTAGAAAAAAAATCTTTAAAAAGCTCTGAGGAAGAAGTAGTTATTTAATCCTTATTTTGCACATGAGGGAACTGGATCTTAGGGAGGCTGAAAAACTTGCCAGAGGGACGCACTAAGTATTGGACTTGTGACTTCAGCCCAGGACTGTATCTGTAGCTCCAGGGTTCACTTTTAACCATTCCAAGATGACTAATTTAATATAAAGACAGTAATTTTTTTTACTTTATTTCTGAATGTTTACCCTTTTATTATATATAAGTTCTCTGGCATTTTAACTAAAACAATAAACAAGCTTTAACTCTCAGTATACCAGAAAAATAAATAGTCATTACCATTTACTATTGGGTCCAATAGAACTTTAAAAAATATCAATCCAGTGAATATTTTTCTTCTTTTTCCTTCCAATCAGCTTTGTATACATAGCCACCATCAGCATTTGTTCATTTACATACTGTATATAGAGTAAATTTTGATACACAGACATTATAAAAGGTGAAAAAAGACTGTCCCATGTTCATTTAGTGAAATGGGATGGTCTAGGGTTTTTTTTAAGTCTTTTATTTTGTATTGGGGTATAGTTGATTAACAATGTTGTGGTAATTTCAGGTGAATAGCAAAGGGACTCAGCCATACATATACTTGTATCCATTCTCCCCCAAACTCCTCTCAGGATGGCCCAGGTTCTTATTGCAAAATATCGTTTGTGTATGTTAGTTGCTTAGTCATGTCTGACTCTTTGCAACCCCATGGGCTGTAGCCCACCAGGCTCTTCTGTCCATGGAATTCTCCAGGCAAGAATAGTAGAGTGGGTTGCCATTCCCTTCTCTGGGGGATCTTCCCGACCCAGGGGTTAAACCTGGGCCTCCTGCATTGCAGGCAGATTTGTTACCATCTGACCAGGAAAGCCCAAGTATTGTTTGATGAAGTCCTTACTCTTGATGACCAAGTGCATAGGAATGCCATATTTTCTTTCTGTCCTTAGAAATATGTTGTTCCCTCATAGACATTTTAGCTTGAAAGAATTAATGTAGGATATCATCATCTGAAGACTCATGGTCTGAGGTTTCACTTTCATGATCAATTGAATTTCATCAGCATCTTCAGGGTCTTGAGTGCTGAGCTCTGACTCTGAGCATCCTTTTCTGATTTTTCTAATACCTGGGATACCTCTCCAACCA
The DNA here is from genome assembly GCF_049115385.1 of Moschus berezovskii. Classification (NCBI taxonomy): domain Eukaryota; kingdom Metazoa; phylum Chordata; class Mammalia; order Artiodactyla; family Moschidae; genus Moschus; species Moschus berezovskii. Next base: position 93,321,906 of record NC_142469.1, read on the forward strand.
TCGATTTTCTTCTCTTTGTCATCAGAGGGGAGAGTGAAACGTTCCGAATTCTCCACTCGATTCAATGAATATTAAAAACAAACCACAAAGATGGTGTTTCCAGTCTTCTGCTAAACCTTTTGTAAAGATGATGCAACACTTTAGGCGGCACAATAAAATATGAAAAGTGATGCAGTAGTGACAAGTTATTTTCTTTAATGAATCATTCTAAGCCTGCACTCTTCAGTCCAGGAGCTCTTAGGTTCATATAGCTATTTAAATTAATTAAAATTCAAAAAAATAAACATTCATTTCTTCAGTTGCCTTAGCACATATCACATTCTTTGTAGCCACGTGCAGCTAGTGCTACTGTAGTGAACAACACAGAATAAAACATTTCAATCATCACTGAACAGCAGTGTAGTTCTAAGCTATTCCATCATCTTCCATTTCTTTCTATTACTTTAGTCTTTTTAAAGCATACTTGGGAATAATTAACACATAATTGGTCGGTAATTGTTTTAGGATGATGAACTAGCAAAATGTTTCAAGATAAAGGGAGAGAAATCATTTGAGACCCCATAATGGGTCTTAAATTTTTAAAAGAGGCTAGCAGATCCTATTATATGGTAATTACATTATATTCCATACTATATATTATTATTATCTAATTATAATTACATTATATGGAACTATTATATAATAATTGCAAGGTAGAGTGAGTTTTATTCTCTTTATTTTTTTAAGAAAAAGTATATTTTCTTTGGAACATCTCTAAGAAAGAATTAAAATCAAGAAATATTAATCCATACAAGTAGTTAGAACTGCTCAAAAAAAAAAAAAATCCCCAAACCTAAAACACTAAAACTGATTCCAGGGAATCCTGATGGTTTATTGAGACTTAAGATATATTACTGACACCTGCATTTGTATACAAAAGTATTCTGATATATAATGCATATATGGTATTTTGTATGTAAAGTAATATGCTAGCTAATTTAGTATTTGAGATTCTGTTTTTAAATGGCTTCATTAAAAAGGGTTTACAATTTGTTATGCTGTAAAATCTCCAAATGAATGAGAAGGGGTAGTATTAATCGAGGTGACATTTATATGCACTTAGCAGCATCTGGCAATGAACTATTGCTGAGTGAAGGTTAGTTCTTCTTACCTTCCCCACCAGAAGCTAATTTCCCTTTATGTGCTCAGTCACCTAGTCATGTCCAACTCTTTGTGACCCTATGGACTGTACCTCCAGGCTCCTCTGTCCATAGAATCTTCCAGGCAAGAGTACTGGAGTGGGTTGCCACTTCCTACTCTGGGGGAGCTTCCCGACCCAGGGATCAAACTCACATCTCTTGCGTCTCCTGCACTGGCAGGCAGATTCTTTACCACCTGGGAAGCCCTGATTTCCCCTTTGTTGTGGTTGTGCAGTTGTGCAGCCATGTCTGAGTCTGTGACCTCATGGGTTGCAGCACGCCAGGCTTCCCTGTCCTTCACTATCTTCTGAAGTTTGTGCAAACGCATGTCCATTGAGTCAGCGATGCCATCCAACCATCTCGTCCTCTGTCACCCCCTTTACCTCCTGCCTTTAATCTCTCCCAGCATCAGGGTTTCCCTTTAGTATCAATTTATTAATGAGTGACTACTTTGTGCTGGGAATCAGGAAGACATGATAAAAACTGAAGATAATCCCCTGCCATATTATATGTTGTTAATATAATCTAGTTGTGTCTTAATATTTCAAGGAACTGAAGACTATGAGAGCACATGGTTCTGTGGTGGATGTATTTGTTAGTCTAAACGATCCTGTGCAGACAACCATTCATTCATTCAGGCATGTACTGTGCACTAGATTTGTGTTGGACTCTGTGCTAGGTACTGAGGCCGTAAGGCACAGTCCCTGCCCTCAAGGAGTTTAGACTCTAGTGGGAAAGACAGGCTAGCCCACAGACCCAATCTAATACATTAAGTAGGTGGCTACCCACTCCAGTGTTCATGCCTGGAGAATCCCAGGGAAGGGGGAGCCTGGTGGGCTTCTGTCTATGGGGTCACACAGAGTCGGACACAACTGAAGTGACTTAGCAGCAGCAGCAGCAGCAGGTGGCTAGGTGCTATGATAAGGATGAATCCAGAAGGTTTTGCCTGACCTTCCCTCCAAGTGGGAGCCCTGAAAATGGAGTAGGGAGAACAAACCAAGTCAAAGAGTCTGGTACGGACAGGGTGAGGGGGAGTGGGCCTCGCTACTGGGATTTGAGGAGTGGTGTGTGGAAAACTGAGTTATGAACTGCTTTGAGGAGCTTGGCTTTAACAGGAAGGAGTGAAAAAATGACAACCAAGGAGATGGAGACCACATTGGCATAATTGTGTTGTAAAAAATGTTATCTAGGAGGAAAAGAGTGAAGAATGACAAATTCAGTTCTGAATGGTATTAGGAATTGACCTGTGTCCCTCAAAAGACATGGTGTAGTCCAAATCACAGGAATCTGGGAATTCAGTCTTCTTTGGAAATAGTCTCTTTGCAGATGTCATAACATTAAGATGAGGTCATACTGGGCCCTAAAAGCTGTGACAAACCTAGACAGTGTATTAAAAAGCTGAGACATCACTTTGCTGACAAAGGTCCATATAGTCAAAGCTATGGTTTTTCAAGTAGTCATGTATGGGTATGAGAGTTGGACTGTAAAGAAAGCTGAGAGTCAAAGAACTGATGTTTTTAAACTGTGGTGCTGGAGAGGACAGCAAGGGGATCAAACCAGTCAATCCTAAAGGAAATCAACCCTGAATATTAACTGATGCTGAAGCTGAAACTCCAGTTCTTTGGCCACCTGATGCGAAGAGCTGACTCATTGGAAAAGACCCTGATTTTGGGAATGATTGAGGGCAGGAGGAGAAGGGGGTGACAGAAGATGATATAGTTGGGGATGACATCATTGACTCAATGGCCATGAGTCTGAGCAAACTCCAGGAGATAGTGAAGGACAGGAAGCCTGGTGGGCTGCGGTCCATGGGGTTGCAAACAGTTGGACACGACTGAGCAAATGAACAACAAATCCATATGCCTGATGTCCTTATGATAAGAAGGAAATTTGGACACAGAGACAGAGACCAACAGGAAGAAGGCCATGTGATTTTGGAGGCAAAGATTGGAGTCAAGTAACACCAAGGGTTGCTGGCAACCACCAGAATCCAGAACAGAGACATGGAACACGTTCCCCTCTGAGCCCTCAAAAAGAAGTTAGCCCTACTGACACCTTGATTTCCAACTTCTGGCTTCCTGAACTGTGAGAGAATAAACTTCTTTTGCATTAAGCTACCCAATTTGTGATACTCTGTTATGGCAGTCCTAGAAGGTAATTCAAATGGACTGAGTTTTATACCTTCAATTACCAGGATAGCATTGTATTATATACCCTGTTAGGCATTATTTGATTTGAGTTAATAAGCATTGAAACTATCCTTAGAAATCTATCATTGGGATAATTTAAGTGCACTTTCCAATTTTTTTCAGCATTCACTTTCCCCCTAACTATCTGGCTTCATTTTTCTTGGTAATTTCTTTTTCTTTATAATTCTTCTGTCTTTTGCTATTTTATTATCCCCAATATTCTTCACAATTTCTTTCATTTGAAATTTGTATCTCTTGTTCAAATTGTGTTTTTTAATACTCAAAAATCATTTTATACTTTTTATACATTTTATATTTTTCTCTGAAAAGGACATCAGCAACAATCCAATTAGGAAGATAGACTGCATATTTGTTTTGGTTTGGTTTTTCCCTTTCAATATCTCCTTTAAAATTAGAGATATATTTGCTGAAAAAAGGTGTTTTCATGTTCCCTAGTTATGTTTTCCATTCCTTGCTTGGAGCCTATGAAGGAAAGCCCACATATTTAGTAATCATAGTAGGTGAGCAACTTCCGGAAGATACTTAGAATACAGTTACTTGCAGGTGTCTTGGCCAAGCATCCATCAACTTAGAGAGGGTTTCTGCATCCAAAACTCCCCTTTTCCCTGAGGGCAGGATTACTAACCTTGATGTTCATGTATGTTTGGTCACAGTCAATTTTTACTTGAAAGAGTAGAGCTAAGATACAAGAGGAAAAGTAATTTCTTGTTTCTTTCCTCTAAAACCTCAAACCTGTTATTTTAGGATGTAGGCATGGCCATCCACCTTGTTTTCCTCTGTCTGTGATGTCTGCAAGAAGCACACACCTCTCTGGCACAAAACTGGGCTGTGTGCTGGGCCTGCCTTGTATGCCTGCTTCTGTGTCCACAGTTCCTGAAGCTATAGCTCTTGAGAAGAGGCCCCCATTTCATCCTGCTGTAGTGTCAGATGTGATCAAAGACCCATATTATCTGGATTTCAATCAGGAAAAAAAAAATGGCATTCTCCCAGAAGCTTATATCTTTTTATTATTATCTAAGGCAGTTGGACTGTGAAGAAAATTGATCGCCGAAGAATTGATACTTTTGAACTGTGGTGCTGGAGAAGACTCTTGAGAATCCCTTGGACTGCAAGGAGATCCAACCAGTCCATTCTAAAGGAGATCAATCCTGGGTGTTCATTGGAAGGACTGATGCTAAAGCTGAAACTCCAATACTTTGGCCACCTCATGCGACGAGTTGACTCACTGGAAAAGACTCTGATGCTGGGAAAGGTTGGGGGCGGGAGGAGAAGGGGACAACAGAGAATGAGATGGCTGGATGGCATCACCGACTCTGTGGACATGAGTTTGAGTGAACTCCGGGAGTTGGTGATGGACAGGGAGGCCTGGCATGCTGTGATTCATGGGGTCGCGGAGAGTCAGACACGACTGAGCGACTGAACTGAACTGAAGGCAAGAACAATGAAGTATCTAGAGAGTCATTCTTATGAAATATTCCAAACAAACACAAAAAATTAGAAAGACAAATACATCCATGCCCAATATACCCAAGGTACCCACCCTGTGTATTCAAAACACATTACTATTTCAACTTGCCAGTCCTCATTCTGACTTTCATATTCACTCTTGGTGGGTAGGAGGAGGAACATGGATTTTGCCACTGGACCTCGGTTCAAATTCTGGCTGTGTAACTAGTTACCCTACAGGAAGTACTGCACTTCTTTAAACTTCAGTTTTCTATTTCTAAAAGAAAATAGTTGTACTATGTCCACCTCTTTGAACTGTGAGGCTTAAATGTGGCAAATGGAAAGCACTCAGCATGATGCCAGACACAGGAAAGCTGCCAGTACTGCGTCCTCAGTACTATCGGTCTTTCCTTTATACAGCCTTTCACAAATTCTGGTTGCTCACTTTGCTGTAAGGTAGAGTAAGCCTCGCTCCCAACCCCCAACTCTGTTTTCTTTGGATTTTTGAAAGCAGTTAATTAAATGTCAGGTGACATACCAGATGCCATCTCCTAACTTGAAAAAATTTCCGGTCCTGTTGTTATCCCTTCTTTTATTCCCTGGGCTAGTTCAGCACTCCAAGCAAAGCCTTCCACCATCCCCTGGCCATTTAACTTTTCCTAAAGCCCTTATCGTTCTCTGTGTTCACACCTGACTTTACCCAATGTCCTTTTAATAAACGACAAAAGCGAAGCTGCTTTTCATTTTATGGAAGAACCAATTGCACTGGGTAATGGATTTGTGTTTAATGATTCATGATAAATATATTAGGTTTAGAGAAAGAGAGAACTAGCAGGACAGGATGAGGCAGGGAGTTAGAAATCAGTTTCACTCTGATGAGCATGACCTTGAAGGTGTCCCTTCCACCCTCTCTTTTCGTTGATCACTGCAAACGATAGGAAAATTAATGACTTGAATATTTTTGAATAAGTCTGGGTGTCTGAGCTCAGTGTGTGCTATAAAGAACTTTATGCTTTGGTATTTGGTTTGAGATGAGTAATCAATAGCTTAGAAGGTTAAAAAAAAATCAGCCTTACATAATCTTATCCTGAAGTCACCTGTATTCTGGCTTCACTCTTCCTTTGGGCTCATCCCAGCTCTCAACCATCAGCATAGAAGTTTTGGCACAGCTAGTGGCCTCTTGGGATTTCAGCCTTCCACAGAGATCTGTATACAAGTTCAGAGACAGTACTTCTAAGTTTATCAATTTTATGAGCATGTAGTTTATTCTGTCTTTCCCAAGAAGAACATAATGAATCCATTTCTTCTTCAACAAATATTTAGCACTAATAAATACATCTTCCACTTTTTTTTTAGTTCAAATTTTTTTTGTAAAGCCATGGCTTAAAAAATATGTGATTTATGTAATTGTTCTTTTAGCATCTGCCCCATCCCACTCTCCAAGGTCCAAGGGCTAGTTATCACTGATAAGATGTTCTCCAAACTTTATCCAAAGCAGCACCAGTTATGATCATAGACTTCACATGCTGTTGGGTTTGGGCTGCCTTTAACAAAAATGAAGGGCGTTACATGAAGCATGAAATTTTAAAACTGCATTGTTGTTGGAAAGCATATTTAATCTAGAAATTGCTTTAGTAAATTAGGAAAACCCATGCCACCTTTCTTTGACTGGGTTAACAACTGGCCTCGGGGTTTTCAAAGTTGTAGTAACTTAATCATTTTAACAGTTCCCAATATAGTTACCTAATTCTTTCTGCTTGTTTTATTTCCTCCTTGACCATCTGATCAGTTTTTTTTGTTGTTGTTGTTGTTTTAAAAATTATACATGCTCCTATTCTGTTGTGATTTGGGAAGTACAGAAAATTATAGGGTAGCAGGAAAACTTAATCACCCATAGGGCCACCACTCAGAGGCAAACTGTAATGAAGGTTTTTCACAGTTTTTTCCAGGCTTTAGATTATATTAAGAATATTAAAGTCTTACGTACCTCTCTTTGCCAGTCCTTGTGACTTTATGTACATACCTAATGAAGAGTTTGAAGCACCAAATACCTCGTTAGCTTATTGTGAAAAAGTAAACCCTGACTACACCCTTCCCCATCATTTTCTGCTCTTGAGAATAAGTACTTTAAACTCCTTTGAGTCTTTAGTGCTAGTGTTCTTATTTCTGAATAATCTGCTTATGTTACTTCTTGCTTTTCCCTGGCTTCAGGCATTGTCCACTGACATCCTTCTGTGAACAGAAGGATTTATCTCTTTCACCAGAGCCCACCTGCCACCACCACACAACACGCTTCTCATCCCCCATCCTCTGAACTGGGTATATTTTATTTGGGCTAAATCAGTACCCATTGCTTTTATTACTGACACTAGGAAACAATAAAACGGCCACTAAGACATTACGATAAGGTTTCCATTACTGTTCATCTTTGTGTTTTCTCTGTAACAAGTAATTGTCCTGCTTTGTACATTCATTTTCATGCTTTCCTATGATCCCCAATTTATCCTCAAACTCTTCTCCAGTTGTATAAATATCCTCTCAGTGTCTGGAGACATGTTAGACTTTTTCCGTGTCGAGTTGTGGAAGTCTCTGCTGGGCCTACTCACCTGTTCCCACTGGGCTGGTTACACTCAGCCCCCTACTTGGATATGCCTTGGGAGTTCCTTCACTCTCTTCTGTTTACTCCCATTTCCTGCACCTATGTTGTGTTAGTTTCCCCTTGCTGCTATGACAACTTAACTACAATCTTAGTGACTTAAATGTATTACCTTATAGTTCTGGAAGTCGGAAGTCTGAGATGAGTCTCACTGAGCTAAAACCAAGGAGTTGGCACGGCTCTTCTGGAAGAGAATCCATTTCCTTGCCTTTTCTAGCATCTAGAGACTACCTGCATTCTTTGGCTCATGGCTCCTTTCTCCATCTTCAAAGCCAGCATTATAGCATCTTCAGACCTCCGAGATCTTTCTCTTCCACTCAGGGGGACCCTCGTGATTAAACTGGGTCCACTTGATTAACCCAGGATAATCTTCCCATCAAAAGTTCTCTCTCATTTTTTTTGGTGAGGTAACAAACCATATTCACAGATTCTGGATGTTGGGACTTGGACATCCTTAGTGGAGGCGGGGGACGTTATTCTGCTTTCCATGGGTATCTTTCTCTTCCCTCAGCCTACTGAGAAAAGCTGCATGGGATGGAAATTTTCTGAAATATTGTATTTCTGAAAATGGTCTTTATTCTATCCTTGATTAATTGTTTGATGGAATGAAATTCTTGACTGGGAATCTGTATTACCGAGGATAGGCTAGGGTGATGCAGAATCTCAGTTGGTACTCATGTAAGTTTATATCTTGCTTATATAAGACCCTTAGTGAGTCCAGTGGGTCCACTGGTTCTCAGGGGAGCTCATTTCAGGAGCTCATTCCATCTTATGGCCATCCAACCAGCTCATACCATCTCAGCTTGGACCTTCATGTCACTCTGGCAGAGGAGAGAGGAGCTGGGAATGTGTGAAGACTTCTCATGCCTTCATCCTGGAAATGACTCATGTTACTTCTGTGAGTAGTCAGTTGGCCAGAACTGCTCAGCTGCAATGGGACTGGGAACATCAAAATCATTTCTCCTCTAAATGCTAATGGGCCTTTCCCACCTTATTCTAGCTTCTGGTATTTCTGTTGAGAAGACTAACTCTTCACCCTTCATATGAAAATCTCATCTGTCCATATGGAAGCTTCTTATTCCTAGTATTCTAAAATTTTATGATTTTGTGCCTAGTATGGGTCAGTTTTCAGGTACTATTGTCAATACTCGGTGGACATTTTGATCGGGAAACTGATTCCGTTCTGGGATCTTTGCTTGACTTTTTTTCACTGATGATTTTTCCTCTGTATTCTCTCTTTTTGTCTTTCTGAATCTCCTCTCATTTGGATGTTGAACCTCCAGGACTAATTGGTTATATTTCTTATCTGTGTTATTTTTATTTTTATTTTCTTTGTATTTTTGCTCTATGATCTGGAAGAGTTTCTCACCTGGGATTTCCAACTTTTCTATTGTTTCCTCCTCATTGTTCTCATATTTTTAATGGGCAAGAACTTTGTTGGTGCTGTTATTCTTCTCTGAATGTTCTTAATTATAACATTCCTCAGTTTCATAAAAAGCTTTTGCATTTCTTACAAAAGATTATTCCAAGATATTTTACCTATTTTTTGGTTGTTATTTTGAATGGAATTTTTTTTTCACTGTATTTTACATTAACTTTGTAATACTTAAAAATTTTTGATTTTGTGCATTATATATACTCACATATCTGAACTTTTTAATACTTTTTCCATTCTTTTTCTTAATAGAGATTCACCAAACAGAGGAACACTATTCATTTTATCTCTTCCTTTCTAATTCTGCTTCAGATTTTATAACATTATCCAGAATAATACTAAATAACATAAAGTTCATGATGGGGCACTGGATATTAATCATCATCATGTCATCCACATTTATAACATGTACCTGGCATATTGTGTTGTTGTTCAGTCGCTCAGTAATGTCTGAACAATGTCTTTATGACCCATAGACTGCAGCACATCAGGCTTCCCTGTCCTTCACTATCTCCTCAAACTCGTGTCCATTGAGTCACTGATGCCATCCAACCATCTCATCTTCTGTCTTCCTCTCCTCCTCCTGCCCTCAAACTTTCCCAACATCAGAGTCTTTTCCGGTGAGTTGACTCTTTGCATCAGGTGGCCAAATTACTAGGGCTTCAGCTTCAGCAACAGTCCTTCCAATGAATACTCAGGATTGATTTCCTTTAGGATTGACTGGTTTGATCTCCTTGCAGTCCAGTGACTCTTAAGAGTCTTCTCCAGCTCTGCAGTTTGAAAGATTCGGTTCTTCCATGCTCAGCCTTCTTTATGGTCCAATTCTCACATCTGTACATGACTACTGGAAAAACCATAGCTTTGACTAGATGGACCTTTGTCAGCAAATTCCTGGCACATAGTAGCACTCAATATTTGTCAAATCAATGAATAGTGGTTATAAAAACATCTTTTGTATTGTTTGAAATTTTAATGATAATGTTACAAATGTTTTATTAGTAAGTATAATTTTAGTTGACATTTCGTTGAAGATAGATATTCTTTATCAAGTTAATGAAATATCTTTAGTTTCCTGGTTACTTATGAGAATCATGTTCCCTGAGTGACTTGGTATTTTGCACGTAGAAACGTGTTGAACTGAATTAATTCACTTTTACTTTAATGGAGGAGAGAGAGAGACATTTGCATGTATAAACAGGCACTTTTTATCGATATTTGATTTGTCTTATCTTTACTGGTAACCTGGAAGAAGAAATGCTAAGAAAAATCTCTGAGTTTGCAGGTACCCCTGGTCTTTTGGCAGGATGAGGGTTGAGGGCTAGCACTAAACCACAGGAGTATCTACTAGGCCCAGTGTCCTTGTCAGCTGCCACCTAGTATAGTACTGCATCCCGAAGAGGCTATCAAAATGTTGGCAATCCTCCAACAGAGATCATATCTGTGCCATGTGCAAGCTATGATTTATCTATACCTGGAAGATTATATGCAGTTTTAGTCAACAAAGAGTGAAAGGCATAATTGAGCTGGAGAACATCCAGAGAGTAACAACTAGAATGATCTTGGAAGATGGAAGAAAAGACTAAACGGATTACGATTCTTTTCTGCAAAGACATCAGCTCAGAAAAATGATCAAAATCTATAAAGCCAGAAGGAATATATGTTTGAGGTGAACACAAAACTGTTCATCAAGGCCTCAAACACATCTCTGATCTGAAATAAATAGATACAATGTCCTTCAAATCTTAAATAAAAGTATAAAAACTGAAGGAAAATTCTGCTTCTTATGGAGGATAATGAACCCCTGGATTTCATTTGCCCAATTGACAGTGCAGGCCAAAACTATAAATCAGTCCTCATAGAAGTTTCAGCTGGATTTGTGAGAATAAACTTCAACAGAGTAGATTAGTTACCGTGTGTTTATTGTGCCAATGTGGATTGTAATTTACCAAAGAGAAGTACATAATTTGCCTGGTCTTACAGAAAAGTTCCCTTGAAAGGAAAACCCTCTTTCAAATAAATAAAACTTACCAAAAAAAAAAAAGAAGTTTATATAATTCATGGATGACAAATACATAATGGATTAGGAGAAGAACAAGGTTGCTTAAAGGCACAGCCTAATGTTTCAGAGTTTGTGTTCTCGAATCCACGAAGAGCAGTCTTATTTTATATATAATAGAAAAGGAACATTCTTCTGTCCCCAGTCAGAGCATCATTTAGTAATTATTGACTCTCATTGATATTTGAGTCATTATTGATGCTTATTTTTAAATCATTCACTGGATTGCTGCTGTTTAGACTACCCATATCGCGGGGCTCTAATTAAATCCTTCACCTTCAGTAGCTGCCGATTCTGTTGTGTAACCACTTTAGAACAAGGAGTTTGAAGGTCCCAGTAGAAGCCCTTACTAGTTCTTAGAACTGACAAAAGTCAACTATTCACTCTGAGTTTTGTTTTTCTCATTTATAAGATGGAAGTAGTGATTTTGCATTCACGTTTTTGTGAAAGGAAATATTGCTTGTGAAAGTGCTTTGGAAGCTGTATGGTGCTGGCTGTGTCACTGATCGGTGGAGATGGGGATGGCCTGTTTCTCGAAGCTGTAGGTCCTCAGGGAACTGCCACTCTCTTCCCAGGTTCCTGAGAGGACCCCCCTCAACAAGTGAACCCCACTGGGGCCTGCTGCTCTGGTGAGTTGGCCTGACCCTGTGGAGGTACAGGGTTTTGCTTTTGCTCCTGAAACCTAAAGCCTAGTGAAGGGCAGAATGAGCGACAGCCTGACAGCTCTCTTCCGGGTTCACAGTCTCATCTTGACCTTGAGCTTTTAGCACCTGGGGGTGACCTCTTAGCATGTCCCTTATGTGACGGTGAGAAGACATAGAAAGGGAATGATAGCCATTTTCTCGAGACCGGGAGCAGAGCAGAACCAGCTGGACTCTTCCCCATAGCCTTTCCCTGAAGCCATAGACAGGCTCCCTCTTGGCCTTTTTTTCCCTCAATAAGGGAAATTGGGAACCATTTACTTATTGCATTAGCTATATGGAACGTTGGAGAAAAAGAGCAACGTGAAGCAGGCCAACAACAGGAAGAGGCCAAGATAGATAGCCAAGTGGAAAATGGCTTTAAAAGCATTTATACAGTACCTTGAGAGCTTTATTCCTTACCACCATGGCCTAATTTTCTCCTTGAGAAGTGCATGACCTTAAGGATTCCTCCTCCTCCATGAAGGTAGCCTTGAGCTCCTGTTAGAGATCAGAGTGTACCCAACTATAAACCACCACAATGTTAATTATGGTTTTATAATACTCTCCTATTCCAGTGGATAGCATATACCATGATAACCATAATTATACACTGTAACTGTCACCTGTGTGTATATGTTTTTATCTCCCCAACTATATACTAATTCCTTAAGGGCATGGAACATGTTTTATACATCCTTTTTGGCTTAAAGGATATGTACTGATTATGCATACCTAGAGGAATCCTTTCATCTGGCCGTTTCAGAGGTATGCAGCAGGCCTGCCAGTGATGTAAGCTGAATCCAGCATGATTCCACGATGCAGTGCTGGCTTAGTGTGGTGCTATAGAGCATTCATAATCAGAGGTAGGCTGGAAAGGGGGACCCTTCTTGTGTGGACTCATTTCTTTCTCCAACTTTTATTCTCATGCCTTTCCCATTTTTTTCTCTCTTCTTCAAAACCAGATGTTCCCCTTGCCTTGGGCAAGAAAAATATCCCGTTGGAGATATATGTCTAGGCATTAAGGGAAATAGGCAGACTGTAGTTGTATGAGGATTTCAGGTTCCTGTATTTAGAATTATTTAGAATTTGATTCTGTGCTAAAGTTTAACTGCATCCTGGGTAAAAATATCAGAAGAGGAAAAAAACAATAAACTGATCTGGGCCTGCCATTTGTCTACTTAACAGACAAGTTATAGGGATTATCCAGTACATGTGTGCTAAGTTGCTTCAGTCATATCCGACTCTTTGTGTCCATATGGACTATAGCTTTCCAGGCTTCTCTGTCCGTGTGATTCCCCAGGCAAGAATACTGGAATGGGGTTCCGTACCCTCCTCAGAGGATCTCCCTGACCTTGGGATCAAACCCGTATCTCTTACATCTCCTGCATTGGCAGGCCGGGTTTTACCACTAGCACCACCTGGGGAGCCCTGGATTATCCAGTAGATGTTTCTAAACTTTCAAAATTTGTTGAGATAACAGATAATCACTGAGGGATGATGTTGCTAGCGTGATTGCCATTGTAACACAGTGAATGAGAGATCAGCTTCTAGAGCTTGGTAAGCCTGCCTGCAAATTTAGACTTTGCCTCTTACTGTGTCATTTGGGTCAGATTTCTGAATGTCTATTATTCTCAGTTTCCTCATCTATATAATAGAGACAAAAGTCTCTATTTGATAGAGTTGTTAAAAGGATTGATTGAAAGAAACCATATAAAATTCTTAGCACGGTCCTAGTGCAAATTGCATTATCTAAGTTATATTCCCTAATGCCACTAATTGATGAATTGTGTTTTACCGGGTCCTGATCTGAATTGCTAAATATTTATAAATATTATTTTAACAACTGTCCATTTGTCATATCTGTTGAAACCTTTCAGGATAAATGTTTTAAATGAACTTGATTATATATGTTTTGTGGCATTTGGTTCAAGACAGATCAATTTGTTTTAGCCAGGTTTTTTTCCCCCCTATCAAAAGTGCTTTTTGTTACTGAGCGTTTTTAATAGGTTTACCTAATGTATTTTTAATCAGTGACATAGTGGGATACTTTTATAGATTATGATTTTATCCAATCAGAAAGGTAAAGAGCTATTTAATTATTGGTATGTACTGATATCCAATTAGTACTCTAGTGAAATGTCCCAGAGAAGAATAATTTCATTTCAATATCCTGGACTTTCGAGGGTGTATTTTTTATCTTGGTATGTGTGAAAGTCAACTAGTGTTATCCAAAATAATAAAAGCTACTATTTTGCTTATTGAATTTGATTGTTTTACTTATCTTTTAATATTTTGAGTGTGTATTCACAGATTTATAATTTTATATTTTAATTATAAATGTCAAATTTCTATTGACTTTGAACAGTAATTTGAATGAGTTATACAGACAATAGATTTTCAGCCACATTTAATTAAAACTACAAATGAAAGATTAATTTTCTCTTATTTTAATTACCAAATTATTTTGTAATAATTCATAATATAATATTTGAAAAGAAAAATTTTTTACAGCATTACAAAAAGGCTACTGATGGAAACGCTGAATCATCCTTTTATACAGTGTCTAAGAACTTAGATTATTTCATTGGTTCACGTGAATTTCATTCATTAACCTTAGCAAAACTATTTTCAATAGCTTACTCTTAATCTAATTATTTACAATTGATGTTATGGTAGTATGATCACTGAATACTTGAGTTAAGGCTCAAAGCCATGATTCCTTTAAAGTTGAGGATGTTTATTCATGCATTTTTGGACATATTCTGCATTTCACTATTTTAAAAGTAGAATTATCTTTTTATCATACGTTCTTCAAATGTTATGTAAATATAGTGTTTCTAATATTATTTTATGGAAATTATATTTATCTTATAATGTTCTTTTTGAGAGTAAATATATTTTAGTGAAACTTGTTCTCTGTTTTGTCAGAAACTCAAATGCCATGGAGAGAAATTCAACTTTTCCATATTTAAGAAGCTCTGATTATAGTGAATGCTAATATATGTAAACGAATAGTGTTCTGTCCTTTTGGCCTTCAGTAGTCTCAGCGACAGTGTTCCAAACAATCCTCCAACAGCATAGATTAAATTGCTCTTCCTACTTCTCAGAAATCACCCTGTAAAACTTAGAGAACGAAATGGTTTCCTGATAATTGTGCTAATGGCACTAAAAATAGATGGTTGGATTTTAAATATATGATTTAATATTCTTCCATATATATGTATATATAAAAAGATTGAAAAATTCCATCTCACTCTAAAAAGATCCTACTAGTATTTCATTCCAGGTGTCTAAAGGAACTTTGGGCAAGCAGTTTTCGTTGTTTTGTTTTTTCTTTTTCTTCTTTTGTGGAGCCTGTCGGTAGGTACCTAGGTACTGAGACTCTCTCAGAACATGTATTATTCATGCAGTGTTGTTTAGCATTGCCGCCCTTGGGACACACATTAGAAGAGGGGACAGGGGACGTGTGCTGGCAGTCCACCTCCATTCTCACTTAGGAAATTGCCAGCCTCTGCTCTTGCTTTCTAAAGTGATTACTTTGCTATGGTCGAAGTACCTGGCAAGAAGATAAATCTCTCGCTAGACAGAAATTCCTCAAGTACTTTTCCCCCATCAAACATGATGGCAGACGTGTTGGGTTCGGATGTTCAAATAGGCAAGTTCCATTTTCACAGAATCAATAGTGCATCCCATTTTAAGAATTATTGTCTTACTTATGCAAATGTAGAAAGAACTAACCAACCTTAGTGGGGAAAAGCAACAGACTGCTGTTCTGCTTTATTTAGGGGGAGGGATGTTATCTTCTACTTATTTAATGATTTAGAAGTTTGTTTTCTGTAAATGGAGCCTAGAGGTAATTTGATTTTGTTGAAAAATGCAGATGAGTTTCATAATCAAAATATTGGTTGGCCAAGAATGTTTATTCGGGTTTTTCTCTAAGATGTGATGGAAAAACGTGAACGAACTTTTTGGCCAATCCAAAACATTCTTTAAATATCTTAGGCAGTCGAGGACAAGTGTGCGTGCACGCTCAGTCCCTCAGCCCTCTCTCACTTTTTGCAACCCTCATGGACTGAGCCTGCCAGGCTCCTCTGTCCATGGGATTGCATCTTCTAAGGTAACCCTGAATGCGTTTTGGACTCTCCTTCATCCCTAGTCCCCTTCTCCTTCTTCCAGAACTCTGTTCCAGGTGTGAAGGAAAATCCATTTCCCTCCTCAGTCCTACTTTGTTGTTTAGTCGCTAAGTCATGTCTGACTTTTTTGTGACCCCATGGGCTGTAGCCTGCCAGACTCCTCTGTCCATGGGATTTTCCAGGCAAGAATACTGGAGTGGGTTGCCATCCATTCTCCAGGGGATCTTCCCAGCCCAGGGACTGAACCCACATCTCCTGCTTTGGCAGGCAAGTTCTTTATCATTGAGCCATTAGGAAAGCCTCTTCAGTCTTACTACAGCCCATCTATTCTTTAAGCCACAACCACAGGCTCATAACCTTAAAGAAAGTTAATGAAATTAACTCAGAACTCTTAGATGGGCCCCTTTCTCCCACTCCCTCCATCATCAGAGTTAGTTCAGCTCTCTAGTAAATGTAGGTACGTATATCTGTATACTATACATACTTGTAAAAGGCATAAGGCTGGGTGTGCACAAGCGTAACATTTCCTCTTCCCTTTCCTTTCCTCCCTTCTCCTTGTGGCCAGTCAGGTTCCCTGAGGTTTTGTGTGGCCTCAGGGCAGTAGCACCTTGCCCTGATGCTGTCTTCTCTTTGGGATCGTCCCAAGTCATCTTTGTTGCTTCCATCTGAGTCAGATGACCCTGGCTCACCAGTGCCTCTGATCAACAAGCCCATGCATGCTACATCCTCCTTGTCCTGACCCCAGGTCCCTCTGGCCCTGTTTCATAGCTTCAGAAAAACTCCAGAAGACTTCTCATAGTGACCTACCCTCAGGACTATGTATCTGAGTAGCTTCCTCAGTCATTACCCCCTTAAATCTCAAGCTTTAGTCAGGAGCAAGGCCTCCTGATACAGCCTAGAGCCTCTAAAGACACATCTGTGAGGCCAGCCCCTTGTCCTCTGGGATTCCCGCAAATGATCCGCGGTTTCTATCAACCTGACTCTCCCCAAACCACTTGGTCAGGGCCCAGACCTTTTCCCAGGGACCCAGACAGCTTCTAAGAACTAGTCCTGACCCTCTTCATCCTTATCACAGTGGCCAACTAAACCTTTATTGCCTTTGGGGAAGTAACTAGCTCTTGCTGTGTTCTTTCACCAGTCTTTGATTTTGTTGATAAACTTGATGTCTTCTACCTTCAGTCCTTGCCTTTTAGAACTCTTCTCTCAATCACTTAAGGTTGAAAAAATTTGGCTTTCAAAGCAAATAGCTTTCTTAGTAAGTCACAACTGAAACCTTAGAAGTTCAAAAGAGAAACATAAAATAAAAAGAAATTCTCAGGAAAAATAATCAGGTCTGACACTGAAATTGACTTCTTTTTCTATATTGTCTCCTTTCCTTTTTAAGAAAAAAATGTGTTGTTTTTTGTTCTTGTGTTAGTTGCTTTATTGATTCTGTGTTTTGGGTGGGGGGGCAGTTAAGAAGATAGAGGTCAACAGCCTCAAAAAAATTTTAGCAGCAAAGAGATGATAATTTAAAACTAGATTCAAATGCCCTATCTATGGGTCTTTTTTGTAGCAACTTGTGTGCATTTCTTGATTTCATTTAATTCACTGGAAAATATGTCAGTGAAAATTTCAGTTCATGAGTTGTTTCTTTTTGTCTCAAGATTGCTTATCAGATGACATAAAACAACATGTAATCATAACTGAAGAAAAGGACAGAGAGTGAGCAGGCTGATATCACTGCATCGGTTCTGGGCTGTTTTATTAAATTCTGTACTTCGGCGAATTTCAGGCCTTGCTGTCGTTCATCAGTAACTCTAACCCTGTGGTGTATAATTTAAGAGAAAGCAGGATCAAGGAGAAGCAACTCTTATCTCCCTTGCCTGTGCTTGTAATGGCTGCCATCATTTATCCACAGGGAGAAACGAGCAATTGGAAACATTCCTCTTTGGCCGGCCAGAACCTGTTCGTAGTTTGTTTGGCAAGAAATGAAGATAAAGAGTTATCAGGTGTGGTAGATTATCCCTGAGAGTCTGTGTCTTATTTTTATCTTTCCATGAATCACCCTCTGATAAGCACAGGGGATGACACTTAGAAAAGAAAATCTCTTTGGAGAATAGGAATTTAATTCTGCTGTAGAATGCCAACGAGATGATCATTTCACAATGAACTGTTCACTGCACATTATGACAGAGCAGATGGGAGCATCTAGGTAGTTTTCTGAAAGATCAGTTATCAAATGATAATATGCATTTGAATCTAGGGGAATCCTGTTAAAGCGCAGAAGATCTGGAGTGGGACCCAAGACTGCATTTTCTGACAAGTTCCCAGGTTACGTTACTGTTACTGGTGCCTGGTTCTCACTTTACACAGCAAAGTTTTAACTTAGGTGTTTCAAATAGCTTTGTGCAGAAATTTCATATTGAATTGGTAGAGCTAGTAGGGATTTGCAATGCCAGGGTTTTTTACGGGTCCCTCAGCTTGCCATCATTAAAATAATTGTCTGACTGGAAACCAAGAGTTTAAGCAAGGGTCATCTGTCAATGCTCCACTCTGGCCACATCAGCACCTCTGCAAATGTCCATCTTGAATTTGCTCTGAGGTTCTGACCCACCTGTTGGAAGGGTTACTTGAAGAATGCCTTTATTCTAGACTCCCTCCACCTGCAGGACTCCCTACCAGAACTATAATACATAAAACCCGGTGTTTACATGAGCAAGCATTTCTGCAGCTGTGCAATCTTATAGGGATCAAAAATCTTCTATGAGGACTGAGGTGACCCAAGAAGCCAACTAGAAAAGATTTGATGTAATTATGCTAATTCATCAAAAGATAATTTCATTTTCAGTGATGAATGGCCCTAAAGTTTTGGACCTTGATAAGAAGGATTTTCAGAGGAAAACCATGAGCAGTGAGTAGTTGATTCTTCTCCTGGGATTTTGATTTCTTAACTTGAAATCCTTGTTCCAATGCTTTGACTTTCTTATGCCAGTTCAAATAAGCTTCTGATTCTAACTCTTGTTTCTACGGAGAAGAATCTGCCATATTGAAAGTTGTTTCAGCCCTCATATCCCAGCCACACCAATTACTAGCACACAAGAGCCTGTGGACTGAATGTTTGTGTCCCCTCAAAATTCATACATGAAACTCTAGTCCCCAGTGTGGTGGTATTTGGAGGTGGGGCCTTTAGGAGATAATTAGGTAATAAGGGTGAAATGCTCAGGAATGAGATCAGTGTGCCCTTATAAAGAAGAGATATGACAGAAAGGACATCTCTCTCTGCTGTGTGAGGATATAGCAAGGAGGCAGCCATCTGCAAAGCAGAAAGCGAGTTCTCACAAGGAACCCAGTCAGAGTGTGCCTTGGTCTTGGACTTCTCAGCCTCCATAACTATGAGAAATAAATTTCTGTTCTTTAAGCCACCCCATCTATGGTATTTTTGTTATGCAGCCCCAACTGATTGAGACACATGGTCTAGTCATGTCCAACTCTTTGCAACCTAATGGACTGTAGCCCGCCAGGCTCCTCTGTCCATGGGATTCTCCAGGCAAGAATACTGGAATGGATAGCCATTCCCTTCTCCAGGGGATCTTTCTGACCCAGGGATCAAATCTGCACCTCTTACATCTCATGCATTGACAGGTGGGTTCTTTACCACCAGCACCACCTGGGAAGCCCCATTTTATTTCATATATATGCTCAAATCCTGTACCTCATCCTTGGACTGTTTCGTATCAGATCTCACATATCTTGTCCTTTCATCTATAAATATATCAGTATGTATTCCTACAAATATGTATATAAGAACCTTAAAAATATAATTGCAATACTATTATTTCAGTTTTTAAAATTAACAGTAATACTTTAAGATCATCAGAAATCCATATGGAATTTGTGTTTCCCTGATAGCATCAAAATGTTTTCAGTTGGGTTTGTTCAAGTCAGTTTCCAAGGATATTTCTACATATATTATATTTGTTGATATGTCTCAAATCTCTTTTAATGTGTCCATTCTTTTTCTTCTCCCCAAGCACACTTTGAAATTTATTTTGAAGAAACAGAGCCATTTGTCTGGCCAGAGTTTCCTACATTACAGATTTTGATGATTGCATTCCTGTGGTATTGTAGAACATATTACTCTGCTTTCTGTAGTTCCTGTAAATTGGTGATTAAATGCAGAGGCTTACTCAGATTCCACAGTGTTTTAGTAAGAATACATCATAGGTGATGCTGAATGCTTCTTGTTGCATCTCATTAGGAGATACACTGGTTTTCTCTCTCTTTTTGCAATATTGTTAAACATGGTCTTATCTATCGTATAAGAGTTCAGAAATCTGGATCAAAGCTGATGGCATCTTTGATAAGTAAAATATAGTATATAGGACTAAATATATAATTATATGTATAATATGGATAATATAAAATATATGAGATTAAGTTTGGCTACATATAATAAAGCAGACAAAATAAAAGTAGTTTATTCAAAATAGAAGTTGATTTTTCTTATTTATAAAATAAGTCCAGAGATAGAGAATACTAGACTGGCATCAGATCAGAGTCATCATAGTCATATTTTTGTTCATTGTTTATATACTTAAGATGGCCTCATGGTCCAAAATGACTGCTGACACTCTGACATCGTATGTGTCTCTAAGGCTGGTAGCAGGGATGGAGGTGAGGGGGTTGGAAAAAAGTCTAATCTCCCAGCTAAGTCAATCTATTTTAAGAAGCTGTCCCAGAATCCTAACCAAGGTATTCTGGATATTTCTAAATAGTCACCCATAACTTCAAAGGAAGCAAAAAAAATTGTTTATACTGTGGAAATCTGTCGTAATATTGATTAAGTGTTCAAAAGATTTCAGGTGGCCATACATAAAAAATGTCCATTGTATGAAAGCCTGGCTGAAGTGGGAACTGAAGTAAAATTTGTCTGAGGAAAGGAAAGATACTTCCAATTTGAAGAGTGAAGTGAAGGATGGTTTCCTGGAATGAGTACAAGAGGGCTGGTGTGGAGGGAATGGGCACTTAAGCCAGTAAGTGGAGAGGCCCACTGACGCAGTGCAACACAGCTAGCTTCTCCAGGAACCGTATCTGACAGACTGTCATTCTCTAAACAGGATGTGCCTTTAAACTGTGTCTCTTATAGAAATAAAAGTAAAAGTAAACAAATGGAATCTAATCAAACTTATAAGCTTTTGCACAGCAAAGGAAATCATTAACAAAACAAAAAGATAATCTATGGACTGGGAGGAAATATTTGTAAACTATATGGCTGACAAGGGCTTAATTTCCAAAATATACAGACAGCACATACAACTCAATATTAAAAAAGCTAGTAACCCAGTTGAAAATAGTCAGAATACCTAAATAGACATTTCTCCAAAGAACACATACAGATGGCCAATAGTCACATGAAAAGATGTTCAACATTGCTAATTATTAAAGAGATGCAAAACGAAACTACAGTATGGTATCACCTCACACCAGTCAGATGGCCATCATGAAAAAGTCTATAAACAATAAATGGTGGAGAAAGTGTGGAGAAAAGGGAACGAACCATCTTATACTGTTTGTGGGAATGTAAATTGGTGCAGCCACTAAGGAGAATGGTAGGGAGGTTCCTTAAAAAACTAAAAATGGAGTTACCATGCAATAACAATCCCACTCCTGGGCTTGTTCTCTTTTCTCCCACTCTTGGAGAAAACTCTAATTTGAAATGATATGCACATCTTGATGTTCATAGCAGCACTATTTACAGTAGCTAAGATATGGGAGCAACCTCATGTCCATTGACTTATGACAGATGAGTGGACCAAGAAGATGCGGTATATACATACAATGGAGTGAAAGTGAAAGTGTTAGTCGCTCAATCCTGTCTTTGCGATTTCATGGACTATAGCCCACCAGGCTCCTCTGTCCATGGAATTCTCCAGGCACGAATACTGGAGTGGGAGGCCATGCCCTCCTCCAGGTGATCTTCCCAACGAGGGATCGAACTTGGGTCTACACTGTGGGCAGTTTCTTTACCATCTGAGCCACCAGGGAAGGCTATACGATGGAATACTACTCAGCTATTTTTAAAAAAAGGAAAGAAATAATGCCATTTGCAGCAACATGGATGGACCTAAAGATTATCATACTAAGTAAAGTAAGTCAGACAGAGATATGATTTCACTTATATATGGAATCTAAAATATGATACAGAGGGAATTTCCTGGCAGTCCAAAGGTTAGGACTTGAAGCTTTCACTACTAGGGCCTGGGTTTGATCCCTGGTAAAAGCACTGGAAAAGACTCTGATGCTGGGAAAGTTTGGGGGTGGGAAGAGAAGGGGACGACAGAGAATGAAATGGCTGGATGGCATCACCAACTCTGTGGACTTGAGTTTGAGTGAACTCCGGGAGTTGGTGATGGACAGGGAGGCCCGGTGTGCTGTGATTCATGGGGTCGCAGAGAGTCGAACACGACTGAGCGACTGAACTGAACTGAACTGAAAAGATATGATACAAATGAATTTTTTCACAAAACCGACTCAAAGACATAGAAAACAAACTTATGGTTGCCAAAAATGAAGGCAGGGGAAGGATAAATTAGGAGTTGAGATTAACAAATACAAATTACTATATAAAAAGTAAACAATAAGGTCCACTTTATAGCACAAGGAACTATATTCAATATCTTATAATCAACTATGATGAAAAGATAAAATAATAAACAAGGATGTGCCCAGAATGCTCCATGACATCCTGTGATTTTGTGTTCAGTCCTATCCAACTCTTTGTGACCCTTTGGGCTGTAGCCCCATAGGTTCCTCTGTTCATGGGATTTCTCAGGCAAGAATACTGGAGTAGGTTGCCATTTCCTCCTCCAGGGGATCTTCTCAACCCAGGGATCGAACCCATGTCTCCTCCATCACAGGCAGATGCTTTACTGCTGAGCCATCAGGGAAACCTCACCCGGAAAGTTCATGCACTTATATTTTCCAAGTAAATGGCCTATTCAGCTGTTCTGTTTTGTTAGGAACTTTTGCAATGGAAAGATTAATAGCTAAGGTGTTTGGGGTGCTTACCGTGTGCTCACTGTTTGGGGTCGTTTATGTTTAAACCTCATAGCCAATGAAATTGGTTCTATCATCAACCCATTTTACAAATGGAGGAAGTGAGACCCAAAAAGGTTAAGTAATTTGCCTACTGTCACATTGCTGGTAAGAGGTAGGCTGGGATTTGAACCCTGGCACCATGGAAATCAGTTCTGAATATTCATTGGAAGGACTGATGCTGAAGCTGAAGCTCCAACACTTTGGCTACCTGATGCAAAGAACTGACTCATTGAAAAAGACCCTGATGCTGGGTAAGATTGAAGGCAAGAGGAGAAGGTGATGACAGAGGATGAGATGGTTGGATGGCATCACCGACTCTATGGAGATGACTTTGAGCAAGCTCCAGGAATTGGTGGTGGACAGGGAAGGCTGGCATGCGGCAGTCCTTGGGGTCTCAGAGTTGGACAGGACTGAGCGACTGAACTGAACTGACCACACTATAGAGGCTTCCCTGGTGGCTCAGATGGTAAAGAATCTGCCTGCGATGCAGGAGACGTACGTTTGATCCCTGGGTCAGGAAGATCCCCTGGAGAAGGGAATGGCTGCCCATGCCAATATTCTTGCCTGGAGAATCCCATGGAGAGAGGAGCTTGGTGGGCCACAGTCCATGGGGTCACAAAGAGTCAGACATGACTGAGCGATGAACACTTTCACCATGTTGTCTTGTAATAGATCAATGAGGGACAGGGAAGCCTGGCATGCTGCCATGGGGTTGCAAAGAGTCGGACATGACTGGGCAACCAAACAACAACAGTACATAGTTGCCTTGAGTATTTTTTTGTGAATTGTTAGAGGAAGCAAAAGGATGGAGATGGGGTATTGGTATTAACTCTGTTTCATCATAAGTAGTGAAACGGATGAGAGATGGTCTGGGTTTTACAGTTGAGTACCAACATGGTTCTGGGCCCAGGATGTCCCATCACCCACGCTGGGAGGAGGGCATGCACTGGCAGCTCTCAGGTCAGGACATTAATAGGAGCTCTTGGACCCCAGAACTTGGGTCATCCTTCTGAGCCACCTCCCTCCCTTCTTCTTTTCCTCCACCTCTGGGGGGTTTTGAAAGGGGTGCTGTGGCCCTTCCCTGAGGCTGACCTCACACATACCCCAAGCACCTTGCACCGGCGTGCAGCACTTCTTAGATTTGCAGGCCTCAGATGTTCAGTACAATGTTATTATTTGTATTTGGCCTCTGGTTTGCCATAGGCCATTTGCCATAAAACTCCCTGATAAATAATCCTAATTTAGCTATTTAGCAGCACACGATCTTGGCAGAAAATACAGACTGGAGCAGAGGAAATGGTTTCCTGCCTTGCTCATCATGTTGTACAGTTGGGGTTAGTCCCTCAAGTCCTCCCTCCTCTCCTCCCTCCCCAACTCCCCCAACATCCTGGTTCCTTTGCTCCTCTGATCTGTCCCAGGAACATGGCCCAGCCTCACGTACAGCGTGTGGAGAACAGAGGGGAGTTGGGGGGGGGCGCTGCTGGCGAGGAGGAGAGGGATCCTGTAGGGGCTCTCAGCCAGCATCTGTCACCCTGTGGGCTCCAAATTGGAGAACTGGCTTTTGGAGGAAGGCTGGCTTATGACTCGAAGCCAGCAGCTCCTCACAGGTTCTTCTGCCCCAGCTTTTGGCTCAGTTTTCTGGAAAATCTGCTTTTCTCTCCTCTGCCGTCCTGTGTGCCCTCCTGTGAGAGTTGGGACTGTCTTATTCACCTTAATACCTGCATTTACCCCAGTGCTAGGCCACAGAGGAGGCTTCACTGGTGGCTCCATGGTAAAAAAATCTGCCTGCAATGCAGGAGACACAGGTTCGATCCCTGGGTCAGAAGACTCCCTGGAGGAGGAAACAACAACCCACTCCAGTATTCTTGCCTGGGAAATCCCATGGACAGAGGAGCCTAGTGGGCTACAGTCCGTGGGGCAGCAAAAGAGTCTAACGTAACTTAGCAACTGAACAATAGCAACAAGTCCACAGAGGCTTACACAAGGCAGGCACTCAGTAAATATTTAATGAGTAAAATCCACTATTTATTATCATAGCCCTTGAACTCATAAAGCTGAAGTCATGTAGTGTCTGGATATAAACACACTGAATTATGTAAAAACCCACGCTTTGCTTAGGATGCTCCACAGCAGCAGTGCTGGGATATCGGTGGGTTTAGCAGGTATCTGGGAGTTTGTAAAAAATACAGGTTCTCAGCTTCCATCTGAGAGAGCCTGGCTCAGGGACAAGCAGAGTGGAGCATGGGGATCTGAATTTGTAACGTGATTCTAAAGCAGGGAAACCATGGAGCTCGCCTTGAGATGCAGCCTGAACGGTCTTTCTCCATCTTTCTGATAACTGGTGCTCACTCTGTAACTGACAACTGTGACTTCCTGGTGGCCACAAGCCACATGTGCATATACCAGAGGGGACCCCTTTGTGTCTGAGGCCCCCCATCCTTAAGAATGGAGTCTGAGTCCTTATGCGGCAGAAAGCGAAGAAGAACTGAAGAGCCTCTTGTTGAAAGTGAAAGAGGAGAGTAAAAGAGCTGGCTTAAAACTCAACATTCAGAAAACTAAGATCATGGCGTCCGGTCCCGTCACCTCATGGCAAATAGATGGGGAAACAATGAAAACAGTGACCGACTTCATTTTCTTGGGCTCTGAAATCACTGCAGACGGTGACTGCAGCCATGAAATTAAAAGATGCTTGCTCCTTGGAAGAAAAGCTATAATCAACCTAGACAGCATATTAAAAAGCAAGACACTACTTTGTCAACAAAGGTCCATCTAGTCAAGGCTATGGTTTTTCCAGTAGTCATGTATGGATGTGAGAGTTGGACTATAAAGAAAGCTGAGCACCGGTGAATTGATGCTTTTGAAGTGTGGTGTTGGAGAAGACTCTTGAGAGTCTCTTGGACTGCAAAGAGATCCAACCAATCCATCCTAAGGGAAATCAGTCTTGAATATTCATTGGAAAGACTGATGCTGAAGCTGAAACTCCAATATTTTGGCCACCTGATGTGAAGAACTGACTCTTGGGAAAGACCCTGATGCTAGGAAAGATTGAAGGTGGGAGGAGAAGGGGACGACAGAGGATGAGATGGTTGGATGGCATCACCGACTCGATGGACATGAGTTTGCCTAAGCTCTGGGAGTTGGTGATGGATGGGGAAGGCTGGTGCACTGCATGGGGTCACAGGGTAGGACATGATTGAGTGACTTAACTGAACTGATGTGGTTAAAATTCCCAAAGAGCTTATTGCATGCTTTCTAAGTTGCTTCAGTTGTGTCCAAGTCTTGTGACCCCATGGACTATAGCCCACCAGACTCCGCTGTCCGTGGGATTCTCCAGGCAAGAATACTGGAGTGGGTTGCTGTGCCCTCCTCCAGGGGATCTTCCCAACCCAGGGATGGAACCCTCATCCTGCATTGGCAGTTGGGTTCTTTACCACTAGCACCACCTAGGAAGCCCTAGAAAAGCTTAGAGTTTGCTCGGGCAACCCACTGAAGTACTCTTGCCTGGGAAATCCCATGGACCGAGGAGCCTGGTAGGCAACAGTCCATGGGGTTGCGAAGAGTCGGACACGACTGAGCGACTTCACTTTCACTTTTCACTTTCATGCACTGGAGAATAAAATGGCAACCCACTCCAGTGTTCTTGCCTGGAGAATCCCAGGGACGGGAGCCTGGTGGGCTGTCTATGGGGTTGCACAGAGTTGGACACGACTGATATGACTTAGCAGCAGCAGCAGCAGCAGCAGCAGAATAACCTGAAGGAGGAAAAAAAAAAAAAAGGTCTATTATTGAATAATATCCTGGAACTACTCCCAAATCAATGTAACTTTGATTTCCTATTCAGAATCTTCACTGAATGCCATTAAGTGAGTTTTAAGATACCATTTCCATGTAAGAAGTATATAAAGACTTGTTTTTTTAAGAGTGTGCTTGGAAAAGAAACATTTTTATATGTATTACATATGTTATCAGAACTAATAGGTTTTTTCCTACCTTTCTCTGCTATTTTCAGCTATTGAATAGCCATTTGATTTAATATAGCGTCTCATGACACCCCCATTCTTCAGTGGTTCTTAATCAACCAGCACCTGAATTTGTCTGCTGAGTGCTTTTTAAAAATTGGCCTACGCGGTGCTTTTGATATAAATTTTATAGGGCCATCTTCTTCAGATTTTTCTTTGTCAAACAAATTACTCTCTTTTTTTTATTATTCTTACTTGCTCTCATATGATGATTAAAGTATCACAGGAAATGTGTGACTGAGTTCATATTTCCTAACTGTATTTTATGATTAGGCTCAGACAGATGGTTCCTGTCACATCTAATAGAATACTAGAAATCAATCAATGGCCTCTTTATGGTATACATTTTAGGTGTAACTCCCAGTACCACATTAGATCCTAAGCCTTGTACTCTTTTTCTTTAATTTGTTTTCCCTGCTGCTGCTGCTGCTTAGTCACTTCAATCGTGTCCAACTCTGTGTGACCCCATAGATGGCAGCCCACCAGGCTCCTCCATCCCTGGGATTCTCCAGGCAAGAATACTGGAGTGGGCTGCCATTTCCTTCTCCATTGTTTTCCCTATTAATTTAAAAATATTTAGTCCTATTTTTAACTTGTGCTTCATTGCTATGTGGAAGATATCTTTATGAGCTACTTACTCTCTATCCTTTCTGGAACAAACTAGGATGTGTGAAGTGAATATCCTTAATAAGCAAGAATGGAGAAAACTAAGATACTCATCTCTAGTCACCCAACTTTTGGTTCATTTTGATTCACAGCATTATTTTTGCATGGACATTGCTATGGAACTGTGGGCCCTCCAAAGCACTCTAATATCGCCCAGAAAAATTAACTCGAGCCCCCTTACAAACATCACAGATATCCCCTGCATACAAATAAATGCGTCCCTCCACCCAGTCAGCATGTGTCTTTCTTCTCCCAGCACCACGGGGCACCCCGTTTCTCTGTCTGGGATCCACTGCCTCCTCACAGCAGCTGGGTATCTTCTAATATGGCTGCCACTGCCTGTGATCTTGCCAGCTTATCACTGCACTAGTTCTTGCTGCCCTAGACCTGTTCCAGCCCAGCAAAGGGAACTGTTAGGTCACCTTGGAGTAGGGTGAGCCTATCTTTCTCTCCAGTGTTCTCTGTGTAGGAGTGGAGTGTGTGTGTGTGTGTGTAAGGGCACTTCTGGTGGTAGGTGCTGCAGACAGATGACAACGAATACCTGCTTCTATTACCATGGTGAGCTCACAATCTAATAGGGAAGAAGGTTTATATAAGGTCTTTCTGTATATGAAAGACTATTATCCCGCAAGTGTTATGGGGTTATGGCAACATACAGGACCCATACATTTTCAGAATAGTTTGTTTTCTGAAGACAGTTTCTCAGTGCCAGTTTTTTCCTGGGATTTTCTTTTAAACATTCCATCATCATTGATAGAAGCAAGTAATCGTCATAATGGCCATTATTTTTTACACGTATCTCAGTTTTTATGACTTTGATGTAAGTTAAGCGTTTCAGAATTTCTACAGTGTCCCTAGGTGGTTTCTGACCAGTGCTGTCTATGGAAATAGTTTAGATTGAGTTTGAGGTCTAGAGTCAGGCAGACAGAAGTTTACAGACCACCAATGTGAATCTGGTAACTTACTGACCTCTCCAGAGCTTCCTCACCCATAAATTGAGGGTGACAGTAGCCCCGTCTCATAGGGCTGGTGCGAGGAGTGAATGAGGTCAGGCCCATGGGCACAGAGCGCAGTCTGGCCATGTGCCCGGTGAAAGGCCACTGAGGCCTTGCACCCACCCTGAGAGATCCTGCAGAGACTCCCCGAAAAGCTTCTGACCATCTCACACATCATCTTGGGGGAAGATTTTTTTTAATTGGAACATAATTGCTTTGGGCTTCCCTGGTGGCTCAGTGGTAAAAAAATCTGCCTTCCAATGCAGGAGACACTGGTTTGATACCTGGGTGGGGAAGATCCCCTCAAGAAGGAAACGGCAACCCCCTCCAGTATTCTTGCCTGGGAAAATCCCATGGACAGAGAAGCCTGATGGGCTATAGTCCAAGGGGTCGCAAAGGGTTGGACTTGACTGAGCGGCTAAATAACAACAACAGCATTGTTGCTTTACAACGTGTTAGTTTCTGCTGTACAGCAAATTGAATCAGCTATATGTATACATATATCCCCTCTCTCTTTAGCCTCCCTCCCCCCACACCTATCCCATTCATCTAGGTCATCACAGAGCAGGAAGTTTTATCTCACATGCTGAAGGGAAAGCAACGCCAGGTGCTTAAATAGAAGTGCTTAAATATAGGTAGACTTTGTTTCATTTTTAGGGGTTTCATGCTCTCCCTTGATCTTAGAGGACATGTTAGTACTATTTTGAGAGAGAGCTCACACACATTGGCTGAAGCTGTCCTCCCCCCCAGTCTTTTCTCCATCCTCTGGGCAGTGTGGTTTCTATAGGCCCAGCTGTGCTCCGGCATCTCTGCCTCAGCCTCTTCTGACCCCGCCTTGGACACACCTGAAGACGGGAGTGGGGATGTGTAGGGCCTGGGCCTCCTCTCCCTTTCCTCTCTCTCCACTCTGGGTAGGTTTGGGGTCTGTTTGCTTTTATTTTTAATAGCACACTCTGATTTCCTGCCTGCTCTTTTTTAAAAAAGTGAGACTGTGATATTTAAGAGACGGTGATTGGAGACTTGTCTGGGTTATTTTTATCAAGTCTCTGTTTGCACTTTGGCCGTGTTCCTATCAGGTGTGTCAAATGGACAAATGGCAGCCACGTGATCCCATGCCAGGGAGGGATGAGGGGCTACATGCCAGTTGGGAAGCTTTCCTCATTAGGCCTGCTGGCACTTAAAATAGATGACTTGAGAGTTAATAAATAGAGTTAATTAGATGCAGTTCCTTGCAGAAATCTCCGATGCATTTTCTTGATCGTACACAAGACAAGTCTATTAATTATTTCTAACGAGGAAGGTTTAAATAACATCAGGTAATGGCCAATTGCTGGTGGCAATCAGCAGGCAGAGTGAGGCGCCCCAGGGTGAGCATCACTCTCTTCCCTGAGAGGGAAAAAGATCTATGAAGGCAGAGCTACTGTTTCTGGGAGCCTGGAACCTGCTGGGGAGGACTAAATACAAGTAGATGAGAGATGGAATAACTCAGTGCTTGTGATCGTCAGGACAGTGGGTGAACAGGAAGTCCCCAAGAGCTGGAGATGTGAGTGTTGGGTCCAGCACAATCACAGGTTGCTTTTCCTAGTGATTGCATGGTGTGTAGTACAGACAGTGTTTCGTACTTACAGTGTTTTGTACAGACAGTGTTTTATGGGTCTCTTGTGAAAAAGCACTCACCTTGATGGTGTATCTAGGCTGGCATCCCACTAGAAAAGTTTCTCCCTCTCCAGGGGCCTTTGGTACCTGGTGCTTGGCCATGAACAAGGTATTATGTTAGAGTGAAACACTGTTCTCTTTCGGGTCCTCTTTAGGAACTGCACACCTCTGGGAGGAGGGACCTTGCCAAGCCTTCAGCACTGCGGGGTGGACTCTTAGATCAGAAGCTTCTTGGGCAGGAGGGACTGAAGCAGCTTGTAGCTGATGAAAACTCAGAAGGGAAAGAAGACCTCCAGCATCGAGGCCAGTCAGGGAGCCCCTTCCTCCCACACCGTGGTCTAGAGCCCCGATTCCCTCTAGCTTTCTGTCCCCACCATCCCCACCCAAGGCCCACTCTCTACTCTTCAGACATGTGGGGTTAATTATGCTTCTTAGGGCTGCTGCAACCCCTTCCCAGAGCATGGCCCCAGTGCCATCCCCTCTCCTCCTACACCTAGGTGATCAGAGCCCAGGCCAGTGACTTGAAACCTGACAACCTCAGATTACTGACGGCATGAAGGGGAGAGGGAAGAGTGGGCTGGAAGGCCTCGTGGTATAGGGGTAATAGAGAGAAAATAGACTATTTTTTAAATTGAGATATTATTATTTACCATAAAATTCTCTATTTTAGAGTGTACAATTTGACTTGGTGGTAAAGAATTTTCCTGCCAATGCAGGAGCCACAGGAGATGTGGGTACGATCCCATGAAAAGATGCTTGACATCACTAATTATCAGAGAAATGCAAATCAAAACTACACTGAGGTATCATCTCACATCAGTCAGAATGACCATCATCCAAAAAGACAAACAATAGATGCTGGGGAGGATGTGGAGCAGAGGGGTCTCTCCTGCACTGTTGATGGGAATGTAAATTGGTGCAACCACCATGGAAAACAGCATGTGTGCTGTGGGCTCAGTCGCTTCAGTCGTGTCCAACTCTTTACAACCTATGGACTGTTGCCTGCCAGGCTCCTCTGTCCATGGGATTCTCCAGGCAAGAATGCTGGAGTGGGTTGCCATGCCCTCCTCCAGGGGATCTTCCCAACCCAGGAATCAAACCCATATCTCCAGCATCTCCTGCATTGCAGGCAAGTTCTTTATCCACTGAGCCCCTTGGGAAGCCCTGGAAAACAGTATGGAATTTCCTTAAAAAAGGAAGAACTACCATACAATCCATCAATTCCATTCCTGGGCTTATATCCAGAGAAAATCATACTTTGACATCATACTTTGACAATATACATGCACCCCAATGTTCATAGCAGCACTAGTTACAATAGCCAGGACATGGAAGCAACCTAAATGTCCAACAGCAGATGAATGCATAAGAAAGATGTGGTATGATCTTACTCGGCTATAAAAAGATTGAAATAATGCCATTTGCAGCAACATGGATGGACCTAGTGATTATCATACTAAGTGAAGTCTGAGAAAGACATATATCATATGTTATCATTCATATGTGGAATCTAATTTTTAAAAAATGATATATATATATAAATGAACTTATTTACAACACAGAAACAGGCTCACAGACTTTGAAAACAAACATGTTTACCAAAGGGGAAATGTGGGGAGGAGGGATAAATTAGGAGCTTAGGATTAACATATACACACTTCTATGTATAAAATAGATAACCAACAAAGGTCTATTGTCAAGCTCAGGGAATTCAACTCAATATTCTCTAATAACCTTTATGGGAAAAGAATCTGAAGAAGAATAGATTTATGTATGTATAACTAAATCACTTTGCTCTACACCTGAAGCTAACACAACATTGTAAATCAACTATACGCCAATAAAATTTTTAGAAAAAAAAAAGCTCTTTTCCCAGCATCAGTTACTTCCCGTTTTCCCCCATCTCCAGCCTCTGACAGCCACTAGTCTGCTTTTTTGCTTCTATGGCTTTTCCTATTCTGGACGTTTCATATTAACAGAATTGTACTACGTGCAGGCTCTTATATCTGACTTCGCCTACTTTGTATATATTTTCCAGGTATCTTTATCCATGTATCAGGACTTCAGTCCTTTACAGAGCAGAGTACTATTGACTATATTGTATACCACGTTGGGTTTATGTGGTCATCATTTCATGGGCATTTGCGTTGCTTCTACTTTTTTGGTGTTTTGAACAGTGCGGCTATACACACTCATGTACCACATTTTATGGGACATACCTTGGGTATATACCTAGGAGTGGATTTTTGGGACGACTGAGCAACTCTGTGCTTAACTTTTTTTTGAGCAAAGGCCAAACTGTTCTCCAAAGTGACCATACCATTTAACAATCCACCACCAATGTAGGAGCGTTCCAGTTTCTTCATACCCTTGCCAATTATTTGTTATTGTCCATCTTATTGATTGTAGCTATCTTCAGTTCTGTTCAGTTCAGCTGCTCAGCTGTTTCCAGCTCTTTGTGACCCCATGGACTGCAATACACCAGGCTTCCCTGTCCATCCCCAACTTCCTGAGCTGGTTCAAACTCACGTCCATTGAGTCAGTGATGCCATCCAACTATCTCATCCTCTCGTCCCCTTCTCCTCCTGCCTTCAATCTTTCCCAGCATCAGGGTCTTTTCCAGTGAGTCAGTTCTTCACGGAGAAGACAATGGCACCCCACTCCAGTACTCTTGCCTGGGAAATCCCATGGATGAAGGAGCATGGTAGGCTGCAGCCCATGGGGTTGCTGAGTCAGACACGACTGAGCGACTTCACTTTCACTTTTCACTTTCATGCATTGGAGAAGGAAATGGCAACCCACTCCAGTGTTCTTGCCTGGAGAATCCCAGGGACGGAGGAGCCTGGTGGGCTGCCGTCTATGGGGTCGCACTGAGTCGGACATGACTGCAGCAACTTAGCAGCAGCAGCAGCAGTTCTTTGCATCAAATGGCCAAAGTACTGGAGCTTCAGCTTTAGCATCAGTCCTTCCAATGAATATTCAGGACTGATTTCCTTTAAGATTGACTGGTTTGATCTCCTTGCCATCCAAGGGACTCTCAAGAGTCTTCTCCAACACCATCAATTCTTTGGCACTCAGCTTTCCTTATAGTCCAACTCTCACATCTGTACATGACTACTGGAAAAACCTTAGCTTTGACTAGATGGACCTTTGTTGGCAAAGGTACCATCCTAGTGGATGTACAGTGGTATCTCATGTTTACACAAAGTTTTTAAATCATTATTTAAAGTATTAGTGTGTTCTATAGTGCAGGGATCTAGGAAAAGTCCTAGGCTTCCTCTCAATTTTTCCTAGTTATGGTTCTAAAAATGATAGTCTTTCGACCATTTAGAAACAGACACACCCCTGCCGCCCAGTGCCTGTAGCACAGCCTTATATATGCACAGTTTGGTGAGTAAGTGACACCTCTGTGCAAAGACATGGTCTTCTTCCCCTTTCTCAGGCTGGACACAGCTCCTCATCCAGACTAATGGTTTGGCTAGTGGGGAGTGGGCTGCATTTCAGTCCCCCATCATTATCACGTGTGTGCCTTTGTCCAAGGCATGACCTACTAAGTATACATGGCCTACACTTGGCTGCTTTGAAGCCAAGTAGACCTAGGTTCCACTCTCAGATGAACCCCAGGGGTGTGACTTTGGGCAAATGATTTAAGGTCCCAGGGGCCTGTTTCCTCATTGGTGAACAATTACAATAGTATTACCCTCTTATAGTATCGTGATACTTAAATGAAATGAACTTCATAAAGCAACCGGTCCAGAACCTGACAAATCAAAGTGCTTTGTCAACAGTTAATTTTATGTCTCGTTGCTGCCATTTGCAGCATTTTAGGTCTTGTCCTTAGGGATTCAGTGCAGCACTGCTTCTTCTGGAAAACTAGAAAACACCACGGCCCAGGGGCCAAGTCAGCCTTACATTATACTTCCCGCTGGCCAAGAGCGGTTATTATATTTTTAAGACAAAGAAGAAAATGCAGCATAGGAAATATATCCTCTATGGCCTAAAATATTTCCTCCAATCATTGCTATCTGGCCCCTTACAGTAGAAGTTTGCCAGCCGTTGCTCTGGACCTTTTCCGGACAGCCCCTTCCCCCGAGCCCATCCACCCCGACTCCAGGGCCAGATGTTCAGGCTCACGGCCCCAGTCACCTTGGACCTGACTCCATCATGGCCTCTCACACAGAATGCCCGGTGAGACCGCCAGCGCCTTCTTCATCCCTGCATCTCTGGGCACGCAGTAGGAAGTTAATAGACATTAGTTCAGGGAAAGAAAGGGGAGCTGCAGGGCGGACACCAAAGAGCAGGTTTGCCAGCTTCATAATTTTGCTAAGTCCTGATGTGAAGAGACTGGCCCTTTAAGCTGGCTGTCCTCCTAGGCATTGCATTTTAGCTGAGCAACACCTTTGGCCCAAGTATAGGGAAACCATCCAGTAGTTTAGTTGGAAAGACATTCTGAATTCCCCCTCGGCTAATGTGCATGGGGTGGACTTCCCAGGAACACATTTCTCTGTGATTCACAGCTCCCCTCCGGAAAAGAAGGTTGGCCTATAGGGAGTGGGCCTTGGTCCAACAGCCCTGTGGCCACTCCCAGGGAGAAGGGACCGTGGCTTTCTTTCAGCGAGGCTGCATGAATACAGGATTTGCATCCTCTTGGACAAGCCTGGACTGAAAGAAGGTGTAAGAGTGTTTTTGAGAGTCTAAACGAGAGAAGCAGGCATGACTCTGCCTGCTCGACTGTATTACTTTGGGGCATTTTAAAAGAATTCTTTAAGCCTCTACTTATTTTTCTAATATTCATGCTTATGTTGAATTCCTCTTGCAGAAAAAGATGCTTCATGTTTACCCTAGAACTTTCACTGCAGTTTTATGGAATCAGCCATTCTAACTATGTTGACATGACATGCCTACATTGTTTGGTATCTTATGTTCTAAGCATGATTTTTGGGAGATTTATTTTTAAGAACTTGAGCTTTGTGTATACGAGAGAGAGAGAGTAAGGGAAAGAGATTGATTTGTGCCCTGACCACTTGTCCCCTGAAGAAAGTCCAGAGGGTCTGAGATGAAAAGACATCAGATATGAGCAGGATAGCACATGTTCAAGGAGCAGATATTCAAGGTGCTTTCAGGAATCTGAGCTGAGCAGTTTATAACTTCTGGCAAAAATGAGCATTGACATTTACAATGGATATGGAAAAAAATTTTTAAAGGAAACTGACAAACTCATGTGAAGGATTTACAAGTTATAATGATTTATTAATTTTCTACCTAAAAAGAAAAGATAATAACAGCAAAGAAAAGAAATCATTATAGTTGATAGCATATTTTTTCCTAATATTTCCAACATATATGTTGTTTGCAAACATACTGACCAGTGGAAGGTGTAGGAAAAGATTTTCAAGCCACAATTCTAAACAGTTTATATCTAAGCTTACCAAATATTGATATTATTCCCCTGAAACTTCAAAGGAAGTGTTTATAAATTCTTGAAAAATAAAGCTGCATTTTCGTCCTTGGAGGCAAGTGATCCTCTGGGTGAGAACACTCCCTGTGACGGATTTGAGAACATGGTTTGGCCTTGAGAACAACTCACAGAAGTAGGTCAAAAGTTGTTTATTGACCACATAAGTTTCCAGGTGCAGAGTGTATCCTGAATGCTCTTACACTGCAGTTGCAGAGAGGAGACGTTAGTTAGGGCTGAAGGACTCTAGCTATGTTTCTGAGCAGAGAGAGACAGTGTGTGTGTGTGGTAAGTAACCCTTATACATCTTCAGGAGGGAGTCTTTACCATAACAGATTAAAAACACACCAGTGAGTTACATTTGACAGGCTCCTGGTGCAGATGCATGCTGGGAACAAACAGGCCTCCTCATTCAGCTACCTTTGACTCCTAACCATAAATATTTTACAAACTACCAAGGAAAGAGAGAGCACCCTGTTATGTGAAGGGCTTATAAAGTTAAAACACTTGAAGAAAGAAAGCAGCCATACTTTGTGAGAACCTCTCAGGGGACATATTTTGATCATAGATGTAAAATCTTTAAGCTGATCATTCTGCTACTGCAGTATCAGTGAACTGCAGTCTCAGAAGCTGTGATTACACCTGGAGATCTTTTCAACATGATTACTCTTGATCGTCTCAGAGGATAGCAAAACCTGGGGCTTTTTATTATAAAATTCATAAAATCATCCAAAAATTAAAAAGGGGAAGGTCTGCATCAGTTAGAAACACATTTGGCAAAAAAACCCCTAACTACAGTGGCCTAAACAAGCAAAGAAGCTTATTTATTTTATGCAATAAGCCATCCAGGGCTGGTACAATAGCACAGTGATGTCATTGGGGACCTATCTTCTCTTCTTCCACTGTCCTTATTAGTCTATGGATCTTAGCTTTGGGGTTATCCTTATGCTTGTTTCCTCATTATCACAAGATGGCTGCTGCCCCTCAGTTGGCTTTGTGTCTATGTTTCGGGAAGGAAGAAGGAATTGAAAGTCAAGCAAAGGACTGAAGAAGGATGCTAGATCAGTCTGCCCATTATTAAAAGATTTCTCAAAAGGCCAACTATTGATAAACATTTATATCTCATTCATTTGTTGAATGAATGACCAGAATTCAATAACTCAGTCATTCTCCAGGTTCAAATGAATCTAAGAAGGTGAATATTTTTAGCTGGCTATATTGTTACCTATAATGAAACCACAATTCTATTAAAATGAGAGGAAGAATAGATATTAGGCAGGCAACAGGGAGAATCTTCCATAGGGCGAGCAGTCATTTCAAAGTATTTTATGTGGTTGATAATAGGTAAAGCTAATTATCCATATTAAAGGTGAGCAGACTGTGAGGATAAGAGAAATCACCTAACAATACAAAAATAGTATAACATTTTTACAGAAAATAGTCACTGACAACATTAATGCTGTTTGGTAATTGACCAATCAGTAGTTATTGTATTCCTGTTTTGTGCTGGGCTAAGTGTTTGGGAAAAGAGGGAGAGAGAGAGAAGAAAAGAGAAGGGAAGGAAAGGGAGTGAGGGAAGGGGAAGAAAAATTATAGCAATATCTTGAGGTCTCAGCCTTCCCAAAACCTTACAGCCTACTGAGTAGATGAGGCTGGCACAAGACTGATTAGAGAGTTATATAAATCATCATGTGCTTAACTAAAGGATGAGTAACTCTGTCTAGACTCAGTGTAAATCTTAGTTCAGAGTTGAGGAGGAGATCAGTGTGGCCCAGAAGAGTTAGAGAGGGCTTCATGGAAGAAGTTGGCTTTCTTACAGACTTGTTCACCAGTATCTCAGAATACTACTTAGATCTCCAGGTTATAACTTATGAAAACCCAACTGAGACTGTATAAACAAACACAATACTGTCAATGTGTGTATGTATATGTGTATATGCCCATTTCTGGGGCTATCTTTCAGAAGAGAAGTGATATATTTAGTCATATAACTAAAGTATCTCAATCAGGTACGACTTGATCCAGGGACTCAATCTGTACCATTAGCCCTGGTCTATTCTTAACCTCCCCAGAGAAGGCAATGGCACCCCACTCCCATACTCTTGCCTGGAAAATCCCATGGATGGAGGAGCCTGGTAGGCTACAGTCCATGGGGTCGCGAAGAGTCAGACACAACTGAGCGACTTCACTTTCACTTTTCACTTTCATGCATTGGAGAAGGACATGGCAACCCACTCCAGTGTTCTTGCCTGGAGAATCCCAGGGACAGGGGAGCCCGGTGGGCTTCTGTCTATGGGGTCGCACAGAGTCGGACACGACTGAAGCGACTTAGCAGCAGCAGCAGCATTCTTACCTCCCAGGCTTCCCTGGTGGCTCAGACGA
The DNA here is from genome assembly GCF_049115385.1 of Moschus berezovskii. Classification (NCBI taxonomy): domain Eukaryota; kingdom Metazoa; phylum Chordata; class Mammalia; order Artiodactyla; family Moschidae; genus Moschus; species Moschus berezovskii. The sequence goes on from NC_142469.1 coordinate 93,359,956, forward strand.
TAAAGCATCTGCCTGCAATGTGGGAGACCCAGGTTCAATCCCTGGGTCAGGAAGATCCCCTGGAGAAGGAAATGGCAACCCATTCTAGTACTCTTTCCTGTAAAATCCCATGGATGGAGGAGCCTGGTAGGCTACAGTCCATGGAGTCCCAAAGAGTCGGACACGACTGAGCGACTTCACTTCCATTCTTACCTCCCAGTTGAGCAGCCTAACAACTCTTGGATATATTCTCTCTTTTGGTAGTTAAGTGGATGCCAGCAGGCCCAGGCCTGCACCCAACTCACAAATTACAGAAGAAAAAAGAGCTTAACTTTCAACAGACCTCCAAAATCCTGAGCTCGAGTCTCACTGAACACATTTGGATCAGGTGTCCATCTCTTAACTGGTTTCTTTGTTCAGTGGATGGATGTGCTGGTTGAGCATGCTTGATTCAAACACCCTCCCCTGAAGCAGGAGTTGGCAGCCCTCCAAAATCCCATGGACTGCAAGGGAGGGAGTGATGCTCCCGACAAAAATGGAGGTATTGTTGCTAAAGGACGGAGGAGCAACTAAAATGGCTAATTTTAATAAACTACGGTGAACCTACTCAAGTTTGCATTTAGTCCACCATGAGATTATGGATGTGACTGTAGGCAAAGAAAGATAAATCATAAGCTGATGTTTCAACAAAATAATGGAAATGCATTTTGTTTGCTGGTAGATTTATTTAATTCTTTGCTTATCCTTCAAATAATTTGAGATATATAGAAAATGTAAAACAATGATAAAATATAAGCAAAAACATATCAGGGACATGGTAAATATAATTTGAAATTAAAACTGTATGGAGACTGTAAATTCAAAAAATTTCTGTAATTGAACAGTTGTGACTCTGAATTTCCTAGTAGCTACAGGAAAAATGAGGCTGTGAATAGTAACACGGTTCTTATTATCTGTGCAGCAGAAATATACTAGTTTTTCAGATAGTGTAATGGAGTAGAGACCATGAATTGGGGGTTGAATACCAAAGCTCTGTGGTTGACCTTGGGCAAATACTAATCCTTCTAATTCTCATTTTTCTCATCTTTTATATGGGAGTACTTGTACTCACTGGAAAAAACTCTGATGCTGGGAAAGGTTGGGGGCGGGAGGAGAAGGGGACGACGGAGAATGAGATGGCTGGATGGCATCACCGACTCTGTGGACATGAGTTTGAGTGAACTCCGGGAGTTGGTGATGGACAGGGAGGCCTGGCGTGCTGTGATTCATGGGGTCGCGGAGAGTCGGACACGACTGAGCAACTGAAGTGAACTGAACTGAACTGAACTGAACTTGTACTCATAGTTTTGGGTCGTTTCACAAGAAGCTGATTACGTACACAATCAGTTCACTCTGTCCAACACTTTGCAACCCCATGGACGCAGCACGCCAGGCCTCCCTCTCCATCACCAACTCCCAGAGCTTGCTCAAACTCACGTCCATATAAGGTACCAACAAACAAGAGCCTTGAGATGAGAAAAAAAATGTGAAAATTAGGAGACACAGTGGTTGATTCCATCCCAGTCACTAACATAGAAGTGAATTGTGTGATGCTGTATCTTGTGGCGTTGCTCGATGACCACAAAGAACATGATGACAAAATAATATTTGATCAAAGAAGCTCATAACGGGGCCAAGAAATTATGTTCCGAAAGACAGCCTTGTGATGTCCTAACTTGGTCCAAGGCTAAAAATCCACAGTGTACAGAGAAATTAGGATTCTGTCCTTCAAACAGTCTTCCTAATGTATTATGTCCATCAGCCAACCTTTTGATAAACAGAGAGCCAATCAAAGACATAGTCCCTGATGGGGGCCTGGAGTGGAGGTATTAGTGAATGATGGACTCCTGTGTGTCAGTGATGTAGGTTGGACATCAGGCCTCGCTAAGACTCTGGTCCAGGATAAAGCTCCTCCTGTTGGCAAGAACTGGATTTTACCCCAGTGCTCCAGGGAAGCACCAGTCAGAGACCCAGCAATGGACCCTTAAAACCCATGTCTTTTCCCCTCTGTTCATTCTTCAGCTTCCTTTATTTTACCACATTTGTCTGTCTTCACATAAACTCCCCTAACAAGGATTTTCTTATTGCTTATTCAGATCAACTCCTTGACAGCTACAGGGGAAACCAGGAATTTTATATCTGATGGGGACTCTCTAGCTGTTAAGACAGTTGTTGGTCTGTAAATTGTCTTCCTTTTCTTTCTATTAGATAGTAAAGTCTTGAAGGATGGCAAATAAAAAATATTTTGGAGAATAATGATTTTTTTACTTAATAATGTTTGATAGCCTAAATGTAATAATAGCTCTCTTCCCCTGTGACTCAAGAGTAAAGAATCTACCTGTAATGCAGGAGATGCAGGTTTGATCCCTGGGTTGGAAAGATCCCCTGGAGGAGGACATGGCAACCACTCCGGTATTCTTGCCTGGAGAATCGCATGGACGAGAGGAGCCTGGGGGACTATAGTCCATAGGGTCGCAAACAGTCAGAGACGACTGAAGGGACTGAGCACACATGCATGCATAGTTAATGGGATGCCTCATCTATCTTGGTGGGAATTTCTGAAAAAATCTGTTTACCCAGCACCAAGTAAGAAATGAAAACAAGAACCAGCCTACAGATACTATGGAAGTGGACTCTCCATGGTCAGATCCATGCTGGTGGATTGGGTCTATATTCCATGCCACACTTGTTCAAAATTAATTCATTTATGAAAAAGTCATACTTGTAAAAAGCCTGCAATATGTAGGCAGTATGACATTTGTTCATCTGAGAGCAATTTTTTTAATCTTATTATCATCTCTCGCTAAAAATACCTTATGAATCCTAGATTCTTGTGTGGAGTTAATCTTCCAGCTCAAGTTCACCTTGTTGCTAATTCTCCATCTCATTTCAGTGTGTGGGGGTTGATGTCATTTCATGTGGAAGGGGAATGTAGTTCATCTGTCCGCTTCTCCAGCTGTCAGCAAACGTGTGCCTGGGAGAAAGCTGCAGGGGTGTATTTGGGCCACAACCAGCAAGTAGAGCCTTGTCATTGTTTGGAAATGGCCTCTGTGTCTGCCACTCTAACTCCCTCTTCTGCAGCTGAGGAATGGGGTTTCATGAATGGGTGTCTGAAGAATCAAGAACAATGGGGCCTTTGAGTACTTGGGTATAGCAGGCCCTATTTGTTGCTTACCCTACGTCCATCTCCCCACAGTCTCGTCTTCTTTAGCAGAAATCTGATTTTACTCAAATTTTACTCTGTGGGGAAGGTAAGCCGATCCCCACATCAAAGGTGAATCATGAGTAATTTAAGCCTATAGTGGTTGTCTCATTTAGTTTGCTAATTGTTAGTTGAGATGTGGGCTAGTGGCTTAGATCTGACTAAGGAAACATGAGGCAAAATTTTCTTAGGACTGTCTAGTAACACTTTCATATCTCATAGGAAGCACTTGAGAAAGATTATTTCTTCTTCTTCCTCTGGAGTTTGACGTTCTTCATGTGATGGCTGGAATTCCAGCAGCCATCATGCAATATGAGGAGAGCTAATCTCAGGACTCACTGGAAAAGACTCTGATGCTGGGAAGGGGCGGGAGGAGAAGGGGACGACAGAGAATGAGATGGCTGGATGGCATCACCGACTCGATGGACATGAGTTTGAGTGAACTCCGGGAGTTGGTGATGGACAGGGAGGCCTGGCGTGCTGTGATTCATGGGTTCACATAGAGTCGGACACGACTGAGCGACTGAACTGAATCTCAGGACAATACTGACATACTAGGAGAGCAGAGCAAAATGGAACAAAAATAAGGAATGAATTCTACAGTCTCCATGCCCAAGGACTTCTGTTTTGAAAGAGAATATGTTTTCATTTTATTTATTTATTTCTAAGAGAATACAGGGATATTGCAGGCTTCGTTTCAGACCACTGCAGTAAAGTGAGTGAAGCAATAAAGTGAATCACATTAATGTTTTGGTTTCCGAATGAGTATCAAAGTTATGTTTACCACACGGAGTGTAGTACATGTACAATAGCTGTGTCTTTAAAAACAAAGTCCAATTCAGCAGTCACTCAGTTGTGTCCAACTCTGTGACCCAATGGACTGCAGCACACCAGGCCTCCCTGTCCATCACCAACTCCCAGAGCTTACTCAAATTCATGTCCATTGAGTCAGTGATGCCATCCAATCATCTCATCCTCTGTCATCCCCCTCTCCTCCCACCTTCAATCTTTCCCAGCATCAGGGTCTTTTCCAATGAGTCAGTTCTTCGAATCACGTGGCCAAAGTATTGGAGTTTCAGCTTCAGCATCAGTCCTTCCAATGAATATTCAGGACTGATTTCCTTTAGGATGGACTGGTTGGATCTCCTTGCTGTCCAAGGGACTCTCAAGAATCTTCTTCAACACCAGAGTTCAAAAGCATCAATTCTTCAGCACACAGCTTTCTTTATAGTCCAACTCTCACATCCATATATGACTACCGGAAAAACCATAGCTTTGACTAGACAGACGTTTGTTGGCAAAATAATGTCTCTGCTTTTTTATACGCTGTTTAGGTTGGTCATAACTTTTCTTCCAAGGAGCAAGCGTCTTTTAATTTCATGGTTGCAGTCACCATCTGAGGTGATTTTGGAGCCCAAAAAAATAAAGAATATTTTCTTGGCATTTGTCAATTTGAAATTTGAAAATGTTCATAGGTTCGTAGTATTGATAGCATTCACCCAAGGTCACCTGAAATTTGAGTTTTCAGTTGAACTGGAAGTCATTTTTTTCTGAAGCATACTTTAAAGTTCAGCTATGATGGTTCAATCATCACTTTCAAAAATTAATTCTGGATCCTTGGGGGAAATTGCTTCTTTGTATGGGATGTCATTACAGTGTGCAGAGTATTACATTCCTAGAAATAGTGTAATGATGTTGTCCATGATGGAGATGAGGACACTAGGTAGACGAGTAGAGTATTTGGGGCACAGGATGCCATTTAAATAACCTTTGGAGCATCAGTAGGTATTGTATATCCCTGCCTTAACATCATGGGAAGTGAACAGAAGGAACCTTGAGATCACTGGGTTCAGTACCTCCAGTTTCTCCGTGAGGAAAGTTTGGCCTAGAGATGTTGGTCAAGGTCCCATGTTCAGAGTCACTCAACTAGTTTGGCCAAGGGGAAAATCAGTTTTCTGACTTTCAGTCCAGGGGACTTTCTTCACTTTGCCATACTTTTTCTTACGTAATACAGCAAATAAAAGTGCTTCAGGGAATTCCCTGGTAGTCCAGTGGTTAGGACTCTGCATTTCCAATGCTAGGGGACTGGGTTTGATCCTTGGTTGAGGAACTAAGATCTTGCAAGCCACAGAGTGTGGCCTAAAAAACAAAAGAATGTTTCAAAATATGAGTGTAAAGAAAAAAATTAATAAATTTCCCTTACAGTTTTAGGGAGCAACCAAAATAGCATCCTCTAAATGATAAAAATGATTAAATGGGCTTCCTTAGAGGCTCAGATGGTAAAGAATCCACTTGCATTGTGGGAGACCCAAGTTCAGTCTTTGGTTTGGGAAGATCCCCTAGAGGAGGGCATGGCAATCCACTCCAGTATTCTTGCCTGGAGAATCCCCATGGACAGAGGAACCTGGTGGGCTACAGTCCATGGGGTTGCAAAGAGTCAGACATGACTGAGCGACTAAGCACAAATGATAAAAATGACAATATTGGTTCTAAAACAACATTTTACAGTATTTTCATCGCAACAGTTTGTGTATTTGATAGACAGATATTTATTAATTATCCACATGCACAAACCAGGTAGACCCAGTCTAGAGGAATAAAACAGATGGATTTGTAAAAATGGATTTGTACAGCTATATTTGTCTTTCTGTAGATAGCACTAGACATGGAACAATCTCAAGTAGGAGCAGGGGGAAAGGAGAAAGCATGAAGGTCAGATTTGGCAAGGTTTCTGGAAGAAGATGGGTTATGAATAATTAGATGATACAAAGATGTGATTTGAGAGTTGGGGGTAGAAAGAGTTTTCCATGCAAAAGGCAGCAATGAGGGAAAAGAGAGTTCTTTTATGGGTCCTGTATGTAATTGGAGAGTCAATGGTGATTAGAAAACAGATGCATCTGTTAGAAGACCTAGAATGACTTGATGGGCAAAAGCCAGTGAGAATCACTGCTGAGTTCTGGACAACACTAATGGAAGGCTGAGCCATGAACCGACTTTGGTGTTTGGTGATGGTCTTAAAAAACAAAAAACAACAACAGAGCACTTGAAATGGTTAAAACTGTAGAAGGGAGAAGAAAACATAAGAAGAGCATAAAGGAAGATTTATTACATGACAAGCCCAAATAAGAATGGGACATACACAGAAATGCCAGAGGTTCCAAAAGAGAACTGTGAGTGCCCATAGAGCTGGAATCCATGGGCAGCACAAATTACTGGAACTTTTTTCCCTATTTCTTTGATGAATATATATGATAAACTGCTGCTGTGCTGTGCTCAGTCACTCACTCATGTCCAACTCTTTGCAACCCAGGGACTGTAGCCCTCTAGGCTCCTCTGTCCAAGGGATTCTCCAGGCAAGAATGCTGGAGTGAGTTGCTATGTCCTCCTCCAGGAGATCTTCCTAATCCAAGGATCGAACCCATGTCGTTTTCATCCCCTGCATTGGCAGGCAGGTTCTTTGTTACCACTAGCGCCATCTGGGAAACCCCATATTTGACAAGGAAAAATGTTAAGAGCTTGTGTTAATTTCTAAGTCATTTTCAAGTGCTATCTTGATTACAATATGGATTGAAATTGATCATTTAGTAACTTCAGACGAGAGTATCATTTACTGGATTATAACCCAGCCCTAACCCTGGATATTCATTGGAAGGACTGATGCTGAAGCTGAAGGTCCAATACTTTGGCCACCTGATGCAAAGAAAAGACCCTGATGCTGGGCAAGATTGAAGGCAGGAGGAGAAGGGGACAGCAGAGGATGAGATTGTTGGATGGCATCACTGGCTCAACGGACATGAGTTTGAGCAAGCTCCAGGAAATAGTGAAGGACAGGGAAGCCTGCCTCACTGCCGTCCATGGGGTTGCAAAGAGTGGCATCACTGGCTCAACGGACATGAGTTTGAGCAAGCTCCAGGAAATAGTGAAGGACAGGGAAGCCTGCCTCACTGCCGTCCATGGGGTTGCAAAGAGTCAGACACAACTGAGTGACTGAACAACAAGGGCAAAACCCCTCTTACAGATGAAGACACCGAGGCTTCAAGATGCAAGGGGACTGGTTCCTGGCACCGCAGTGTCCCAGGAAATTTGCAGGTGGGGATTCACAGAATGGACTTGAACTGCTCAAACCCTATGGACAGTGAACACCACACCTGTTGCTGAGATCTAGCCTCAAAAAACCATGGCTGTGGCTCTTTCCCTCACTGGAACCATGGAATGGAGATGCTGAAAAATCACAAAGTGACTTTTATTCCTCAAAGAAAATCACTTCATCTTTAGCATAATATGGATACTAAGGGTCTAATGCTTTGATGGTGTATAGTGTGAATTTCAGTCAACCTACACATTCAGTTGGGCTTCCCTGGTAGCTCAGTGGTAAAGAATCTACCTGCAATGCAGGAGACCCAGGTTCGATCCCGTAGGTCAGCATGATCCCCTGGAGGAAGAATGGCAATGCACTCCAGTATTTGTGCCTGGGAAATCCTGTGGACAGAGGAGCCTGACGGGCTACTGTCCACAGGGTCACAAGGAGTCAGACGTGACTTAACGACTAAGCACCTATGCACGCACATTCAGTTAACCAGCACGTGCGTGCTTGCTTGCATGCTCAGTTGCTAAAATCGTATCTGACTCTGCAACGCTATGGACTGTAGCCTGCCAGGCTCATGGGATTCTCTAGTCAGCAATACTGGAGTGTGTTGCCATGCCCTCCTCCAGGGGATCTTCCCATTCCAGGGATCGAACTCACATCTCTTAAGTCTCCTGCATTGGCAGGCAAACTCTTTATCTTCAGCACCACTTGGGAAGCCCATTAACCAGCACATTTGTCCTCGAATCATTCTAGGGGGTGGGCCCGTACTGTAGTGTAAGCATATCTGTCTGACTTTGAACTATGGATGAATGCAGCACTCCAGGGGTTCCATGACACTGCCTTTCACCCAGACTCTTCTCCAGGATCGTGCAGACAACCTTCTCCCCCACCATAACCCCTCATAATGCTGTTTGGAACCAGCCAACAGCGTAACATGGAAGGCTAGGAGTCTACTACAATAGTGGTTCTTCTAAATGGACCTAGAGGTAGCAGGGCCCCAGAGAACCTGTCTAGAGCCAGCCGCCCAACCTTCATCATCCTAGACTTTCTGTTTCAGTTAGTCTCAGAGTGGGGTCCAGAAATCCGGAGTTTTAGAAGTTTCATAGGTAATTCAAATATATAGCCATTCAGGAACTACAGCTTGTAACATACTATATTAAATATCGTTTTGCAAAGACTTGAAAGCAGGATTGATGTTCATTCTTCCGACAAGACCAGTCCCCAGAGAGACCTATAATCATGGACTATGAAAAATCTAGGTCCAGACGAAGTTTGCTTTTTACCTAGAAAGGCTTCTTTCTCCACCCTGTTTCAAACCTGGGGGAAGCTTGAATTGTGGCTGTCATCTGGTGGTAGTTACTGTTGTGTTCAGGATTTTTGGAAAGACTTCTGTTTATTTGGCACGCTCCACACAAGCCTGTCAGGCCCTGGGGATTTGTGGCATTTGCAGAACTTACAAGGCAGGCAACATAAAAATATATAAGCCACCGAGTGAAATATTTGGGAGCTCCCTTCACTTTTACAAATTGGCCATAAAATAGAAACCACAGACATAACATTCGTATAACCATGGTTGCCAAGAATGAAGAATCACTTGGGGTGCGGGTGGGAGAGGGAGGGTTTTCGTTGTGTGCTTCTTTGTAGGAGACACAGAGAGAGAATAAGTATTGAAAATTTGTGTGCAAATGATAACAGGGACATTAAAGTTGAAAGGCCTAACGATTGGCAAATATCTGTTGAGGAAAAATGGGGATTTTGATCTAAAGAGGGCTTTAGACATCTTTTCACAGTCGTTAAGTTTACCATTTGAGGGTATTTGCTTGTCTTGATAGACATTTTAAGTGCATTTAGGATTTTATATACATTTTACTGTGATGTATTGCTTCCTGTTTTTTTTCCTTTCCTAGTGAAGTGGGTCACAATATCTGAGGCAGCTGTGACTGCTTACAATAGATTAGGGGAAGGAATACAGGGAAAACTACATCCTTCTCTTCCCCTCCCATTAGCTGTTCTGACACTCCAGACTTACATTAGCTTATAAAATGCATCCTGAGGAAGGAGCAAGAGAGGCCAGTCGACTCCTGTCAGTTCCAGCTGAGCATCTGGGGACATAGGTAATGGATGAGTAATGCCCAATGATTCTGGTTGTGAGAGTACACTGTTGAACAATAGCATTTAATGAGATTGGACACATTCAAGACATGACAAAAAGTAATAGCATCTCTGTTGCAGAAGCCAAACTAAAGGTCATTTTCACCTTTTGATGTTTTATTATATTAAATAGAGTGTCATTTTGGGGTCAGGTTAGCTGTGAGCTGGGCTTTACTCGTTATGTGGTACTTTTTTAGCTTTGTGACCTTGAACATACCAAATGATCTCTCCAGCCTTGGTTACTCACCTAAAAATAGTCCTAATATCCATCTCACAGGGTACTTTAGGGGATGAAAAGACAAGATAAAGCTCTAGTCAAGTCAAACACAGATTGGGCTGTGGGTGGGGATGAAAGAGACCTGTGGAACAGGGTGGGGAGGGAGTTGGAATGGGATGGATTAATCCACATTGTCTCTCGACCTCAAACTCTGTCATTCTGTGAATCTGTGATCTATGGGAAAGAGGAGGGCACACAGGAGAATCACTTAGGTACTATTAATGGTGCTTGAATTATTTGAGAATTTAAATTCCTAGAGAAATATACACTAGAGTGAAGATAGTTATGCTATTTGATTCATGATTGTTAACAAAGATTAAAAAAATTTACATGGCACAGAGCCTGCACAGGGGGTCAGGGTCAGCCCTCCATAAAAGTCTGTCCTATTTTTTACCACCATTTCAGAAAGTACACATTACAGAAAAGATGACAAAGTTGGTAAAACAGATTTCAGAAGCAAATTTATAGTTCTACTAAAAACAAGGATGAGCAGCAACTCATTGCCATTCTTAATTTTAACGCCTATCCCAAACCCCCAAATCAGCTCATTGATCTGCCCTGACTAAATTTGCCAGTTTCCAGTGAATTCCACAGGATTTTAGAAAGGATTTAAAAGCCTCACCCTAAATTTGAGAAAGGTCATTATTTGTGATGGTGTATTGTATGATGTGGCTCAGATGGTAAAGAATCTGCCTGTAATGCAGGATACCCAGGTTTGTTCAATCCCTGGGAGGGGAAGATCCTCTGGAGGAGGGCATGCCAATCCACTCCAATATTCTTGCCTGGAGAATTCCATGGACAGAGGAGTCTGGCAGGCTATGGTCCATAGGGTCAAAAAGAATTGGATACAACTGAAGTGACTTAGCACACACTCACTGTGTTGATTAACCAAGAAATTCAGGAGAAATTATTTCTACCTCAGGTTTCTAAGTGCCTCTGTTCTTCATCTAAATCTTCTAAGATACATTTTGCACTCTTAGAATAAAGTACTTATTAATACGTGTAACTCACACCTTCTAGGTCACCAATTTAGTCATAACAAATTTTGACTAAATTGCTGTTCTATGCTGTGCTAGGAGACAAGGAAAAATGTATTCATCCAATTCTTGAAGAGTTTCATTCCCCAAAGAAATTGAAAGTTGTGTTTATTTTGGCAGCTTTGTCACAAGCACAGTCTATCTCCCAGCCTGGTTATTACAGAAAATCCAACTTACAAACACTAGTAGTGCAATTCCACTAAATGTGAAGCCCAGTTCAAACTCCCTGGGTCATAACCTCATGAATAAGAAATAAATGATTCGTCCAAATATCTGAACTTCTACAATTATTTCCAGAGAACAGACTTTTGAGGCACTCACTGATTGAACCATAAATGAAAGGACCTATTATATTGATGGTCTTTTTTACCCTGATGACTTTATTAGCATTTGGTCAAAAAGATCAGCTGTATTGGAAGATTATCCTGGTCTCACAGTTTAGTGGAATCATTGTGTTAGTGTTAAACAGTACATTAAGTCCTTTAGAACTGCAAAGAACCAATCGACGTCTATTGAGACCCTATGTATCCAAGGCATTTTCTAGGCACCATGCTGCTGCTGCTGCTGCTGCTAAGTCACTTCAGTCGTGTCCGACTCTGTGTGACCCCATAGACAGAAGCCCACCAGGCTCCCCCGTCCCTGGGATTCTCCAGGCAAGAACACTGGAGTGGGTTGCCATTTCCTTCTCCAATGTGTGAAAGTGGAAAGTGAAAAGTGAAAGTGAAGTCACTCAGTCGTGTCCGACCCCTAGCGACCCCACGGACTGCAGCCTACCAGGCTCCTCCATCCATGGGATTTTCTAGGCAATAGTACTGGAGTGGCTTGCCATTGCCTTCTCCGTCTAGGCACCATGAGGACACATAATAGAAGATATATGACTGACCCTAAGGAAACAAAGTATTGCTCATTTTAAAAATACATACGTGAAGAATTATATCAAAATGGTATATGACTGGTTGCTAAGTAGGTGATATTAGTATTATATTTTACTCCAATGACAATTAGCCTTGAAGTTCCAAATTTACAAAATGCTGCTCTGCCTATAAAACATTTTAAGAAAATTAAACCTATAATTACAAACACAAAAATTCAAATTGCATACCATAGCCAAGTTTGGGGTATATTTAGATATGTCGTACTATACTCTTTAACTTTGGGCCTTTTATGGCCTTCTGTTATGGATATGTGCTGAATGATGGAATCTTTTGGTTATTTTGTTTGTCAATTACTGTTGAATGCCCAATATTCAATATGGAAATAATGTCTTTATTGGGGATTTAACTATTTAATCATATACTTTTTATAATTGCTTCTTAGTCTATCAGAATTTTTATAACTTGGCAATTAGAAAACAAAAAGAAATAAACGGCATCCAAACTGCAAGGGAAGAAGTAAAACTATCTCTGTTTGCAGATGACATGATCAAATATATTGAAAATCCTAAAGAATCCACACAAAGAAATTATTAAAGCTAATAAAATGAGTTCAGCAGGGTTGGAGGATACAAGACCAATATACAAAAATCAGTTGTATTTTTACCAGTGACAGCCAATCCAAAAATTAAATTAAAAAGCAATTCCATTTATAATGGTGGTTTAGTCACTAAGTCGTGTCCAACTCTTGTGCTCCCATGGATTATGGCCCGCCAGGCTCCTCTGTCCATGGGATTTTTCAGGCAAGAATACTGGAGTGGCCTTGCTAAAAACTAGCAACAGGGCATTCTTTCAGTCCCTTCTGATGTCTATGTCAGAAGCTTTCTCTATCTCTTTTACAAAACTTTATTACACACACACAAACACACACACACACACACACACACACACACATACAAAGAATACTGCAGTGGGTTGTCATTTCCTTCTCCAGGGAATCTTTCTGACCCAGGGATCAAACCCAGATCTCCTGCACTTCAGGCAGATTATTTACCACTAATGCAGCCATGAAATTAAAAGATGCTTACTCCTTGGAAGGAAAGTTATGACCAACCTAGATAGAATATTAAAAAGCAGAGACATTACTTTGCCAATAAAGGTCCATCTAGTCAAGGCTATGGTTTTTCAGTGGTCATGTATGGATGTGAGAGTTGGACTGTGAAGAAAGCTGATCGCCGAAGAATTGATGCTTTTGAACTGTGGTGTTGGAGAAGACTCTTAAGAGTCCCTTGGACTGCAAAGAGATCCAACCAGTCCATTCTAAAGGAGATCAGTCCTGGGTGCTTGTTGGAAGGACTGATGCTAAAGCTGAAACTGCAATATTTTGGCCACCTCATGCGACGAGTTGACTCACTGGAAAAGACTCTGATGCTGGGAAAGGTTGGGGGCAGGAGGAGAAGGCGACGACAGAGAATGAGATGGCTGGATGGCATCACCGACTCGATGGACATGAGTTTGAGTGAACTCTGGGAGTTGGTGATGGACAGGGAGGCCTCGCATGCTGTGATTCATGGGGTCGCGGAGAGTTGGACACGACTGAGCAACTGAACAGAACTGAACTGAAGCTACCAGGAAAGACCATTTAAAATAGCATCAAAAAATAAGTAAAAGAATTATAGGACTTGTACACTGAAAATTGAAAAACATCAATGAAACAAATTAAAGGAAAATCCAGTAAGTGGGAAGACTTCTATGTTCATGGATTGGAAGACTTAATATTATTAAAATGGCAGTAGTCTCTATATTGATCTATTGATTCAACACAGTCCCTGTCAAAATCTCGATTGCCTTTTTTGCAGAAATTGACAAGCTGATCCTAAAGTTCATAAGGAAATGCAAGGGATCCAGAATAGCCAAAACAATCTTGGTAAAGAACACAGTTGCAGGGATTCACCCTTCCTGATTTTAAAACTTAGAACAAAGAAATAGTAACCTAGATTCTGAGGTACTGGCATAGGATAAACATACAGATCAGTTGAATAGGACTGGCAGTCAGAAATAAAAGTGTAGTTTTATGGTTAGTGGGTTTTCAGTAAGGGTGCCAAACAATTAAATAGAGGGGAAAAAAGTCTTTTCAAAAAAATGCTGCTGAGGCAGATGGATATTCACAAGCAAAGGAATGAAGTTAGATCACTAGCTCACACCATACACAGAATTAAATGAATCAAAGACCTAAATATTAGCACTAAAACTATGAAACTTCTAAGAGAAAACACAGGTGTATATCTTTGTGACTTTGGATTAGACAATGGTTTCTTAGATATGGTACCGAAAGTGCAAGCAACCAAAGAAAAACTAGATAAATTGGATTCCATTAAGATTGCAATATTATGCTTTGACATTTCAAGAAAGTGAAAAGATAATCCATAGAATGGGAGAATATATTTGCAGATCATATATTTGCAAATCCAGAAAAAATATAGAACTTTTAAAACTCAGTGGATAGTGAACAGGATCCTACTGTGCTGCACAGGGAACTCTGCTCAGTGTTATGTGGCAGCCTGGATGAGAAAGGGAGTTTGGGGGAGAATGGATACCTGTATATGTTTGGCTGAGTCCCTTTGATGTCCACCTGAAACTACCACAACATTGTTAACAGGTTATACTCCAATATAAAATAAAACATTAAAAAGAAATCTGAAAAAAACAACAGTGAAAAGACAAATAACCAGTTTTAAAATGGGCAGTGTTTGAATAGAAATTTGTCCAAAGAAAATATACAAATGGCCAATAAATACATGAAATATGCTCAACATCATTAGTCAACAGGGAAATGCAAATCAAAACCACAGTGAGATACCACTTCACACCCATTAGGATGGCTATAATAATAAGAAAAATAAAAACAGGCAATAACAAGTGTTGCAAGGATGTGGAGAAATTGAAACTCTCATGCTTTGCTGGTGGGAATATAAAATGGTGCAGCTGTATTAAAAACAGTTTGGCAGTTCTTCAAAAAATTAAGCATAGAGTTACCATATGATCCAGCGTTTCTACTCTGAGGATTTACCCAAAATGAATCAAAAACAGATGTATACATAAAGACACATAGACAGATGTTCACAGCATCATTACTCATAGTAGGCAAAAAGTGGAAACAATCCAGTGTCCATCAAGTGATAAATATATAAACAAAATATGGCATATCCATACAAGGTAATACTATTTGGCCATATAAAGAGATGAAATACCAATTCATACTAGAACACTGATGAACCTTGAAAACATTATGCTCAGTGAAAGAAGCCAGACACAAAAGGCCACGTGTCCTGTGATTCCGTTTATGTGAGATTTTTGGAAAGCTATAGGCAAAACCACAGAGACAGGGAGTAGATAGTTTCAGTGAATCCAGATAATGAGGTAAATGGAACTGATTGCTAATGGGCATGGAGTTTCTTTGGGGAGTTTCTTTTCCAGTGCTCTGGAATTAAGCAGTGGTGATGGTTGGAGAAGACTCTTGAGAGTCCCTTGTACCGCAAGGAGATCCAACCAGTCCATTCTAAAGGAGATCAGTCCTGGGTGTTCATTGGAAGGACTGATGCTGAAGCTGAAACTGCAATACTTTGGCCACCTCATGCGACGAGTTGACTCACTGGAAAAGACTCTGATGCTGGGAGGGATTGGGGGCAGGAGAAGGGGATGACAGAGGATAAGATGGCTGGATGGCATCACCAACTCTGTGGACATGAGTTTGAGTGAACTCTGGGAGTTGGTGATGGACAGGGAGGCCTGGCGTGCTGTGATTCATGGGGTCGCGGAGAGTCGGACACGACTGAGCGACTGAACTGAACTGATGGTTCACAACTCTATGAATATACTGAAACTCACTGAATTGTACACGTTAAAGGGTGAATTTTATTGCTTTTAAATTACATCTCAGTTTTTGAAATGACTATTATTTCTCCCAAGCACGCTACAGATTTTTCTAATAAAATATAACTTGCAAAAGAATATTTTCATTAAAGCACATATTTATATATTTTGTTCTGAAGAAAAAGACAACGGTGACTTCACAATCACTATTCTAGACGGCATGAAATTCTTACCAGTTTTAAGTATCAGCGCAGATGGAGGAGTCCAGCGTTTCTCTCCTGTTATGCTGTGGAGAAGAATCCTGGTTCATCGTTTCCATTTGCGTTAGCTTTGCGTGGGCCCGACTCAGTTGTTGCCCTTCAGGTGCTGAGCCATGTCTGCATCTTGGCCAGTTTGATCAGCTGTTTCTTATTCTGAAGTTGAGGGAGGGGCCCTGAGTATTTCAATCCCAGTCGCTCATGTGCTGCCTGTTCGTCCCCAGGTGCTCCCCTTCCCGAGCCAGGTGGTGTACAACAGAGTGGGCAAGTGCGGGAGTCGGACCGTCGTCCTGCTTCTGAGAATCTTGTCAGAGAAGCACGGATTCAATCTGGTCACATCAGACATTCACAACAAAACCAGGCTTACGAAGAACGAACAAGTAAGTTGTCTTTGCTTCATTCACACAATGAGTGGGTGCCTTCCGGAGCACCCTTTCACCCCTGACAAATGAATACCAGAGTTACAATATCATACTGTATTTTTGCCAGTGTGTGGAAGGAAATTTAAGTTGAGGGTTCTGACAGAAGTCTGTAAACCAGGAAGTTTCCCTGAAGGGATACTTGTATTAAGACCAATGAAGGACAGAGTACATGGTCATTGTCTGTTTGGCTAAAATTAGCAACGCTTAAATCTCACAGAGTTACACCACTGAGCTATAGGTAACGCTGACATCTTGGGAACAAAAACAAGAAAACTTGCTTTTAATATTTCTTCCTTTGCCTTTTCTCACAAATGTCCTAAGTTTTTATGGTTATGATAAAGAGAAAACCCTCGTTGGGCCAGGAATCTGGTTGGTTGATGGGGGCACGAGCTTCCTATTATGGTAAGTTCAGGGGGTCTTGAGGCACCAAAACAGTTCTTGGCCTATTCAGTGGTAGCAAAAGAATTACTCCACCTCCTGGGAACAAATCTGCCCTAAGACGCTGACCCATATGAGGGACATGCAGGTGGTAGAGCATGAGTGCTGGGTTCTGCCAGGAAGCTGGGAAGACAGATTCTACTTTGTAAGCTGACACCAAAATAAGGTTGATAGTCTCCATTGAGATGCTTTGTTAGTGTAGACAAGTTAGGCCTAGTGCTCTCATAATCATTTTACAGGGTTAAGTTTGTTAGCTTGGTCTCAAAAAGTTGCTTTGGTCCTCGTAGGTATTTAGAATGGGTGAATAGCCACCAGTATAAGTCAGGGCAGGCTTTCCTGGTGGCTCAGTGGTAAAAAAAAGTCTGCCTACAATGGCGGAGACCTGGGTTCAATCCCTGGATTGGGAAGATCCCCTGGAGGAGGGCATGGCAACCCATTCCAATATTCTTGCCTGGAGAATCCCCCTGGACAGAGGTGCCCAGTGGGCTGCAGTCCATTGGGTCCCACAGAGTTGGACACGACTGAAGCAATTAAACAGCAGCAGCATAAATCAGGGCTTTTCAGAGAACAGTACCAGTAGGATGGACATATATCTATTAAAAGATAAATAGATATCGATGGATAGATGAACAGACAAGAATGGAGATGTACTATGAGGAATTGGCATATGCAATGATGGAGGCTGAGAAGTCCCACGCTCTGCCATCTGCAAGTTGAAGGCCCAGCAAAGCCATTGGTGAAACTGAGCTCGAGCCTGAGTGTGAGAGCCTGAGAAGCAGGCGAGCCCATGATGTAAGTCCCATGATGTAAGGGCAGGAGAATATCATATGAGATGTCTCAGCTTAGTCAATGAAGCAGGAAAAAAATCACTTCCTCCTTCTTCCACGTTTTGCTCTACTCAGGCCTTCAAGGGATTGGATGAGGCCCACCCACACTGGGGAGGGAAATCTACTGAGTCCACTGATTCAAATGCTCATCTCATCCAGAAGCACTCTTACATACAGGCCGGGAAATATTGCTTAATCTGGGCATCCCTTGGCCAGTCAAATTGACACATGAAATTTAACCACCGCACCACTCAGTGACTAGGTAAATTTAGGGAATAAACAAGGTGCATGGTTTACTAGAGTGAGACCCTAACAGTATGTCTACTTCTTTCCTACACGATCTTCATCTTTCAGGCATTTAAAACCTCACACACGCAGGGAATATGCAATAGCCTTCCTATCTCTCTTGTCGCAGGGAATGGTAGGACTGTTTTGAGAGTATAACGCTGCCAGCAGTACTTGCTATAATGTCCGTATGTTTACTGTCTTCCACAGTATAGAGATCAAAATGCCCATTTCTTTGAAAACTTCCATCAAAGGGTCGCTGAGTAACAAGTCTAAATAGTCATAAGCAATAAGCAAAAAAAAGTTTTGAGATTAGATAGCTCAGTTGGTAAAGAATCTGCCTGCAATGCAGGAGACTCCAGTTTGATTTCTGGGTCAGGAAGATCCGCTGGAGAAGGGATAGGCTACCTACCCACTCTAGTATTCTTGGGCTTCCCTTGTGACTCAGCTGGTAAAGAATCCACCTGCAATGTGGGTGACCTGGGTTTGATCCCTGGGTTGGGAAGATCCCTTGGAGAAGGGAACTCCAGTATCCTAGCCTGGAGAATCCCATGTGCTATACAGTCCGTGGGGTCACAAAGAGTCAGACACGACGGAGTAACTTTCACTTTCACTTTTTCACTTAAAGTTCTGTGGTAGGTGCTCAATAGAAAAATTATATTTGGTGACATTTTAAGATATCACATTTTATCAGTAATTTTCATGGGGTAGGTTCTCTGATTTCCTTATCTGATTGAAGAACAAATATAATTAGGGCTGGTTTTGCCCTTTTTACTCCCTAAAAGAAAGCAACTATATTTAATAGCCTATGCTATTGCAATGTTATTATAAAAAATTTTGGTTTTGTTTTGAGTCTTTCAGTCAGCTATCAGATTAGACTCAAGTGTTCCTATGTATGGAAATCATGCTCAGTTCTTAAAGCCTAACAAAGTATAGTATCTGGACTTCAGCTCCCACTGCAGAAAAGTGTAAAAACCCAGAGGGAGCAATGTAATGAAAATATTAGACCCTAAGATGTTCAGGAAGGCCCTAGAAAAGCAAGCACAAAATATGATATTTGAATATACTCTGGAATTTTAAACAAATCAACCTACTTCATTTCCTAGGATGAGCTGTAAAGGAAAGGACTTAGATTAAAAATGAAGAATAATTTACTCATGGTACACAAATTGTTAAGTCTTTTAGAAAGGGTTAAAGCCAGTCATCCTTTCCTCTAAAACAGAGGTTAGTTCTCATCTGTTTGGAATGATTGGCTTGTCTGGAAGCCAGGGAATAGACTAGACAATCTTTTAAGGTTCTTTCCAGCCCTGTGATTCTGTGATATATTTATACAACTTCTGCCATGATCTGTGTATAATTAGTTGAAACATTTGTGATTCCTGTGGTCAGTGTGACCTAGAATATACTTCATTACTTAGTTATTGCAGATTCCTATTAAATTAGAAGGCAAGATTTAAAAAACTTAAAGGAAAGGTATAGATACGGTAGAAAAAGCAAACAAACAATTTTGATGTAAAAACAAGCATAAGGATAGTGACAGTTGCCTCTCTGTAGCTAGCTGACTGGGCTGTGACATACAAGGGGAGCCAGGAAACACCAGGACAAGAAACCAAGTTTGAAGTCTTTCAAGGAATACTTGAAACCAAGTCTCAAGAATGTTTAAAGAAACTCTTTCTTTGTTACATGCATCCTTTTTCTAAAAGTTCAAAGTGCATGAAACAAGTAGAGAAAAATTTTTATTTTAACCTAATATATTCAAGAAATAATCTGTGGTGTGACTAGCTCCTTTTTCTTGGTAATTTATTAAAGGAAAGGGGAGTATGTGATTTAGGAGATGAGTTAAAATTTTATAGTCAGTGGTTCTTAACATGAAAGAGTAGAACTCTGAAAATGTAGTTCCCATGGCAACATTGTTCTCTGGAGTTAATGACAAGTCTGCTTTGGTGCAGTACGAGTTAAATGGACTCTTGTGGGCTAGCCCAGGACTCTCCACCATGTCGAACATTTCTTTTATGAGAAAATGTGTTCCAAGTTCCAAACTACTGACTTACAAATGAACTTTGGAAAAGTAACCGCTTATGAGACTGGAGACTGGAATTGTCTGTGTCATTGCATCCATACACAATGGCATCTTTCTGGGCTAGAGTCAAATTCACACGTACATTTCTCCCTGGAGGGTAGTTGTCATCTCACACATACACACACGTACACACACAAACCCATTGAGTACTAGACTTTAAAAAATCTATTTCATGGAATAAGACACTGAAGGGATTATTAAAAAGGAAAGAGAGCATGAAGACAGCAAATGTTACAACATCAATAAAAATCCCATTACATCTGCCCTTATAAGAAATAGAAATGCCTTTGAAGTTAATATTTTAGAAAACTCTGCCTCCACAGAAGAACATGGACAGCTGGTGCTGGCCAAATGTTGGACCTTTTACAGGGCATATAATGGGAACTCAGGATGACATCATTTGATTTATGCTCTAAAACCAGATTTAAATCACTTGGGCTAGTTTAGATACTTTCTTGGAAAACAGAGATCATGTACAACATAAAAGATAAAGAACCATTTTCCAGAAGGCAGGAGGTGTGATTTCCAAAAGACTCATACCCATCTTTGTTAATGGTCTGACCCTATCTTTCAGAATGCTGCTCTGAGGGTAAAAAGCCAATATGTCAGAGGCATATCACAGACATAAGAATTCAAAATGATTTCATTCCTGTTGGAGAAGGGCAAAAACTGTTGACATATGAACCTAAAAGATGGAGAAAGCAAATACATTTCCTATTTTTATTTATACTGAAGTTGTGTGTGTTCAGTCACTCTAGTCATGTCTGACTCTTTGCCACCCCATGGACTGTAGCCCCCCAGTCTCCTCTGTTCATGGGATTCTCCAGGTAAGAAGGAAAATGAAAAACGAACCTGCATCTTCTGCGTCTCCTGCTTTGCAGGTGGATTCTTTACCGCTGAGCCACCAGGGAGTCCCCTGGTGATTATGTAGTTGCTGTGGCCCTTCTCCTGGAGATTCTGGGAGAAAAGTTTTTATCTTTTATTTTTTTCATCAAGCAACACAGGAGTTTCAGAGTTAAGGTTGTTGTTGTTGTTTAGTTGCTAAGTCATGTCTGACTGTTTTGTGACCCCATGGGTTGTAGCTGCCAGGCTCTTGTCTGTGGGAGTTTTCAGGCAAGAATACTGGAGTGGGTTGCCATTTCCTCCTCCAGGGGGTCTTCCTGATCCAGGGATTGAACTTGTGTCTCCTGCATTGGCAGGTGGATTCTTTACTAGTGAGCCACCAGGGTTAAGGATCCTTGTCAAAACCGTCATATCAGCATTTCCCTTAGTGTGTTCCTGAGAAATTTAGTCTCCTAAGACATTGGGGAAAAAAATGAAAATATCATGACTTAAAAAGTTTGGGAAATGCTGTCTCCTTGTCCCCCTCTAGGAAAGTCACAATAGTCACATTTTAAAGACTCTGAGAATTATTTTAATTAAAAACAAAACAAAAAAGTCTGTTTAATCAGCTTTCACCTAGAGTGTCCCAGTCTGAGTTGGCCAGGAGACTCTTTATGAGTGTTTGTGGCTCTCAATTGCATCCCACAGAACTCTGAGTCACAGTTCAGAGCTGGTGGACCAGCCTACACACTTCCATCAGTCATACCAGTAAAGGCTACTCTTTCACTATAACCTTCACATCTGCAGTGACTATTCACTAGCCATTCAAATGACTAAAAGCTTGAAAAGCATTCAAAGAACAGTGGACACAGCCCCTAGGTCAGTGTGTTCTAGAGTGCCGTACCCTCTTTGTCAGAAACAGAATTTCTTTTTGGTGTTTAAATTTCTCTTCCCCACTGCTCTCACCCACTGCACCGTCCGTGTCTGAATGTGACTACAAAGGATTGCAGCTCTAGAAGAGAAAACCCACCAAAAGAAACCACAGTAGACTTGGAAACCATCTTGGGGCCACTGGGATTCCTCCCAGGGTTCCCTAAGGCAGAGTCAACTGGCCTGTGTTAAAAGGCAAAGGCTGACTCATTCATTTTTGAGGCCGGTCCCACCGCTGTTTATTTGTTGTGATGAATCTTCATTGAGATTACTGTTACTGCTGTATATTGAGCATCAGACAGCATACTAGATGTTTGCGCATCTCATTTTAATCCTTTAAGCAACATTATTAGGAAAGTATTATCATCCCCTTAAAAAGGAAAAAAACCAAATGCTCAAGAAGATGTGGGAGAAAAATAATTGAAAATGAACTCGGATCCAATCCCAAAGAACCTTGAATGTTAGGCCAAGGAGATAAAACATTATTCATGGGCAGTGGGAGGTCAGTAAAAAATGGTCCTTAACCATCATGGGCATCAGAATATTCTCAGGAGCTTTTCACGCATGTTTCTAGGTCCTACTATGAAATACTGAGTTATACTCTTAATGGTGGTGCCCAGGTATTTGTATCTTGTGGGGGAGCAGGAAACTCCCCAGGAGATGCTCAGGCACAATTCTAGTGAAGAATCATTGCAGGAAAGGCTATAATTATTAGAAAATTTTCCTTTAATTAAAGGGAATCCTTCACCAAACAATAAAAATTCCTCTTTGACCTGAGAATCCCTTAAACTTCTGAAGACATTGTGTCAGAAGCCTGCACATTTATCCCAGAAGCCTAACTGTTGCTTGAGATGTTTTGGAAAAGTCTCCTTAGAATGACCCTCAGAGTTCCCTGACCTGAGAGGAGGAGGGATGTGTCCACAGGCACCAGAGCTGCTCCAACCGGCCTTTGGAGTCAAACCAAAATTAACTGAGCCCATCTCCACGCCACAGGGCTAAGTTCACCCAATTCTGCAAACAAGGTCTTATCTTGGAGTTCTATAGACAAAAATCTGAGTCTGCTAGTGAAAACTCAGTGCAGAGAAAAGAAGGGAAAAGGAAGAAGCCACAAACTCTGAAAAATTGAAGTGTTTTCTCCTCTGGTTCTAGTTGTAGACACGAAACTGATTTTCTCTGTTCTGATGCAGCCTCTTTGCCTTGGTCGCATCATTGCTCCCCCTGGTGGTCGTATTCTTCATTGCAGGCATGTGTTGTACTGATTCCTTAGCGGCGAGCTGAAGGATCATCCTACCTCCTTCAAGGGGGGCTTTCTTCATGCAGGAGGAAGAGGGAAAGGTAACCAAAGCCCACAGCCATCCTCTGAAGTTAAAGGGCCAAGAAGTTCTCTCTGAGCTACTCCTTATTTGGCTTTGATGTGTAAAAGTGTGTCTTTTCTTTCATTTAAGATGTTGTGCAAAATTATGGGCCATCTAGTTGTTTACGAGTGACACAAGAACTCAGATCGGAGTAGGGTCAATGCTCTGTCGGTTACTGCTGACAAGCATCTCCCAAGGAAGTCTTTTGCTAACTAGCTGTGTTTACAGAACTGCAGGTAAAGGTTTTCTGCTCTGTCATCTCAGCCAGTTAGGTTGAAAGCAAAAGATTAAAAGCTGCTGCCTGGCACATCCTCTGCATTATAAATTCTGTTTGATTCTTGCCTCTTTTTTTTTTTTTAAACTTCAGTTCTATCTCATTCTCAGATGTGCTGTGATTCAACTTCTTATTTTGGATCCATTCCATTACAGAGTTATTTTTCATTCTTTTTAGTTGTACTCTTTTAAATTCATTCCTGGCTTGTTATACCATTTTCCCACTGAGAACTTTAAAAAATATTCTGTCTGATATTTTGATGCTTTTACTTTTATTACTTTTAATGCTTTTCCATCTGTTAGAACTTTCGATTTTCAACCAATCACATAGAAGATAGAAAATTCATATCTTCATAAACCCTCTTTAGTTTCCAGAGTTATTTTGCTAACTGACCCCTTCCTCCCATTTTAACAGGTTATATACAGATCAAAAAGCAGTGGGAATGTTGAGGAGATTGCAGTTTAGTGATAAGCAGCAGGATTTTGGGTGTCAGGTAGACTTGGGTTTAAATCCTGGCTCCACCTTTTTGAGGTGGTGAGATCATAAGCAATCTATGCAGCTTTTCTGTACCTCAGTTTCTTAACCCATAAACCCTGGATGATATTTAACTCATGGAGTCATTGGAAGATGAAATATCAGTATGTACATAAAGAGCATCTTGATTCAGTGATAGCTTGGAAAACACTCAGAAAAATGATTGTTTTGTGTTGTTGCGTCCTAGATGATGAAATAGTAAAACTGTTAGCTCCACGTGACACCACGGTAATGAATGCACAAATCTGTCCCAGAAAGCCTAAATTCACAACCTCGGTGATAATTCTGTCTTCAGTGAACTGTATATTTCTTAGCTCCAAAAATGTTTTTGTAGAGGGGGTCTGTGTGTGCATGCTAAGACACTTCTGTCATGTCCAACTCTTTGGAACCCTGTGGACTATAGCCCTCCAGGCGCCTCTGTCCATGGGATTCTCCAAGCAAGATTACTGGAGTGAGGTGCCGTGCCCTCCTCCGAGGGATCTTCCCCACCCAGAGATCGAACCCACGTCTCTTGCGTCTCCTGCGTTGGCAGGTGGGTTCTTTACCACTAACGCCACTCGGGAAGCCCCCCCCAAAAAGGGGTACTTTGTTGCATAAACAGTTACGGGTATGTATTCTATGTAGGCACCTGGGCTTGGCTTTCTGGGGGATAAATAAAACCTGGCCACCACCCTCAAGGAGCTTTCGATCTGGTTCAAAGCCAGGACACAAACCCAGCTATAATGTAACGTAAACAGAGCATCGGAGAAGACAATGGCAAGCCACTCCAGTACTATTGCCTAGAAAATCCCATGGATGGAGGAGCCTGGTTGGCTGTAGTCCGTGGGGTCACTAAGGGTCGGACACGACTGAGCGACTTCACTTTCACTTTTCACTTTCACACATTGGAGAAGGAAATGGCAACCCACTCCAGTGTTCTTGCCTGGAGAATCCCAGGGACAGGGGAGCCTGGTGGGCTTCCGTCTATGGGGTCACACAGAGTCGAACACGACTGAAGTGACTTAGCAGCAGCAGCAGCAAACAGAGCATGTCCTGGGAAATTCTCGGGGTGCTGCAGGAAGTTAAAGAAGACAGTGTCATCTCTAGCCAATGATGTTCAAAACCAAACCCACTTCCCCTCCCTTCCGGAGGCAGATTGCTTCCTCCTGCAATGTTTCCCATCTCCACGAATGGGTACCACCACATGTTCAGACCCCAGCCAGGACTAAGAAGGAAGCTCCATTGGCCATGCCCTCTCCTTCCCTTACGCTGCCAGCTGCTACAAGTCTCAGCACATTCTCCCTCCTTAATGTACCCAAATCTCTCCATCTGTTTTCACTTCCGTGAACTTCGTTCCTTGTTTCTGAAACTGTTGAGCCTTGGACATGCTTGTTAAAACACAGATTGATGGGCCCCACCTCCAGAGTTTCTTCTAATTCCAAAGGTTTGGAGTGAGGGCTGAGAATTTGTGTTCTTATTAAACACATGTCCTGGGCTTCCCTGGAGTCTCAGTGGTAAGAGTCTCCTTGTCAGTGCAGAAGACACGAGTTCGATCCCTGGGTCAGGAAGATTCTCTGGGGAAGGAATGGCAACCTACTCCAGTATTCTTGCCTGGGAAAGCACATGGACAGAGGAGCCAGGCGGGCCACAGTCCATAGGGTCAGAAAGGACTAAACAACATAAGCAGGTGTCCAGGTGATACTGATGTAGCTGGTGTGGGAACCACACTGAGAAGTGATGAGTCCATGACCTCATCATTTCCTGTTGAGGTTATTTTTGTCTTCCTCACTAAACTTTCTGCTTCTCATCCTTCAGTTCAGTTCAGTTCAGTCGCTCAGTCGTGTCCGACTCTTTGCAACCCCATGAAGCACAGCACGCCAGGCCTTCCTGTCCATCACCAACTCCCGGAGTTCACTCAAACTCATGTCCATCGAGTCGGTGATGCCATCCAGCCATCTCATTCTCTGTCGTCCCCTTCTCCTCCCGCCCCCAACCTTTCCCAGCATCTTACTCTCTTCCTAACATTCTTCACCTGACCTTGGATCTGAGAGAAGAAAAAAAAATCCCACAGGATAAATGTCGAAATCCTTCATGAGACCAGCAAGACCCTCAGTCACCCAGTTCCTACCTTCCTATCTAGTCTTGTCTACTGCCTTGCTGATTCCGTGCCTGCCCGCCTGGCAGTTTTAATAGTCAAGTCATCTTTGTGGTTTGTCCTTTGCATCTGCTGCAAAGGACAGGTTTGTCACTCTGTCTGTCGTGCTGTGAGTCCCTTTCTTCTCTTATTGACTCCTGTGTATTCTTGGAAACCGCTGAGAAACACCTTCTTACAGAAGCATTACCTCTCCATCTTCAGGTCGGGACAGGCATCCCACCTCCCTGCTTTCTACCCCATGATCGTTATCACATGATGATACCTGCCTGCTCATCCACCTCTCCCACAAGTTTCTGAGCTTCCTGAGAGCAAGAACCAAATCTTTTATCTTTAAAGCCACAATCCAGAGTGGCACATGACCTGACACAGTTGAAAATCAATGGTTGTTGAATGAAAGAACTTCAGGAAGGCTGCCTGGAGGAGGCAAGCATTTTAGCTAGTTGTAAAGAATGATTAGAATTTGGACATGCAGAGAGAAGAGGAACAACATTCTAGAAGAAGAATCTTGAACCTGAGTGTGGACATGGTCAGTCTTGGATGTGGTGTATGAAAGGAATATGGAGGAGTCTAGTTTGGCTGGCTGTAGGATGTGGGATCTTGAGAGTCAATTGAGGGAGATAGTAAAGATAAAATTAACTTGACTCAGCAAGGGATTGAATATGGGAGTCCAGGAAAGACCCAAATCAAATGTGAGGCTATGGAGAGAACCATTAACCGGAAAGGAGGGAAGATGGACGAGGATCCAGGGTGTGGTTTTGGCCAGGGTGGATTTGGGGGTAACATTAGGACACATTCCACTGTCCTGTCTTTCTGTGTCTTCCCATTGATTTTATTCAGGTTTTGACCTCCAGGGCTTGGTAAGCACCCAATATAAATGCTGAGTGAATGAATGAATTCAGTGTAATCAAAATAAAGGCTAGCAGTGGTCCTGCATGAGCCAAGGCAAAGGAGAGTTAGCTTCTGTGATCAGTATCTTTGCCGCTCATGCAGATAAGACTCAGGTGAGAGAAAGGCAGGCTGCTGGCAGCAGTGGGAAAACCAAGCGGGAACTCAGGCGATGGCCAGCAGGGCTCAGGAGACGGTTGCTTGTCACTTGAAGTGGGGAAGGTTGGCATTTGTGAGGGCTTCCCGGGGGCACTAGTGGTAAAGAACCCACCGGTCAATGCAGGAGATCTAAGAGACGTGGGTCTGATCCCTGGGTCGGGAGGATCCCCTGGAGGAAGGCATGGCAACCCATCGCAGCATTTTTGCCTGGAGAATCCCGTGGCCAGAGGAGCCTAGCGAGCTACAGTCCATAGCGTCGTCAAGAGTCAGACACGACTGAAGCGACTTAGCATGCACAGCGTTTGTGCAGATGGTCAAATGACACCACCTTCACAAAACGTGAACACGACGCCGTGGACTGAAGGTTGTGGTACTTCGTGTGGATTTTTTTATTTCGTGTGCAGGACAAAATTCATGAGAGCTGAGATGTACAGTCTGACTACCCTATATTAACGCGATAAACGCAAGCATTATTAACTTTTATTCTCTATTTAAAGAGATGTCTAGAAAGAGTTATGCATTGTCATCACTAATCCATTTTTCCTCATGAAATAGACAGCTTTATGACTATTATGACACTGTTAGCAAAATCTAACCACTACTGTTCTTCCCTTAAATTTAACACATTGGCACGTGTTTAGAGAATGTAATATAATGTTGAATATGTGAAGGAAACAGGTTTTCCCCTGACCCATTTTTCCAGTCTTGTGTAATCCTAGGGGGCTTTCTCATATTACTCTTATGTGTACTGAGAAATAGCTGAAGAAAAATAATCTAAAGATTAAGGCATTAAATGGTCAGTATTTTAAACATACACACAGTTACGCTTCTAAGCAGACAACCTCAGCAATCGGTTACCTTCGGCTGTGCTCCCAAATCAGTAATTCTGCTGACAGATCTATCAAAAATCAAAATTCATAATGTGAAGGAAGCTGGAAGTTTTATTAACCAAAAACAAGCGTTGGGGCATGCAGGGGGGTTGTAAAGGATAAACAGAAGATCAAGAGGCAGGATTCAATTTCCTTTTACATGCAGGCTTGGGGACAGGCAGACCATTATTCACCCATGCCTGCCACTGACGAACAGAAGCCCTGGGTTATGAACTGCAAGTCATCTGCTTTTAAAATTCAATTTCATTTCTTCAAACAGTCGTTGTGAGCACGAATACCTAATGAAAGGGTTTAGGCCATGACGTCCTAGTGTAACCATCTGTAAGTCATGGACTCGTTGGAATTAATTCATTTAACAAATATTTATGGAGCATTTCCGTGTGTGTCAGCTCTGAGCTAGACAGGAGGGAACGAGGCAGACCAGGTTTCCGTCACGCTTGAGACAAACGTAGAGTTCCAGACTCTGA
This sequence comes from Moschus berezovskii, assembly GCF_049115385.1. Lineage (NCBI taxonomy): Eukaryota > Metazoa > Chordata > Mammalia > Artiodactyla > Moschidae > Moschus > Moschus berezovskii. The sequence goes on from NC_142469.1 coordinate 93,388,232, forward strand.
TTTTATTGTTGTTGCTACTATAGTTAACACATGAATGACCATTTTTGTTTCCAGTTTTCAACTTGAGCTATTTCATAAAATATGAAGTACTGCCTTTCTGATGTCTGTCCAAAGTAGCAATTTTCAATGTGCTTCTTAAAAATTCCAGAGTGTCAGCTTTGATGGGGCAAATAAGAAAATCTAAGGAAAGTGGAATTCAGGAAGTCAGGGAGTCATAAGAATGCTTGGAATTTCTAACAGATTTTACTAAACGTTTTCTGTATCATGACATGTTCCAGAAGACTGTAAATGTTAGTTTATAAAAATTAAAACTACTTTTTACCTTGCTGATAACTGCAAATAAATAATTCAGATGACCACCCACCAAAACCCGAGAACATTTTTTTGGGGAGTGGGGGGCTGTTACGCGTTCCCTCTGAAATACTTGCTTTGTAAATTTTATAATCAAAGGGAAAAATAATGAGATAGTGCCTCGTTTTATTTCTACTTTTCAATTCTGCAGAACTAGTTTCAAATGCTTCTGTATTTCTCAGTAAGATCATTTTAGAAATGTAAACTAATCATTAACCTTTGTCTTGATTTGACTGTAAAGGAGAGGATTAAAGGCATTTTTTTACTTGCATTTCAGGATAGCAACACACTGGCTTCTCCAGTTAAAATTACTTAAACTGTCACTTTGTTTTCATGATGGCAGTTAACTAAATTAAATTCAGGACTACACACTGCAAGAGCTTCTTTATTTAGTAAGGAGCCTTATGTAAAGTTCATAAATGTTGCACAAAACATAGCTGTTTAGCCCTGGTTCAAGAAGTTGTAAGTGAGGAAAAAAAGAGTTGTGGAGAAAACCTTTAGCTTAATATAGCTTGGTAAATTAATTCCTATATATGCTAATTTTGTACTTTTTTTTAATAGATGGAACTGATTAAAAATATAAGTACTGCCGAACAGCCCTATTTATTCACCCGACATGTTCATTTCCTCAACTTCTCAAGGTAAGATATTTTCCAGTTTAATGGTTCTTTCATTTATTTGGGGTACTTAGTCTCCTTCTAACAAACAGTTACTTTAAAATCTACCTTCCTTACCAAGGTAGTGTAATTGCCCTTCAAAAGACATTTTTAATCCATTTATTTTTTTCAGTAGAGGGATCAAAATTTGAAATATTTGGTCAAAAGCTTAATTTCTTTCCAAAAATACTACTCTTAAGTCTTGTGAAAACTTGAAATTATTTTTAATGAGAAGTCACTTGACCTTATAGTTCTCTAAAAAAAAATATTTTGTATTGGAACAAAATAGACAAGAGATGGATATTTTAGCAGATATATTTCATTGCATATTTTTATACAACCTGCACCCACACAGGACTGTGGAAATAACTTAGAGGTGGAATTATGTGTATTTTGTGTGTGCTGTGCATATGTTTAGCTGCTAAGTCGTGTCTGACTCTTTACGACCCTATGGAATGTAGCCTGCCAGACTCCTCTGTCCATGGGAATTTTCAGGCAAGCATACTAGGTTACCATTTCCTCCTCCAAGGGATCTTCCTGACTCTCGGATTGAGCCCATGTCTCCTGTGTCTCCTGCATTGCAGGCAGATTCTCTACCTGCTGAGCCATCACGATACTAGGCCCAGCCTCTTTCTCTACCTTTTTAACACTCCATTTCATTTCTCTAAACCTTGCAAGTTTGATGTTGGTGGGTATTTTAGAAATCTGTGCTTTTTTCTTCTTCACCTCCAAGGACCTTCTGATAGTAATGCAAACCTCAAATTTATGTGTTTAGATCCTCTGTTAAATTGCTAACTGCATGTTCTGGGCATCCTCTTCCCCAGGGGTCCCCTTAGCACAGTTTGTCTTGTCACTGTACTTTTCTGTAGCTCTCAGATTCCTCCTCTAAGGTGGGCTTGTCTGAGCTCACAGTTGAGAGTGACAGAGCACTAGGTCCTAGGGCCAATCTGCTGACTAGCCCTGGACCCTGGGCCTCCCCCATCAGCCCTCTGACCAGCCCTTTCCTCACTGCTTTTCCCATGGGGATAACGGGACCTCACAGGCTCACAGGAGAATCCTATCTGTGCTGACCTCGTGGCCTTGAGGGGCTAGCAACGAGGGAGGCCTGAGTTTGCCCTGGGCAGCACTTTGGCTGCCCTGCCCCAGGAAGCCTAACAGTCTGCAGGGCTGGGAGAAGAGTTTAGCCTTCAAAGAACTTTCCTGCTGTGCAGCGAGCCTTGTGCAAATAAGTGTAGAGACTGAGATTCAGCAAAACAAGTTACTAAGCAGCAAAGAGGAGCTGCTGCCTTATCTCTGCAAGCAAGTCTCCCCTGAAGTTCCCCAGCCTCTCTGATAGCCAGAGTTCTCTGGACTTGAACAGGTGAGGGGGAGGACACCTGCGGATTATCCTGGATTATCCTCAGTGGCTGGAATGGGGGGTGGGGGCGTGTGTACCTCGTCCACAAGAGCTGTGTCTCCAACCACGTTTCTAAAGTGCCTTGTCCCTGCACTGTCTGGGATATGTGCCTGTCTCCCACTTCCCTGGGGCCAAGAACATATAATTAGACATAATTAGATAAGGAGGACTGGGTAGCTATTTTGGGCCATGTGTTTTACGACTTGTAGACAGCAGAGCACGGCCCCTCTGACCCCTTGATCCTCTCATGCACTTCCTTCCTTCCTTCTTTCTGCGTCACCCCTGACGTCCTCAAACCTCATTCATTGTTCTTTCTTCCTCTTTTTAAAATTTTTATTGGACTATAGTTGATTCACAGTGCTGTATTAATTTCTGCTGGACAGCAAAGTGAATCAGTTACACATATACCCACTCTTTTTAGATTCTTTTCCCATGTAGGCCATGACAGAGTATTGAGTAGAATTTCCTGTGCTCTGAGTCCTTATTAGTTAGGTCCTTATTAGTTATCTATTTTATATATACTAGTGTGCATATGTCAATCCCAGTCACCCAGTTTCTCCCCCCCATAATCCATTAACCATAGGTTTGTCAAACCTTATTCATTTACTCCTCTTGCTTCCAGGGCAAATCTTTACAACCAAAACAAATTGCAATGCAACAAGTTTTAATAGATAACTCAGGATATTATAGCATTCTAATTAATACACCAACACCAGTACCTTAATTGGATCAGCAGAGCTGGGCACAGTATGGTTGACCGTATTTTATCTTGGCCTCCACTATCAAATACAAGCCCAAGAGTTTATTTTTGATTGATTGAGTTCTGAAAGAAAAGAGAAAAATGATAAACGCCTTTTAGAGGACACCACATCCCAGGGTAAGTGTCGGCTTGGCTGTCAGGATCTCTGGATGTCAGACCTTCCCACTGACCTTAGTCTCTCTGGTGGGAAGGGGGAATCTCCATGTTCCCATCTACCGGGTAGGGACAGTTCCCGCCCACCCCTGGTTTGTTGGGATGCACAAAACCTGTGACGGGAAGCCCTTCAAGTTCTTGGAGAGAAGGGTATCATGTGTATTCAAAGTGACATTTAAGAACATTTCTGTAGAAGCCCCAGTCTGAACCTCCAGTTTGGCTCCTGTCCAGATGCAGCCTCGTGCTCAGCTGTGTCCAACCCTTTACGACACCGTAGACTGTAGGCCACCAGACTCCTCTGTCCGTGGGATTCTCTAGGCAAGAATAGAATGGGCTGCCATTTCCTGCTCCAGGGGATCTTCCTGAACCGGGGATCGAACCCACGTCTCTTGTGTCTTCCCGCATTGGCAGGTGGATTCTTTGCCACTGAGCCGCTGGACGCAGCCTTACCGAGTCTCTGCTGTAACACTTTCAGGTCAGGGCCCTGCTCTGGCTGATTTCTCCTCCCTCCATCCCATTGTGTTCAATTAAATACATACATGTTGGGGACCCTGCACTAGAACAGGGGCTTCTTCAGGGAACAAGAAATGTTGTCCTTGGGACTTCCCTGATGGTCCAGTGGCTGAGACTCCACACTCCCAATGCAGGGAGCCCGGCTTCAATCTCTGATCAGGGCACACGATCCCACGTGCTGCAACGAAGAGTTCCTTAGTGGTTTAGTCGCTAGGTTATGTCCGACTCTGCGAGCCCATGGATTGTAGCTAGCCAGGCTCCTCTGTCCATGGAATTCTCCAGGCAAGAATACTGGAGTGGGTTGCCATTTCCTTCCAGGGGATCTTCCTGACCCAGGGATTGAACTTGCGTCTCCTGCATTGGCAGGCAGATTCTTTACTGCGGAGCCACCAGGGAAGCCCCAAGAGTTCGCATGCAGCAACTAAGACCCAGCACAACCAGATAGATAAATAAATATTAAAAATATAGAGAAGAAAAGGAATGTTGTCCTTGCCTTCAGGGAACTGCACGCTCTTCTTCCATTAAGGAAGGAGTGGCGTGAAGTATGGCGCTTTAGGGGAAAGGATCACCCGGTGTTCCCAGGGGAAGTGGGAGGAGCAGGAGCCCCCGCCTGCTCAATCAGGAGAGGCGTTGGCAGCCCAGGACCAGCACAAGCTAAAAGTGGACAAAGAGAAAGCTGGGAAGGAAGCCCGTAAGTGGGAGTCTCGAGCATAGGCGCAGCAGAAACGGAATGGCAGTGATGAGCTGGGAGCAGGAAAAAGCAGAGACCAGTCTGATCAGCTGGAATAAACTCATACTGACCGTGGGCTCAATCTCAGCCTCTCTTCCCACCCCACATGCGCAAGGCCCACGGCCTCAGCTACAAGACCTCCATAAACATCCAGAGAAGGACGAGCTGAACTTGAGTACATTACAGGACTATTCCATTCACTAAACGTGGGGATTTATAAGCATCAGCCTTTCTTTTTCAAGGGAACGGTTTTATTTCAGGAAAATTTCTTGGGTATAAACGGTGAATCGTGGGCATGCAAGGAAAGTCCCTAATTATACAATTAACAGAGAAAAGCATCTGTGTTGGGACTCATTAAGAGGGCTTTCTTATGCTTTTAAAACTGAGTTCTGTATTTTGAATTATAAGACATAGAGACAAGCTGCTCTTAAGACATCTACCTTGATTGCTGCTGACGGGCATTGTTTCAAGAGAAACATTGTTTTAAGAGGTTATTAAGAGAAGAATTGATGCTGCAGCCTAATATTCTTATTTGATGTTTTATTTCTAATCTTCCTTACATTGTTGACATGCAGCAAAACACTTGTGTGGGAGCAGAATGGTTCCAAACACTTTCTTTTGTACACTTATGTTCTGAACTCATGAAGTGTATGGCATTATACCAAAATGAATCTCCCTTTATTTCTTCTTTTCCAGTAAATACGGTATTCTTATCTTGGAATTTAGATACTCCGGGTGATGTAAAATGCTGTCCTGTGAGTTTCTGACAATTCAATAAATTTCATTTATTCATTGTCTAGGCATCTTGTCGTGTTCCATCTTTTCCTCCCTTTTTTAGACCTAAAATAAAGGTAAAGGTGCATGCACTGTCGTGTCCGACTCTTTGCGACCCCTTGGACTGTAGCCCACCAGGCTTCTCTGTCCATGGGATTTCCCAGGCAAGAGTACTGGAGTGGGTTACCATTTCCTTCCCCAGGGGATCTTCCCGGCTCAGGGATTGAACTCGAGTCTCTGGCATCTCCTGCATTGGCAGGCGGATTCTTTACAGCTGAGCTTCCTGGCACCTAGATGGAACGGTTTCACCATATCCATTTTTATCAATTCAACTATGGAAAACAATACTGTCAGACCAAACTGGTACTTTTGTGGTTGCCTCAGGGAAGACTTCCTGCCAGAGGAGATAAACAGTACAATGTCAGCAGAAACCTCAGATTGGTTTGTGTTCCTGAAGATTTTCACCACTCTTGCAGTTTTTGAGCCATCTGAAAGTTCAGGCCAGACAAATGGTTTTCACCTGGTCTGCCTAGAGAACTGAATCAAAATTACTTTGGCCGCTGCAGTCCATGGGGTCACTGAGTCAGGCACGACTGAGTGACTTCGCTTTCACTTTTCACCTTCATGCATTGGAGAAGGAAATGGCAACCCACTCCAGTGTTCTTGCCTGGAGAATCCCAGGGACAGAGGAGCCTGGTGGGCTGCTGTCTGTGATGTTGCACAGAGTCAGACACGACTGAAGTGACTTAGCAGCAGCAGCAGCAGCAAAAGATGCTGTTTTGTTGTGATGTTTTAAGTACATCACTTAATATTTGTGGCCTCTGGTTTCATGAACCTGTTTGCAGTTGTCAAAGTCAACTAAAGAATTAGAATTTTTGAAAAAGTTCAACTTCCCAAGACCATCTCTTCAAGTATGTCTTAGATCATCAAGACTGTGACAGACAATTCATCTTCTCTGCTCCTGCCCCCACATTTCGTTTGTTTTCTAAGATTTTTTATTTTGGTGGGGGAAGTAATTCTTTTTCCAGTCTACAGTTTCCCTTGACAGGGGAAACACTGTGAAGGCTTGTGTCAGAGTGCAATGCTATGAAAATAGTCCAAGTGAATGGTGAGATTATCTGACCTCAAACTACCACTTCTCTTAACCCTGTTTTTTGTCTCTTCTTTTCTCACCCATGACCCCCTCACCCTTCTTTGCATCTGTTTGTCTCTGATGGTGGCTCCAACGCCAGCACTAACTTGAGAAAGCAAAACATTTAAAAATCAATCGATCGCTAGAGAAGCAGGCAGGGTGCATCTAAGGACACCATGTGAGTTTTGGACACGTTCTTCCCTTGAAGGGAGGTCCTGGTTCCAGTGTGAACAAGATCTGCTCCCTTATGGCATCATTTAACAAAACAAATCTGATCTTGCTAATTCCATAATTCAAATGGGTTTCCACATTTTATTTCTAAATGTTGACTCCGCTTTCATTCTCATTAGCAAAGTCATCCCTTTTAATTGTGTCCTGCAAAGCTTTTGTGATGGTGACAGGTGCCTCCAGCTTTGAAGAGGGCATCAGACAGAACCCATGTTAGCGCTTACTGAATACTGTCTTTACCCACTTAAACATAGCCTGAAAGGTCGATTTTCAGAATGAGAGTGTTCTGTGAGTTTCTCCTGTGTCGACACGGCTGGGCTCATCTGAAACGCGTGGTCCCCCTTTTCTCTTTTCCCTCCACAGGGAGTGGGCTCTCTGTGGGCCCCATGAGCCCACACGCCTGGCCGGCCCAGCAAGGACTCATATAATCTGGACTTGCCCTGAGCCCACCTCACTGTCCCCTTGAAGGGCCCTCCTCCTTGTCATCTGCTTGCCTCCTGCCTCACCAGGTCATCTCTCCTTTCCCAGCAGGAAGCTGACCTCAGGTGCCCCACCGCCACCCACTTGTCTCCACCCCCGACGACTTGCCGAAGCTCCCGCCTCTCTTACCTCAGGACACTCAGGGAGTGCTGAGCGGCTCAGCCTCTGCTTGCATTGTATGGTGGCAGGTTCTGTCATGGACACCAAGGACCTCAGTGTCCCCTGAATGAGGTTGTGAGGATGGAGGGAGACCCTTCCACTTGTTCCCACAAAGGGCCATTAACTAACTACCTCCCCCTCCTCCTCCTGCAGGCAGCCCCTCACCCTGCCCCCCAAACAACCACAACCTTTTCCATGATGGCCTTTCTCTCACTTCAAAGCGTCTCCTTACTCACTCACCGACAGGGATCAAATCCTGAGCCACTAGCCTCGGATACTCTTCATTTTTTGATGAAGTTAACAGCCCAGGAATAGCCTCCACTTTTTTTTTGGCTGTGCTGGGTCTTCAGCACATGGGCTTTTGCTAGTTGCAGAGCTTAGGCCTAGCTACCCTGTGGTGTGTGGGATCCTAGTTCCCTGAGCAGGGATTGAACCCACGTCCCCTGCACTAGAAGGTGATGCTTAACCACTGGACCACCAGGGAAGTCCCAAGGACTAACTTCTACTTTTAGGTCAGAGATGAAAAAGAAGATATACTTTTGGTAGAATGGATCTTGCCAGCAGTGGGGAGGAAGCAGGGAGACGGGATTTATTGTTTAATGGGCACAAAATTTCAGTTTGGGCTGATGAGAAAGCTCTGGAGGTGGGTGATGGGTTCTGGGGATGGCTGCTCTACAGTGTAAATGTACTTAATGCCCCTGAAATGCACCCTTACAAGTAGTGGAAAAGGTAAACTTTGCCTGTGTGTTTTACCACAACTAAAAAAAAAAAAATATATATATATATATACACACTTTCAAAAGCTGTTTGCAGTCATGAAACTACTGGAGGAGGACGTGCATGCGTGCTAAGTCACTTCAGTCTGTCTGACTCTTTGTGACCCTAAGGACCCTTTGGTGGACCGCCCTGCATGGATTCATAGGACCCAGCTTTTATGCTAATTAGCATAGTCATTCTTTACAAGACCAAGGAAATACAGTTGAGGTTTTTAAAAGCACGTTGCAGTTTGAGGGTTGAATTGCAGTCACCATCTGCATGCTTTGTCTTTCTAATCCCTAACCCTACTACTCTGGTTGCTGTTTATCATGGATATGAAGCCCAGTTTAATTAAAAAGAGACTGATACATCCAGGGTGTTTGTGGTTATCCAAGGTTAGCACAGCCAACTTCTGGAACTAGTTGGTTGTTCATGCAGCTGTGTGAATGTCACCTTGTGTACGTCTGGAAGCTGACAAGAGTTGTCTTGGCCTGGCTAACCGTGCTCCTGAACACTGTTTTCCAGTGTCTAGAATGGCATTCACATGCCTGGTGCCTGAAATGACACCATCAGAGTCATTCCTTTGTGTGACTCTGGATTTTCTCTCTGAAGATTTTCTTTAAAAATGCAAACACACACACACACACACAAAGAGAACGGCATTCTGTAAATTAATACACAAAATAAACAGGATCCGTGACTCATATCTACTTTCCTTTACCACGTGCATGTGTGTGCATGTGCCAACTCTCTTTATTCGTGTCCAACTCTGCAACCCCATGGACCATAGCCCACCAGGCTCCTCTGTCCATGGGATTCTCTAGGCAAGAATACGGAAGTGGGTTGTCATGCCCTCCTCTGGGGGATCTTCCCGATGTAGGGATTGAACCAGCATCTCTTATGTCTCCTGCGCTGATAGACGAGTTCTTTACCACTAGCACTGCCAGAGCACTGTAATAGTGGCTGACATTTATGAACTGAGACACATCCACCCTGGTTTGCATGTCTTCATTGGTTGAGCACCACGCTGAGTCTAAGGACATTGTTCTTGGCTTCTGGAGTCACAAGTCTGATGGGAGAGGCAGACCCGGACACACAGTGCTGGAAAGAGCACTTGAAGCCAGAGAAGGAAGGGACCGACAGGAGGATGGGAGTTCCCTGGGGAAGGATGTGGTGGTGATCCTGGGCTGCGTTTTGAAAGGTGAAGAGTCTGCCAGCTGGAAAGGTGGGAGCAGGGTCACGTCAGTTTTTCTCTGAGCTCTTTCTGACCCTGACAGAATGTCTGGGTGTCCTCATCAGAAGGTCATGGGGTGAGAGAAGCCTGTGGGCCCCTCAGGAGGTCCCCAGAGTGAGACCTCTGCCCAGAGCTCTGAGTGTTCTCCCAGTCTCTTCAGGGTCATTGCTTCCAGGCAGTTCAAAGAGAAGGGGGAGGAATTTTTAAGACAAATTTAGCCAACCTGATCCTTTTGCCTGGGGAAGGCCTCGCTCTTAGACCAGCTTTCAGTGCGTTTGTCTAACCCCTTTGTGAAAGGAATTAAAATGCAACACCTAGACATTGGCTTTTTTTTCATCTGAAAGCCCTCGCCATCACTGAGGACAGTTATATTGATTTTTGTTGTGTTCACATTATTGTTTTCGTTGTTACTTGCCTCAACTCTGGAATCTTCTTTCCACGGTTCAGAGCACAGATTCTGGAGCCAGACTGCCTGGGTTCATATCCTGGCTCAGCCACAAGTTAAGCGCTCTCTGCCTCCGTTTCCCCAGTATAAATGGGGATAATTATGATTTCTACACCACTGAGGTTTTTGTGGGGGCTTCCCAGATGCCGCTGGTGGTAAAAAACCAACCTGCCAATGCAGGAGACATAAGAGACGCAATCCCTGGGTCAGGTCAGGAAGATCCCCTTGGAGGAGGGCACAGCAACCCACTCCAGTATTCTTGCCTGGAGAACCCCATGGAGAAGAGCCTGGTGGGCTATAGTCCATAAGGTCACAAACAGCTGGACACAACTGAAGTGACTTAGCAGGCACACACGAGGTGTTATAAGACTTCAGTGAGTTGGTTACAAAATATTTAGAGCAAGGTGAATGGGAGCATTTAATACATTTGGCTGTTATTCTCCACTTCCTGCAGAGCCCCTAACCTGAGACTGTTCTAATTAGAATGTAGAAAAAGTACCATATCCTCCAGTGAGGTGTTCAGAATTTACCAGGCAGCCAAAACATTCCATGAGGGTCAATGGGTCAGTTCCAGACCCTGGTAATAGATACAAAACCCAGTTCAGTGTGACCCCTCCCTGGGGACCTCCAGCCTTGTGAGAAAACGAGACTGTATCTATATCTATTCCTTCAGGGTGACAATTACTGCATTTTGCGCAATGCTGACTCCCAAACAGTCTTCACAGCCTCTCAGTACGTTCCTGGAATATCCCACAGGATAACAAGCGTTTCCATCAGGGAACACTGCCTGCTGGTTTGATTGTTCACTGGTACCTGTGCAGTGGCTTCCCTGGTGGCGCAGTGATAAAGAATCCGCCTGCCAGTGCAGGAGATGCTGGTTCAATCCCTGGGTCAGGAAGATCCCCTGGAGGAGGAAGTGGCAACCCACTCCAGTATTCTTGCCTGGATTATCCTGTGGGCAGAGGCTGCAGTTCATGGGGTTGCAAAGAGCTGGACATGACTGAGCGACAGGATCCTCTGGTGATGATGTGTTTACCTGCAGGGGAACCAGTGTGTGTGTGGGCTTGGTTTTCCTCCAGAAGGGATGGTTTGTAACCAGCTCCATGTCTGTGTGCATCTTAGGTTTGGAGGAGACCAGCCTGTCTACATCAACATCATCAGAGATCCCGTCAACCGGTTTTTGTCTAACTATTTTTTTCGTCGGTTTGGAGACTGGCGAGGAGAACAGAATCACATGATTCGCACCCCCAGCATGAGGCAGGAGGAGCGCTACTTGGTGAGTCCTGTCCCTGCAGATATGTAGTCCCCACCCCCCCACCCCAGGGCCATCTGGTCCTCGGGCTCCATGTGATGAGGGCACCGCTTCAGGAAGCAAGCTTTTGCCAGTGAAAAATTAATTTTCCAGATCATTCAGATCCAAACAAACATTTTCTCAAATGACTTTCTAATCTTGTTTTCCTCAGTTTTTCTTTAGTGTTGATTTCAGGTCCTAGAGAAAAAAGTCTTTTCCAGGGAATCCTGACCAGCACTATTGTTTTGGCGCATTGGGGGATTTCTCTTAAAAGGTCACAGAGTGCTTACTCACACCTCATCCCATTCAATTTCCATGACAACCCCATCAGGGAGGGGTACTTTGAGATGAGGACCCTAAGATTCCAAAAGAAAATGTGAACACAGCCGTGACTGACTGTTTCTAGGTCCTCTTACTCAAGTCCAAGGTTCTTTCCACCGAGGTGCACAAGAATCCGGCATCTCAGTGAAATTTGTTGGTTTTTCCGGACCTTATTTTGGGACCCTCAATGTCACAGGGATGTTGATTTTTATCCCAAGAGTTGTTTCAACAGCTCGGAGTTGGTAACAGATGAAAGTAGTTGCATCTTATTATCAACTCCAGAATAAAAGATGCGTTTCCCACTAGTTTGTGACCTAGATTGACAAACGCTGGCTGAGCCTAGTGTTAAAGAGGCTGAAACCCTGGCCTCTGTATCTGCAGGAGCCTGTTGGATTCACCCAGATCATCCTGGGATCTCAGGCCCAGAAGCGAGAGAAGAATGTATGGAAGGCTCAGTGCAAAGCTGCCTCCACTGCTGGCATGCGACACAGAGGCCATGCCCACCACTGCTGTGTGCACAGAAGCGTCCTTCAGCTAGAGAAGAGTAGTGTTAGTTAAAGTTCCAGCACAAGTTCTCTCTCCTCATTCGATTTTAAAAAGCATAATAACAGTATGCATTTGGAGGATGGCGCATTTTTCAACAGCATCACTTTCATGTCTTAAAATCCACAATTAGAGTTGAGAAAATTGAGATGCACAGAAGTATCTTATCCAGTGCTACACAGCTAGTTATAGATGGGCCAAGACTAGAAACAAAGGCTTTTCACTGGCCGTTCAGCATTTGTTCAACTACCTAATCTTTCTGGGAAGTATTATGATGATATGTTTTTAAAGTGCCTTTTACTTTTTTTCTCTTTCCATTATGATGGCAAAAAGTCTTATCTTTTCCTTTATATGTTATGAATATAGCTCTGTATTTTTTATTATGACAAGCACATATTTTTTTATAATGACAAGTACGTATTCAAAGTACAGAATCACTTACTAGAGGAATAATGTCTTTATTGTTTGTATTGGACCTGATTAGCCTGTTATGTTTTTTGAAAACATAGAGCATATTCCATGTAATCAAAATATCTTGCAGAGTTTCTGTTCAAAATTTCAGTTCAATCCTTTACTAGTGAGAACCAAGTTACAGCAGAGGATGCCAAAAAACCAGAGATTTGAAAACAAGTTTTATGAATCCTACTCTTCAAATATTAATGTAGGTAATAAGTAAATTCATAGTCTACCAGAAGGTGAAAAGTGATCAGGGAAAGTGAAGGGGCTGTCCCAGGGATCTGTCCTGTGGGCAAGGGGTGGTGGCGGGAAGGGGACTGGCTGCAATGTTAATAAGCAGATCAGGGAAGGCGTTGGATCTGACATATCAGCAATGATTAGAATGAGAGATAGAGTTGATCACGTAGTTGGCTGGGAGCATGCCGCCCCAAGTAGAGAGGGGAACTGGAGCGAAGGCCTGAAGTGGGCACTTGAGCGTGTCATTCAGAAACCAGCAGGGAAAAGGCGGTGGCTGGTATAGAGTGAGGGGTGGGGGCAGGAGGGTGGCAGGTGAACTTGCAGAGGTAAGTCTTGGAGACCACGCACCATATCAGGCCCTGTGAGTTGCTGTAATAACTTCGAATTGAGAAATAAAATGAATAGCCCCCAATCATACACACCTTTATTTTTTTTTGAAGTATAATTGATTCACAGTGTCATGTTAATTTCTGCTATATAGCAAAGTGATTCATTACACACACATATATATACATTCTTTTTCTGATATTCTATTCCCCTGTGGTTTATCACTGGATACTGAATATAGTTCTCTGTACTATACAGTAGGACCTTGTTATTTATCCTCTCTCTATAGAATAGCTTACATCCCCTGACCTCCCATTCCATCCTCCCCCACCACCTTCCATTCTGGCAACTACCAGTTTGTTCTCTGTGTCTGTGGGTCTGTTTCTCTTTCACAGATAGGTTCGTTTGTGTCAAATTTTAAATAACACGTAAGTGGTTATCCTATGGTATTTGTCTTTCTCTTTCCGACTTACTTCACTTAGTTTGATAATCTCTCGTGCTAGCCATGTTGCAGCAAATGGCATTATTTCATTCTCTTTATGGCTGAGTAGCATGCCATTGTCTGCATGGACCACATCTTCTTTATTCATTTCTCTGTCGATGGACATTCAGGTTGTATCCATGTTTTGGCTGTTGTGAATAGTGCTGCTATGAACATAGGGGTGCATGTATCTTTTTGGATTAGAGTTTTATCTGGATATATGCTCAGGAGTGGGATTGATGAATCATATGGTAATACTATTTTTAGTTTTCTGAGGAACCTCCCTGGTGTTTTCCACTGTGGATGCACTAACTTACCAACCAACATTCCCACTAGAACTGTTCCCTTTTCTCCACACCCGCTCCAGCATTTGATATTTGCCATTCTGACTGATATGACGTGGTACCTCACTGTAGTTTTCATTTGCAATTCTCTAATAATTAGCGATTCCTTAGTGGGTCAGTCAGTAAAGAATCCACCTGCAATGCATGAGACCTGGTTTTGATCCCTGGGTTGAGAAGATCTCTTGGAGAAGGAAATGGCAACCCACTCCAGTGTTCTTTCCTGGGAAATCCCAGGGACAGAGGAGCCTGGCGGGCTATAGTCCATGGAATCACAAAGAGTTGGACTCAACTTAGCAACTAAACCACCACCCCCCAATAATTATTAATATTGTGCGTCTTATCATGTGCCTATTGGCCTTTTGTATTTCTTCTGTGGAGAAATGTCTATTTAGGTCTTCTGCTCGTTTTTCAATTCGGTTGGTTGTTTTTCTGTTCTTGAATTGTGTGAGGTGTTTGTATATTTTGGAGATTAAGCCCTGTCACAAACTGTACACATCTTAATCAGTCATTCTTTCTCCTGAATCTCTTCTAGAAAGCTGAGCCTGCCCCCCAGCAGGAGATGCATCATCTCACAAGCCCACAGACACCCTCAGCAATTCTCTCCCTTTTTCCTGGGAGTCAGGACTCCTCCCTCCTGCTCCAGACTTATATCTGTCCAAAGCCTCGGTTCTTGTTCTGAAGTCTCACAAGCCTCCTCACACTCAAAGTTTCCAGGGGATCTGATTGAAAATAGGGTCTGGGGGAGAGAGACCTTAAAGTTGTGCAGTGCACAACCTACCCAACTGTACGTGGATGTTCCAACATTCTTCAGTGCTCCCACCAACTGCTGGCTGGCTATGTCATTTCTCTGGGTGCTATAATGTCTTCACATTTGTCCTTTTCTCCCAACAGTCAGTAAGGTCTTTGAGAACAAGATAAGGTCAGAGTTCCATCTCTGTCCCTGGTATTCAGAACAGTGGCTGAATTCGCTGTTGTTGTTCAGTCGCTCAGTTGTATCTGGCTCTTTGTGACCCCATGGACTGCAGCACACCAGTCTTCCCTGTCCACTATTTCCCGGAGTTTGTTAAAACTTATGTCCATTGAGTCAGTGGTGCCATCCAACTATGTCATCCCCTGTTGCCCCCTTCTCCCCCTGCCTTCAATGTTTCCCAGCATCAGGATCTTTTCCAATGAGTCAGCTCTTTACATCAGGTGGCCAAAGTATTGGAGCTTCAGCTTTTTTTTAAAACCCGTAAAATGTTGTAAGCTGGTAATGGAGACAAGTCTTGCATTTTTGGAGAGCCTTTATGATATGAGAGATTCTGGGGAAATTCCCTGCCTGGAATTCTACCCTCAGAGATTTGTAGGAGCCCTCATTCCACACTTAAATCACTGTGTCCAGAGAAGGTTCCATGTCAGATGAGCTCGGCTCATTTCTTGGCTGGGCCCCAGCAGGAGAGCCCTGGGCTCCCCCAAAACAGCAGAGGGAGAATCGGGGAGCAAAGAGCAGGGAGGGCCCCAGAGACACATGACTCCTTCAGATCCAGCTCCAGTCTGACCCCGTTAGGAGAGTGTTCTCTTGTTCAAAGGATGGTTTGTTTATTTGGAAGAAGCCTGTGTATTGCCGTTTTTTTTTTAATAGCTGAAACTTTTTATTCCCTCTCCTCAATCCCATTAGACCCTTGGAATAAAACTACCCCCTTTCAGAGCCTGTCCTCATTTTGGCAAGCCTGGGTGGTCAGTTGTTTCACT
Source organism: Moschus berezovskii (assembly GCF_049115385.1). Lineage (NCBI taxonomy): Eukaryota > Metazoa > Chordata > Mammalia > Artiodactyla > Moschidae > Moschus > Moschus berezovskii. The sequence continues at coordinate 93,403,730 of NC_142469.1, forward strand.
CAAAAGAGGGTGTTGTTTGTGTCTCACTGGGGTGCAGGGCAGCTGTGAGGAGACCAGGTCCCCTCAGTGAGGCCCTGCCTGGGGGTGAGGGTCCGAGAGAGGAGGCAGGTGAGCCCAAGTGGGCAGGCAGGGCGACCACCCCCTCGGGGACTGAGCAGCAAGGCCTCACTGCTCACACACAGAGTCACGGGCGCTGGCCCAAGACGGGTCCACTGGTGTCCCCACTTGATTCCAGACCCCAGCGCTCCAAAGCCCTTTGCTTTATCCAGTTGCCAAAAATAAGGCAGTTCTGCTCCTGGCTGTGGGCCTTGCAGAGCTGCTTAGCATACAGCTGAGAGAGGGCGGGGTTTGGGGGCTGAAACATCATCATCTGTGATGCCAGGTGGTTGGGAAGAAACTGGAGATAGGCACAGGGATCGTAGGGTTCCTGAAGGTCAGTCATGAGGAGCCTCTCTTCTCTTGGATTCCAGGAATGGGGCCTGGGTCTAGTGATGGGATGGGGTCCAGCCCAGCATAGAATCCAGGCCTCCTGACTCCATACCTGTCTTGTTGGATCACTTGGACCTTATGTTTTACTTCCTGGATGGCAAAAGGAGAAGAGGAGTGGGCCAAGTCCTATGGTTTTTGAGCAAAATCATTAAATCTGATGCATCTTTACAAAGACATAGCTGTTATAACAATTTTTTTTTCAAATACTCAAACATCTTAGAGCTATTTTCCATATTTTCTGAAAACAGATTTTCTTAAAGCTTCTACTTCTCTCCAAAAAAACTTCACTTATTTATCAGAAAATGATTTTACAATAAATTATTGCTAGAATGTGTACAATTCAGCGTATAGCAGCCATGCTATGAAAAGGCAGTTCTCTGGGGCTCGTTTCCCTCTGTCCAGAGCCAGGCACTCAACTCACCATTACAGAGGTGGCTGCGTCCTTTCTTGGTTTTAGACTCAGGAGGTGGGGTGGGTGGATCTGAGTACAGGCACACGTGGACACGTGCCAGGGCTTAAGACTTTTGTCCAGCCGGAGTCCAGGCTGCTTTATTTCCAGGTGCAAGGAAATACCTGGCACCCAGAATGCTGTTAAGGAGAATGAATGTCTGCTAATGAAGATCTACTGTTGAGATTTACAAGCGAGGGAGAGCATCTTGTTCCCTAGAAGCCACTCCCTTCTCCAGTCCCCAAATTTCCCTGAAAACAGCTGCCATTTCCACTCTGTCAGTTATATGTGTGTGATTTTTTTCTTTTTTGGCTTGTTGTTTGCCTAAAACAACAAGGTTCATGGTGAACACTTCTGCAGAGATACCACTTGGCATTTTCAGACAACAACAAAAATGTCCAACTGAACTCTTTACCCAAATTTCCTGCAACTTCACCAGGTGACCCTTCCCTAGGTTATCCGCCATTTGTAGAGCAGAAAGAGAAGGAAAGACATTTTCCCAGGGAGAGAACTGCCTCTGTGATGCTGTTTATTCGTCTTGGCTGTAAAGCGTGGAAAGTAACGCATGTTTAAAAGAAAAGATGTGTAATTTACAGCTTCTTAATTCATAAAGAATTCAGTGAATCATGTTGGATTCTGGAGAAGCCTGAACATGGGCCAGCATCAGCAAAGGTTTTCAGAAAGCTATGCGTTTTAATCCGCTTGAAAGCTTTGGACTCTGAGCACCCTTAGCTTTGGAAGTGTATCTATGAAACTTCTGGAAATTTCCACTCAGTCCTGACTGGCTGAGGCTGTCCTGGGAATGAAACCTCAGGCTGTCCCTTCATCCCTCAAGCATCATTCTTCTTAAAGGAAGAAAATGAATAAGGGATTTGGATCATCTGCTTTTTACGTATTTCAGTAAATATCTGTATTTTCCAAAGCTTCGAAGGTAAGAAAGTCATGCTTTTTGTCTCCATCTAGTTTAGATTTGGCCTATGACTGCAGGCTGAGCAAGCAGCCCAGGACATGGTGTACTTAGCTTCTGTTCTCTGCTGCCCCAGCTGGCTCTTCTCATCTGTACAATGGGAACATACTACCTTGTCTGTTTCGCAGGCTTCCCAGGAAAATGAACATTCTACACAGAAGTGTCCTGAGAGCTAAAACTTTCCAAAACACATTTTGGAATTAATGCTTTCACACCCCTGGCTCTGTCAGTGGCTCCCAGAGACCACTCATTTCCTATAAATCAGGGCAAATGGGGGTGTTTATCTCCTCTGGGAAGCCAGTGGCTGCTGCTGTTCTCCTGTGGCTCAGGGTACCCTGGGCCGTGTCCTGAACCATCAGGTCCGCTTCTGCTGAGCTCTCAGATGGCCCTACTAGACCCCTTCTCCTGGGAATCTGTTTCTAAGGAAACTGCTTCTCTGTGTTCCCAACAGCTGGAGGCATGTTTTGATCCCAGCCTGCTGGCACCCATTTGTCCCACGTTTATTTACTTGGAAATCTAAGCTGGTGTAGGCAAGTGCTTGTAAAGTCCCCAAAGCGGTGCATTCTCACCCTGGAGGGTGGGGAGGAGAGGTGTGCGGGGCCACAGGCTCCGACACCCTGAGCCACACGGAGGACAAAGGTGCTACCCCGGAGAGAGATGTCTCTGACATCCATTCCTCCAGAGGTGTGTTGAAAGCAGGGGTCGGAGGCGTTTAGAGAACCAAAGACCGGCTCTGTGGTTTAGCAATACCTGGAGTATCCCTGAGACTCATCCCACCACCGGTTTCTTGGAAGATGGAAAAAGAGGATCATGGTTTAAGGAGCAAAGATGCCTTTAGAGAATGAGAATAGCACACATCTGACCAGCAGCAAGGCAATGGGATCAGTCTACACCCACAGGATTCTCTCAACCACCCAAATGAACAAGGAAATGAGTCTTCCTCTCAAGCCTCCAAAAAGAAATCAGCTTTGCCAACACCTTGAGCTTAGCCCAGTGGGACCTGTGTCCAGACTTCTGATCTACAGAACTGGAAGATCAGAAATGTTGGTTCACATTTCTCCCCCTTCTTTTCCTATCTCATTTCTCTAACACACCTGAGAAGGGTTCTCCATTTTTAAGGACTTTTGTGAATCCATTGGGCTCATCCAGACAGTCTAGAATCTTCTCCCCATCTCAAGGATTGTAACCTTAATCACATCTGCAGAATCATTTTTTGCTGTATAAGGTGCGGTATTCACAGGTCCCAGGGATTCAGGTGTGGACATCGTTGGGGTCTATTATTCTGCCCACCACAGTGTCAGTGTGACTGTGGGAACTGAAGAAACGGTGGAGGGGTTGTGGGCATGACAGGCATTTTGAAACTTGGCTTGTCCCGGCCACCGGTGGGACATCTGCTCTCCACTTTGGCGTGCTGCCACGCAGTGACGCCAAGCTAGGGCTTCCCTGTCTCTGGTCTGCAGAACCAAGGGGCCGGTCATACATTTTATTTTTACTTCTCCTCGTGACTCATCCATCCATCCATCCACTCATTCATCCTTCATTCACTTATTAATGATTTAGTGCTTTCTCTATGACGAGCATAATAATCAGAACTGGAAATAAAATGCTGAGCAAAAATAGACCCCATGTCTGTCCTCATAGAGCTCAGAGTCCTCCAAGGGAGGCAGGCGTTAATTCCCAAACCACACAAATTCATGTGAAATGCAACTGGCTCACATTTGACAACACAGAGAAATGTGCCACTGTCTGGGCATAGTTGGCAAGTCTAGAGGTCAGAGGAGTGATGATTGAACTAATATGTGAAGGGAAAGAGAAGGAGGAACATCTGGGCATCGGGAACAGCACATGCAAAGGGCCTGTGGCGGAAGGGAACAAAGTGAACACAGGGGAAAAACCAGGGAGGCTAGAGCAGGGTGAACTGAGGGAGAAAGGAAAGAGCTGAATCCTGCAATGTGGGCAGGCAGAGGTTGGACCCCACGGAACTTCCCAGGGCCTGTTCAAGAGGCCTGGGGAGACTCTAAAGGATTTAAAGCAGGCCTGGGGGGTGGGAGGGCATGTTTACATGGGATCCTAAGATTTACATTTTGGAAAAAAAGTGACTTTAACTTCAATATACAGTGTACAGAAGGGCTCCAGTTAATCTGAGGCTGCTGCAGTGATCAAGTGGGAGATAAACAGTCAAGGAGCAAGTACTTACAGAGCGAGATCCATCATAAGGAGCGGCTCTAGGGTAGGGACAGGGATGGTGATAGGGTAGCATTTACGGCGGGAGCACCTCACTGTCTTTGCTGACTGCCTGGTTGGCAACAGAAGACCCAAACTTGAGGAACTGTCGTTCGTTGGGGGCATGATTAATTAGCAAAACAATGCTGCAGACACTTCAGCCTGAGAATTCAGGGGAGGAAAGAAATCAGCGAGAGCTGGGCTCACTGGGGGAAGCTTCCTAGACAACGTGGGAGCTCAGATTTGGGGACAGATTCAGATTCAGGCAGGGGTAAGGGTCAGGAGGACTGCAGGAGCAGAGCGTCTGTGCCAAAGCCCGAGAGCCTGAGGCTTGCGCTGTGGTCAGCCGCCCATTTTGGCTGGAGCAGAGGGTTTTGAGTTTAGGGTTTAGCTTTGGGACTGAGAAGCGATTCACCAGATGTCCCTGAGGAGGCTGCCAAATCAAGTTTGCCTGACCTGCTTGCTCAATGGAAGCTCCCATCAGGAGCACCAAACGTGAACTACCAGAGCACAGCCAGGTGCATCCCACTGGCCACCTGTCAACTGAGCTCATCTGCTCCAGATCCCTGCCCCTCACTGAGTCAGCCACCAGCTGCAGCTGCCCCTCACTGGGGGCTCAGGCCTGCACCCCTGCTGGGACAGATGGCTTAGATTTATGAAGGTGGTGGCTCTCAGCCTGACCGATCACTGGAATCATCTGGGAGGCTTTTAAAACTCCTGTTGCCTGGGTGCCACACCCAAAGATTCTGGTTTAATCGGTCAAGGATGCAGGCTGGGCTCTGGGATTTTTCAAAAGCCCCGGAAGTGATGCAACATGTAGCTAAGGCTGAAAAATAATTACTGAGAAATAACAGCACATCCATTCTTGGCTGTATTAGCAGAAGTTAGTTTTACTGACAGATGCACCTCCTGAATATTTTCTAGAAGCTTACTTTCTGTATCCGCTGTATATTTAGAAAAAGCTCTATTCACCTTCCCCTCAGGAATTTTTTTATTTGTTGGACTTTTAATTGGTATGTGCAAATATATGACACTAAAGGAGTTTGATGGCATAGTGTTGCTGCTGCTGCTGCTAAGTCACTTCAGTCGTGTCCGACTCTGTGTGACCCCATAGACGGAAGCCCACCAGGCTCCCCCGTCCCTGGGATTCTCCAGGCAAGATCACTGGAGTGGGTTGCCATTTCCTTCTCCAATGTGTGAAAGTGGAAAGTGAAAAGTGAAAGTGAATTCGCTCAGTCGTGTCCGACCCTTAGCGACCCCACGGACTGCAGCCTACCAGGCTCCTCCATCCATGGGATTTTCTAGGCAATAGTACTGGAGTGGCTTGCCATTGCCTTCTCCATAGTGTTAGATATGTTGTATTTATGTATACTCTGTATGGGTCTTAAGTCACACTTTCTTTTAAATTGAAGTAAATAACATTTATTATATAGAAACCACAGAGTATATTATACTGTACATTTAAGATCTTACTTCAGGAAGCATGCTTTAAGTAATAAAACAGAGAATAAGTACTTTGATGAACAAAATATTTTAACATGAGAACATCATTTTGTTTGGTCAGTGGAGTCATTTGGAATCCATTACCATTTTTCTAAAGAGATATGTGTCACACTTCAAATGAGGCCAGTTTGTACAAATACATATACATATTAAATTTAACGATGTGGGTGAATAGGGCTACACTTTAAATGCAGTCAGGAAATGTTCTTTAAAATGCAGCCAGGGAGCTTACTACTCAAAGAAGTTATGGGGTGAAGGTTTATATAAAGTGAAAAACTAATGACAGTTTAGCAGTGTTAGAATTTTGAATTTCATACCGTAATACTTGTTTTTCAGAACCTGGCAAACCTTTGTAGTTGTCCTCAATTTGCTTTGCCAAATTGTAATATTTTTTCCTACCAAACTGTTTTACATACACAGCATAAATTCTCCAAAGGCAGAATGACCTCTAAATGTATTCTTAAAAATATTTTGCAAGATCTGAAGACAGACAGGAAAAGTAAGTGTAAAACATCTAAGAGATTTATTGGAATCGCAGCTTGAATTCTAATTGCAAGTACTTATGTAAATGTCAATATTAACATGAAATAGCTGGCAGTTTTTCTAAAAAATGTAAATTGAATTAGATAGTGTGTAATTGGAGAAACGCTTGCTTCACTCAGGCTCTCTCAAAACAAGTCTTAAAATCGGTTAGCTGCAGCAGCCTTGCCCTCTAATGGCTGGAAATTGAAGGACAAAGCTAAATACTTCTGACTGCCTGGAGGATAGAAACTAAGCAGAGGGAATGGCAGACTATATGGCACCATGTTGGAAGACTGTTCCCAAAGCGAGGGACACGATATAGATGTCAGGACCAGCATAGGCTTACAAAGAAACAACTGAATGGGTGCTGAGGGAAGGGAAGACAAAGCATGCTAAGTGCCTTGGAGCTTCTGTGCCATCTTCAATAGAAATGGCACTATAGATGCCCGATGTCCTGAAATGCAACTGAGAGGTCAAACTCACCTCATAATATTAAAACATTGAGAAGCCTGAAAAAGTTACAGAGTCAATAGTCAAGCCTGGAAATTGTGATGGTCTTGGCTTAATAAGTTTTGCAGAGCACTTAACAATCCGCTTTAGTTCCCTTTTGTGATTGATTAATCAGTGTCTCAGGCAGGGTAGAAATGACATCAGTATGTGTGGTTTGTCAGGAGTATAATAGGAAGTTTGATTTTATCCCATGTGACTTTTCCATTATCTAGGAAGACAGCCAGGAATGAATGAGCCAGGTGGGGGATCCACTGGCTGTAATGTCATGCAACCTCTAGGCACAGACCACTTTTTCTCTGACCCTAAATGCAGATATTCCTGAATAAATGAAAAAATTTTAACCAAATCCTGCTTGGTTTTGAGACAAAGCTTTTTGAAAAGTGGCTCCCACTCCATGTTTCACATTACAAGGAAAAAAATACAGTGGAATTGTATCAACATTCAGCTAGATGTTTCTCTACTCATTTTTTTTTTTTTTGCACTGAAGAGGGAGGTTATACCAGTGTGACTTTTTAATGATACCGCTGCCCCTTCACCACTCTGCAGAGTTTTAAATACTCACTATAGTTTTTAAAATAAACTAACCTTTTGGATGAGACTTATTAAGAAAACCAGTAGATGTATAAAAGAAATTATCAAGTTCAATAAAAGGTGATGGAAACTTTGCTGACAATGAAATCTCACTATGATTATGGCATTCCATATATGACCCACTGCTAATGAGTAAAAACCTGTGAGATTAAGAAAAGTGATCTAAACAGAGCAATAAGGAGTTCCCTGGTGGCCTCGTGGTTAGGATGTCTGGACTTTCTCTTCCGTGACGCAGGTTCAGACCCTGGTTGGGAAACTGAGATCCCTCAAGCCACCTGGCGTGGCCAAAAAAAAGCCAAAACAAAACATAAGATTAGCCTCAGTCAGCCCTGATTACTGCTAATCTTTATTTCTCCAGGAAATTATTACTCGGTGTGAATTATATTTATTTTTCACTTGCTAATATAAATAGTATATTTTACCTGCTAATATATATTGCTTCTAAAGCCTTCAAATTATTTCATATTTGTATATATCTTATATGTTTAACTAAAATGTAATTCTCGTAGATGGCATGATGTGATCTCCTCTTTTAATCTCAGCACCCTTCACAGCAACCTGGCAGACATCCAGCCCAACTTTCAGTATATACTTAATAACAGATCCAAATGCGGACAGAGCACCAGTGTTTATCTCTCCTCTCCACTTGCATGTGCAACTTAAATATATATTGAACACCTACAAGGTATGAGGCCCCGTGATAGGAATAGCCGTGGCAAGATGAACATCCACTCCTACTTTCTGCCTCTACCACATACACAGAAATCCATCTCCTCTTATATTCTCTTACTAGTGAGTGATACCCCTCTGGGTTCAAGAAACTCAGGCGTCATCCCTGCCTGCTTTCTCTCCCCAAACCCCTCAACCCATATGCAGTTAGCCACCAACTTAACCTGGAATCCTCCTGAAAGCAGAGCCTGAGACAAGGGTTTGGGTGAAGGTTGTTAGAATTCAGACAGGGATCCCAGCAAATTCCGGGAGACAGGGGAGGCCAGAGTCTAAGTCTTAGCAGAGTCTAAGTTTGCTAAGCAGATTCTAAGTCTGCTAAGACTGTCAGTTCTTCCTCCTTGACTTCACTCAGATCATTTCCCATCATTAACAAAGTCCTCCTCGTGTTCTACCCAAATATCTACAATGGCCTCATAGCTGGGCAACCCGGCTTCCGGTCATCAGCCAACCCACAGTCACATCTGACATCAAGCTTCCCTGCTTAAAACTCTCTGGTGTCTTTCTTCTCCCTAGGCATAATGTTAGCCATTGATATCATTGTATTATCATAATTATTTAGTTGAAAAGCATCATGTCTACTTGTAAATCTACAATTATCTCAATAAAAAAACTTCAATGAAAAAAAGCATCACAAACCAAGAGACAAAGGACAGGTTAACCAATGAATAACACAGGAAAAATGGAAGTGAGAATGAGCCAGTTTTGGAAACAGGACGTGAGAAGCATGGTTTTATTACCATTTGTTTCATTTAGGAAACCAATAAGACTGGGAGGATGGGGTCAAATTATTCAAAGTTTTGAAAACTGCAGAAAGGACTTGAGAATTCATCATAGAAGGCAGGACTCACCAAGCTTCTTGAGCCAGGAATTAAATGACATGATGCAAAATGCTGCTTCTAAGTTGTGTGTTAAACTTAGAAAGATCTTCTTCTCTTTGAAGCTATTAAAAGAATTCTCCATGGTGTCTTCCAGGGTTTTGGTTGTAATTCTTATTGTTTAATTTAAAATCTTTGGCCAATCCCAAATTTATCCTGCTATCAAGTGTAACATATCAGTTCAAAATCTCTTTTTGCCCAGATAGTTAATAGATTATCTCAATGACATTTATATAATAATTCATTTTTTCACACTAGCCTAAAGTGACACGTTTACAATATATAATAAATTTTTATTTTAGGACAGATCAATATTTTGACTTTTTATTTTGTTCCATTGGTCTCTGTCTTTAAGCACAGTAACACACAATTACATACTGTATGTGTGTTTATCTGCTTGTATGTAAACTAGCATGTAATTGTATAATATACAAAAATATGACTAATATAATTAATGTTATATAAAATAACTATTATATGATAAATATTTTATTATTTGATAACATCAAATCGCTTCTCATTAACCTTTTCCCCAAATGTCCTAGCTCGTTTGTATCTGTTGATTTGTCTATAGAAACTTTAAAATCAGCTTGTTCAGCTCCCTTCTCCCCACATATATCCTCAGAAAACCTTACCATCATTTATCAGGTTTACATTAAGTTTTAGACTAACATAGGGAAAATTCACATCTTTATGTTGAGTCTTATTATGTGAGGATGTATTTTGCCTTTTCTGTTTGTTCAAACATCTGTTATATCCCTTGAGAGTGCTTTAAAGTCTCTTCATTTAGATCTTGCACAGTTCTTAGGTTTCTTTTTTGTTGTTGTTGCTACTGTTGCATGTTATCATTACTGTTATTAAAGTCTATGTATTATTTTAAACTCCACCAACTTGTTCAGTTCTGTTACTGTTGGTAGATTATCAGGAAATTCTTTCCAGTTTACCAGCTAACATTATATCCCCAACTAACAATGATCATGTTTTCTTTCTTTTTTTCAATTTTAAAAAGTCTTATCCAATTGTTTTTGTTAGTGTGTCTAGAGTACTATTAAATATAATGGTGATAGGAATCAGTTTCTTATGGGAACCAAACAACTAAAGTAAAATTAAATCTACTTTTATTTATTTTTGTGTTTTTTCTACTAGGCCATAATTTTTAAGATCCAGACTTTTGGGGATTTCATTTCAGGCAGAATATAAGGAGCAGAAATCTCAATGTCTAGTGACAAAAAACTCAAGGAAAAAAGACAGAATATTTCCTTAATCCGCCACCATTGCCTGCATTGTAACTTAGATCCCACTATTAACTTACCAACCCCTGAGTGACTGCCTTCTCAACAACCTGTTTCACCCAGATTTGTGAAAGAAAGCCTCATACTCATGGTAAATTAAGTGTTGGAGTCCTTTCTGGAGGTCTCTGGGCTGGATATGATCTTGTTTCTTTCCCAACGGGTGTAGTTTTCCTGGCAGTCAGCTTCTCCGTGACCATATTTAATAAATTATAGTAAATGCAGAAAGATTTCATCCTTCACAAGTTTGCAATACAAAAGAACGATGAAAAACAAGTAGAGGCTGAAAGTAGTTCTAGGTTCACATTTTACTTTGCTTTAAGATGTGAACAAATGTGAAACTGAATGTTGCCAGGTTAAAATCAGCTTGGGCTGAGTCTGGCCCATATCTGTCAACAAGGCCACATGTCAGTCAGTCTTTTTTGACTTCCTGTGGGAATGCTACTAGAGGACCAGAAAGGCTTTTGAAAGGCCCCTGACCACACCTGACAGTAGGAAGGTGAGGCATCTTTGCCTGGGATCCTCTACTTTGAGCAGTTTCCAATTATCCATTTAAATATAAATGTGGAAACAAATAAGCCAGGATCCTTGAGAGGAGCCTTGACTGTGGACACTGGGATGGATGATGCTTCTTGCTGAAGTTTTGAACTTGAGAAGCGCTGTGTCTCCTGCCGTGCTCACTCCTATCCTCGTGTGATCAGCAGGTTTGCTGATGAATTGTTGTGTCTCTTTCACTTTGGGAAATTAAGTTGAAGTCAGCAAATAAATCCCTCACTTGAATTGTTTTGACTTAAATATGCACATGAGACTTTGACTTTGTCATTTCCAGCTGCCCCCCTCATTAAATTCAGATCACGAATATCATACATTGAAAGTGAAAGTTATTAGTTGCTCAGTCGGGTCCGACTCCTCACGACCCCATGGACTGTAGCCCGCCAGGCTCCTCTGTCCATGGAATTCTCCAGGCAAGAATACTGCAGTGGGTTGCCATTCCCTTCTCCAGGGGATCTTCCTGACCCAGGAATCAAACCCGGATCTCCTGCACTGCAGGCATATTCTTTACTGTCTGAGCCACCAGAGAAGCTCTAATATCATACATGAGGATATGCCTTTTATCTTTGTGTGCAGACCCCAGATGTGACAACCTGAGTAACAAGTCTTTTGTCACTCTCTACGTGTTTCCTCTGTCCTTTCCAAGCCTGACTGTCCAGTATCCTGGCTCCTGATGGGCACATATCATCTTCCCTGCCTTGTATACATTCCACTTTTTGCTTCCCTGGAGGGCATCATGTAGGAAGGATTTAATCAAATTTACTGCATATGGGCAGGAACCTAGCTGTCTTCTCTCCAACATGTCTTCAGCACCTAAAAAGAAAGTTTTTCTTTGATTAAAAAGAACAGGGTCTGGCACGTAGTGAGTGCTCAAAGATTATTTGTTGAATAAGTGACTAAATGAGTATCTGATTGATTCACAGTTTGGTAAATATATGATCATGTCAGTGTATTGGTTTTCCAGGTGGCACTAGTGGTAAAGAATCTGCCTGTCAGTGCAGGAGATGCAAGAGACATGGAGTCGATCCCTGGGTAGGGAAAATCCCCTGGAGTAGAAAATGGCAACTCACTTCTTCGCAAGTTTTTCCCTTCATATAAATGTGCACATTATGTTCAGTCCTTCAGTTGCCTCCAGGCCACAACTGATGATTACCATGGTTTTTTTCCCTAGATAAAATGGATGCTTACTTGTTATCAACTGAGGATCTAAGGACAATTCCCAGGGCACAGCAGATCTTGGAGTTCACCTCCCTATTATAGCTGATAAAACTAAGTCACACCAGTTTAATTAAACTAATATTTTACTATCAGCTGCAAAAAGAAACACTTCTGCTCAATTTAGCTACTTTAACAAATAGTACTTTTAAACTTGAAGTGTATAGCACTTGCTGATTGATAAGTAAATAAAAATATTATCAATAATCCAGCAAAATTTAATTTTCAGAAGTGTTTCTTCCTCGTGAGAAAGCTCTTCTAAACTGGGGAAAGGCCTTATTTGTTTCATACCCTACGCCTGAAGACTACTTGGGTTTCCACTTTTCATCTGGTGTCAGTTTTGGCATTTCAGCTAAGATACCTCAAACAATGCTCTCTAAGTGTTATTCATGGAAGTCAGACTTCTGCCAGAGCAAAATCTGTATTTATTTACAAAACTACATTTTGCATGGAGAATTTTAAAATCCAGTCAAAATGAATGATTTCACATCAAGGGCTGAATTAACACCAAGTTTTCAAAAGGCTTTTCTTTTGAGAAATTCAAAGCTTCTCATTAAGTCTTTAGTCTTCCAAAACTGTGCCGTTTTCTAAAATAGCCTTATTAGTCTCATTTTGCAAATGCCAAGATTGTGCAAAGAAGCAATTAAATATCTTCCAGGGTACTTGACTTAGGAACAAACCATCACTGGTTAATTAGAAGAAGAGGCTACAAACAAAGCAAAAAGAAAAAGAAAACACATAGCAAGGAGGAAGCTAAATGTAAGAACAGGATTTGTCCTCAGGGCCCTTTAACATGGGGTTCCAGGGAGTTGAGAAAAGAGAGGGAAAAATAAAAGCAGACTTTAATTAATCATTGCACTTCAGAAAAGAAGGCTATCTCATCTCATCCACTCATTTAAGTAGTTAGGACTGGAGCATTAAGGTTGGAAGCACCCCATGGAGTTATGACGCTGTAAAGGCTAAACCATATTGGATATTTATCAGAGAAAGTTAATTTAGGAAATAGAATGTCACGAATGGGCTTCCCAGGTGGCTCAGTGATAAAGAATCCTCCTGCCAAGGCAGGAGATGAGAATTTGATCCTTGGGTCAGGAAGATCCCCTGGAGCAGAAAAAGGCAACCCACTCCAATATTCTTGCCTGGGAAATCCCATGGACAGAGGAACCTGACGGGCTACAGTCCATGGGGTTGCAAAAAAAGTTGGAAACCACTTAGCAACTAAACAACATAATAACAACAGCAATCGTGAACAATGCAATACAGGAAAGTCTGGAAAGTAGCACAGTGCAGTGCTAACTGACTTCAATTGTGTCAGATTCTTTGCAACACTATGAATTGTAGCCCACCAGGCTCCTCTATGCACAGGGTTTTTCAGGCAAGAATACTGGAGTGGGTTTCCATTTCCTTCTCCAGAGGATCTTCCTGACACAGGAATCGAACCCACATCTCTTATGTCTCCTGCATTGGCAGGTGGGTTATTTACCACTAACACCACCTGGGAAGTAAGGGTGTACATTAAGTTCTGGAGCAAAATTAGAAAGCTTGGAAGTGATGGTCATCTCCTAAACTTTTCCAATCCATTGCTCACCAGCTACTTATTATGACATCCTAGTTCAATTTCATGCTTGTCCAGAAAGGGAGGACACACATGAATTATCTCATCTTTCCAGCATCCCTCTAAGATAATTATTATGCCCATTTCACAGATGAGATGCTAAGAACTACAGAAGTTAAGTAGCTGGCTTAAGTTTACACAACTAGTAACAGGCAGAGCCTGGGTTTCAACCGGTGGCATGCTGGAGCTGTGTTGGCCTGGCTCTGAGCAACTCTTACATTTTCAGGAAATTTTCAACTAATTGCTATTTCAATTGACATCAAGATGGTGGCTTGAATTTGGCCATGGTAGGAATATTCACACCATGGAAATCTGCAGATGCTATAAATCAGGTCTTTGTTTTTTGGGAAAGGGTAGTTATTATGAATTTACTGACATATCACTGATTAGAATCCAGGTCATCTGACTCCAGAGTCGCCCCTTAAACTTCTATGCTACATCAAGGCATATAATGATTTTCTGATGCATTTTGACTCCAAAAATTCCTTAAGCCACCTTGTTTCCGCTGAATGCCTATACAAGGGTTGTCATGCCCTATGTTTTGCCCCTCTCTGCATTCCACCATCACCACTGTGTGTCCTGCTCCCTTCCTACACAGAAAGTTTCTCCAGGATAAGAAGGTAAATTATCTTATACTTGCTTGTATTCCAGCCCCTGCACACCAGCCCACTGTTGAGTAGTATTTACTGTGGAAGGTAACACTGATATATGTACTCACCTCTATTGATGATTAGGGTTTAGCAGCATCTATGGAATAATGTAGAAAGGTGTCCCATATAGTTGTATCTGTCACCACTCCTATGAATTCCTGCGTCTTTCATTTATAAAGGCAGATACTACTGCAAAGTGTGTTTCAACCTCAGGATGACCTTTCAATTGAACTGTAACATCCATTACAGTGATGTGGTTCATATGCTTCCTGCCTACTCCCACCCACAAACCGGGGGATATATTAATTACCTGCCTGCCTGGCCACTGGCAGCTTATTGTGAAACTGTGTATCCTCCCAGCTCTGCTCTCTCCAGCCTGGGAAATAAAATATGCCTGCTGCAATGGAAGCAGGGAGGCACATACGAGCTTTCAGAGTTCAGGACTCCTCTCTCCTTGTGTCATGTGCTCCAGCTTCTGAGAGTACAGCATCTGTAGAGACCAACCCAAGAATGGTTAAGATGCAAAGAAGCCCAGGAACTCTGGACACTGTAGAAAGTGATGTGCCCTACATGGCCCTGAGATGTCAGAAGACTTGGGCTTCAGGGTCACTTCAAACTGCTTAATATGTGAGCTACTAAAAATATTTCTAGTGCACATGAACCAGCTAAGGAAGCTGATGCCACGAAATCTGTTTCCGTATGAAAAAATGGGTCTCTCATAAGAGCAACCTTTACCCTCAAGCAAAGATCTTGGAAATCTTTTGACATTGCAAAAAAAATCTGTAAATCACCACTTTTGAACCACTTCCAGAAATATTTCTTCCTTATTAATTTAAAAGCACTTTTTTTTTTTTTTGGAGTGCCTGTTATGAGATGGATCCTTTTCTCAGCACTCAGGAACCATTGGGGAATAGAACAAAAATTGCTGTTGTTGTGGAGCTCACGTTCAAGTTTTATTCGTTGCTTCATTGGGGAGGTGTGTTCATTTATCAATCATGTCTCATTCAGCCAAACAGGTGATGAGCCATGTGTAATGGTGGGAGCAACAACCAATGGGAAACAACATAGACTGTGCTGTCAGGAATACAGTCTAAGCGGAGAGGCAGGCACATGGCCCTTGGGTTCTAGTGCCTGTGAACATCAGTGGACTGCTCTGGAAGTCATGTGCATGAGGCTTCCTGGAGGAGGTGACACTTGAGTCTTGCTGGATAAGTAGAAGGCAGCCAGGCAGAGAGGGCATAACTTGAAGCAGCTTGCAGCACAGGATGAACTGACGGTCATGAAGATTGCTGGGGCCGAAAGGATGACGCGGGAACTGGAACCCAAGGTTGGACAGATAGGCAGAGCCTGCATCATCATGTTTCATTAATTTCATTTATTTAAAAGACAGTTCCCTCAGGTTCATTTCTGCTGGTGTTCTCCTTTGAAAGACAGGCAGGAAGCCAGAGGAGACCGTTTCCTTGGTCTCTAACCTGCAGGTGTAGACCTACAAAGTGATCACGCTGTCCCACGCTCCCTGCCTCCTCCCAGCCTCACTCCAGTCCACTTCAAAGAAGACTTCTGTCTGTTCCCAAGGATGCAGCTAGCTCCCTCCTCTTCCACATTGCCCTGCTTCTGGGTAATTCACCGGTAGTTCACCAGCCCATCGACAGCCACTTAGAGGCCACACTCTCCCACCCACATTCTAACATCCCTTTACCACCAGGGAGTGAACCAAGAGTGAGCTTTCACCTCTGTGCCTCTGGAATGGCCCTTCTGGAAAAGTGGGACCTTCACCAGTCCTCCATCAGCCATTAAAAATGGGATGATAGATGTCCAAAGTCTTTGAAAATGCAAGAAACACATAATTCACAGTGCTCTTGTTATTATTTGACGCCTGTAGACTTCTAAAGAAGCAGTAAATGACTTTGTGGGCTGTTCATGAAGGTGAGGTTCTTTGGCCTCACTGAATGCCCCCAAATAAAAACCTTGGTTAAAAAGTTAAAAGACCTCAAAAGGATTTAGGCCAAAGAATTGAGGCGGAATATTGAAGCCAGAAATTTCAGGCCTTCCCGCTTTGAAGGAGTAGCTAAGCCACAGCAAAAGTCACCTGGTCTCTGTTACTTTTTACTAACTTCATTAACATTTTATGACCCTTATAGACTGGTTTGAAAGAAGGCTAGGGCTCAGATATGGAGATGACACCACCCTTATGGCAGAAAGTGAAGAAGAACTAAAGAGCCTCTTGATGAAAGTGAAAGAGGAGAGTGAAAAAGTTGGCTTAAAGCTCAACATTCAGAAAACTAAGATCATGGCATCTGGTCCCATCACTTCATCGCAAATAGATGGGGAAACCATGGAAACAGTGAAAGACTTTATTTTCTTGGGCTCCAAAATCACTACTGATGGTGATTGCAACCATGAAATTAAAAGACACTTACTCCTTGGAAGGAAAGTTATGACCAACCTAGATAGCATATTAAAAAGCAGAGACATTACTTTGCCAGTAAAGGTCTGTCTAGTCAAGGCTATGGTTTTTCCCATGGTCATGTATGGATGTGAGAGTTGGACTGTGAAGAAAGCTGAGCGCCGAAGAATTGATGCTTTTGAACTGTGGTGTTGGAGAAGACTCTTGAGAGTTCCTTGGACTACAAGGAGATCCAACCAGTCCATCCTAAAGGAGATCAGTCCTGGGTGTTCATTGGAAGGACTGATGTTGAAGCTGAAACTCCAATACTTTGGCCAGCTGATGCGAAGACCTGACTCATTTGAAAGGATCCTGATGCTGGGAATGATTGAGGGCAGGAGGAGAAGGGGATGACAGAAGATGAGATGGTTGGATGGTGTCACTGACTCGATGGACATGGGTTTGGGTGGACTCCAGGAGTTGGTGATGGACAGGGAGGCCTGGCGTGCTGCGGTTCATGGGGTCGCAAAGAGTCGGACACAATTGAGTGACAACTGAACTGAACTCGGGCTTCCCTGACAGCTCGGTTGGTAAAGAATCTGCCTGCAATGCAGGAGACCCTGGTTCAATTCCTGGGTCAGGAAGATCCACTGGAGACGGGATAGGCTTCCCACTCCAGTATTCTTGGATTCCCTTGTGGCTCAGCTGGTAAAGAATCCACCTGCAACGTGGGAGACCTGGATTCAATCCCTGGATTGGAAAGATCCCCTAGAGAAGGGAAAGGCTACCCACTCCAGTATTCTGGCCTGGAGAATTCCATGGACTGTATAGTCTATGGGGGTCACAAAGAGTCGGACATGACAGAGTGACTTTCACTTTCACTTAGGGCATTAAGGGGCCTCCCAGGTGGCTCAGACATTGCAGTCCCCCCTGCAATGCGGGGGACCCCAGTTCTATCCCTGGGTCGGGAAGATCCCCTAGAGAATGGAATGACTGCCACTCCAGTATTCGTGCCTGGAGAATCCCCATAGGCAGAGGAGCCTGGCGGGCTACAGTCCATGGGGTTGCAAAGAGTCAGACATGACTGAGCAACTAACACTTTCATTTTCAGGGCATTAAGCAGGGGAAAAAGTAACCCATAAGACCCTTACCAAAATAATGGAAGACAAAAGTGATTGGTCGTTATACTTGTTCGGATAAACTGAAAACAAGTTAGATTGCATTAATAGAAGCATCAGTTGTACTGAGAGCAAATGCACAAAAGGAGATAACATGTCACGTGCCTTTCCAGATGAGAAGATAACTAAATCAAGGCAGCCACATTCCCTTTTCCAAAAAGGAGACGTGTAAAGCTGAAACATCAAACCCTGTCCAGGGCCATTAACCATTCTCATCTGAGAGGTGAAGTCTCCGTCTAATCTTCTAATCTTCCTCAAATGTAAGAGTTAATAAGAAGTTGCCAGTTCATATGGTGAATAAAAACCTTTCCTGAGCTCTCGGTTGTCGATGAGTTTTTACTTTATTCATTCTTGTTGCTGTATAGTCACTAAATCGTGTCCAACTCTTGCAACCCCGTGGACTGTTCATTCTAGTCTTTTCCATGTGTAATTTAGATGGAGGTACATTTAAGTCAATGAAAATCCAACTGAAGAAACAATGACCCCTTTGTGAAAAAAATTTAACATTAAAAAAAAATTAGTGTAGGAGGGTAGGAAAGTTCAAAGACTTTTGCCTCCTTTGTTCTTTTTAATATTTTATTTGGAGTTTGGCACTCGAGTCAGGACAACCCATGGTAACAAAAAAGAATTTCATATAAAAATAACAAAAAAGTGCTATATACCAAAATAGTTTTTCTTTTTAATCTATTATATTTTAATTCCTTCTATCTTTTATTTAAAAATATTTATATCCATGTGGCAGATTTATGATTATATTTTCATTTTTTATTTAACCATATATTCTATAATAAGCACAGGTTAACTTTGCAATAAAAATATCAGAGGAGTAAGACTAAAGTTTGACACCAAGGAGATCTTTCTTGCTTTTGAATTCAAAATAGTCAAATTAGTAAGATTGAGAAGCCAAGGAAAACATTCAGGCACAAGTTAACTGGATGCTAGTTCTCCAGTTAGCCATTTTCCTTGTTCACACTGATGCCAGGGTGTTCTCACGGATAAAATTATAATCCCAGATATTCAGACTTTCAGATTCATATTTTCCATCTCAACCCACAGAAGTTTTATGTGGGGGATTTTCCAGAAAGTTCTCCTATGTTTCAGTCACTTGACTTTTCTCTGTGACAGCCAGTAGGGAACAGTGGTAGAGGATGACCATCCCCAGGCCCTTGGGAAACAGTGCTAGAAGGCTCTGTATTCATTGATTAAGAAGTTCTGTTAAAGCACCAACTTCTTTCTAAAACAATTTGGATCAAACAAGACTAGTTACAAACCACAGTATGTGTAAGAGGTGTCAATTTGAAATCTGCAGTGGTGTACTTTTAGGAGTCTAAAATAAAAAATGGCAGGAGGCGAGAGGGTGCCAAGTCGACTCAGTAGGGCGTGGAAGCTGATGGTTCTTCCTCATTCATTCGACAAATACTGGCGGAACACCTGCCCTCGGCCAGGCACCTTCTAAGCCCTGGGACTTATGTGAACAAGATAGAGTCCTACCTCTCTTGAAGCTGATACCTTAATGAGACAAAACAGATAGTAAACAGACAGACAAATAGTCAAACACATGCTCCTTGGAAGAAAAGCTATGATGAAACTAGACAGTGTAGTAAAAAACAGAGATAACACTTTGCCAGCAAAGATCTGTATAGTCAAAGCTGTGGTTTTTCCAGTAGTTGGGTACAGATGTAAGAACTGGATCATAAAGAAGGCTGAGCACTAAAGAACTGATACTTTCGAACTGTGATGCTGGAGAAGACTCTTGAGAGTCCCTTGGACTGCAAGGAGATCAAACCAGTCAACCTTAAAGGAAATCAACCCTGAATATTCATGTGAAGATTGTTACTGAAGCTGAAGCTACAATACTTTGGCCACCTGATGTGAAGAGCCAACTCACTGGAAAAGACCTTGATGCTGGGAAGGATTGAGGACAGGAGGAGAAAGGGGGGACAGAGGATGAGATGGTCAGGTAGCTTCACCTGACTCAATCAACATGAGTTTGAGCCAACTCCACGGGATAGTGAAGGATGGGGAAGCCTGGTGTGCTACAATCTATGAGGCCGCTAAGAGTCAGACTCAAATTAGCAGCTGAACAACAACAGTGGTAAAGAATCCACCTGCCAGTGCAGGAGACGCCAGAGACTCAGGTTCAGTTCCTGGGTAGGGAAGATCCCCTGGAGTAGGAAGCGACAACCCATTCCAGTATTCTTGCCGGAAAAATTCCGTGGACAGAGGAGCCTGGTGGGCCACAGTCCATGGGGTCACAAAGAGTGGGACACAACTGAGCAACTGAGCACATAGTATTAGACCCACTAAATATTTAATATTAGGTATTAGAGAAATTGTGTTATTTAATAAACAAGCACATATGTTACTATGAGGTTTTAGTATTTTAATAAATATTTCAATGTATTTGGTTTCCTTCCTACTCTTATGTGTTTTATTTTATACATTTAAGCACACTGATCTGAGAAGTGGGTCCTAGACTCCAGCAGACTGCTAGAGGTCACCAGGAGGGCTTCATGTGCACTTCCCCTATCTCTTCACAAAGCTTAAAGGGCTGAAATTTACTGCAACGAATAGTTTTCACTGCTCCTTCAAAGACCTTCTTAAGTTAAAAAAAAATTCTTTTGAAGTGTGTGTAGGTGAAGAGTACCGTGATGGCCAGTCAAGACTGGTCCACTATCTTGATTCATGCTAATGAGCCAACCACTTAACCACCATAGTTTTGCACATTAGCACAAATGTTGACACCATCAAAAGGACAACACCTTAGTAAGATTCTGAAGATAGTTTTGATTTTGGTATCCCTAAAAGGATCTCAAGTCCCGCCAGCAATCTGTGGACTTCACTTTGAGAACCACCAGGCTAGATTAAGTGTCAAGTACAGAAATTCTTTTAAGCACTTAAAACCACCCCAGGGACCCTATTTGCATAAAAATGTTGGTGGTGGTGGTTGTAGTTTTCTATCCAACTCTTTGAAATAGAAGTTTTACCCAAGTTTGCAAGGGGGAATTTTTTTCAATCTCAGTCAAAAATAATCTGTTGACATTTTTGAGTGGGCCAGCGCTGAAATACTAGTCAGGAAATATCTCTTACAACGAGACAGATGGCCCTGTCAGTATCCGGTACAGAGGGGTCTTCACCTCCTTTGTGTCATGAACCCTTTTAGCAGTCCAGTGAAGCCTACAGACCTCTTCTCAGAATAATGTTTTGAAATGCATAAAATAAAATACTTAGATTACAAAGAAAACAAATCATATTGAAATACAGTTATAGCCAGAGCCCGCTTTGCGAGGGTGGGGGCATCTCTGTATTCCAAGTTAACAGACACGTCCTTCCCTCAGTCTTAACTGACAAGGAGAAACAGCTAGGGATGACTTTTTTTTTTTTTTTTTAATGCACTTGTTTCCATGTTAGTTAACATCTTAAATCTCCAAATTCTGACTCTCAGTGAGATACATTTAGACCTAACAAGTCCAAAGAAGAATGTGGAATAAGAAGTTTCTTCTCCACCTTCTATAAGACTGAGCAGTACATGATTCCTGCTAAATACAGACTCTTTTTTATATATATATTATTTTTTAATTGGAGGATAATTGCTTTACAATGTTGTGTTAGTTTCTGCTGTACCACAAAGTAAATCAGCTGTGAATACACATATTTCCTCTCACTTTGGAGCCTCCTTCCCACCCCCACAACCCCGAGAATGGTCCTGAGCTGTAGGTAGGAAGATCTTGCTTACTGCCTCCCTAATAGTCTAGGACTATCAAGAATTCTCTGCTAGAACTCTCTAAAATTTTAATTAGTTAGTCGCTCAGTCATGTCCAAATTTTGCATCCCATGGACTGTTCTCCACCAGGCTCCTCTGTCCATGGAATTCTCCAGGCAAGAATAGTGGAGTGGGTAGCCATTCCCTTCTCCAAGGGATCTTCCAACCCAGGGCTTGAACCAGCATCTCCTGCTTCAGGCAGATTCTTTCATGTTTGAGCCACCAGGGGAACCTCTTTTTTAAAAAAAGAATTGTTTCACATCAATAACTCCCTTCTTTTTCTCTGCTCCTTAAATCAAAGCAACATCCTTAGGCTTACTGTATTTTGAGAAACTACCTAACCTATAGTGCTAAAAGTGGAGAAGCAAAGAATTTACAGTATGGTTACCTTAAGAGTAAAATCAACCATAACCCCATGGTGAAATTTTCCACTCTTCTGGTGAAAGGTTTGTGAATTATTAAAAATAACCCATTTATCCCCCTTCATAGAAGAGAATGTTGGTGCTGATAATTGAAAACAGCTGATAATCCAGAAATCCATTATAGTTAATTTTGGAATTAATAACAGTATTCTTGCATCGTGGTCTCCTCTGATTGTGTTTTTCTTGGGCTAAGGTTGAAATGAATTCCCATTCTTTGACTTAAGGGTGGAGAGGTAAGTTGGTGGTTTGAAAATATCCCAAGAGTAGGAAGCCAGCCTGCGATTTTAAATTTGCCACAAATAATCCTCCAGGTGGATAATCACTGCTTCTTTAGTCAAGGGTTTCATTGTGGTCCTAGTAAGTTTTTTCATGAAGGAAATCATGCAACCTATAAACCACAGCTCCCCTCTGGGCCCCACCACTAGACTCTTTTAGTTTTCACCCCACTTTCCTTACATTTCTCACTGCATAGTTTTCCTGTTAGGAGTGAGCAGAACCATCGAGTCTTACATTTCCGCAACTGCTTTATCCAATGTTGCTGAATCCTTGAGAGTCCTTAATCAGTGCATTCAAATCTCAAGCCATGTATTCACTCTGGGGTTCTTTCTGTAGTTTACAAAGCATTTTGAAATGCACTTTCTTTAATCCCCACAGCCATCCTATGAAAGAGGTGCTACTATCCTTTGAACTTGTGGGTTCAGCAGTTGCAGTGCATGGGCTTGTTTGGGCCGTGGCCTGTAGGCTGTTAGTTCCTGGACCAGGGATCAAACCCATGTCCCCAGCATTGGAAGGGAAATTCTTAATCACTGGACCACCAGAGAAGTCCCACTAACCTTATTTTATAGACAAGGAAACCGATGCTCACAAAGGTGAAGCATCTCGCCCACTGTGATCCAACTAGTAAATAAAAGACCAGGACTCAAACTTAGAGCATCTGATGACAAATTCAGCTTTCCTTCTCTGTCCCACAGCTCTGTCCCATAACTGGTCTAGTATCATTAAAATCCAGCTGTCCTTTACCTACCAACGTTATTCTTGTCAGACAAAGGATAGCAAACCATAAGATCCTATATTTTTTCAGGGAGTACTCAAATTTGAAACGGTGATGGCTAAGCCAGTGGGACGTAAGCTGGTCAACTGTGAGTCCTGTTGACCTGCAGACATGATTGCTTCACTCACAATTTTTGTTTTATGAGCAAAATTAGGAGATTTCACGCAAAAATTCAAATTTCCTGCTCTACTTGGAAAATCAGATGATTGGGTGATCCCTGGCACAAAATCCATGCGGCAGTGACAGGCTTGAGCAGAGTAGCACCCGCCCCCCTCAAGACAGTAGGTGTGCTTTCCCAGTTTGCTCCAGGCTTTTCCACTCAGACAGCGTGGACGGGTGCAGGGCCCGACTCGTGCATCCATGCAATCAGACAGCACTAGTGGGCAGTGGGGTTTGCCACCCCTGCTCTAGAACATTCCTTCCTGGGATGCATTCCTGCTCCCAGTATATATTGGAAGCCCAGTAAGGACAGTGTTGAATGGGGGCTATGGATCTTGTAACGGTAGTTAAACCATACACCTTGAGAGCTGAAAATGTTTATCCTGGTCATTACAAAGAATTGGTTCTAACCACCTAAGTCATTACAGTTGATTGTGCCTTCATCAATTGTTCATGGTGAGAGAGAAATAACCCTTCCTTCCAAATATGTTTAATCAGTTTTTCACCAGGAATACTCTGCCTTTCTTCCTTCACATTCTTCCATGTGTATGTCTAAATGATAAACAAACGTTTAGTCTGTGGAAATGATCTCTGCGTCTTTGGCGTGACTCATATGTTTTAAATTGAGGTGATAAAATATTTGCTTTTCTTTGCCTTTGGTTCTCAGTTTTAGAGACTTGGAGGAAAAAGTATCTGGGAAACTTTGATACTTTAAAACTTTAATAGTCCTTCATTTCAATAAATGTTTTACTTATATGGGTAGATAAGTATACCCACTTATAGTGATTTGAAAATTTTCATTCTCTATAGAGCGTTAGTCTATCCAGGGACAGATAATACATCGAAAAAGAGGAAGAAGATCAATAATTGAAAGGAAAAGGGAGTAAAAGAAAAACTATCATAACACAGCCCTTAAAAAATAAGAGTTAGGGTTTACATTGATTTGCTAAATGTCATCACTTAGATGCAGCTGCATATGATAAAAATATGAGAGAATTTTTTTACAAGAAGCTGTGAGAAAGATCCCAATAACCAGTGTGAAAAAAGGGACTTATCTTGTAGCTTTTTTTCTTGAATTCTATGTAGTTACATTTCATTCTGGAGCAGAAATAATCCAGGGAGCAGGGGCAATGATAGGATCAGAAACGAGGCCTCCAGACAATCTTGGATGGAACATTACAAAGGTGAAAGTCTGAAGATTCATAAAGGTCTCTTACCCACCAGGAAGCAGTCCAAGAGGCCTTAAAGACGTAAGAGAAAGAATGTGAATGAAGGAACAAACAAACTACAAAAACATAAAGCTCAGGGCAAAATAAGGCAGTAGGAAAAAAAGTCATTCAACTGAGGTGGAACTATTCTTATAGTAATTTTTCTGGGTTTTTTTTGTTTGTTTGTTTACTCTTCACTACACATTATGGAAAATTTCAAATATTCATACAAAAGAGACTAGTCCAGTGATCCTCCATCACCCAGTCAACTCTTGGTCACTCATGATTACAGAGTCTCAAGAAACTGAAATTTCCAGTGCATCTAAAATAATCGTTCTGACTATTTAGTTTCAATTTCTCTTTTTTAAATCTGTTGTGGATTCTTTATGACCTTCTGAGCTAGGACTGTGGGGCCACAGAAAGGAGAGGCTGAAAGCCTAAAAAAAAATCCACAAACATGTTGTTTATGCCCTGGATAACCAGAAGTTGAAAGTGTGACTTTTGCGGTTTGTTTTGGCCTCATAGGCCAAAACTATTAGACTATTGGATGTGAAAGAAAGAAAAGGGAATGCTGAACCTTTTTAGCTGGGAAGGCAAAATCATCAAAATCCTATGAGGTTAAGACAGTTGCTGTGGCTTTTAGAAACTTGTGTGGCCCAAAGGAATCATAAATCATTTTTATGGTATAAAACCCTTGAAGAACATACTTGGTTTCTCAGGAATGCCTGCCATTCTTACAATCACAAAAGGCTCATGTCCCTCAAAAAGCTCGGTTAGAACCTGATTGGTCTGCTCAGCATTGCAGACCAATCAGGTTCTAACCGAGCTTTTTGAGGGACATTGGGAAATACTGAACTTTGTAGGGACTTAGCCCATCTCTGAGGCTTCTTTTAACAGGTGAAATGAACAGATATGAGCTAAATGATGCATTTCTTTCCAGTTCATAATTCAACTTTAAAGTAAAATCTGCAGTGGCCCTTCTGGTCCCTGGCCTAAGTTTTAATAGCATCTTTTCCTTCTGGGGTTACATGGAAAGCAGTCAAGAGTTAAAATGTATTTCCATGGTCTTGTTAAGATCCAGAGTGGGAAAGCTATAGATCCTTAAGATCCCCTGGCCATCCGTTCAAATGATACTGTACTACCACCCCTACAGAAAGCCCACAGAATGGTGACCTGTCTGTTTCCTATGTGACTCGGTAGGAGAGAGAGGGGGTAGATGTCTCCATAAACCCAACTTCCTGCTTATTTTAAGTGTTTGATCCGCATCTCAACATTAGTCATATCAGAAGGTCAGAGAGCCCCATTGACTGTGTGCTTCCAAATAGAATCAACATAGCCCCTTTCTGCAGGGACTGCTGCCATCCCTATGCTGGGCTGAATGCTCAGGGCAGAACAGTTGGCCTGGGATCAGGGGGCTGGTTAACCATGACAGCACTTTCAGAGCTCACGGCAGAGCTGCCAGTGGCAGAGGTCCACCACGTGCATCTTTCTGGGCCTTGGAGACTAGAATCACAAAATCCCAAAGTCGTCATTCCTCTAAGCAGAGCGCACATCTGGAAAGTACCTTTTCTAGAAGGGAATAGGATAGAGGTCATTTAATGACATTTCAGTCCTCCAGATGTCTACTAAAAAAAAGTATCCATAATGGTATATCAGTATCCACAATATTATTTAAAGACTTTTTGATTAAAACGCAACAGTGGTTGCTTTCTGGGTTTCACTTTACTGCTGAATTTTTTATGATGTTGTTTATTGAAAAGCAGCACTGTCTTCTGAAAGCTTTTACCAGATTCCCATGGTGATTTGCTAGGCATAGCACAATTCAAATTAAAATTTCATCATCTTCAAAGGCTACTTTTATGAGCTATAAAAGAGCACCTGCCTGGCCCCACATGGGTACTGTAATACAGAGGAGAGGCATGAAGCTTTTCTTCCAAAAGTTTAGAGCCTGTATCATGCTAATAAAGAAAATGTAGAGGGAAGATTACACCATTTTCATGTTTGTGGTTTACTTCAAATATTGGAACTTTTGGCAACACTTGAAGCAATTAAAAGACTCAAAGCAATGCCATTATAATAGAATCATTGCTATGATATATTAATGTCTTTCAGGATCTGTAAGAAAAATCCTCAGAACTCACACTGTTTGAGGTCTGGCTTAAACTGTGCTCCGGCCCGGTGCCTCTGACATCCTTATGAAGCAGAAATGATCACATTTCAATAAACATGTGACCTTGCTTTGGCATGGCCTTGACATTTTACCAAGCTTCTTTCCTCTGACTCAGCAAGATGCACTCTCTGTATCCATCCCCCGCACTTCTACACTCAGGATTCCTCGCAGTAGAACTTCCTGCAGGAACCAAAAAAAACCATGAACAGCCTATGCAGGACCCCAAGCAAGATGATATACTGATTTTATGCTCCCTTGACCCTCAAACACATAACAATGATAGATAGAGTATTTAAAAAGGAAATACAAAGAGTGTGCCCAAGGCTGGAAGAGTATCAGAGGAATGAGCAGCAGTGGAATCACAGGCCGGCTGATCTCTGGTCCAGAATCAGGTTGTGGCAGCCGTGCACTGGGCTCCCTGTCAAGATGGAGGCAGCTTGGGCTCCATGCCACAGCCTGAGGTGGACAGCCATTCTTCCCTCACTCTCTAGCAAAGAAAGCCAAACAAAATGGCCCCTGCCCTGTCACTGGAACTATGGCTTTTAAAGGATAAACCTAGAGAGGGAGTAAAACAGAATCATGGCCTCATAAGTAGGAAGTGAACCAAATTCTTCCTTCTTGGTAACCAGATCTGTTATTCCCATTATTCCCATCAGAGAACTAATAGCCTTCTCTACCTCTTTTTCCTAAGTCTTCCTTCAACTAGTCACTGAAGTCAGTTCTCATGATTTATGATTCTATAAAAATGTATGCCTGAAAAGATTTTCAAAATGGACTTTCACTCCCTAAGAGAATATTCCCATTATTCTCATAGGATTGGAACTTCAAATGAGACCTGGTTCTGGTCTAGTGCCAGGAGTCCTGACAGGAGTAACTGCAGAGCCACTAGGGAAGGACAGGGGCTGGAAGGAAGAAGAGAGGGTGAGAGTGAAAATGAATCTGCCACTCCCTTATGGCAGAGAGTGAGGGGGACCCAAGAGCCTCTTGAGGAAAGTGAAAGAGCAGAGTGAAAGGTTGGCTTGAAGCTCAACATTCAGAAAACGAAGATCATGGCATCTGGTCCCATCACTTCATGGGAAATAGATGGGGAAACAGTGGAAACAGTGTCAGACTTTATTCTTTTGGGCTCCAAAATCACTGCGGATGCTGATTGCAGCCATGAAATTAAAAGACACTTACTCCTTGGAAGGAAAGTTATGACCAACCTAGACAGTATATTAAAAAGCAGAGACATTACTTTGCCAACCAAGGTCCATCTAGTCAAAGCTATGGTTTTTCCAGTGGTCATGTATGGATGTGAGAGTTGGACTGTGAAGGAAGCTGATCGCCGAAGAATTGATGCTTTTGAACTGTGGTGCTGGAGAAGACTCTTGAGAGTCCCTTGGACTGCAAGGAGATCCAACCAGTTCATCCTAAAGGAGATCAATCCTGGGTGTTCATTGGAAGGACTGATGCTAAAGCTGAAGCTCCAATACTTTGGCCACCTCATGCGAAGAGTTGACTCACTGGAAAAGACTCTGATGCTGGGAGGGATTGGGGGCGGGAGGAGAAGGGGACAACAGAGAATGAGATGGATGGATGTCATCACCGACTTGATAGACATGAGTTTGAGTGAACTCCAGGAGTTGGTGATGGACAGGGAGGCCTGGCGTGCTGTGATTCATGGAGTCGCAAAGAGTCAGACACGACTGAGCGACTGAACTGAACTGAACTGAACTCAAAATGAACCTATAGGGCAAATAATCTAAGCAAGCACATGAAAAAAACTCTAATACAAGGAAAAGCAACAAAATCTACTATTGAGATAGAAATTCATTCCAGTTATCTTTACAGAACAATCTGGCAAAGACTTTAAAATAAGTATGCCTAGGATGTTGAAAAGATAAAAGTGTGAATAACTTCCTTTAAGAGTAGGAAATTATATGATAAACACTGGAAACAAGAACATTATGATATTAATAATTAATAATAAATCTTGAAAATGAAAAATATGGTAATTGAAATAAAAACTTGATGGTCGTGGAAATAAAAGCTTAAGAAATGGAATAAACTTTTAACTGAGTAGAGTGAAAGAGGAACTTTATGAATTAGAAAGTAGGCATGAAGAATTGATCAAAACTCAATTCAGAAATGTCAAGAGGGAGAGAGAAAGAAATAGACAGAAGGAGCAGTTAAAAGATGCGGGAAAGGTGATAAATTTCCAACAGTCAGTCAATAGGAGTTTCACAAAAAGAGAATGGTGACATGGTAGGGAAGCAGTATTTGAAGCTATTGAAAGATAAAATAGTCTAAAATCGAAGGTGTGATTCTTCAGACTGAAAGCATACATAAGAACTGAAGAGAATAAACAAAGTTAAATTTACACTCAAATATTTTGAAATAAAGCTGCAGGATATCAAGGAAAAGGAAGAAAAGCAGATGACTAGTGAAAGAAGCATAATTAGGCTGATAATCAGATTTCCCATCAGCGACAGTAGATACCAGATGACAGTTGAATAATATCTTCAGAGTGCTGAGGAAAATAATTGTCAACCTAGGATTTTATAGGGGCTTCCCAGGTGATGCTGGTGGTAAAGAACCCACCTGCCAATGCAAGAGACAAAGAAACATGGGTTCTATCCCTGGGTCAGGAAGATCCCCTGAAGTAGGAAATGGCAACCCTGGAGAATCCCATGGACAGAGGAGCCTGAAGGGCTATGGTCCATAGGGTCGCAAAGAGTCAGACACGACTAAAGCAACTTAGCACGCACACACACAAAATCAGATTGCTTTAGACTATATCAGGGGATCATAGATGTAAACTTTATAAGAAAATTCTGGCTGAACGTTTAAAATCAGAATCCCAGGTAAAGTTTATCTTGTGTTTCATTTCTAATCAACAGCATCAAAGAATTAATAGCCCTCTCTACCTCTTTAGGGGCTTCGCTGGTGGCTCAGACGGTAAAGCGTCTCCCTGCAATGCGGGAGACCTGGGTTCGATCCCTGGCTTGGGAAGATCCCCTGGAGAAGGAAATGGCAACCCACTCCAGTACTCTTGCCTGGAAAATTCCATGGACAGAGGAGCCTTGTAGGCTACAGTCCATGGGGTCGCAAAGAGTCGGACACGACTGAGCGACTTCACTTCTACCTCTTATTCCTGAGTATTCCTCCCACTAGTCGCTGAATTCAGTTCTCATGATTCATTATTCTATAAAAATTTATGCCTGAAAAATTTTTCAAGATGGACTTCCATAAAATGTCCCACTTGTATAAAATTTAAGGTATCCAAAGATTTCATAAATCCACTGGGCCTAACCTCTGCTTAAAGACATTCTTGGTGCAGATATTCCAGACGTTATATGTAGAAGGAAGGGAAACGATTATTAGCCAAAAAAAATTGTAATTATGAAAAGGAGTGACTGATAATGAATTCCACTTTTACTTTTGAAAATGTTTGTACAAAACTGGGTTAGGCCCAGTGTTTTTACACTAGAATCTGTAGACATTTATTTGCCTAATAAAATAACCACCCAGCCTGGCAAAACTCTGCATATTTGGCAGTCCCTTCTGCCCAGGAGCCTGGAACAGCATTGGCCCGGCAGGTGTGGCTTTCAAAAGGTTCAGAGAGTTGAATTCGGGAAGTCTGCCCAGCACTCCACCTGTGTGCAGTGTGCCTTCCCGAAGGCCGGGTTCATTCCCAGCTTTTCTAAGGTTCAAAAGACCTCTATTCATTCACAATTGATAATGAAAACTAAAATAACCAAGGGATTGACACTATACACCAAAATTATAACATTTCTTTTCAATAAAAGAGGGCCTGTATTTTTAAAATTAATTTATTTATTTTAATTGGAGGCTGCTGCTGCTGCTGCTGCGTCACTTCAGTCGTGTCCGACTCTGTGTGACCCCATAGACGGCAGCCAACTAGGCTTCCCTGTCCCTGGGATTCTCCAGGCAAGAACATTGGAGGCTAATTACTTTATAATATTGTAGTGGTTTTGCCATACATTGACACGAATCAGTCATGGGTGTACATGTGTTCCACATCCTGAACCTCCCTCTCACATCCCTCCCCATCCCATCCCTCAGGGTCATCCCAGAACACCAGCCCTGAGCACCCTTTCTCATGCTTTGAACCTGGACTGGCGATCTGTTTCACATATGGTAATATACGTTTCAATATGTTCTCTCAAATCATCCCACCCTCGCCTGCTCCCACAGAGTCCAAAAGTCTGTTCTTTACATCTGTGTCTCTTTTGCTGCCTCGCATTTAGGGTCATCGTTACCATCTATTTTTGACCTGTAGAATATAGATACTCTGTAGTGTTTAACACTATTGTATACATATGAAACCTATTCTTCTGCTTGCTGGCATGGGTTTGGTAGCCCTCTTTCCTTAAAGGGTGAGGTGGTGGTGGTGGTTTAGTCACTAAGTCATATCCAATTCTTGTGACCCCATGGACCGTAGCCCACCAGGCTTCTCTCTCCATGAGATTCTCCAGGCAAGAATACTAGAGTGGGTTGCCACTTCCTTCTCCAAGGGAATCTTCCCGACCCAGGAATCAAGCCTGAGTCTCCTGCATTGCAGGAAGGTTCTTTCCCAACTGAGCTATAAGGGAAGCTCAAAGGGTGAGGTAGGGGGAAGAACAGAACTCTCAACATCTTGGGCCTTAGGAAGAAAAGGAAGAAGAAAAATTATTTTCCTAGACTGGTGATTTTTTTCACAAGGTGCTCTTTGATCATAGGACCCAGTCATGACCCAGCTAGTAAGATCTGACTTCTTGGGCCCTAGGATTGGAATCACCTGCTTATGTAGGGCAATGGGAAGGGTGGGGTGTTGGGGGACTCTTGCTAGCTGTTCCAATATCTTGAGCCTCTGTATGCTGGTCTGAAATAATGATTTTCAGATTTAAAACCTTTGTATCAACTGAAATCTTATAAAAAGCCCAATACATAAACCCAGGCAAAGCACAGCTCTTCCAGTTTGGATAGGGCTGGGGGACCTGGAGTCCTGTCCATCTGGGTACAGCTCCCCCACCATGGACCATGTATACCTCAACTTTTCTTTTTTTATGAAACTTCTTGGATCCTTCCTTTCTGGGCCCAGGTTAGCCATAGGATTGGAGAGGGCTTGATACGAAAGATCATGGAATGAATGAGAAACGTACTAGAGACTCCACTTATTTTGTCTTACTAAATGAGCAAAGTCCCAGGACTACTGGTAAGGGGCGGGGAGATTTTTTTGACTGGGGACCAAGGATGCTGAGAATGCTGCAAACCACACTATGTAAGTTACATGTGCTTTGTCTACTCAGAGGGTTCACCAGGAGTTACCTTGAAACTGCTGTCAGGTCCTGAATTCTTCCCCAGCTTCTGGAGCCTTTCTTTCTCTACAAGTGGACTGGAGTATGCTAACTCTCATTCTCCCTGGACTGCCGCCAAAACCTGGGCCTCCAATGGAACCAGGGGAGAAGGAAATTGCAGACAAGGGAGACGGAAGAGCCAGGCATGGAATTCCCTACTGGCACAATGTTGCTGCTCATGAACAGTAACCAGCTTTTCATTTAAAATGGAGGTTTCTAGCCTGGTCCCCAGAGAACCCATTTACATCAAGCACTCTGGAGGGCCTGTCTGGGAATTAACATTTTTTAACAGGTGCCCTGCCTGATGGCAACCCACTCCAGTATTCTTGCCTGGAAAATCCCGTGGACGGAGGAGCCTGGTAGGCTGCAGTCCATGGGGTCGCTAAGAGTCAGACACGACTGACCGACTTCACTTTCACTTTTCACTTTCATGCATTGGAGAAGGAAATGGCAACCCACTCCAGTGTTCTTGCCTGGAGAATCCCAGGGACGGGGGAGCCCAGTGGGCTGCCATCTATGGGGTCGCACAGAGTCGGACACGACTGAAGCAACAGCAGCAGTAGCAGCTGCCTGATTGTCATTTCCACTGCATTGTCAGTAAGAATTCTTCAAAGTTTTTGAACAGGGGCCTGATGTGGATGAATTTGTATTTCAGCTGAGTTAGTGCAGCAACTCTGTGCAGAGTGCATTTGGGCAGAAGAAATGGAAGCGATACTACCTAGCGGCGGATGACTTAAGTGGGAATTGAGGGGTGGAATGGGTGGGAGAACGAAGATTAAGAAACCTTTCAGGGGTCAAGTTGCAGGGTGGGGCCGTTAAGTGACGTGGAGAATGACGGTGAGAGAGGAATCAGGGAGGACGCCCAGGGATCCCGCTGTAGTGACTGGGGTTTCCACTGGGTGCTGTGGGGCCTTTGGCACTTAGTGTTATTCATCACAGTCCAGCCAGTGGAAATGTTACAGGAGCAAACCAACAGATGATTTTGCTAAAAGATCAAAGTGAAGGAAGATGAACCCACGAAGAAAACCTAGAGGGTGTAAGTGTACACTTTCAAAAATAGCATAGTTTAGAATAAATTTCAACCAAAACTGGTCCTTTTTATTGTAGCTTTGGCAGTTAAATGGACTCAGTTATCTGGAAAGTGTGTTTATACAAGATATCTCATTTCCCTAACAAATTGAGAATATGGTCAGAGTGGGGTCTTATGTTTATACCCAATCTTAAAAGTGAGCTAGATGGGCAGGAGAGTGTTTCGTGGGTTGCCGTGGTAGATACCAAGATCCAAGGACCAGATAAGAAAATCGTAGATCAAGCACTGGCAAGGGGTCCAGTTTGGCTAAAGTCATCACCATGATGATGACCTTAGAACAGATTTTAAAATAAATATTAAGGTTTTCATTTAAAGCAACCTTACCCTAGAAGTACTGCATGGGAAGAAAAAAATTAAATTGCATAATCATTTTAAACTGTGTATGTACGAAGAGAACAAAGGTGATTGTAAAACAACAGAAGATAGTAAAGCCTAACACTAAAGATAAAATGATTAACTCTAGTGGAAAACCAAATGGCCCCGGGGGGACTGGACAGTGCCCATCAGAGCAGGATACCGGAGGAGCAGCCGTGTTGACACTTGTCACAGTTGGTGGCCCAGGACACTGAAAGGTCACTTGCTGAAGATCTGGGTTCCAGTAAGTGTGGCCCATGTGAGTGACCAAGACCAGCCTCCTGAGGCCACAAGTTCTTGAGCTGCCGGGAAGCAACACCACTGGGCGCTGTGGCTAAGCCGCAGGCAGCTAAGTGCGTGGGTCTTCACAGCTCATTTCCGGCTTCCGCTTGGCCTTACACCTGAGTCATCTTTTATTTATGCCCTCCTATAGCATTTCCATAAGCTGGTTGTGGCCAACACCATTCATCAACCTAATGGGCTCAAATGGAACTCTTTGAAATCTCCCGGGACATGTCTTGCTCTAAGAAAGAAAGGTTGACAGTGATTCTTGAACTCGGAATTTATGTCTTCCCATAAATTGACCTCCGGAGGTTATTTGTGGATTCCAATAGAGGAAAGTCCTTCCGAGGTCCCTGCAGTTCTCAGCCCTCCCCGCCCCCACCAGCCGATGTCCTCTGCCCGCTCCTGTGAGCTCCTGGGCCAGGATCTCTGGGGACGGTGTGGCAGTTGTATGTCTTGGCTTATTCCCTCTGCCATTTGCCCATTCATTCACTGAGTATTTATTGCAGCCCTGCTTTTTCCAGGCAGGGTGCTAAGCGCTGGAGACGCAGTGAACAGACATCTGTGCTCTCCTGGACTCACCACCTAAACAAACAATTACACAAGTTCTTATTAAAAGGCAACTGGAAAGTGAGCTCGGAGGAGCGCAGGTGCTGTGAGAGTTTCTGTGGGAGGCTTTGGTGGACTCTCTTACCCCACCCCTGGTGCTAATGCAGGTCTCTGGGGGGCTGACTGTGTATGGGCAGGGTCTCTGGACACCCCCTAAATCACCATCGCATTATTCAGCCGTTTACTGTGAAGTCTCAACCTCAGAGGACAGACCCTCTGTCTCTGACGATGACGGCCCTCACTGGAGTGTCCTGTGCCCTGCTTCTCACCCGGCTCCAGGCTCCCTCCCTTTGACCCCAGCCCAGTTACTGGGCACTCTGACCTGAGGCTGAGGTCCCTGGGGGATGCCAGCTGCTGGAGGATCCCTGGAGGGTGAGCATCCTCAAAGCAAAGCCCAGTCACTTGCCTACACGAGTTTTAGTTTGTTTACCAATGTGTTTGTTGTTGTTTAGTCACTAAGTCGTGTCTGACTCTTTGTGATCCCGTGTGGTATAGCCCAGCAGGTTTCTCTGTCCATGGGATTTCCCAGGCAAGAATACCAGACTGGGTTGCCATTTCCTCCTCCAGGGAATCTTCCCAACCCAGGGATCGCACCCTAGTCTCTTAGATCTCCTGCATTGGCAGGCAGATTCTTTACCACTAAACAACCAGGGAAGCCCTTTACAATGTGTAGCTTTCAAACTTTTCTGATGATAAAACTAAAATACATACGTTACAATAAAAGCTAACATTTCAAAAATGAATCAAAGTAAAAGTTCAATATATTGTCACCTTCCATTACATCTACCACCATAAATAACTTCTTTGAACAGTTTGGTGTTTATCCTTCCAGATATTTGTGTCCTTTTGTAAACACATAAGTTTATTTTTATGTTGTCCTACATGTTCATATTGTCCTATAATCGACTTTGTTTCATCTGCAAACATCAGGAAAAGTTTTCAGGACAGTGTATGTAGATCCTCCTTCTCCTTTCTGGGTGCCCCGTATGTGTTTCCTGGTGGGAATGCACCAGAACTGCTCTGTGAATCAATCCCCCGTTAATGAACTGTGAGCTCGGCTGTATTTTGTTGTCATAAATCTTATAGCAATGAATAGTCTTATACATACATCTCTCTGTGTCGAATTCTTCCTAGAAAGGTATTTTGGGTCTGACATCCTGCATTTTTAATGGGCTTTCATACACAATGAGGTGCTCTTAACCATCCTTCACGTCATGCATGGCTGGATGTGCTGACGTTCACTGTTCACTGTTTGCTTCTACTATATTCCTGCCTGGGAACTACACACCTCTGCTTCCCACGATAGGCCCAAGTGTTTAACTACAGTCCTTTTTTTGCTGAATCTCTTTATTCCAGTTGAATTGTGTAATTTATTTAATTGTTATATAAACCAAAGGAGCATGAAGGAGAAAAGAAAGGTTGTTCTAAAAAAAAAAAGATGTTTAAGTTTTGTTTTTCTAACCACCAACTTGAACTAAAAAAAAATTTTAAATAACTAACCATTTACACAAATCATATCAGATTCAGTGGCTTCAACTGACTTATAAACTCCACTTACTGTGGGACCATGTTTGCTGAATCTCTTTCTTCCAGTTGAATTCGTTATTGTAATTGTGTAATTTATTTAATTATTACATAAACTAAAGAAGCATGAGGGAGAAAAGAAAAGGTTGTCCTAAAGGAAAAAAGACATTTAAGTTACGGTTTTCCAACTACAAGCTTGAACTAAAAAAAAATTTTTTAATAACTAACCACTTACACAAATCATATCAGATTCAGTGGTTTCAACTGACTTATAAACTCCTTTGGCCATGGGACCACTCTTAATCCGCCTTGCCAGTAATATTTCTGAAAAGCATCCCACAGCTCTTTGGTTTGTTTGTAAATTGGGTTATCTTTTCTCCTTAGAAATACCTAAGAACCAGACATATCTTTTTTTTTTCACTCAGTCATGTCCAACTCTTTGTGACCCCATGGACTGTAGCCTACCAGGTTCCTCCATCCATGGGATTTTCCAAGCAAGAATACTGGAGTGGGTTGCCATTTCCTTCTCCACAGACATGTCTTATCTGGGGTATTCAATGTAATCTGCCTTAATGAAAGTGGATTTTTAGCCTTCTTTTTCATCTCCCATCAAGCCACTGTAAGCTCCAGTAATGCTGAAAAAGACCCCACATGCAGCCTCATAGAAAAGAAATCTTCTGTCCGGAAATTACAAATTTGCTATCTGGAAATCACAACTGTTGCCTTTGAAAGTGAGAGAATGTGAATAGGCAAACAATCCGGCTACTTTCTAACCTAATATAACATTAGAAATGGTTTTACAGCCCCTCCAAAATTTACAAACCCTTTATGTAACTATGTTCAGTACTTAAGTATTTGTTATGTGCTTCCCATGTGGCTCAGTGGTAAAGAATCCTCTTGCCAAGCAGGAGATATAGATTCAATCTCTGGGTGGGAAAGATCCCCTGGAGAAGGAAATGGCAACCCACTCCAGTATTCTTGTCTGGGAAATTCCGTGGACAGAGGAGCCTGGTGGGCTACAATCCATGGGGTCAGGGGTTGCAAAGAGTCAGACACGACTCAGCAACTGAATGACAAGTATTTTTTGGACATGTGGATACACAGGGAAACGCATTTCTATAGGGTTGTCTGTATAGGGATCTCTGATGAAGTCTGGATGAACTAAGAATTAAATCATACTGAATCCATTCAACAAATATTTGTTAAATGCCCACTATATACTTTCCAGTTTCTCATAACTGCTGGGGCCACAACTAGCCACAGCCAGCAGGACTGCTCCAAGATGCTTGTGATCCAGGCAGAGACTTCAGGCCATGGGGAAACACAAAAATTCAGTTAATTCAACAGAATAAACATTCTCTGAAATGCTGGGACCGTGTGTGCACCTTGCCCAGTGGAGCAGGCTGGTGCGAGGCAAAAAAGAAAATCTCATGAACTCCATCAGTTTTCTACATCTTCTCAAAGCATTTCCATGTCACTTAAGTATCAATTTTGCTTACCCTCTTGACGCTTGGCAGAGCCCTGCAGAGCCCACCAGCCATCTCACTGCTGTGTTTTCTCTTCTAGGACATCAATGAGTGTATTCTTGAAAACTACCCTGAGTGTTCCAACCCCAGGTTATTTTACATCATTCCGTATTTCTGTGGACAGCATCCCAGATGCAGGTAAAGACTAAAACAGGCTCATGACATGCTTACGTGGACAACAATGGTAGGAAACCTACCAGCTGGCACTGCTCAGGCACCTTCTGTGTCCCCAGCCTCCCTACCTTCTGGAATTCCATTAATATTTATTGCTAATCTCTCAAGATCATGTTTGAGACACTGAATGTCTTATAAATAAGGAAATTAACAAAGCAAGGTCTGGAGAGGGCCTTGGGGACCACCCCTAAAGCTGTGTAACTGAAATGCCAATCAAACTCTTCTTCATTCTTAACATACACCTGTCATTACCCAGCTCATGAGATAGTAAAACCCAGGGGGATGCACCCAGCCTGCTCCTCTGCAGTGACAGCTTCATTGATGGGTGTCCTTGCAGGTGTGGTGTATCTAACTGGGTCGAAACAGGGATGCTCACTTGGAAAATTCCAGAGTGTCTCTCTCCTGAGACACTTAGAAAGAGAAGAAGAAAGTACTTTTAGTGAGCACTTCTCAGCCTTATTTGGATGCCAGACCCTTCTCTATAAGGTGACTTATTCAGACACTTTATGTGGTCCACCCACCTCCTCTGCATCCCTGGGGAACTTCTTAGGAATCCCCACCTAATCCCAGTCTCTGAGGTGGGGTCCAGGCTACTATGACCCCCTCCCCAGGTAGTTCTGATCCAGCTACACTGGAAACTCACTATACACTAGACATGTGTAGCCTCCAGAAGAAATGGTGGTAATGATGAATATTATCTTTGCTTGGTGGAAAATAAACCCAATGCCAGAAGTGACATTTCCCTCCAAAGGAGAGGTTGATTAGAAGGTCCAAAGAGACCGGGGGTTGGGAGCAGGGGACACACAGCTGTATCAAGTTACACTTTATTTATTCATTGTACTTTTTGCTGACACTGTGATTGCTGCTTAGTTATTACTGACGTTTTGCTGAATTTACCACTTTGTTTATGGTCAGAATTCTGGGGCTAGATGTGTCAGCTTCATCATAAACTCCTGAGTTCAGGAGGCCTCCCTCACCCACCTGCCCCTCTGTAATACATGCCTTCTGCTTCAGGGTCAGGGCTTCAGATCCTGGGAAGATTTGGGGCCTGATGGCTCCCTTTCTGACACAATGAACGTATATATTCCGAGAAACATGATTCTAACTCCTTAAAGTACATTTTAAATTGTATATTTCCCAGTCTTGGGGCGAGGACTTATGCTTTACCTTGGTCCATGCGTGATGATCGTCAGAACACTTTCAAAATGTCGCCTTCTCCCACCTTGACAACAATTATTTGAGCTAAATAAGGATTACTTAAAATTTTTCAAAAAATAATCCTGGCTTTCCAAATACCCCTAGATGGTAAAAACCAGCCAGGCCTGGAGCCTAGTTCCTGAGATTCATAGGCTGGGCTCCTTATAGTGTTGTCAGCACAGAGATCTGCCTTACAAATACAAATTAGGCTGTTTCCCTCTGTAATAATAATTTTAAAAGTTTGTCTTTAAATTTCTCAAAAGAGTAAGATGATTAGCAGTCATGACCTGACACCTATTTTGATTTCTACAGAAATCAATATCAGTAAGTTTCCTATGCCTGAACTTCTCACTTTATGGATTTGGTTTGATCCTTCTATTAAGAAGTCATTCTAGGGACTTCCCTGGTGGTTCAGTGGTTAAGACTGTGCAGGGGGCGTGGGTTCTATCCCTGGTGAGGGAACTAAGATCCCACATGCTTTGCAGTGTGGCCAATAAATAAATAAGTCATTCTAATCAGCGTTTGTTGATATCTAGCTGCCTGGGCCCATATAACAAACATTTATTTGGGGCTCACTAAGCTCAGGAGCCCAGGCCTGGCACTATGCAGGGGCGATGATGCTGGAGGAGAGATGGTAGGGCAGGGGCCAGTTGGACCATGGCTGGAGATGCTGCATTTATGCTGGTCCCTGAAGGAAGTGGGATTTGGACTTTTGTGAATGGGGACAGGTAGGAGAAGGGAGAAACTTTCAGCA